>NC_091290.1:7629964-8306964 GCF_032444005.1 Ranitomeya imitator | reverse complement strand
GTAACGACCACAGCCTGCACAGGAGGCCGCGATAACGACCACAGCCTGCACAGGAGACCGCGGTAACGACCACAGCCTGCACAGGAGCGGCCTCGTGTCACACCGTGGACTGGGCACTATGTGCACTCACAAAAAGCGCCAAAAGACACGACAAATTCATCCAGAACTATGGGCCTCAGTCATTACACTGCAGAACATAACTTCACCACATGGGAACCGCAGAACTTTTAGATCATTTATGTAGAGAATGTCGGCCATGAACAAGGCAGCCATAATCTTTACTGAACGTGTGCACATAGCCTTATTATTCTAGAACATGACTATGATCGGCCGATGAGATCGCTGAGGCAGAGGACATCGCCTGAGGGAAGGAGGCCACTCCCGCCTTTTTTTTTTCTCAGAGGGCGGGAGCTCTGATAATAACTATGGAGACACCACCAGCCAATCAGAAAGCGTCATGCAAATATTAGAGGGCGGCGCTGTGGAGGGAGCTGTGCCTCCTGCTGCGCCTGCGCACTACTGACACGACATCTTGGTTCCCCAGCGGACGGACGTTACCGAGGCACAGGTAACGTGAGGAGGGACCGGGCGGACGTACGTACGGGGTCACGTAACCGGCGCACGTCCTTCTCCGAGCATGCTGGCTGCACAACGTGCACAGAGCCGACAGCGGGGGTTATATAACACTGAAACGCGCAAACCCCTTTAAGAGTCACGTGGTGCAGACAGCTCTTATTTGTTGTTATTCTCCCTCCCCCCTATAGCGCAGGTGACCCCCGAGTCAAAGGTCGCTGCCAGCATTAACCCCTTCCATCCATCATTATCCCCCCTCCCCCGCTCTGTGATTTCTGTATTTTCCCCTTATTTTTTGCAGTCGTCATTTTTGATGTCGCCGTTCATTTTACCAAACGATCTTCCCCAAAAAAATTCCAAATGCTTTAAATGGTGAAAATTAGCATTGTTTTTTTTTTTTTTCCTGTTTCATTGCTATGGCGATTACCATGTGGTAGAAATCGCTGCGTTATTCTCCCGGGCGGCGCGATGACGGCGACACCAAATGTCTCCATTATTTATATATATATATATATATATATATATATACACGCACGCATCGGGTATTCTAGAATATGCATGCCCAGGTAGTATACAGCACAGAGCCACGTAGTATATTGCCCAGCCACGTAATATATAGCACAGCCCACGGAGTATATAACACTGCCTATGTAGTATACAGCAAAGAGGCACGCGGTATCTAACACAGCCCACGGAGTATATAGCACAGCCCACGCAGTACATAACACAGCCCACATAGTATATAACACTGCCTATGTAGTATACAGCACAGCCCACGTAGTACATAACACAGCCCACATAGTATATAACACTGCCTATGTAGTATACAGCACAGCCCACGTAGTACATAACACAGCCCACATAGTATATAACACTGCCTATGTAGTATACAGCACAGCCCACGCAGTACATAACACAGCCCACATAGTATATAACACTGCCTATGTAGTATACAGCACAGCCCACGTAGTACATAACACAGCCCACATAGTATATAACACTGCCTATGTAGTATACAGCAAAGAGGCACGCGGTATCTAACACAGCCCATGGAGTATATAGCACAGCCCACGCAGTACATAAAACAGCCCACATAGTATATAACACTGCCTATGTAGTATACAGCACAGAGCCACGCAGTACATAACACAGCCCACATAGTATATAACACTGCCTATGTAGTATACAGCACAGAGCCACGCAGTACATAACACAGCCCACGTAGTATATAACACTGCCTATGTAGTATACAGCACAGAGCCACGCGGTATCTAACACAGCCCACGAAGTATACAGCAGTGTGGGCACCATATCCCTGTTAAAAAAAAAAATAATTAAAATAAAAAATAGTTATATACTCACCTCCTGGGATCCAGCGGAGCTCCGGCGATAGGCGCGCGGCTGCCGCCATCTTCCGTTCCCAGGATGCATTGCGAAATTACCCAGATGACTTAGCGGTCTCGCGAGACCACTAAGTCTTCTGGGTAATTTCACAATGCATCGCTGGGAACGGAAGATGGCGGCAGCCGCGAGCGGCTCGGCGGACTACGGAGGGTGAGTATTGCAGGTTTTTGTTTTTTTTAATTATTTTTAACATTAGATCGTTTTACTATTGAAGCCGCATAGAGGGCATCAATAGTAAAAAGTTGGGGACACACAGGGTTAATAGCGGCGGTAACGGAGTGCGTTACCCGCGGCATAACGTGGTCCGTTACCGCCGGCATTAACCCTGTGTGAGCGGTGACTGGAGGGGAGTATGCGGGCGCCGGGCAGTGACTGCGGGGAGGAAGGAGCGGCCATTTTCTTCCGGACTGTGCCCGTCGCTGATTGGTCGCGGCAAATCAGCGACTTGGATTTCCAGGACAGGCAGAGGCCGCGACCAATGAATATCCGTGACAAACAGAAAGAGACGGAAGTGACCCTTAGACAATTATATAGTAGATATATTTTATTAGTTTTATTAAAAAAATGGAAATTTGTAAAAAAAAAAAAAAGTAATAATAATAATCTGCAAAAAAATTTTTTTTCCATTAATATTGTTTTGGGTTTTTTGTCGGGGTGGGCTGAGGTTTTTATTGATCTCATTGTGGGCTGCAGGTGACGTTTTTATCACTTTTTGTCATGTTTTTGGGCTTTCATTTAATTTTTAATAGATTTGACTTTTTTCTGAATTTTTTTTTTGTTCCATTATTGAGAAAAGAAGATTTTAAACTTTTTTTTTTTTTTTTCTTCCTACATCCCTTTTACGGGGATTGAACTTGCGAGTGTCGGTTCGTCCTGTGCACTGAGGTATATGAAGAATGACGCTCTCCGTTGGAGTACAAAGATGGCGGCGATGAGGGGCATGATGGGGAAGGGGGGGGGGGGGGTGAGCAGTTCGCTCCAGACCGGTCACATGACTCCTGACCCGGATCAGTCTGTGTAACGCAGCCGGCACTTACCTGGCACGCAGCTCCTGAGCTCGCCCCTTGCACTTGCTCTTGACCTCCCATGCAGGACGGGGTTAATATAGCGCCCGTGGGGTCCAGATTGGGGCGTTGGGCGGCCTTAATGTTGCTGTGAGGGGTAATTTTTCGGGGCCCCGGCAGGTTTTACTCCTGCATAGGAGGTGCAGTGAGAAAATGCAGCCACGCAGGTGCAAGGCATTGTGGAACATGTAGTTCCTGGTCACGAAAAATCGTCCATAAACTGGAACTATAAAAAGTATTGCATCGTTGCCTGGGATGAAAGATACATTCATTTTTTGTTCATTTTTCTGCTGCCAGAAAACCCTTTTTACTCCCCCCCCCCCCTTTTTTTTTTACTATTACTATTTTTTATAAATTGGAGAGACTTTGCATAAACTCTTGGCTTTAAATTGCCCACTTTTCGTGTATGCAGCCCCAATGCAGAGCTATGTGCCTCCATGGCTGCAGACACGCCCAGTGTATAGTCTGATAATCCTGCAGCGTCGCCGCTTCCGGGGACTGACCATTTAACGGCGGTCTGGTCTGGGGGGCTACAGGCAATCGTCAGGCGTTACATGCGCTTTCTTTCTCCCCCTTCTAGATGCGTTCCAAACGGTCAGTTCAAGCCAAGACGACAGAAGAGCCAGTGGCGAAAAAAAACCGAGAGCCCGATCCTGGGGCCGATAAAGGGCCCAAGAAATCCGGTCGAAAGAAAAATGTTTCGCAAGATGCACCGGAGTGCAGCAAAGGTAATAATATGGATTAATAGGGAGAGGGGATTTGCTGGGACCCCCGCGATCCTCTGCTGCTTTCATTGTCTATGGGGCTGCAGAGTGCACCAGTCTCATAGACAATGAATAGAGGAGGTTGCACACATACGCTCCATTCAGAATTAGGGCTGCAGAGCTCGGACCCCTTATCTCTTACCTTATGGATGAGGATAATTTGCTTTTCTTGTAATGTTTTGGCATTTAGCTTTTTCTTTTTTTGTTGTCAGAATTACAAAAGGCGAGAAAATTCCGTAAAGCGGAGGACGTGCAGACCAGCATTGTGCATTACCTATACAGGAGCGCACTCGGCGGGAACGTCAGAGCCAAGGTAGGGGCCTGTGTGATGTGCACGCCGACCACCCATGTATGCCCTGCATCCCACCCATGTATGCCCTGCATCCCACCGCCATGTGTGTCCCTCCCCAGTACCTGCAGACCCCGTTCCTGCAGTCCCTGGCCTCCTACATCGTCTATAGGACTGACAGTCCCTTCGACAGAAGAGTCACCACTCTGGAATGGCATCCGACTCAGCCCAACACGGTGGCCGTTGGCTCGAAAGGAGGAGACATCATTTTGTGGGACTACGAGGAGTTAAATAACACCATGATCCCCGGAGTAAGTACGGTGGGGCAGAGCGATGCTGTGCAGGTGCCATCTTTGCTGTTTTTCTTCATTGCCTTTCTCCTGTCCTGCAGATTGGAGCCGGAGGCTGCATCACCGGGATGAAATTTGACCCCTTTAATCCGAATCAGCTTTATACGTCATCCGTCTCGGGCAGCACCGTCCTGCAGGACTTAACCGGGCGCATCGTGCAGACATTTACCAAAACCGAAGACTGGGCGTAAGCGCGGATTTATTAATGGAGGAGTGCGGGGGTCCCTGCTCACATTTTTTAGTGGAATCGTTCATGTGACCCCTCCCCCAACCCCCCCCCCCCCCCCCCATTCTCTGCAGACGTGGACACGGACCCCTGTTGTAGTGATCGGTGGTGGGGGTCCCGATATTGTGATCCCTAGCGGTTATCGCTGTGGATTCCCACTTGCTATAGTGGAGCATGTATGACAAGTCTGGTGTCTGTGATCCCATCCTTTAGGCTATGTGCACACGTATAACGGTCCACGGCGGATTTTTCTGCAACGTATTTGATTAATCTGCAGGGCAAAAACGCTGCGTTTTTGCTGCAGATTTATCGCGTATTTACCGCGGTTTTTCTGCGGATTTCACTGCGGTTTTACAACTGAGGATTTCTATTGGAGCAGCTGTAAAACCGCTGCGGAATCCGCAGAAAGAAGTGACATGCTGCAGAATGTAAACCGCTGCATTTCCGCACGTTTTTTCCACAGCCTGTGCACAGCGGTTTTTGTTTCCCATAGGTTTACATTGTAATGTAAACTCATGGGAAACTGCTGCGGATCCGCAGCGTTTTCCGCATCGTGTGCACATAGCCTTATAGCGGTAGCACAACCGGTGGCTCTCCAGGAGCTCTTGTAAGACTACAACTCCCAGCATGCCCTGACAGCAAGGTCCAACAATAAGCTAATTTTTCCTTATTCCTAGCATGTGGTACTGCAGCCTAGACGTGTCCGCCTGCCAGCGGTGCGTGGTCACTGGAGATAACGTGGGCAACGTGGTGCTGCTGAACACCGGCGGAAAAGAGGTAAGCACAGAGCGGATTCTGAGGGTCCCATACTGACGATTATGGGGTCCATGATTATTTTATTTATTTATTTATTTTTTTCTTTAAGTTCTTTAAGCAGAGGCTGCACAAAAAGAAGGTAACACACGTGGAGTTTCACCCTCGATGTGAATTTCTTCTGGCCACCGCCTCCGTGGATCAAACCGTGAAGTTGTGGGACCTGAGGAAGCTCAGGGATAAGTCCAGCTTCCTGTACACAATGCCGCACGCCCGCGGCGTAAACTCCGGTAACGACGCAGCGCTCCGCTGTCCTTTCTTCCGAGCTGCTTGTCGCGGACCGCATCTCATCCTTATCTTTCCTGTGCCGCAGCGTACTTCAGTCCCTGGGACGGCGCCAAACTTCTCACCACCGACCAGCACAGCGAGATCCGCGTGTACTCTGCCATTGATTGGTCACAGCCGCAGCGCATTATCCCTCACCCGCACCGCCAGTTCCAGCACCTCACTGCCATAAAGGTCTGTTTTGGCTTTCGTGTCTCCAGCCGACCCCCTGCAGTGACCATCCTTGCCACCCAGTAATATAATTTTGACTTCTACTGCAAACTTTCTCATGCACAAAACTTTTTGGTCGGACCCGTAACTTTGCCGTCTTTGGCCTCTAATCTATAATTCATTTATTGTGCAGGCGGCCTGGCATCCCCGCTACGACCTAATCGTTGCCGGTCGATACCCGGACCCTCAATTTCCAGGATACACAGCAGATGAGCTGCGCACGGTAGACGTGTTTGATGGGCAGAGTGGTAACATAGTGTGCCAGCTGTGCGACCCCTATGCATCTGGTATTATCTCGGTAGGTTACTGAACCATCCATGGATCCATAGGGCTCATGGTTTGTGCTCTTTGGTTTTTATTGATCCTCTAGAGGAATTTTGCTGTATAGATCTGAAAAAGAAGCAACGTAATTCACTTTATTATTATTGACCCCCAACTTTTCTCTGTGTCTAGCTAAACAAGTTCAACCCTATGGGAGACCTTTTGGCTTCAGGAATGGGTAAGAGCCGTCACCTGGATTTTTAATACTTTTTTTTTCTTTTTGATCCTAATGTAGCATTACCTTTAGTGAGTTTCTAGGTTTAGATCACAAAACCATAGAACCTGCTTATGCCCTTTACACCCCAGGTAACGTTCATACACTGTGTTCCAAATTATGCAAATTACATTTTTCTCGAATTTTCCTAAATAGTCGGTGCAAATGACAGTCTAATAAAAGTCATCACCCGTTAGATTAGACATCGAATTTTATTGAAGAAACCTCCCAATGATAACAGTATAATCTCAAAAAAAAAAAGAAAACTCACACTGCACTGTTCCAAATTATTAGGCACAGTAGAATTTCTATACATTTGATCTGTTTTAAAGAACTGAAAAGTCTCATTTGTGGAATTTGCAGCATTAGGAGGTCACATTCACTGAACACAACAGCTATTTAACTCCAAAACCTCCTAACAGGCCAAGTTACATGTAACATAGGAACCTTCTGTGATGTCACCTTCACAATTCTTGCATCCATCGAACTTGTGAGTTTTCGGAGAGTTTCTGCTTGTATTTCTTCCCTCCCAGAGCTGCTGTTTTGATGTGATCTGCCTCCCACCCTCATAGATCTTGTGCTTGATGATACTCCAAAGGTTCTCTATAGGGTTGAGGTCAGGTGAAGATGGCGGCCGCACCATGAGTTTATCTCCTTTTATGCCCATAGCAGCCAATGACTCGGAGGTTTCTTTGCAGCATCAGATTGGGCATTGTCAGCATGAAGATGATTTTGCTCCTGGTTTCTGCTTTTTAGACCATGGAAGAAAGTTGTCAATCAGAAACTCTATATACTTTGCAGAGGTCATTTTCACACCTTCAGGAACCTTAAAGCGTCCTACCAGCTGTTTTCCCGTGATTCTGGCCCAAAATGTGATTCCTCCACCTCGCTGACGTCGCAGCCTTGTTGGGACATTGTGGCAATCCACCAACCATCCACTACTCCATCAATCTGGACCATCCAGGGTTGCTTGACACTCATCAGTAAACAAGACTGTTTGAAAATTAGTGTTCATGTATGTCTGGGCCCACTGCAACTGTTTCTGCTCATGAACACTGTTTAGGGTGGCCGAATAGTAGTTTTATGCACGACAGCAAAGCTTTGAAGGATCCTACACCTTGAGGTTCGAGGGACTCCAGAGGCACCAGCAGCTTCAAATAACCGTTTGCTGCTTTGTAATGGTATTTTGGCAGCTGCTCTCTTAATCCCATGAATTTGTCTGGCAGAAACCTTCCTCATTATGCCTTTATCAGCACGAACACGTCTGTGCTCAGATTCGGCCACAAATCTCTTAACAGTACAATGATAATGCTTAATTTTTAGGTAAATATCTAATGTTTTCATCCCTTGACCAAGGCATTAATGCTTTTAGGGAGCAGAGAGATCCTTTTTCTTTCCCATGTTACTTAAAAACTGTGGCCTGCTTAACCCCTTAAGCCCCGAGGGTGGTTTGCACGTTAATGACCGGGCCAGTTTTTACAATTCTGACCACTGTCCCTTTATGAGGTTATAACTCTGGAACGCTTCAACGGATCCCGGTGATTCTGACATTGTTTTCTCGTGACATATTGTACTTCATGTTAGTGGTAAAATTTATTCGATATAACTTGCGTTTATTTGTGGAAAAAAAAAACGGAAATTTGGCGAAAATTTTGAAAATTTCGCAATTTTCCAACTTTGAATTTTTATGCCCTTAAATCACAGAGATATGTCACGCAAAATACTTAATAAGTAACATTTCCTACATGTCTACTTTACATCAGCACAATTTTGGAACCAAAATTTTTTTTTGTTAGGGAGTTATAAGGGTTAAAAGTTGACCAGCAATTTCTCATTTTTACAACACCATTTTTTTTTTTTTTAGGGACCACATCTCATTTGATGTCATTTTGAGGGGTCTATATGATAGAAAATACCCAAGTGTGACACCATTCTAAAAACTGCACCCCTCAAGGTTCTCAAAACCACATTCAAGAAGTTTATTAACCCTTCAGGTGTTTCACAGGAATTTTTGGAATGTTTAAATAAAAATGAACATTTAACTTTTTTTCACAAAAAATTTACTTCAGCTCCAGCTTGTTTTATTTTACCAAGGGTAACAGGAGAAAATGGACCCCAAAAGTTATTGTACAATCTGTCCTGAGTACGCTGATACCCCATATGTGGGGGTAAACCACTGTTTGGGCGAATGGCAGAGCTCGGAAGGAAAGGCGCGCCATTTGACTTTTAAATGCAAAATTGACTGGAATTGAGATGGGACGCCATGTTGCGTTTGGAGAGCCCCTGATGTGCCTAAACATTGAAACCCCTCACAAGTGACACCATTTTGGAAAGTAGACCCCTTAAGGAACTTATCTAGATGTGTGGTGAGCACTTTGACCCAACAAGTGCTTCACAGAAGTTTATAATGCAGAGCCGTAAAAATAAAAAATCCATATTTTTTCACAAAAATGATCTTTTCGCCCCCAATTTTTTATTTTCCCAAGGGTAAGAGAACAAATTAGACCACAAAAGTTGTTATGCAATTTGTCCTGAGTGCGACGATACCCCATATGTGGGGGAAAACCACTGTTTGGGCGCATGGCAGAGCTCGGAAGGAAAGGAGCGCCATTTGACTTTTTAATGCAAAATTGACTGGAATTAAGATGGGACGCCATGTTGGTTTGGAGAGCCCCCTGATGTGCCTAAACATTAAAACCCCCCCACAAGTGACACCATTTTGGAAACTAGACCCCTAGAACTTATCTAGATGTGTTTTGAGAGCTTTGAACCCCCAAGTGTTTCACTACAGTTTATAGCGCAGAGCCGTGAAAATTAAAAAAAATTTTTTTCGAAAAAATTATTTTTAGCCCCCAGTTTTGTATTTTCACAAGGGTAACATGATAAATTGGACCCCAAAAGTTGTTGTCCAATTTGTCCTGAGTACGCTGATATCCCATATATGGGGGGGAACCACTGTTTGGGCGCATGGCAGAGCTCAGAAGGGGAGGAGCGCCATTTGGAATGCAGACTTAGATGGATTGGTCTGCAGGCGTCACGTTGCATTTGCAGAGCCCCTGATGTACCTAAACAGTAGAAACCCCCACAAGTGACCCCATATTGGAAACTAGACCTCCCAAGGAACTTATCTAGCTGTGCTGTGAGAACTTTGAACCCCCAAGTGTTTCACTACAGTTTACAACGCAGTGTAAAAATCCTTTTTTTTTTCCCACAAAAATGAGTTTTAGCCCCCCAAAGTTGTTGTCCAATTTGTCTCGAGTACGCTGATACCCCATATGTTGGGGTAAACCCCTGTTTGGGCGCACGGGAGAGCTCGGAAGGGAAGGAGCACTGTTTTACTTTTTCAATGCAGAATTGGCTGGAATTGAGATCGGACGCCATGTCGTGTTTGGAGAGCCCCTGATGTGTCTAAACAGTGGAAACCCCCCAATTATAACTGAAACCCTAATCTAAACGCCCCCCTAACCCTAATCCCAACTGTAACCCTAACCACACACCTAACCCTGACACACCCCTAATTCTAATCCCAACCCTAATCCCAACCGTAAATGTAATCCAAACCCTAACCCTAGCCCTAACCCTAACCCTAATGGGAAAATGGAAATAAATAAAAAAAAATTTAATTTTATTATTTCTCCCTAAGGCTAGGTTCACATTGCGTTAGGGCAATCCGTCTAGCGCTAGCGGATTGCGCTAACGCAATGTCTTTTTAGGTGTCGTGTTTAGTGGTCGCGTTAATGTCCCCGCTCTGGCAGATCGGGGATCGGACCTCGGGCGCGCCACAAAAGAACGGCACCTTGCTAGCGCGAGCCGAAAATGGCATGCTCTAGCGATGCGCTACACCCGAAAATCACATTGCTGTCAATGGGTGCGCTAACGGACCCGTTGCACGGCGTTAATTGCGACATTTTCGCCGTGCAACGCTGTCCATTAGCGTTAACCCATTAACGCAATGTGAACCTAGCCTAACTAAGGGGGTGATGAAGGGGGATTTGATTTACTTTTATAGCGTTTTTTTATATCGGATTTTGCTGATTGGCAGCTGTCACACACTAAAAGACGCTTTTTATAGCAAAAAAGTTTTTGCGTCTCCACATTTTGAGACCTATAATTTTTCCATATTTTGGTCCACAGAGTCATGTGAGGTCTTGTTTTTTGCGGGACGAGTTGACGTTTTTATTGGTAACATTTTTGGACACGTGACAGTTTTTGATCGCCTTTTATTCCGATTTTTGTGAGGCAAAATTACCAAAAACCAGCTATTCATGAATTTCTTTTGGGGGAGGCGTTTATACCGTTCTACGTTTAGTAAAATTGATAAATCAGTTTTATTCTTCGGGTCAGTACGATTACAGCGACACCTCATTTATATCATTTTTTTTTATGTTTTGGCGCTTTTATACGATAAAAGCTATTTTATAGAAAAAATAATTATTTTGGCATCGCTTTATTCTGAGGACTATAACTTTTTTATTTTTTTGCTGATGATGCTATATGGCGGCTCGTTTTTTGCGGGACAAGATGACGTTTTCAGCGGTACCATGGTTATTTATATCCGTCTTTTTGATCGCGTGTTATTCCACTTTTTGTTCAGCGGTATGATAATAAAGCGTTGTTTTTTTGGCTCGTTTTTTTTTTTTTTTTTCTCTCGCTTATGGTGTTCACTGAAGGGGTTAACTAGTGGAACAGTTTTATAGGTTGGGTCGTTACGGACGCGGCGATACTAAATATGTGTACTTTTATTGTTTGTTGTTTTGGTTTTTTTTAGATAAAGAAATGTATTTATGGGAATAATATATTTTTTTTTCCTTCTTTATTTAGGAATTTTTTTTTTTTTAACACATGTGGAAATTTTTTTTTTTTTTTTACTCTTTTACTTTGTCCCAGGGGGGGACATCACAGATCACTGATCTGACAGTGTGCACAGCACTCTGTCAGATCGGTGATCTGACAAACTGCCATGCAGGATTACAGAGCTGCAGCCTGCTCCTGACCCGGAAGTACTCCCTGCAGGACCCGGATGCAGCCCCGTGGCCATTTTGGATCCGGGGACTGCAGGGAGGAGACGCTCGGTACACGGTGAGTACATCACCGTGTACCGATCGTCTCAGGGAAGCCCGCAGGGAGCCCCCTCCCTGCGCGATGCTTCCCTGTACCGCCGGCACATTGCGATCATGTTTGATTGCGGTGTGCCAGGGGTTAATGTGCCGGGAGCGGTCCGTGACCGCTCCTGGCACATAGTGCCGGATGTCAGCTGCGATAGGCAGCTGACACTCGGCCGCCCTCCCCCCGTGAGCGCGGCCGATCGCTATGACGTACTATCCCGTCGGTGGGAATTAAGGCCCACCCCACCTTGACGGGATAGTACGTCATATGGGATTAAGGGGTTAATAATGTGGAACATCATTTTTAAGTAGTTTTCCTTTATTTTGAATCACCAGGAAAACAAATTATCACGTGTTTCAGATTGATTTCAGTGATTCATTGAGCCCTGAGTCACGAGACACAATAACATCCATGAGTTTATTCGAAAAACAAAACAATTAAATATTTATGACACTTAAATCCAATTTGCATAATTTGGAGCACAATGTAGAGTGGATGTTACTTGGGGTGTGATGGGAGTTGTGTGTTATCAGTCTACAATTACCGTTGCAGTGATTGGATGGAGTCCTGATATTTCAGACCTTAATTTACCCTTTAAATCTCCTCAAATAACGCTGTTAAGTTGCAGATATAGGGTTAATGTATATGTTAATAGAGTTAGAAAGTTGCTCGGCCGACTTGCTGAAAGTGCGGCTACCTGGAGAAAATGACTTTTATTTCTACCAGGAGCAGCTGGCTTTGTCGTACGGTCGTGCTGGCGTGGCGTCAGTCGCGGGTTGCAGCAATGGTCACGGCAGTGACTGACAGCCAGACTTGCAGGGCATCAAATGTCATACCTTGGTCTTCACCGTTTCCTGAGGCCGGGTTCACACATTTGACATTTACAGTCCATGTACGGGACGCAATGTCTCATCAGCTGTGGAGTCTCCTGTCCAGAATTCAGCAGCTTTTAGGGCAAATATGGAGCTGTGTTTTCAGGTCAGGAGATCCGGGGCCGCTCCACACTTCGTGATCCGTTCTCGGAGCGTGAACGTCAGACGTGTGAGTTCGGCCTTATGCTTCCAGACTGTAGAGCCATATTGCTACTGTCGTTTATTCAGTGGATATTGGGACGGTGCTCGGCTCATGAAGTAAGCGTTTTTTTTTTTGTTTTTTTTTCCCTATTCGTTTCAGGTTTTTACGTTCTGATCTGGAGCCGAGAAATCCTCCTGATGATGAAGGAAGAGGAGATGGTGAAAGCCTTGAGAGAAAAAGGGATCCCAGTGGGCAGGAATAAAGAACCCGAAACGCGTCCTCCTAAAAAAGACAAGACGTCACAGCTGACGAAGGTCCTGGTGAAAGAAACCACGAGCCAATGAGGCAAAAGGAAAGAGAAGTAAAAGTGAGAAGGTCCGACCATAACCTCTGCTGTAACCAAACTCCGCGCGTGCCTTATGGTGTAAGAAGCCGGGGACGTTTGGTTACATCAGCTCTCGTTTCTCTAACTTTTTGCCAAAGGCATGACGTGTCTATCAGACTTTGCTGCCGCCTCCGTGCAGGGATCTTCTGACTCTGACCTGGGATTTTTGGCATTGATGGGATTAAGGCAAAGAATCCCGTGTTTTATATGATTGAAAAAGCCAGCATGGCAGTGCCCTAGCCAGCGACGGGCGGCAGCTACCAGGAGTGAAGAAATCACACGGAGTCATACAAAGAGCAGAGGATTATATGCAGCGATTGGTAATGCAAGTGTGCGGTGCTGCTGACGAATGGGTCAGATGTGCGGAGGCGGCTGCCAGCTACAGGCCGGTGTGACCGCGACTCGTGCAGCGCTCCATGCACAGTCATGTGGGGTCTGCAGCCCCCCGCCCGCTAGCCATCACAAGAAATGGATGGACGGAACGTGGGTGGTTGTGACCTTGGAAAGCGACGCCAGTCCTGCAGAACATTCTACGTTCACGTTCAGACTGTTACCGCTTAAAGCTCTGTGCACAGGTTTGTTTGTTTTTTTAGACAATTTAAAAAAAAAAAAAGTTTTTCTAGTGGAAACCTCTTCTTTTTTTGTTTCTTACTGATATCTGATTGGACAGCGCCCAGTTTGGAGCGGTTTCCAGCAAGAGACGCTTTATACCCATAACCTGCACGTTTCTCCCATCACGTGTTTTTAAAAACCTGAAGCTGGAAAAAAAAAACGCCCGTAAGATTGAAGATAAGATCTCGAAAGTGATTTTACCATACAAATTAATCAGAAAAGTCTCAGCTTTATTTGCCTTTTTTTTTTTTTTTTAAGGCATTTTTCTGATCAATCATGCCCCAAAAAAACCTCAACGTCTGTGTGCACAGAGCCTAGTAATCCTTGGGAGCTAAAACAATTTGAACAGAGGCCTCCCTTCTCCATCAGTTAAAAATACAACTTTTTTTTTTTTTCTTGGCAACTGATGGTCTGCAAATAATGGCAACGGGCATTTAAAAAGGCTCGGAGACTATAATAAGTGCGGTCCACAAAATATCGGAGGAAACGAGCACGAGAATGTCAGCAGTGCGAATGGGGCTAGAACCGACTGCATTTCACTGGCACCAATTTCCAGAACTAATCCTGGTTCTTCCGACCCAAACTATGAGCCTTGTCTGTGACCGTGAGTTCAGGGTGGAAGACCCGAGGCTGCTCTGGAAAATGGTGTCCGTGCAAAACCTGTGAAATGTATGTGTGTAGCGCCGGGTTCTGGGGCCTGTATATTCGGTCTGTGCGCTCATCTAGTGCGGCTGCACAGAGGCTTTTTTTTTTATAATAGACTGATGGTCTGTGTGACCGAAAACATGGCAGCGAACGCTTGTCCGTTCTGTCTTATGGTCCAGGCTCGTGCACGTAAGTGCTGGCACCGATGGAGCCGGTCACAGCCGTACTGGGCGGCTGCGGCCTTTCAGCGATCAGGACGGATTTTGTGGTCTCTGCAATAATGGAGAATGAAGATGTGTACTAGAAGAAAATAAAGTATATTAAGGCTTCCCTCCATCTTTTTAGAATTAAGCATCGCATTCTTTTATTCTTGCTCACTTTTTTTTTTTTCTGTAGAAGAGTATGGATCCTCCTACGGAAAGTCTCGTCTCCTTTCCACTTTAGGAATAAAGTGCGAGGTGGCATAATATGGGAATAATATGGCGTCTTATTATGTCATTTCCGTCGCCCCTGTAGCTTCTGTCCCTTTGTTGCGGCGCGCCGTTATGATGCAATCTGCGGACAGATTGACCCGTCTTGCGCTCGGCCGGATTTTTCCATTGTTCTTCCTTTACGATAGACACGATTTGCTCCAGGCCGGTTCACGTTCGCTTACATCCACCATCGATTCTGGTTTTACTTTGCATTTTTTCCCATCATATCTTCAAAACATTATATAGCAAAGTCAATGGTGGCAGCGCCCAGCAGAACATCACGCCCTCGCACGTCTGTGTTCATGGAAACATAAAAATATTATGGGAAGGGGACAAAATGGGCTTAAAAATAAAAAATTAGCTGCGGTGAAAAACGGGTTTGTTTTTCCTTTAAGGCTTTGCACATTTAAAGGGGTTTCCAGCTTCGGGGAAACGTTGCTGCTTTTAGAGATGGCGTTACCCCTGACCATAGGCTGGTGTGGGACCTGGGCTCAGGAGAAGCGGGTGTGTTACAGGATGCAACCCCTGTGTGAATGGAGTCATAGATTGTTTTTTTGTTTTTCCTGGACTAACCTATTCTTGTGATTTATAATCGCCCAGCAATGTTGCAGAGACGTCTCCCGGCCGCAGCGTGCGCACATTGATCGGGGGGTTTGGGGTCCCAGCGGTGGCACTTTACCTCCGCCTCATTATCATATGTATAGGAATAGATTGGACACAGCCATATCATTTTTTTTTTTTTTTTTTTTTTTTACTTATTTATGTCCGATGCCATTGAGCATTGGACATAAATACGGAGCCAAATGTTTTGTCCGGAAGTCGAGCTGCAGGTAAAATCAGACGGTTCCGCCTTTGTCAGGAGATGGTGGTTATATAATCGGCCCGAGACGTCATCAGCTTCTGTGCCCAAAAGTCCTATGTATGGACGGTGCGGCACGTGAGGGGTTAATGTCCTGAGATCGTGACCGGTGACACTCTATAGATGTTAATGCAAGGGTTAAATGCTGCATTAAGAGTCACGTGAGGTTGCACAAATGTTTTCCGGTCGCCTGCATCCGCAGACTGGGGCGCAACTATAACTTTGGTCGCATCGTCCGTGCAGCTGGAGTCGCATTGTAAGGCCGGGGTCACACTAGAGAGGAATACGGACGAGCGAGAGGCACAAAAACGACGCATTGCACACGGACCAATGTTTCTCTATGGGGCGGCTCCTATCTCCCATATATTTCTCAGCCATATTTTACGGTCTGGGAAAATCTCAGCTTGATGCGATTGTCAGCGTATTGCGTAAAAAGTCCGCCAATGAAAGTCTATGGGGGCGAGAAAAATATGGATTACACACGGACCAACAGTGTGACTTGTGAGAAATACGCAGCGGTGTTAGAGAGAAAAACTAGAAATTCAGCGCGGTGTACAGTAAAATCACACTGACAGGTTAGAATAGAGAAAATAAACGTCTACACAAAGAATAGGTATATATGTGTGTGTGTGTATATATACAGTGGGGCAAAAAAGTATTTAGTCAGTCAGCAATAGTGCAAGTTCCACCACTTAAAAAGATGAGAGGCGTCTGTAATTTACATCATAGGTAGACCTCAACTATGGGAGACAAACTGAGAAAAAAAAATCCAGAAAATCACATTGTCTGTTTTTTTATCATTTTTTTTTGCATATTATGGTGGAAAATAAGTATTTGGTCAGAAACAAACAATCCAGATTTCTGGCTCTCACAGACCTGTAACTTCTTCTTTAAGAGTCTCCTCTTTCCTCCACTCATTACCTGTAGTAATGGCACCTGTTTAAACTTGTTATCAGTATAAAAAGACACCTGTGCACACCCTCAAACAGTCTGACTCCAAATTCCACTATGGTGAAGACCAAAGAGCTGTCAAAGGACACCAGAAACAAAATTGTAGCCCTGCACCAGGCTGGGAAGACTGAATCTGCAATAGCCAACCAGCTTGGAGTGAAGAAATCAACAGTGGGAGCAATAATTAGAAAATGGAAGACATACAAGACCACTGATAATCTCCCTCGATCTGGGGCTCCACGCAAAATCCCACCCCGTGGGGTCAGAATGATCACAAGAACGGTGAGCAAAAATCCCAGAACCACGCGGGGGGACCTAGTGAATGAACTGCAGAGAGCTGGGACCAATGTAACAAGGCCTACCATAAGTAACACACTACGCCACCATGGACTCAGATCCTGCAGTGCCAGACGTGTCCCACTGCTTAAGGCTACTTTCACACTTGCGTTAACTGCAAACCGTCACAAAAACGTCTTTTTGCCAAAAAAACGGATGCGTCAAAAAAGTGCAAAATGTATGCAACGCATACAGCATTTCAACGGATTCTTCTATTTGGGGATGTCTGGCCAATTAGCTAAAAAAATCCTGTTTCTGAGCATGCTCAGTAGAAAAAAACGTATTGCAGCGCTGCATTGCGTCGTACGACGTGTCTCGACGCATCCGTCGCTCATAGACTTTCATTGTAGCCAAAGACGCATGCCGATGGATGCGCCGAGACACGTTTTTTTGTCGGAGCCAAAAAACGTTGCAATCTACGTTTTTCCAGACGACGTGTCGCCTAATTTCGACGCATCCGTCGAAAGACGTATACCGACGTATGCAAATCCGTCGCAATGCAATACAAGTCTATGGGGAAAAAACGCATCCAGCAAAATATTTTGCTGGATGCTTTTTTTTTTCTGCAAAACGACGCATTTTAACGTATTGCAGTTAACGCTAGTGTGAAAGTAGCCTTAGCCAGTACATGTCCGGGCCCATCTGAAGTTTGGTAGAGAGCATTTGGATGATCCAGAGGAGTTTTGGGAGAATGTCCTATGGTCTGATGAAACCAAACTGGAACTGTTTGGTAGAAACACAACTTGTCGTGTTTGGAGGTAAAAGAATACTGAGTTGCATCCATCAAACACCATACCTACTGTAAAGCATGGTGGTGGAAACATCATGCTTTGGGGCTGTTTCTCTGCAAAGGGGCCAGGACGACTGATCCGGGTACAAGAAAGAATGAATGGGGCCATGTATCGTGAGATTTTGAGTGCAAACCTCCTTCCATCAGCAAGGACATTGAAGATGAAACGTGGCTGGGTCTTTCAACATGACAATGATCCAAAGCACACCGCCAGGGCAACGAAGGAGTGGCTTCGTAAGAAGCATTTCAAGGTCCTGGAGTGGCCTAGCCAGTCTCCAGATCTCAACCCTATAGAAAACCTTTGGAGGGAGTTGAAAGTCCGTGTTGCCAAGCGAAAAGCCAAAAACATCACTGCTCTAGAGGAGATCTGCATGGAGGAATGGGCCAACATACCAACAACAGTGTGTGGCAACCTTGTGAAGACTTACAGAAAACGTTTGACCTCTGTCATTGCCAACAAAGGATATATTACAAAGTATTGGGATGAAATTTTGTTTCTGACCAAATACTTATTTTCCACCATAATATGCAAATAAAATGTTAAAAAACAGACCATGTGATTTTCTGGATTTTTTTTTTTCTCAGTTTGTCTCCCATAGTTGAGGTCTACCTATGATGTAAATTACAGACGCCTCTCATCTTTTTAAGTGGTGGAACTTGCACTATTGCTGACTGACTAAATACTTTTTTGCCCCACTGTATGTGTGTGTATATATATATATATATATATACATATATATATATATATATATATATATATATATATATATATATATATATATATATATATATATATATAATATATTTAATACAGAGCTAGATAGCAAAAGCCGGCAATTGAATTATCGGCTTTTCTGCTATCTCCTTATCGAACCCGACAGGATATGACACATGGTTACATACAGTAAACCATTTCATATCCCTTATATTTTTTTGCATATTCCTCACTAGTAATGTTAGTAGTGTGTCTGTGTGTAAAATTTGTGCGCTCTAGGTGGTAAAATTAAGGGTTAAATCACAGAAAAAACTGGCGTGGGCTCCTGCGAAATTTTCTCCGCCACAGTGGTAAAGCCAGTGACTGAGGGCAGATATTAATAGCTTGGAGAGGGTCCACGGTTATTGCCCCTCCCCCCCCTGGCTAAAAACATCTGCCCCCAGCCACCCCAGAAAAGGCACAGCTGGAAGATGCGCCTATTCTGGAACTTGGCCACTCTCTTCCCACTCCCGTGTAGCGGTGGGATATGGGGTAATGAAGGGTTAATGTCACCTTGCTATTGTAAGGTGACATTAAGCCTGGTTAATAATGGAGAGACGTCAATAAGATACCTATCCATTATTACTCCAATAGTAGTAAAGGGTTAAATAAACACACACATTATGAATAAAGTAATTTAATGAAATAAATACACATGGGGTTTTAATGTCTTTATTGTACGCTCAATCCAACTGACAACCCTCGATCTTCTGAAGGAAAAACAAAAAAAAACAATATCCCATACCTATCCGCCGTACAGTCTTGTCCCATGATGTAAATCCATCTGAAGGGGTTAAATAATTTTACAGCCTGGAGCACTGCTAATGCAGCCACCCCCTGGCTGTAAAAACTGGGGAATGAATGGAGTGCAGCTTCGTTGACTTGCGGTGCTGCGCCCCCTGGACATAGAGTTCACATGTGTTTATGCCACCAGGGGGCGCAGCACCGCAAGTCAACGAAGCTGCATTCCATTCATTCCCCAGTTTTTACAGCCAGGGGGTGGCTGCATTAGCAGTGCTCCAGGCTGTAAAATTATTTAACCCCTTCAGATGGATTTACATCATGGGACAAGACTGTACGGCGGATAGGTATGGGATATTGTTTTTTTTTGTTTTTCCTTTTTCCTTCAGAAGATCGAGGGTTGTCAGTTGGATTGAGCGTACAATAAAGACATTAAAACCCCATGTGTATTTATTTCATTAAATTACTTTATTCATAATGTGTGTGTTTATTTAACCCTTTACTACTATTGGAGTAATAATGGATAGGTATCTTATTGACGTCTCTCCATTATTAACCAGGCTTAATGTCACCTTACAATAGCAAGGTGACATTAACCCTTCATTACCCCATATCCCACCGCTACACGGGAGTGGGAAGAGAGTGGCCAAGTTCCAGAATAGGCGCATCTTCCAGATGTGCCTTTTCTGGGGTGGCTGGGGGGCAGATGTTTTTAGCCAGGTAGGGGGGCAATAACCGTGGACCCTCTCCAGGCTATTAATGTCTGCCCTCAGTCACTGGCTTTACCACTCTGGCGGAGAAAATTTCGCAGGAGCCCACGCCAGTTTTTTCTGTGATTTAACCCTTAATTTTACCACCTAGAGCGCACAAATTTTACACACAGACACACTACTAACATTACTAGTGAGGAATATGCAAAAAAATATAAGGGATATGAAATGGTTTACTGTATGTAACCATGTCTCATATCCTGTCGGGTTTTCTGCTATCTACTGCTGTATGAAATATATAAGAATGTATATTCTCAAATATTTTGAGCCCATGGATCCATTCTATGTCCATTTTGCAAGCCGGCGAGGAAAATCTCCCGTACAGATGCCATACGGATGACACACGGATAATTTTTGGAGAAAAAAAATCGCATCCTCGTATTGAATACGGATCAATGTTCAGGAACTTTTCTTGGTATTTCGGCCGTGAAAAACGGACCGTATTCTCCTACGCTAGGTGT
The DNA here is from genome assembly GCF_032444005.1 of Ranitomeya imitator. NCBI lineage: Eukaryota > Metazoa > Chordata > Amphibia > Anura > Dendrobatidae > Ranitomeya > Ranitomeya imitator. The sequence goes on along the minus strand of NC_091290.1, from coordinate 8,286,554 downwards.
GACCCACGGCCTTTCTGCCACAAGAACACAATGAACAAGTTGCAAGCAAAAAAAAAAAATCCAACTGCTTCCGACTTTGACCCGTTTGTCATGGTGGCAGCACCCCAGGGGGTCACAATGCTACTCACCACCTGTGTCCCCGTGTAACCCCAGCATTACTCTTGTAGGACCACAGATACCGGGACCACCAGGGCTGACCGTGCGGGGGTCGCCAGTGATCAGGAGGTATACACAGGCGGTCACTGTCGCTGTATTCTGTACATATTGTTTGCTGTAATTTTGAGCTGAAATAAACGTGATTTCCTTTTTTCATTTTTAGCGGTTTGTGTGGTTTATATCCAGGAGATTCTGCGTTCATGTGTAATGGCCCGAAATGACCTGCAGATGTCACTGATGAGGACAATTCCCATTTTAGGGTTTCCGTTGCAATCCGTGTGTGAACACGGAGCTAGAAATCTGCAACCGTTGTGTGGCAGTAAAGGGGCAAAGTTGGTGTGTTGCAAAAGTTTGTGCTCCCTTCTCATGTAGCAGCTGCCAGTGAAGCCCTGATGTCAGGGGTCGACGTACAAAGGAAAGGAGTTAATGATCGACTACAGCTAATCGGGGGTCCTGAGTGGGAGACCCCTTCCCCTTATACACCGAATCTCCTCCCTTCCTAAATTATCTGAGGGGCAGGGCAATTATCTGAGTGGCAGGGTAAATATAGGGTCTGCTTCATTATTGAATTTGCCCACTTTTCCAAGTCTTAGTGGGGGTCTCTTAATTCCTGCGGCGATGGATGTCGATTTCTGCCACAACAGCTAATGAGGACATGAGACCCTGGAGGAAAGCTCTGCTCCATCCCGTCTGGGCAGAATCCCCATTATTGGCCCATGTGCACTTCACTGATCCTTTCCTCCCAAACCTGCGGTCAGCCTCGACCCTGGACCCGCGGCGGCCGAGCCCTTAGGACCGGTCACCTGGTGCCCGACTCATCCTTGTCTGGGGATGATGCTCCCAACGACTCCCTTCCCAGGCTACAAACATCGGCACCAGTCGCTGGCTTTCCCGCTCCGGTTTTAAAAATTGCGCTGGAGCCCACGCCGCTAATTGCCCCAAACAATCTTGTATTAATTAGATACATGTCCCCTAATTTGCACACACACTACTAATTGTATTGTCACTGACATCTATATTTCTACCTATTCTGCATCTTTTTACTGTATGTAAACCATGTCTTCTATCTATCCTGTCGGCTCCTGCACTGATTTAAGCTCTTCTTTCTGTGCAATATAAAGATATATATATATATGTGTGTGGATTTATATATACAGGTCCTTCTCAAAAAATTAGCATATAGTGTTAAATTTCATTATTTACCATAATGTAATGATTACAATTAAACTTTCATATATTATAGATTCATTATCCACCAACTGAAATTTGTCAGGTCTTTTATTGTTTTAATACTGATGATTTTGGCATACAACTCCTGATAACCCAAAAAAACCTGTCTCAATAAATTAGCATATCAAGAAAAGGTTCTCTAAACGACCTATTACCCTAATCTTCTGAATCAACTAATTAACTCTAAACACATGCAAAAGATACCTGAGGCTTTTATAAACTCCCTGCCTGGTTCATTACTCAAAACCCCCATCATGGGTAAGACTAGCGACCTGACAGATGTCAAGAAGGCCATCATTGACACCCTCAAGCAAGAGGGTAAGACCCAGAAAGAAATTTCTCAACAAATAGGCTGTTCCCAGAGTGCTGTATCAAGGCACCTCAATGGTAAGTCTGTTGGAAGGAAACAATGTGGCAGAAAACGCTGTACAACGAGAAGAGGAGACCGGACCCTGAGGAAGATTGTGGAGAAGGACCGATTCCAGACCTTGGGGAACCTGAGGAAGCAGTGGACTGAGTCTGGTGTGGAAACATCCAGAGCCACCGTGCACAGGCGTGTGCAGGAAATGGGCTACAGGTGCCGCATTCCCCAGGTAAAGCCACTTTTGAACCATAAACAGCGGCAGAGGCGCCTGACCTGGGCTACAGAGAAGCAGCACTGGACTGTTGCTAAGTGGTCCCAAGTACTTTTTTCTGATGAAAGCAAATTTTGCACGTCATTCGGAAATCAAGGTGCCAGAGTCTGGAGGAAGACTGGGGAGAAGGAAATGCCAAAATGCCTGAAGTCCAGTGTCAAGTACCCACAGTCAGTGATGGTGTGGGGTGCCCTGTCAGCTGCTGGTGTTGGTCCACTGTGTTTCATCAAGGGCAGGGTCAATGCAGCTAGCTATCAGGAGATTTTGGAGCACTTCATGCTTCCATCGGCTGAAATGCTTTATGGAGATGAAGATTTCATTTTTCAGCACGACCTGGCACCTGCTCACAGTGCCAAAACCACTGGTAAATGGTTTACTGACCATGGTATTACTGTGCTCAATTGGCCTGCCAACTCTCCTGACCTGAACCCCATAGAGAATCTGTGGGATATTGTGAAGAGAAAGTTGAGAGACGCAAGACCCAACACTCTGGATGAGCTTAAGGCCGCTATTGAAGCATCCTGGGCCTCCATAACATCTCAGCAGTGTCACAGGCTGATTGCCTCCATGCCACGCCGCATTGAAGCAGTCATTTCTGCCAAAGGATTCCCGACCAAGTATTGAGTGCATAACTGAACATTATTATTTGATGGTTTTTTTGTTTGTTATTAAAAAACACTTTTGATTGGATGGGTGAAATATGCTAATTTATTGAGACAGGTTTTTTGGGTTATCAGGAGTTGTATGCCAAAATCATCAGTATTAAAACAATAAAAGACCTGACAAATTTCAGTTGGTGGATAATGAATCTATAATATATGAAAGTTTAATTGTAATCATTACATTATGGTAAATAATGAAATTTAACACTATATGCTAATTTTTTGAGAAGGACCTGTATATATACTAGCTATTGAACCCGTTCTACGCCCGGGTGGCGAGCATTTAAATTGGTATATGGTCTCCATCCTTTCATGTGCTGCACCCATCCTGCGTCCCCATCCTGTCATGTGCTGCTCCATGCTGCGTCCCCATCCTGTCATGTGCTGCACCCATCCTGCGTCCCCATCCTGTCATGTGCTCCATCCTGCGTCCCCATCCTGTCATGAGCTGCTCCATCCTGCGTCACCATCCTGTCATGAGCTGCACCCATCCTGCGTTCCCATCCTGTCATGTGCTGCTCCATCCTGCGTCCCTATCCTGTCATGTGCTGCACCCATCCTGCGTCCCCATCCTGTCATGTGCTCCATCCTGCATCCCTATCCTGTCATGTGCTGCACCCATCCTGCGTCCCCATCCTGTCATGAGCTGCTCCATCCTGCGTCCCCATCCTGTCATGAGCTGCTCCATCCTGCGTCCCCATCCTGTCATGAGCTGCTCCATCCTGCGTCCCCATCCTGTCATGAGCTGCTCCATCCTGCGTCCCCATCCTGTCATGTGCTCCATCCTGCATCCCTATCCTGTCATGAGCTGCTCCATGCTGCGTCCCCATCCTGTCATGAGCTGCTCCATCCTGCGTCCCCATCCTGTCATGTGCTCCATCCTGCATCCCTATCCTGTCATGAGCTGCTCCATGCTGCGTCCCCATCCTGTCATGAGCTGCTCCATCCTGCGTCCCCATCCTGTCATGAGCTGCTCCATGCTGCGTCCCCATCCTGTCATGTGCTGCACCCATCCTGCGTCCCCATCCTGTCATGTGCTCCATCCTGCATCCCTATCCTGTCATGTGCTGCACCCATCCTGCGTCCCCATCCTGTCATGAGCTGCTCCATCCTGCGTCCCCATCCTGTCATGTGCTGCTCCATCCTGCGTCCCCATCCTGTCATGTGCTGCTCCATCCTGCGTCCCCATCCTGTCATGAGCTGCTCCATCCTGCGTCCCTATCCTGGAGCGTCCCTGCCTCTCCGTTGGAGATCGCGGTGTGCGTTCAGTGCTTACGCATACCGCGATCTCCTGGGAGCGTCACTCTGTGGGGTCCAGACTGCGCTGGCGCTTGCGCAGTCTATAAAGGCTTTGGACAGAGTGACGCTCCCAGCGTTATATTATGGGGGTGCTTTGCTGGTGACACTGTTGGGGATTTATTCATAATTGAAGGCATACTGAACCAGCATGGCTACCACAGCATCTTGCAGCGGCATGCTATTCCATCCGGTTTGTGTTTAGTTGGACCATCATTTATTTTTCAACAGGACAATGACCTCAAACAAACCTCCAGGCTGTGTAAGGGCTATTTGACCAAGAAGGAGAGTGATGGGGGGCTACGCCAGATGACCCGGCCTCCTCAGTCACCAGACCTGAACCCAATCGAGATGGTTTGGGGTGAGCTGGACACAGAGTGAAGGAAAAAGGGCCAACAAGTGCTAAGCATCATGGGAACTCCTTCAAGATTGCTGGAAGACCATTCCCGGTGACTACCTCTTGAAGCTCAAGAGAATGCCAAGAGTGTGCAAAGCAGTCATCAAAGCAAAAGGTGGCTACTTTGAAGAATCTAGAATATAAGACATAATTTCAGTTGTTTCACACTTTTTTGTTAAGTATATAATTCCACATGTGTTAATTCATAGTTTTGATGCCTTCAGTGTGAATGTACAATTTTCATAGTCATGAAAATACAGAAAAATCTTTAAATGCGAAGGTGTGTCCAAACTTTTGGTCTGTACTGTGTCTATATATATATATTTATATATACAGATGTGTGTGTGTGTGTCACTGATTGTGTGTGTGTATATAAATGTACAGTACATACATATGTGTGTGTGTATATACAGTATATATATATATGTACATACATAGATGTGTGTGTGTGTGTCTCTGACGTGTGTGTATACGTATGTATAATGTATTCTATGTGTATATGAGTCGCCCACCAGGGCAGTGGGGTACTCGGTACCGGGTCCGGTCGCACTTAAAAAGGATGTCACGGCTGCGACCCGGTCCGTGGCACTGGCACTCAAGTAAAGGGGAAAGGTCTTTAAAGGGTACTGGCAACAGGTGCAGAAGGAGTCCAGGCAGCACGAAAACAAGTAGAAATCCCCTTGACAGTTCAGGTTGGGAGCCTTCCACTATGCGCTGTTTTTATGGTCCCTTGCTACCTACAGTTTGCTGGCAAGGTACCCCTTTCTCTCTGCTGTCCTGGGACAGTACCTGCACGGTAGGCAGCTTGAGCTGTTCTCTTGGGGTCTCTGACACGGTGACTCCAGGCTCTAACTGCTGCTGTACCTCAGGTTTAGTATGGGCAATTTACGTATAGTCCTATGCCCTCCGTTCTACTGTGGACCTTGCAATTATCCACAATCTCGGGTTCACAGTGCCCGGTTTCTGCGCTCTGGCTCACAGGAGGCCCAATCGCTGCCTTCTTGAGCTCCTAATCTCTCCTCTGAGCTCCTTTCCTTTCTCTTGTCTCACACCGACTGAACTGACTCCTCCAGACCAGGATGTAAAATAGGGAAGTTCCCCTGAAACTGGGTTTTGAGCTCCCCCTTCTGGCCTGGATTAAGAATGTGTTGTGTGTAAGATTTACCTGGAAAAGGGATCCCACTTGTCCCCTAGAGGAAGGCAGCACCACTGTGGTACCCAAACTCCTGAGGTGCCACATATAGATCTGTTCTTTCTTTTATAACCTGTCAGTGTGATTTTTACAGTAGCCACATATAAATTGCCGGCTTTTCAAAGGACACCGATGCGTAAAAATTGGACAGCACTAGCATGGTGCGAGTGCTATGCAATTTTTTTTTCTCGCACCCATTGACTTCTATTGCAGGATGCGATCCGTTTTATGATTACAGTCGCAGCATCCTGAGATTTTTTTTTTCCAGCCCGATTGTGATCTGATCCGAGCTGGAAAAAAACCCGCAGATGAGCACACCATCGTAGATTAACATTGGTCCGAATTCAGTCTGAATTTTTTTATCAATTGAATGCATACAATTTCATCACAAGTGGGCACGAGCCCTTACCTCATTACTCACATGATTTACTTCACATGGAAAAACAGATATTAAAGGGAACCTGTCACCATCCTTATGGGGGATTCATGGGGAGTCGGGGGGTTTCACAAGTAGTTGGGAAATGTATAGCTCACACTCTATTAGATGATATTTTTAGTTGATAGGCAAAAAAACTGGTGACCGGTTCCCTTTAAGACTGTGATCAGCACCAAATCGCCAGACAGGTTAATATGCTAGGTGGATGACATGTGGATAACGCATCCCTACATCATTCACACAGTCTCCTCGACATAGCGCTCCTGCGCAGGCGTACTTCTCTACCCTGATGAGGGCCAAGCAAAGTACTATCCTTTTAATCAGTATAACGGCGCCAACCTGACACTGTCTGTAGTTTACTGTGCACAATCCTGCTGACAGGTTCCCTTTAAGACTGCATCAACATGTCACTAGCCAAAGTCTATGTGCAGATATTGAGTGCAGTGGGCAAAACTTAGATTACTGAGATGACTTAATAGTCCTGCCAAAAATGATCTGCATTTAGTGCACACTTAAATCCATGGACCGTGGGAATGAACCTGATTGTCTGAAGTAGTGCCCTCCCGAGAGCTGATGCAGCACAGAAAAAGTCATGGACGTGGGAGAACCTGATTATTGAGTATGCTAGTCTAAGCTCGTTAAAGTGTAGATATGGTAGTAGAGTGACAAATGGGAGGAGTTATAGGACAGTGCAGCACTGTGGAGAGCTTTGTGGGAGAGTGCAATGACTGGTACTGGGTGGCGGCATCGGTGTAGCTGCTGGACAGAAATATGAGCCTGACTGCTGCATTCAGGATAATGACAAATGCATTTAGTGACAAGAAGAGCAATTAGTGACTTACAATTAGTTGTGAATTCAAGATGAAAAGGAATCAGAGCAACAGAAACGGCTTTTAGTTATTTATTTTTATTAATAGAATAAAAGGTTAAGGGATTAACAAATTCAGAATAAAAGGTTAAGGGATTAACAAATCCAGGAACATTAACAATAGACAAAATCATAGTCAGGAACAAAGCCGGGGTCAGGTACCAGGTGATCAGTAAAAGCCAAGTCTGGCGAGCAGTATGAATACCGCGGCGCCTGGTGACAGAGGCAGAACATGTCCGGGTATCAATAGACAAAATCATAGTCAGGAACAAAGCCGGGGTCAGGTACCAGGTGATCAGTAAAAGCCAAGTCTGGCGAGCAGTATGAATACCGCGGCGCCTGATGACTGAGGCAAAACATGTCCGGGTATCAATAGACAAAATCATAGTCAGGAACAAAGCCGGGGTCAGGTACCAGGTGATCTGTAAAAGCCAAGTCTGGCGAGCAGTATGAATACCGCGGCGCCTGATGACTGAGGCAAAACATGTCCGGGTATCAATAGACAAAATCATAGTCAGGAACAAAGCCGGGGTCAGGTACCAGGTGATCAGTAAAAGCCAAGTCTGGCGAGCAGTATGAATACCGCGGCGCCTGGTGACAGAGGCAAAACATGTCCGGGTATCAATAGACGAAATCATAGTCAGGAACAAAGCCGGGGTCAGGTACCAGGTGATCAGTAAAAGCCAAGTCTGGCGAGCAGTATGAATACCGCGGCGCCTGGTGACAGAGGCAGAACATGTCCGGGTATCAATAGACGAAATCATAGTCAGCAACAAAGCCGGGGTCAGGTACCAGGTGATCAATAAAAGCCAAGTCTGGTGAGCAGTATGAATACCGCGGCGCCTGGTGACAGGTAAAGATGTAACCTCAGAAGGCCACAGGTAGATGGTGAAGATCCTTCTATACGGGTCCAGCAGTAATGGATCTGCTGGACTTCAGGGCGCTAGATGTGGAGGTTTCCAGTCTTTTAGATGGTGCTGGGGCAACTGCAACAACATGTAAATGCGCGAGCAGCCCTGGATAATCTACGCCGGCAGGATGATAAGAACCGGCGGAGGCGGGAACCTGTGAGAAGAGAAGCAAATATAATGTAAGTGACGGGACTCCATATTACATGATACTACTGTGCGGTCACTGCGGCCGAACGGCAGCGGAATCTTACTATACAGAGGTCAGGGGTCACTGTCAGCCATCATACATGGGACAACCCCATCACTGACAGATAATATCTTCTACACATGAATTCTTTTCATTGATATCACACAACATTGAGCCGATTCTCAAACTTACGTCGTCTCTTTTCCTTCTTTTCTTCATTTTCTGGGTTTTGTTGCGTTGTACTCAAAGGTATCGAAGACTTTATGTCCTCGTGAACTGGAATTTCTGACCAGAATGTAAAAAAAAATCAGTAACAATGTATTCTTATAGAATCTGCTTTGTATCTATAACATAAGTAAAGGGACGACTTATTACATGATACTATTGTGCGGTCACTGTGGCCAAACGGCAGAGAAATCTTATACATAAAGAGATCAGGGATCATTTATGATTGTCGCCCACTCCCCCCCCCCCAACGCTTTGTTTTAATTATTTAAATATACAGTATATATCTTCTTTTTTTTAAACGGTGTGAGGTCACCCCTATATTTGACAGCCAGCCAATGTAAAGCAGACAGCTGAGGGCTAGTGTTCTCAGGCTGGGAAAGTCCATGGATATTTGGCCCTCCCCAGCCTAAAAAAAAGAATCCCACAACTGCCCCAAAAAAGATGCATCTATTAGATGAAAAGTTATTTAATTGTAAGAAGCACTCGCCAACCGTCTTTTACCCATTTTTTACCTTTTAAAAAAATAATCCAAAGGGATCCACTGTAAACCGATTCCATGTCCCACAATGATCCTGGATAAGGTTACTAATGTCAGCGCTCGTCTCAGCCAGCAGCGGGATTCACATGCTACTGTCATTGTGTTCTGGCTGGTACAGGCACCGGCTGGTGAATACTATCATCAGCAATGCCTGCTATTGCTGCTATCAGCGAGATCAGGCAACGCTGATGACAGTAGTAGTTATCAGCTGACACCTGACCGACGGTAATCTTTTCACCGCCAGTAACAGACGCACACTCGCATGTTGTCCTGTGTGACAGCGTGGGAACCCACAGCGGTCAGCAATGCTCTGGGCTCTGACTGGCGGTGACTTCAGTATGATTGCCGCCAGTCAGAGCCAGTGTTTCCCATACTGTCACACAGAGGACGGCATGGGAACCGCGGGATTTTTGGGCCTCCCATTCACGTGAATGGGTTTCGAACCATCCGGGTTCAGGATCACGTTCGGGTACTATTCTGGCACTAAACTGAACTTTTTTATAAAGTTTGGCTGAAACCCAGAGACCCGAACATCCACCCGTCCGCCCATCTCTACTAACATCTGCTCCACATGAATTCTTCTCACTGACATCACACAACATTGAGCTGATTCTCGCACTTACCTCGTCTCGTTTCCCCCATTTCTTCATTGTCTGAGCTTTGTTGCTCTTCGTTCACATAAATTGAAGATTTCCTTTCCTCAGGAGCTGGAATTTCTGATCAGAAAGTAAAGAAATCTCTTAGTAACAATGTATTCTTATAGAATCTGCTTTGTATCTATAATGTAAGTAAAGCGACGACTTATTACATGATACTATTGTGCGGTCACTGTGGCGGAACGGCAGAGAAATCTTATACAGAGATCAGGGGTCATTGTCCGCCATCATACATATCCCATCACTGACCGGTCATCTGCCCCACATGAATTATTCTCACTGACATCACACAACATACAGCTGATTCTCACACTTACCTTCTCTCTTTTCCCCCATTTCTTCATTGTCGGAGTTTTGTTGCTCTATTTCCTCGTGAGCTTCATTTTCTGATCAGAAAGTAAAAACAAACTCTTAGTAACAGAATACTCTTTTAGGATCTGCTACATAAATAAAATTTCAGGTGTCAAGGTTTTTCTTATGGATTTCGGGTTTTAGCTTGGCCAATAGGCTCAATCCCATTAATCCCAACTTTCTGTTCATTCAGATCCCTGAATGACTAACCCTAAGGCCGTGACAAAATGAATGAATACATGCAACAATCCCATCACTGACAGATAACATCTGCTCCAGATGAATGATCTGGTAATCTGGGAAAACTACAAAATTAGCGAAATGTATGAGTCTATGGGCAACATAATTGGGATCCATGAAACATGGACAGCATAGGAGACCAATGACAGAAAAATCATGTGGAAATATTTGAGATGAAGTCAACATTCTCCTTTGTAGTGCTGTAGACATATACATACCTGACAATGGGGGCGAGCATGGCAAACTGGTAATATCATCATCTCTAATAGATGCAGGAAAAGATTCTTTCTGCCTGTTTGGAAGAAGAAAAACGTGTAACTCACAAGTAAATGCAGTATAAAAGGGGTTACCTCAGTAGTTTAACAGCAACTATAAGGCTTGGACATATGAGAGTTATAGTGGGGAAGGTTTCCTGCTTAAATCTACCTTTTATAGAGCAGAGCGAAAAACAACTACAACGAATGGCTGGCATGTATTACTACATCTCCTACAGTGTTGGCAGCACTAAAAGTCCATGACTGGCTGCAGTTATAGGATGTTACCATCAGCAGTTTCTGAAGCCTAATGACTGCTAATCATGGGGCGATGGATGCTGTAATTGATATTATGGTACTTATGTCCTATATTTGGAGTTGTACACATATATCAGCCTGGAGCTGCAAGTAATGACCCTATAGTCTACTCACATTTCTAAGATATTTGTGCAGGATGCTTGGGTAAATTCTTCAGGTGACTTGGGATCCTCATTATTCATCCTCCTGGTAGCGGTGGTACAGAGCTAAATGCGGACAACAAGAAGATATGAAATACTTTTTTTTCTTACTTTTAGATGTATTTTTAAATTTTTTTAATATTGGTTGTTCTCATACTTACAATAGAAAGCCATTCAGAAGATGATGTAAAATTTTGGTAGTTAGAGCTCTCATTGTCCTCATCTACAAGACAAAGATAATGAAGTATTATTATAGGGGGTCAATATAACAGTCACCATTTAACCGTAATATTAATGGGAACCGATTGTCTCAAACTATGGTAGATGAGACAAGCAGCTGCTGAGTCTAGATGACGTCTTCTACTTACTGATAGAGAAGCTTGTGTCCACGTTTGATGCAACCTGAGGAACATACTTCGGCTTCTGACTTAGAAGGTTTTTAAAGCATAAGCCAATCAGGAATGGATTACCCTTGATCTCAAATGTTCCTGCTGGAAAATACAAAACAAAAAAGTGTTGCAGATATTGTCAGAGACTGTTCCATATCTGAACTGTTTAACTTAATCTGAACTAATGACGTTTCTGAGCAAACATGAAGGAAATTTACTGAAAGTCATATTATGAAGAATTAGAAATGGATGAGCTGATAGAGAAGGACTGATTCTCATAGACATGAGAGATATGTCCTATGTGTAAAAAGCAAATTGTCACCTGTCCCAAGTCTTCGTTCAGGATTTTTTCTCAGCAGTCCAGTGATGAGGCACCGAGCATCAAAGCGAGGAACGGGTTCACGATCCCAACATAGGTGTCCTGTGATATAGAAAATTACAGAAAATGAAAAATCTTTATTGGACTGTAAGATAAAGCTAATGAAATAGGTAAACACATGTTTACCAATTGACCAAAGCAATGATTGGATTATTCCACTTACCACCGACAATATTTTCTTCAATCTCAGTTAGGGTTTTCCCATCAAATGGTACAGAGCCCAAAAGGAATTGATGTAGTATGATCCCCATTGCCCACCAGTCAACAGGTCTTCCATAGCCTTTCTTCAGGATGACCTCTGGGGCTATATAATGTGGGGAGCCGTAGACCTGGAAACCAACAGAAGAAAGAGATGAGATTGATCATTCCATTATTATGACAAGTTCTCACCATAAAAACACAGTGACAGAAGGTAAAATATTAGCGGCAAAGATCTCTAGAAATGAAGAATGCAGAGAAGAAACAGTGTGATGAGATTAGTAAAGAACAAGCTGCGTTTCTGTAAGTGATGCCCACCTCATGGTCCCGGAACTCTCTACTGATCTCCTGTGCTGATTGATTGTAGATGTAGTTTTTTGGTATCATGACACCAAGTTTTGAAAGACCAAAGTCAGTAACTTTAATGTGTCCAGCAGATGTTATCAGGAGGCTGTGGAAGAAAAGATGGTTTTAACCTTGTAGACTATCTGATGCTAAATGATAACTTCCTTTATGATACTACAGGGGGCACTTACTTCTCTGGCTTCAGGTCTCTGTGGACCACACCATAGCTGTGCAAGTATTCTACGGCCAGAACCGCTTCTGCAAAGTACAAGCGGGCCAAGGGGACAGATAAAGGACCCCTGGTGTCTAATAGGGTCTGACAGTTTCCACCTGTTGAAAAAAAGAAATATGACCGGTGAGGGGTTTATAAAGCAGATCACCATGATGTATAATGGGAAGTGAGCTGAGATATTTGGCAGGAGAGAATATATACAGATATAATTAATAGTGCACATAATATTAGACTAAAGCAGTGGTGAAATGTGGTCCATGTAACTAAGAACATAAAGCTGAAGATACTATCTATCTATCCATCCTTCTATCCATCCATCCATTGAAGCCCCTTAGTGTTCTCACCAGCAATATACTTTTTATGGCCATTTTAAAGTATGATACCGTCAAGCGTGCCCCAACCCAAACACAGTGAGTATGGTTCCCTGTTATGACCTGGTGGTTAAGAGGCCACACTGAAATGACCTGGTGGCTAAAACGCAACATGGAATGAGCTCTGAGAAGGTGGTATCTCTACTGACCGCAGTCCCTAATCCTAACAACACAACTGGAAATAGCCGTGGGATGTTCCTGACACTCCCTAGACACCTCGTCAAAGCGTAAGATATAACTACCCCTAAAGAAGGAAATAGAAAGCTATCTTGCCTCAGAGAAACCCCCAAAAGGAAAGACAGCCCCCCACAAATATTGACTGTGAAAGGAGAGGGAAATGACGAACACAGAAATGAAATTAGAATTCAGCAAAGGGGAGGCCAATACTAAACTAGATAGACAGAGAGCAAAGGATACTGTGCGGTCAGTATTAACAACTACAAAATCCACGCAGAGTTTACAAAAATGAACTCCACACCGACTCACGGTGTGGAGGGGCAAATCTGCTTTCCCAGAGCTTCCAGCTAGCCTAAATAAGACATAGTGACAAGCTGGACAAAGGAGACAAAATGCAAAGCAATAGAGTCCAAACAAATGGACACACAAACTAGCAAAACTTATCTTTTGCAGACAAGGACTGGCCATATGAGAAATCCAAGGGAAGAATCAAATCCAACCAAGAACATTGACAGCAGGCATGGACTAAAGCCCAGAGCAGGTTTAAATAACAAACCCAGGCAAGGCGATTAGTGAATGCAGGTGCTATAGCTACGTAACGGAGCAGCAGTTCCACTCGAAACCACCAGAGGGAGCCCAAGGGCAGAACTCGCAAACACACCATTAGCAACCACAGGAGGGAGCTCCAGAACGGAACTCACAACAGTTACCCCAGTGAATCCTCCTCCCTACAGTATCACCCCACATATACGGTGTCAGTATGATGCCCCCACTCAGTATGATGGAGCCCACAGTCCCTATACTCAGCATAATGTCCCAAACAGACTCTCACACAATATAATGGCCCCCACATGTCGTCACTTAGTATAATGGCCCTAACAGCTCCTCACACATAATCTGGACCCTAACACAGAATGAGGACCCCCACAGCACACTACTCAGTATGAAGACCCCACTCTGTGCAGGGGCATTCGACAAGTCAATCTGGGGGTATTAGCAGGCTCCCATTGCCTCGCACACAGTACTATGTCCCCCGCAGCCACCCGATCAGTATTATGGCCCCTACAGATGCTGACAATAAATAAAGCACTATTCCCATGGCCACGGCGTGCTGCTCTGGTCAGTCTGGTGTGAGTGCTGAGACTCCACACTACAGGCGCGGTGCTGTGACTACTTGGCTCCTTCGGTGTACGGAGTCTCAGACCACAGTCTCACGACCACGGGCTGAATGGTGGACCGGGGGCTTTCGGCTTCCTGATGCCCCATTCTGTTCAGCTGTGTTCACATTCTGAGGATGCGGCCATGCTGAAATTGTGATGACAGGAGGAGTGATGTGGCCCAATGCCAAGTGATGCTGGGCCCCCTAGTGCTCATGGGCCCCATAGTACCCCTGCTCACAGAACAATTAATTTCTGGGCATGGAGGTCATATATAACCTATAGTAAATGCTCTGTGGTGATGGAACCAACCACCTGGACGAGTCCTAATGATATGATAATAGAATACACATGTCCTACCTTCCGCATACTCCATGACCATACAGAGGTGATATGTAGATGGAAAGGAGCAGAGCATGGAGGCCACAAAGGGACAATCACAGAATGTTAGGATGTCCCTTTCCAGATAAGTCAATTCCACCTTTTCTAGAGCTTCCAGGTTCCGCTTGACCATTTTCTTCATTGCAAAGGTCTGATGTAAGTCTTTATGGCGCACTAAGTAGACGGAGCTGGAGAAAAGCACAATCCATGGTAAATAATCAATCCTTATTAACAGTCCATCTAGAGAAGTCATTATATGATCTTCTGTACTAATTTCTTGAAGTCCGTCCGTCACTGGAGATACAATTCTAGAAATGAATAATATGGCACTGCATAGATCAGCTATGGAGATCTGCACAATGCCATGTCTGCCGGAGCCCTCACACGTCATATTAGACAGGAGAGAATCTTCTTGGGAAGATTCGCTATAATTGACCAGAAGATCCGATTCTGTCCAAGTAAAATTTAGTCCAAATTGAAATTCCTCCGATTGCTGTAAGAAGTTTATTCTGCTCCTCTCAATCCCTAAGGCCGGGGTCACACTTGTGAGTGCAATGCGAATCTCTCGCCCCAATACCCGGCACTGCCGCCAGCACTCGGGAGCGGAGTGTGCGACTGCATGTATTTCTATGTCCCGAGTGCAGGCGGCAGTGCCAGGTATTGGGGTGAGTTTCTCACATTGTACTCACAAGTGTGACCCCGGCCTAAGGCATAATAAATGGAGGGGATGGAAGTAGTGAAATAATAATGGAGCCCATTCTACCCACCTGTCCGAGGCTCCCACCTGTCCATCCCTGCAGGTCTCCATCCTCCGGGCCAGGCTTTGGTTGCTCTGGCGCCCCTTTTTGGTGCTGAGGCAGTGATTGGACTCACGGGGTCATGGTGGAGGGTGCAGATGTCATTGACGTTAATATCGTGTCAGTCCTCCCGTGACCGTGTGCAGCCGATTACTCTTATCAGCTCCATAATGGAACCCAAAAACCAAAGTCTGCTGAGCAGTGGCGTAACTACAAAGTGAGGGGCCCCGATGCGAACTTTCAAATGGGGCCCCCCCGCGCCAAAATATTTCCCACCGAAATTCACATTTTCCCTATTCATTTCGCACACTATAGTCGTGTTGCAATGTTGTGTAGTCTGACCTAATACTGCCCTGTACTCGCTGAGAAAAATGATTTTATAACTAACATGTCCCTATAGTAATATGTCCTCCCTCGCTCTAATTCCAAGCGCACTCCCGGCGTTTGAACTCTGTGTGCTGTTTCTTCCTGGTATGACGCTGCAGTGCGTCATTTCCAGACCTGTGCAGTGTGGGGGTGTATTGGGTGTACTGGTTGGCTCTGGAGCATGCGCACTGCATATTCTGACACTGGCAAGTACACGCAATACTCCCCCACAGTGCACATGCTGGGCTCTGCCCACAGCCGTGTACAGCCCGTACACACACGGCTTCGCTCCGAGAACCCGTACACACACGGCTCCGCTCCGTACACCTTGTACACACACGGCTCCGCTCCCTACACCTTGTACACACGCGGCTCTGCTCCCTACACCTTGTACACACGCGGCTCTGCTCCGTACACCTTGTACACACGCGGCTCTGCTCCGTACACCTTGTACACACGCGGCTCTGCTCCGTACACCTTGTACACACGCGGCTCTGCTCCGTACACCTTGTACACACGCGGCTCCGCTCCATACACCTCTTACACACGCGGCTCCGCTCCATACACCTCTTACACACGCAGCACCACTCCATACACCCCATACATACACGAATCCGCTCACCTCTTTCACCCACGGCTCAGCTTTGTACACACCTGACTCCGCTCCGTACACCTTGCTCCACTACATACATACACGGCTCCGCTCTGAACACCTTGTACACACACGGCTCTGTTACATAAACATCCCCTCATTCAGCACCATGACAATCAAGCACAGCAGAGTCCTGCATAGTGCATACACTGAGGCCACTGATCATGTGACCCCTGACTCCTCCTCTCCTGTGACCTCATCACAGGTCCTGTGCGCATAGAACAGGTAGGTGTGTGTGTGTGTGTGTGTGTGTGTGTGTGTGTGTGTGTGTGTGTGTGTGTGTGTGTGTGTGTGTGTGTGTGTGTGTGTGTGTGTGTCAGGTGTAAGCAGCACATCACCAGCTAATGCCTGCCATCTCTCCAGCTTCAGTCAGTGACACGCACAGCCCTTCTGCTAGGTCACATGTCCTTCACGGACACGCCCACTCGCCGCACACTGCTGAAAGTCTGGGGAAGCTGTGGGCGTGGCCAGCAGGATGCGTGCGTGACTTGTCTCCTTCCCCTGCTACTTGTTTGCTGGACTGGGCGGGCCCTGAATACACTGTGGGCCCCGTCGCAGTCGCGACCCCTGCGACCGCAGTTGTTACGCCCCTGCTGCTGAGGAGGAAGCTCTGGTGGAGGCGGCAGCATAAAAACCGATGGGGTCCAGGACAAGTGACTGTAATATGTTATATTAATCTCGTTCCTTAAGGGTTTGCGCCCACATTAAGTATTTGCAGCAGAAATGTTTCCACCACATCTGCATTTCTAAGCAGGAAAAACGATGCGTCAAATAGTCGCATTTTTGACGCGTTTTTGATACATTTTTTACCTGCATTTTTGTTGCAGATTTTCTCCCACTCATTATTATGTGTGAAATCTGCAGAAAAAATGCTGAAAGAATTGACCTGCTGCAGAGTTAAAGGGAAAGATAATCATCGTGTGCACGAGACTTCAGGAATCTCATTCACTTTTCTGCATCATGAGCAGAAAAAAAACACAGAAAAAAATGTGAGAATTCTGCGATGTGTGCACAGGTCCTTACAGTGTGACCTGTTCTCGGTCCGTACGCTCCACTGTATAGAAATGAGCTGAATAGTGAGAATTGGATGTGGACGGTGATGTGGACTCCGATCATTTCCCGATGATAACGCTGAGCGGCAGAGCACAGAGCCAGAAGTGTTGTCATAGGGAACCCCGAGCAATGTGGATTATACCAACAGAAATCTCACCCAAAAGCTCCAGCGCCGATCAGTTTAGATGTTTCAAAGTCGCTTATATGCGGCATTCTCGCTGGGATCAACGATTCAATCGCTCCCTATAAAAAATACGAAATGATATTCAGATAAGAAAACTTCAAGAAAAAAGCTCCAGATACAAAACGTCTTCCTCCAATATTATGTCCCAGCGGATTCACAGTGACTGACTCTACAAGCAGAGCGCTCCGCAGACACCGATGTTATTTAATCCCTTAGGCCGGTTTCACACGTCAGTGTCTCCGGTACGTGAGGTGACAGTTTCCTCACGTATCGGAGCCACTGACACACGTAGACACAGTGAAATCAATGCATCTGTGCAGATGTCATTGATTTTTTGCGGACCGTGTCTCCGTTTGCCAAACACGGAGACATGTCAGTGTTCATGGGAGCACACGGATTACACGGACCCATTAAAGTCAACGGGTCCGTGTAAAACACGTACCGCACACGGACGTTGTCCGTGTGCAGGCCGTGTGCCGTGCAGGAGACAGCGCTACTGTAAGCGCTGTCCCCCCCACTGGTGCTGAAGCCGCGATTCATATCTTCCCTGCAGCAGCGTTTGCTGTAGAGAAGATATGAATAATCGTGTTTAAAATAAAGATCCATGACCCCACACCCCTCCCACCCCCTGTGCGCCCGCCCGCTGTTATTAAAATACTCACCCGGCTCCCTCACAGGCTGGCGCTGCTTCCTGTTCTGGCCGCACCTTCTCCTGTATGAGCGGTCACGTGGGGCCGCCCATTACAATCATGAATATGCGGCTCCACCTCCCATAGGGGTGGAGCCGCATATTCATTACTGTAAATGAGCGGCCCCACGTGACCGCTCATACAGTAGAAGGTGCGGCCAGAACAGGAAGCAGCGCCAGCCTGTGAGGGAGCCGGGTGAGTATTTTAATAACAGCGGGGGGGCGCACAGGGGGTGGGGTCATGGATCTTTATTTTAAACACGATTATTCATATCTTCTCTACAGCAAACGCTGCTGCAGGGAAGATATGAATCGCGGCTTCAGCACCAGATGCAGGGGACAGCGCTAAACGTTAGCGCTGTCTCCTGCACGGTGCGTGTGGTACCCAGTGGGCACACAGGCGGCACACGTGTTCCGCATGTGTGCCACAGAAATGCACCGGCACACGGACACGGATAATTCCGGTACCGATTTTTCCGGTTCCGGAATTATCTGGACGTGTGAGACTGCCCTTAAGGAGCAGGGTTACTTCCATTTTTGTTCCCCTTCTTCCCAGAGCCATACATTGATTTTTCTGTCAATATGGCCAAGTGAGGGCTTGTTTATTTGTGGGACGAGTTTTATGTTTGAATTACACCATTGCTTTTACTATATCTTTCACTGAAAAGCCGGATAAAAATTCTAAGTGTGGCGAAATTGAAAAAAAAGTGCAATTCAACAATTGTATATTTATTTATTTATTTATTACCACATTCGCTAAATGCTAAAACTGTCCGGCCATTGTGATTCTCCAGGTCTTTACAAGTTCACAGACACCAAACATGTCCAGGTTCTTTTTTATTTAAGTGGTGAAAAAAATCCAAAGCTTGTAAAAATAAAAGAAAAAAATGGCGCCATTGTCTGAGACTCGTAGCGTCTCCATTTGTCCTTATCTGGGTGAGGGATTATTTTTTGCGTGCTGATCTGACGTTTGATACCAATTTTGGATAGATATGATGTTTTGATCGCCCGTTATTGCATTTTATTGCAATGTAGCAGCGATCAAAAAAAGCATAATTCTGGCGTTTTGATTTTTTGCTTGTTACGCCATTTACCGATCATATTAATTCTTCTTATATTTTGATATATCAGGCGTTTCCGAATGTGGCGACATCAAATATGTGTAATTTTTTTGTTGTTTTATTTCGAATGGGCCAAAAGGAGGATAATTTGGACTTTTATATATTTATATATTTCCTACTTTTTACTTGCTTCATTAGTGTCCATGGGAGACTAGAAGCTGCGATCATCCGATCACTGGTGTTACACATGGCGGGGGTTCAGCTCTGCTATGTGCAGCAAACATGCTCATCTGCTATGTGCACTGACCACCGGGGGGCGCTCACAGCAGTGTGACAATGACAATCCAGGGGTCTCCTGCCGAGAACCAAGACGCAGGTCCTGCACAGCCATGTTTAATGCCAGTGTCGGAGTTTGACAGCGTCATTTAAAAGCTGCAGGTGGATTGCGATTCCACCCACGGCTGTTAGGGGCATAGAACTGGATCAGCTGTCATATGCCGGATAAGATGGGGGAGGTCATGGACATAGCACTTCATAGGTCTTTAAGGGGTAAGGGAAGAGTCCATACACCAGAATCATTGCACACTGCTAAATAATATTGTAGATCATTTATGAAAACTTAAATGGAATTCTGTCAGCAGTTTTTTTTTATATGTAGTCTAAGAGCAGCATGATGTAAGGGCTGAAATTCTAATTCCAGCGATTTGTTACTTACTAGTCCGTGTGTTGTTTTATTACAATTAGTGTTTAATCAGCAAGAGATTATCACTATAGGTCTCTGTTATGCCAGGTAGTCCTCTTGCTCTGTGTGACCCTGCCCCACCACAGATTAGCGGATTTTTGCTTATTCACAGTGTACTGTACACAGAAAGCTGCCAGTCAATGGTGTGGGCAGGCTTATACAGGGCTCAGCATTCAGAACTCTGCTAGATCTGCAGCAGAAAAGTGTGATTTTATCCCAACTACTCCACCCAGTAAAGTAGGCGACATCGCTGGAATCAGGGTCCCTGCCCCTACATCATGCTGCTCTCAGATGGGTAGCAGTAACCTGGTGCCAGATTCCGTGTAGTATAAGTGCTATTATCTAACACGCTGGGATCATCTACATTTAGAATAGAGCTGTCCCCTGGTTATATGGGGCTAATACTGGACGCGTCATTCACACCCCATGATCTGGTGATATACAGACATCCCCTCTAGGATACTCACAGCGGCAGGTTCTTGGATCTCTGGGATCTCATAGATTCCAATGTCAGGAATCGCCAGCACAGTTGGATCTAAAACAGTGATAAAATGATGAAGAAATAAAATGTATTAGACGACATCAATCCTACATACACAATACAGCAATCTACAGGAGAAATAACGGCCGTCTGTAAATGGGGATATCACTAATTATATGGGGGGTGTAAATATGAGGAGCACATCGCCCTCACTGTACATGTGAGTGATGGGAAGAGAGAGCTCAAGCTGAGCAGCAATATGCAGATTAGCCTGGAAGTGCACGAGGGCGGGTCACTGCACTCAGACGGTTTCTGCCACGCCCCCAGTGCACTTCCATCCAATTTGGTGCATTGCTTCTACGTTAGATTCTCCTGACTGAGATATTGGATTTCTAAACACAAAATGGCTCCTTTCATTAGGGAAATCTTTAAAAATAAAGATTATTATTATTATTTCATTAGAGGGTAATGGGCTGTCCAGTCCGAGCAGCACTTCCCATGTACCATGTGCGGGCAGGTCCCTGTAAATCCGCCATTGTCCCCTGTAGAATATCTGGAGATCCCTTCTAGAAGGTCGGGTGATCGGCTTACCTGTGGTCAGATCGCTGCTCAGATCCCGCTGACTCGTATTCGGGTCAGGGATCATTTCCGGGTGTAGGTTTTGCCCATCTTCGGTGTCGCCTTCTGCTGTTTCCTAATAGTTAGAATATATAGATTTAATATGTGGAAGATTTCACTAAATCACCAAATCCATAAATCAGGGAACACAAAACCTGCATTTACAACTATACAGATAATGCGCCATGTTTTCTCATTGTCTCATTTAGGTGGATTAAGAGAAATTAAGATTGAAAAATCAAATGTTCAGTGTAAAAACTTCTCTGCGCCGTGACCCCAGAGCCGTGTTACCTGCGCTCCTTATATCATGGGGACATCGTGTCCCTCATTCCTGACAGTATTAGAGGGAATTGCTTTACACTGCAGCTCCTCTCCACAAGTCCATAGTAATATACTGTATAGGAGACTTGTAGACACGACATTTCTGTACTATCGCCTATTATCTCAGCTGCAGCCATTACAAGCAGGACGCCTGTAATCCGAGTGATAGACAGAGGCCGATATACAGACGTCCCGCCACCGAGCTGTGACTACATCTGCAGAATACAGACTGCCATCACAGGCGAGGAGGGAGCATTAGGAACTAGCGGCCATAAATCTGCTGTGCCTGCCCGGAGCTGACAGGGACGCCTGTAATCCTAGTGATAGACAGAGGCCGATATACAGACGTCCCGCCACCGAGCTGTGACTACATCTGCAGAATACAGACTGCCATCACAGGCGAGGAGGGAGCATTAGGGACTAGCGGCCATAAATCTGCTGTGCCTGCCCGGAGCTGACAGGGACGCCTGTAATCCTAGTGATAGACAGAGGCCGATATACAGACGTCCCGCCACCGAGCTGTGACTACATCTGCAGAATACAGACTGCCATCACAGGCGAGGAGGGAGCATTAGGGACTAGCGGCCATAAATCTGCTGTGCCTGCCCGGAGCTGACAGGGAGGCCTGTAATCCTAGTGATAGACAGAGGCCGATATACAGACGTCCCGCCACCGAGCTGTGACTACATCTGCAGAATACAGACTGCCATCACAGGCGAGGAGGGAGCATTAGGAACTAGCGGCCATAAATCTGCTGTGCCTGCCCGGAGCTGACAGGGACGCCTGTAATCCGAGTGATAGACAGAGGCCGATATACAGACGTCCCGCCACTGAGCTGTGACTACATCTGCAGAATACAGACTGCCATCACAGGCGAGGAGGGAGCATTAGGAACTAGCGGCCATAAATCTGCTGTGCCTGCCCGGAGCTGACAGGGAGGCCTGTAATCCTAGTGATAGACAGAGGCCGATATACAGACGTCCCGCCACTGAGCTGTGACTACATCTGCAGAATACAGACCGCCATCACAGGCGAGGAGGGAGCATTAGGGACTAGCGGCCATAAATCTGCTGTGCCTGCCAGGAGCTGACAGGGAGGCCTGTAATCCTAGTGATAGACAGAGGCCGATATACAGACGTCCCGCCACCGAGCTGTGACTACATCTGCAGAATACAGACTGCCATCACAGGCGAGGAGGGAGCATTAGGGACTAGCGGCCATAAATCTGCTGTGCCTGCCCGGAGCTGACAGGGAGGCCTGTAATCCTAGTGATAGACAGAGGCCGATATACAGACGTCCCGCCACCGAGCTGTGACTACATCTGCAGAATACAGACCGCCATCACAGGCGAGGAGGGAGCATTAGGGACTAGCGGCCATAAATCTGCTGTGCCTGCCCGGAGCTGACAGGGAGGCCTGTAATCCTAGTGATAGACAGAGGCCGATATACAGACGTCCCGCCACTGAGCTGTGACTACATCTGCAGAATACAGACCGCCATCACAGGCGAGGAGGGAGCATTAGGGACTAGCGGCCATAAATCTGCTGTGCCTGCCCGGAGCTGACAGGGAGGCCTGTAATCCTAGTGATAGACAGAGGCCGATATACAGACGTCCCGCTACCGAGCTGTGACTACATCTGCAGAATACAGACCGCCATCACAGGCGAGGAGGGAGCATTAGGGACTAGCGGCCATAAATCTGCTGTGCCTGCCCGGAGCTGACAGGGAGGCCTGTAATCCTAGTGATAGACAGAGGCCGATATACAGACGTCCCGCCACCGAGCTGTGACTACATCTGCAGAATACAGACTGCCATCACAGGCGAGGAGGGAGCATTAGGGACTAGCGGCCATAAATCTGCTGTGCCTGCCCGGAGCTGACAGGGAGGCCTGTAATCCTAGTGATAGACAGAGGCCGATATACAGACGTCCCGCCACTGAGCTGTGACTACATCTGCAGAATACAGACTGCCATCACAGGCGAGGAGGGAGCATTAGGGACTAGCGGCCATAAATCTGCTGTGCCTGCCCGGAGCTGACAGGGAGGCCTGTAATCCTAGTGATAGACAGAGGCCGATATACAGACGTCCCGCCACCGAGCTGTGACTACATCTGCAGAATACAGACCGCCATCACAGGCGAGGAGGGAGCATTAGGGACTAGCGGCCATAAATCTGCTGTGCCTGCCCGGAGCTGACAGGGAGGCCTGTAATCCTAGTGATAGACAGAGGCCGATATACAGACGTCCCGCCACCGAGCTGTGACTACATCTGCAGAATACAGACTGCCATCACAGGCGAGGAGGGAGCATTAGGGACTAGCGGCCATAAATCTGCTGTGCCTGCCCGGAGCTGACAGGGAGGCCTGTAATCCTAGTGATAGACAGAGGCCGATATACAGACGTCCCGCCACCGAGCTGTGACTACATCTGCAGAATACAGACTGCCATCACAGGCGAGGAGGGAGCATTAGGGACTAGCGGCCATAAATCTGCTGTGCCTGCCCGGAGCTGACAGGGAGGCCTGTAAGATGGAACACAAGCTCTTCTGATATCTGACTGGTGATCTGGAGAAGATCAGAAAACATGGACGTGTGACAGAGAAGAAGACGGCTCCTTACCAGGCGTTCCGATGAGCGGGCCGGACCTTCCAGTACAGACAGGACTTTTTGGGCGAGTTCCTTAATAGAAGATAAATCGCCATTTTGAAATCTTGCTTCAGCCTATAAAAAAAGAAAAGAAATAAGAATGAAAATCCTGAGGTGAGAGAGGTCACAATGAAGGCGGCCATTTTATGTGACATTTGCTCCTCTGTCTGCAGATACAATGACGCCATATCTGGGGATTAGTGGTGTTTTATATTGGAGGAAAAGAAGAAACTTCTATCCCGCCATTATTATCTATTATTATGGAGAAGATTTGTGCGGAGCGTCCGCCACTTACCTGCTGTAGTGATGTCCTGATGTTCTGAGGTAAATCGCTCAGATATTCTGAGGTGAGATGACCGTGGTAGTATTTGGTCAGGCAGTCCCTTACTAGCCCCATCACCAGCCGGTGAGTGAAGCTGAGGACGCCATCGGGTGGTAGAAGCGCGCTGGTAGGTTGATTGTTGTGAAAAATCTCCAATAGTGCGTCTACCTGAAGTTTATCTAGAAGATAGTCAGCCATAGCGAGTAAGTGCAAGTTCGCACAGTCCACCAGCTATAGAGTCAAACAATAGCAAGTAAGTGCAAGTGCGCACAGTCCACCAGCTATAGAGTCAAACAATAGCAAGTAAGTGCAAGTGCTCACAGTTCACCAGCTATAGAGTCAAACAATGACACCCGTGACACTGTGCGAGTTCTATAAATAGTCTGTGTTCCGTGATGTCATAATAGCTGACAATCAGTGATGTCATAATAGCCGAAAATGAGTGATGTTATAATAGCTGATAATCAGTGATGTCATGATTGAATCTTGTGATATAATCTTCATGGACGGCTCTCTACAAATAGATGCTGCCTAGTAATTCTGAAAGTGGAAACCCATAGAATGAATTATGTCTCCATGTTATTATGGACGTTCTATTTTATTTCCAGCTTGAACACAGCCAGGATAAGGGTATGTTCACATGATGCATTTTTGCACCATTTTATTCTACCCTTAAAACCAGAGTGGTAGCAGGAAAAACGCTACGTACAATACTCATGTTTTTGCAGCATTTTGTTTTTTCTTTCATTCAGTTGAATGGGTAAAAAACTGAAAGAATTGACAAACTTCAAATAAAAAAAAAAATCGGAAGAAAAAAATGCAACGTGTGATTGAGAGAAATCTCATTCTCTTAGGTGCTACTGTAAAATGCAAGTTTTTTTCCACAGAAGGAAATAAGTCTGAAAACACCCTAGGGTTCGGCATATTTCCATGTTATAAGCTGGAACTCACAGGCTGTGTCAGTGAGACCCTGACAGACTCATGCACTGCAGGACACAAGTACTGCAATGTATGAGAGCAGCAATCAGAGTAAAAATTATACATGTCCCACAGTGAGACCAAGTACAAAAGTGAAAAGAAACCAAAAAAAGTAAAATAAAACATGTAAAAAAAAAAAAACACAAAAAAGTGCACACAAATCACAGAAAGCCATTTCCCCACTGAAAACGCACCATTAATAATAAAAAATAAACAAGAAATGTACACATAATTGGCTTTGCCACATCTGGAGCAACCTACTCCATAAAACTGACATGTTATTTATTCCATTTGTCGAACACCGTTAAAAAATAAATAAAACACTTGCTAAGAATGTAGCTCTTTTCGTCATAGTGACTCACAAAAAAAGTAAATGAAAAGGCCCCCCAAAGCACTTAGATAGGGGGACACATAGGGGCACAGGCCCAGTCATTGTATTTTAATTACTGTTGATTTTTTTGTACCCCTCTTCCCCCTTTATTCCTCCATATTGGTCTCTCCCATTCCCCCCTCTTCTCTATTACTGTTTTGATTTGAATGGTACTTACCTATCTTTCAGGTCATCCACAGGTCACCAGCAACTGCCAGGAAAAAGTGCGAGAAGAAGGAGTGAAGTGAAATATGTATATGTATGGCCAGCAGTTAACTAGCATCTGTCTTTAGGCTGCAGGTCTCACCAAGGTGAAAATATGTTACCCTGAGAAAAGGCAGTTTTCCTGGTTGCAGACCCCAGGGGGCCTTCCTGGGAAGACACAGAATTGGAAACATTTCACACCTCTGATGCCTTGAAGGCAGCGGCCAAATGGGACCTAGTGCAGCCTGACCATTTCTATGTAATATGGGAAAGAAAAGCTAAGACAAGAACCTTTAGAAATAATGTATTCATTGGTAAAGTAGCCATGATCCAGTCACAAACCAGGACTTAGAATATCAACATGAGAGGCTGGTCTAAAAATCTGACCTCCAGGTTAAATCTATAAATTAGGCCTTTAATCATCAAAGGTTGTCACAGACTGAGGGACAGCCAAACTGGAGTGAGCCATTCCATATTCATGCCCCCCAGGGAGCAAAAAGCAGACTACAAAGTTCAGATATTTCTTTAAGTTTTCTCCCTTTTATTTTTATAACTGTTTTGCATATTTGTGTCACTTTTTATTTCCATGTTATATCCTTTTATTGTAAGCACTGTACCTTTTCTATTAAAGCTTTGAGCTGTAATAAGTTTGAACCTTGTATGCTCTAAAGAATCCATAGCCTTAGAGTGTGTTACCCTGGAAATAGGCATATAGTAGTAATGTTTCGGGACTCATCGCCCTTGTGTTCGGGGAGTGGTGGCAGCGTATGAAGTGTGTGTGTGTGTGTGTGGGGGGGGGTGTGATTTATGCTCCCACTGCAGCATAGGACAGAGGTGAATTTTGGACTGAAGAGATAGATTAACCCTTGCAGGTGCAACCCCAAGTCACGTGCTGACAAGGGGTTGTTAGTTCGAGTGGAAACAAACATTTGATTTGATTGGAGCTGGACTTAAAAGTGCAGGAAGATCAAAGGTTTATAAAGCCCTTCTTCTGCGTGACCCAGGCAGTCAGTGTGCAGCAAGGAAGAAAAGTGCCCCTCCCTAATAAAATGTAAAAAGAAAAAAAAAATGTGGTCGCGATATTTGTTAGAAGGTATATAGTCGCCCAGCTAATGCTGGGTGGACTTGGTTCTTTTCAAAGGTCATATAATTATTTGATTATTTATTTATTGATGAATTCTTAATGGTTGCAATTATTTGATTTTAATTGCTTATTAAATTATTTGGTATTGGTATCCCTTAATAAATATCACGGCCTATTTTATCCAAATAATTTGTCTGGGTCTTTTATTTTAGTTATTTAACTTATGTATTATTGTAAAATGAATTGGGCCTTGTGCCTCCGTGAAAACTGATCAAAAAATCATATGTAAAAAAAATAAATAGTACAAATGAAAACGCCAAACCGTCCCGCAAAATATAAACCATAGTAAGGCTAATACGGCAAAAAAATAAAAAAAATTACAGCTCTCAGAATATGATGATACAAAAACAAATTCATTTTTGTAAAATAATGTTTTTGGTGTGTAAAAATAGCAAAGTATAAAAAAAAATAAAAAAATCTGTTATCGCTGTAATCGTGCCAACCCAACGAACAAATTGGTCTCCCTTACTTGTGCCGATCGCCGGCAGAGCAGCATGGGAAAATGAACAGGCATTTTCCCACGCTACACCGTTCAGCGTGGGTCAGGCCGGCAGGGAAGGCAGCATCAGTGACGTCACCGGTAGTTACTGATGCTATGCGGCAGCATCTCCTCATTCCCCAGTAGATTGCAGCTGGGGCGGTAGCATCTTAGCACCGTCCTGGTTACAAACTGTATATCTGCCAGATATGGATTACTGCGTGGGACACATCGACGGACAGGTATGATATATTGTTGGTTTATTATTTTTTGTTTTTTTTTACAAGAGATCGAGGGCGTCACATGGATTAGCTGTTTAATAAAGATGGCAAACTGTGTTTAGTGATTCGATACAAAAATGAAGAAAAAAACGTGGCAACACTCACCGATCCTGTCAAGCAGATTGTGTCTTTTATTGAAGCAAAAGTGAGACCGGATTCACGGCTCGGGGGAGAAAAACAAACATGAGGTGAACGGGGAGAGGACAACAGCCGTTTCGCGCCTGCACCGGCGCTTCTACGGGTCCACCTGTACCCGTAGAAGCGCCGGTGCAGGCGCGAAATGGCTGTTGTCCTCTCCCTGCTCACCTCATGTTTTGTTTTTCTCCCCCGAGCCGTGAATCCGGTCTCACTTTTGCTTCAATAAAAGACACAATCTGCTTGACAGGATCGGTGAGTGTTGCCACGTTTTTTTCTTCATTTTTGTATCGATACACTTTGGCTGTGTTTTCTAACGTGAGCACCTCCCTGGACTTTCTGAGCTCAGTAGTTCCTCTAGTGATTTCACGATTGTCTCTTGCTTTTAGGCTGTGCTGCTTTTTCTATTTTCTGTGTTTAGTGATTTATTTTATTAAAATACTTTTTTCTGTCTTTTTTTTAACCCATTACCAACTATAGGATTAGTAATGGATAGGTGTCTTAGTGACACCTCTCCATTACTAAGCCGGGCTTGATGTCACCTTACAATCCAAAGGTGACATTAACCCCTTAACCCCTATGGGTGGTTTGCACGTTAATGACCGGGCCAATTTTTACAATTCTGACCACTGTCCCTTTATAAGGTTATAACTCTAACAGAAACACATCGGCGTTAAAAGAGGTGCTAAAGCCGCTGGTACCACGACACGCTCTGTGCTGGCTGCGTCAAGACCAAGAGGTCATACACAAAATTGAAAGGAACAAATGGGTACCGTGCTAAAATTATGGCCCGACCAGTATTGCGCACAACTGGCCCTTATAATAAATCACAATCGAGGCTGTTAGGTTATACCTTCATGAACAATTCCAATGCCGAAAAATATAAATAAGAATAAAAATGAGAATAAAAATGGAGGTATCCCTATTTAGACTGCGTATACTGACGCCAGATGGCGTGTGAATTATATCTAAAAAACCTCTAAAAACAAATATACTTAAGTGTCATGTCAACAATAGCTAGTGATGTGCGACTGTACATTGTTACTCGTTATACTACGTACAGACACCGCTAATTGATAGGTGGACAAAATTAGCACAGCTCCTAATAATTAAACATGCCTAAGTGTTAGGCTATGTGCACACGTAGAAAAATCCGCTGCGGAAGATTTCATAAATCCGCAGGGCAAAACCACTGCGGTTTTTACTGCGGATTTATCGCGGTTTTTAATGCGGATTCTGCTGCGGTTTTCCATCTGCATTTTTCTATTGGAGCAGATGGAAAACCGCTGCGGATTCTGCACAAAGAATTGACATGCTGCGGAAAATAGTCCGCTGCGTTTCCGCGCGGCTTTTTCCGCAGCATGGGCACAGCGTTTTTGGTTTCCCACAAGTTTACATTGTACTGTAAACTCATGAAAAACTGCTGCGGATCCGCAGCTGCGGAAACTCTGGAAAGCTTCAGCGGATCCTGATGATTCTGACAGTGTTTTCTTGTGACATATTGTACTTCATGATAGTGGTAACATTTCTTTGATATTACTTGCGTTTATTTGTGAAAAAAATGGAAATTTGGTGAAAATTTTGAAAATTTTGCAATTTTCCAACTTTGAATTTTTATGCCCTTAGATCACAGAGATATGTCACACAAAATACTTAATAAGTAACATTTCCCACATGTCTACTTTACATCAGCACAATTTTGGAACAAATTTTTTTTTTGTTAGAGTTATAAGGGTTAAAAGTTGACCAGCAATTTCTCATTTTTACAACACCATTTTTTTTAGGGACCACATCAAATTTGAAGTCAAAACCACATTCAAGAAGTTTATTAACCCTTCAGGTGTTTCACAGGAATTTTTGGAATGTTTATTAACTTTTTTTCACAAAAAATTTACTTCAGCTCCAATTTGTTTTATTTTACCAAGGGTAACAGGAGAAAATGGACCCCAAAAGTTGTTGTACAATTTGTCCTGAGTACGCTGATACCCCATATGTGGAGGGAACCACCGTTTGGACGCATGGGAGGGCTCGGAAGGGAAGGTGCGCCATTTGGAATGCAGACTTAGATGGATTGGTCTGCAGGTGTCACGTTGCCTTTGCAGAGCCCCTGATGTGCCTAAACAGTAGAAATCCCCCCCATATTGGAAACTAGAATTCCCCAAGTAACTTATCTAGATGTGTTGTGAGAACTTTGAGCCCCCAAGTGTTTCACTACAGTTGATAACGCAGAGCCGTGAAAATAAAAATCTTTTTTTTCCCACAAAAATTATTTTTTAGCCCCCGGTTTTGTATTTTCCCAAGGGTAACGAGAGAAATTGGACCCCAATAGTTGTTGTCCAATTTGTCTTGAGTAAGCGAATACCCCACATGTTGGGGTAAACCCGTTTGGGCGTACGGGAGAGCTCGGAAGGGAAGGAGCGCCGTTTTACTTTTTCAACGCAGAATTGGCTGGAATTGAGATCGGACGCCATGCCGCGTTTCGAGAGCCCTGATGTGTCTAAACAGTGGAAACCACCCAATTCTAACTGAAACCCTAATCCAAACACATCCATAATACTAATCCCAACCCTAATCACACCTCTAACCTGAACATGCCCCTAACCCTAATCCCAACACACCCCTAACTCCAACACACCCCTAACCCTAATCCCAAACCTAATCCCAACCGTAAATGTAATCCAAACCCTAATTCTAGCCCCAACCCTAATTCTAGCCCCACCCCTAGCTGTAGCCCCATCCCTAACTGTAGCCCTAACTTTAGCCCCAACCCTAACTTTAGCCTCAACCCTAACTGTAGCCCAAGCCATAACTTTAGCCCCAAGCCTAACCCTAACTTTAGCCTCAACCCTAACTTTATCCCCAACCCTAACCGGAAAATGGAAATACATTTTTTAAATTTTATAATTTTTTCCCTAAGGCTAGGTTCATATAGCGTTAATGCAGCCCGTTCAACACATGCGTTAAACGGGCTGCGTTAACGCAAGGGCCGAAATTTGATTGCACTAGCGCAACTAGAGCTAGCAGATGCTCTATCTGTGCTAGCAGTGACGGACCCGGAAACGCTGCAGCCCGCGTCCCAGGGTCCGTCACTCAATGACGGCACATCGCTAGCGCATGCCCAAAATAGAGTTTAATGGCAGCGTTAACAGACTGTGTCATACTGCGGTGTAACGCAGTCCGTCTAACGGACTGCCTGGACGTAATGTGAACCTGGCCTAAGGGGGTGATGAAGGGGGGTTTGATTTACTTTTATAGCGGGTTTTTTAGCGGATTTTTATGATTGGCAGCTGTCACACTCTAAAAGACGCTTTTTATTGCAAAAAATAGTTTTTGCGTCTCCACATTTTGAGAGCTATAATTTTTCCATATTTTGGTCCACAGAGTCATGTAGCCTGGGAATATCCATGGGTATTAACCCATCAGCGCTGCCCAGGATCCTCCTGCTGCAGAGATCACACCTTGTAGATCTTACACTACACACCAAAGCCGAAGGTAAGAACGCAGCCTAGAGACCCCGCACCTCGGGGCCATGATAGTTACGCTGCGTACTCATTATCGGCCTGTATACAGCCCCCGTCACTAATCTGGGCACTTTTTAGCATTACAGCTGCTGAGATCCCCTGTACTTTCATAAGCCGTTGATTTTAGTTTCGCTGGCTCCTACATGTCCTGTAAGTGAACTCCTCGGTGGTGAGGCGTGTCCGTCAGCAGCCTATGTACTTGACCGCCATTCTGCCCTTATGACTGCTGAGAGGGTCCCCAATGATCAGTGACGTATCCCTTACCTTATAGGCAGGTGATCAGTTGTGATTGTGGCACAAATTTTTTACACAAGTGACTCAGAAAAAGCCGCACACTTCCCAATGTGAGATGGTGACTTTATAATAAATTATTTGGTGCCAACATCTCTGCCCCGATCCTTCCAATGTTTATTGAGTAAAAAAAAAAAAAAAATCACATTACATTCATTAGACAGATAAAGAAACGAACAAAAACCACATAAAGTACAGAAAAGTCAGTGTGCAAAATCACCAATCCATAGGCAGCAAATCACATCTGTAGGATCTCCAGTACTCGTGGAGCATGTGGCGGCCCGCCTGTAGGATCCCCAGTACTCGTGGAGCATGTGGCGGCCCGCCTGTAGGATCCCCAGTACTCGTGGAGCATGTGGCGGCCCGCCTGTAGGATCCCCAGTACTCGTGGAGCATGTGGCGGCCCGCCTGTAGGATCCCCAGTACTTGTGGAGCATGCGGCGGCCCGCCTGTAGGATCCCCAGTACTTGTGGAGCATGCGGCGGCCCACCTGTAGGATCCCCAGTACCGCACGTGGGGGCCCGCCTGTAGAATCCCCAGTACTTGTGGAGCATGCGGCGGCCTGCCTGTGGGATCCCCAGTACTTGTGGAGCATGCGGCGGCCCGCCTGTAGGATCCCCAGTACCGCACGTGGGGGCCCGCCTGTAGGATCCCCAGTACTTGTGGAACACGCAGCGGCCCGACTGTTGGAACCCCAGTACCGCACATGGGGGCCCACCTGTAGGATCCCCAGTACCACACATGGGGGCCCGCCTGTAAGATCCCCAGTACCGCATATGGGGGCCCGCCTGTAAGATCCCCAGTACTTGTGGAGCATGCGGCGGCCCGCCTGTAGGATCCCCAGTACTTGTGGAGCATGCGGCGGCCCGCCTGTAACATCCCCAGTACTTGTGGAGCATGCGGCAGCCCGCCTGTAGGATCCCCAGTACTCGCACCGCACACGGCGGCAGCCCGCCTGTGGGATCGCACCGCCAGTTAGGACGACAGTTTTGCTTAGCAGCAGATCCCTAAGGGTTATTAAGATCGACTACAGTAGCGCGCGGCTGCTCAGACAGCAATGATCATACAAAAACAAATGTGACAATATGTAAAAATAATGGCGGCCCTGACAGCGCAAAGTGAGGGTTCAGACACAATCCCTCAATCTCACCCTGTAATATTACTCGACGGACGAACATATAAACGGAAGACGGTGCGATACATGGACGGAGCCGCTGACGACGAGCAATCGTCTAAAAACAAAAAGTCCAGATTTCCTATTAGGACTTGTAGAAAGGGTAAAATGTGCTACTGCTTTAAAAATTGCCTTAAAAAACCCTGAAGTAGCAAAACTCGAAAAAATTCTATTCGGTCACATCGGGAATATTTAGTGTTTCCTGAATGTGACGGGCGCAGGATTACTGGCAGAGAAAAGTACTGCAAACAGGAAAAACAGGAGACGCCGACACGTACAAGGCTGGAAAACAAAAACAAAGTTATAACCTTTCCAGAAAATATCTGGGGGTGAATGGCCTGTGCTGCCCCCTACGGGTACAGTGGGTGACACTACAGATATGGGGTCTGGACAGCAGTATGTGCATATAAACCCCCCGATGATCATGGAGGACGTAGTGGACGGGCTGCACCAACGTGACTTTATCTTTTACCTTCTGTGGCCGGCGCAGAATAGAACAAGACCCCATAAATGTATCTGAGACCACTGAACTACAGTCTGTGTATGGGGAGCCAGGAGACCCACCCGCAGAGATGGCGATAGTCCCAGCGCACGCAGTGCTGGAGACCTAGTTTCCTCAGTCCACGTGATCGCTCGTGTCGCTTTGTTCCCATTAAAACCCTTTTCCTGGAGGTTAAAGAAATAATGTTTTAAAAGAATAAAATGTAAAAGATTTTCTAAGAATTAAAAATCCCTCTGCGGCAACAAGAAGGCAGTGAAATCAGCTCTGATCCTCGCCCAGGCTGGAGACGTGCTGGTAGCCGCTGGTGGGAGACTTCTGCCGGAAAAGCACCGTGAGCAGCAGGATGATGAGGAGGAAGAGGATGCAGCCGATGGCGACCAGACCCATGATGACTTCTGTGCAGGAGAGAAGAGAAAGCCGCAGGGTGAGACGCTGGAGCACGCCACCATCATCCTGGCTCCAACAGGAGGCGCAGCAGCCTCCGCCACGCTACCGGCCTCCTCGCATGGGTCCAGGATTATTAGTCAGGAAGTATCTGCGCCGCTCCCTCACCTTTGTTGTTGTCTGGACCGGAGAGCTGACACTCTTTCTCCCAGTCTTTAGCGATGACTCGATCCAGTAAGCTCTGAAACTTTTCTAGGGGGCAGCTGTGCGCGCAGCCCGGTAACGTCACGGGGAAGGGCGGCTGCGAGCTGTCGTTCCTGAAGTACATCTCCACTGTAAAGTTTCTGGTAGAAGACAATGAAAACAGCATTAACGATGGATGTGGAGGAGACGTCAGAGTGATCGATGCCCCGACATCATCCTTAAAGGGGTTTTCCATTAAAAAAAGGTTAATGCTCTATAAATGTTTAAAGGTTCCCGATCTTCCGCGGCCTCCTCTTCCTCCATCACTGCCATATAATGGGAGATGGCAGCTCAGCCAGCCCCCTCCACGGTCGTTATTGATCTGAGCAGGCAGCCAGCCCCACAAATCGCCATGACGTGGCTAATAGAATCGATTCACAGGATCTGGTGCATCAACCACGCCGGTAATCTGTGGCCACAAAGCAGCCAGAACGTCGTCTCCGACCTGACGGCATCCGTGCCTGATTAGTCAATGCTTCACACGTGCGTCTCGATGATGTCACAGTAGGTCGGCCAATCATAAGAAGAGCCTCGGAGGCCGCCAAGTTGGAGGCGATTTTCTGGGCTCCCATAGATCTGATGTGGCTGATGGACCGGCACCTGTGAATCATTTTGCGCCATATCTAATGGGAATATATCAGTAAGTTGCACAATGCGATAATCGTCTCCACTGCACAAATACCAAACGTGTCACTGGGGGAAATATCAGCAACTGGTGATAGCAGCGGATTACGGTGATGTCCTACCCCGAAGACTCCTCGTGCAGCTCGAATATATGGCAGGATGCGTACGGGGCCTGTTTTCCATTGTAGACGTCCAGCGCCATTTGCAGGGCGCCCAGCGTGGTGTCGTGCTGAGGAGACAGGGTCAGAAATCATGACTGCAGACTGCAAGACGAGAGAGGCCATGATATATCTGGTGGCCATCATCCGCCCGAGGTTCATGCCAAGGCTGGAGGTGGGGGTCCTCGTGTGGGAATACAGGGGGAGATCCTACTGATACTGGGGGGGTGTCAGGAATCTGCCCAAATGACACAGGACCCTCGGGGGAATTTATTTTACTATTGGGATTGATTGAAAACTTTGCACATTGTCTTCTGCATCCTCTATATATCGCTGCACATCGAAGACCGCCATCGTTCTGATTGATTGCTGCTCTCAGCTTTTTTCTTAGTTTATTTAGGACTTAAAAACTCAACTTTCATCTGGTCATTAATGTAGTTCATATGAAGACTCGCGACTAGAGAGAAAAGAGTTACAGATCAGTGAACGAGCTCGCTGACTGATCGCTGGGAACTCATGCTGCAGTCTATATACAGTGATGCATAGAGGATGGAGAAGAGGGAGAGACCAGAGGACGAACTCGCTGACTGATCGCTGGGAACTCATGCTGCATTCTATATACAGTGACTAATTGAGGATGGAGAAGAGGCAGAGACCAGAGGATGAACTCGCTGACTGATTGCTGGGAACTCATGCTGCAGTCTATATACAGTGATGCATAGAGGATGGAGAAGAGGGAGAGACCAGAGGACGAACTCGCTGA
The DNA here is from genome assembly GCF_032444005.1 of Ranitomeya imitator. Lineage (NCBI taxonomy): Eukaryota > Metazoa > Chordata > Amphibia > Anura > Dendrobatidae > Ranitomeya > Ranitomeya imitator. The sequence goes on along the minus strand of NC_091290.1, from coordinate 8,251,050 downwards.
CTGATTGCTGGGAACTCATGCTGCAGTCTATATACAGTGATGCATAGAGGATGGAGAAGAGGGAGAGACCAGAGGACGAACTCGCTGACTGATCGCTGGGAACTCATGCTGCAGTCTATATACAGTGACTAATTGAGGATGGAGAAGAGGCAGAGACCAGAGGATGAACTCGCTGACTGATCGCTGGGAACTCATGCTGCAGTCTACAGGTCCTTCTCAAAAAATTAGCATATAGTGTTAAATTTCATTATTTACCATAATGTAATGATTACAATTAAACTTTCATATAGTATAGATTCATTATCCACCAACTGAAATTTGTCAGGTCTTTTATTGTTTTAATACTGATGATTTTGGCATACAACTCCTGATAACCCAAAAAACCTGTCTCAAAAAATTAGCATATTTCACCCATCCAATCAAATAAAAGTGTTTTTTAATAACAAACAAAAAAAAACAACAAATAATAATGTTCAGTTATGCACTCAATACTTGGTGGGGAATCCTTTGGCAGAAATGACTGCTTCAATGCGGCGTGGCATGGAGGCAATCAGCCTGTGACACTGCTGAGAGGTTATGGAGGCCCAGGATGCTTCAATAGCGGCCTTAAGCTCATCCAGAGTGTTGGGTCTTGCGTCTCTCAACTTTCTCTTCACAATATCCCACAGATTCTCTATGGGGTTCAGGTCAGGAGAGTTGGCAGGCCAATTGAGCACAGTAATACCATGGTCAGTAAACCATTTACCAGTGGTTTTGGCACTGTGAGCAGGTGCCAGGTCGTGCTGAAAAATGAAATCTTCATCTCCATAAAGCATTTCAGCCGATGGAAGCATGAAGTGCTCCAAAATCTCCTGATAGCTAGCTGCATTGACCCTGCCCTTGATGAAACACAGTGGACCAACACCAGCAGCTGACATGGCACCCCACACCATCACTGACCGTGGGTACTTGACACTGGACTTCAGGCATTTTGGCATTTCTTTCTCCCCAGTCTTCCTCCAGACTCTGGCACCTTGATTTCCGAATGACATGCAAAATTTGCTTTCATCAGAAAAAAGTACTTGGGACCACTTAGCAACAGTCCAGTGCTGCTTCTCTGTAGCCCAGGTCAGGCGCCTCTGCCGCTGTTTATGGTTCAAAAGTGGCTTTACCTGGGGAATGCGGCACCTGTAGCCCATTTCCTGCACACGCCTGTGCACGGTGGCTCTGGATGTTTCCACACCAGACTCAGTCCACTGCTTCCTCAGGTTCCCCAAGGTCTGGAATCGGTCCTTCTCCACAATCTTCCTCAGGGTCCGGTCTCCTCTTCTCGTTGTACAGCGTTTTCTGCCACATTGTTTCCTTCCAACAGACTTACCATTGAGGTGCCTTGATACAGCACTCTGGGAACAGCCTATTTGTTGAGAAATTTCTTTCTGGGTCTTACCCTCTTGCTTGAGGGTGTCAATGATGGCCTTCTTGACATCTGTCAGGTCGCTAGTCTTACCCATGATGGGGGTTTTGAGTAATGAACCAGGCAGGGAGTTTATAAAAGCCTCAGGTATCTTTTGCATGTGTTTAGAGTTAATTAGTTGATTCAGAAGATTAGGGTAATAGGTCGTTTAGAGAACCTTTTCTTGATATGCTAATTTTTTGAGACAGGTTTTTTGGGTTATCAGGAGTTGTATGCCAAAATCATCAGTATTAAAACAATAAAAGACCTGACAAATTTCAGTTGGTGGATAATGAATCTATAATATATGAAAGTTTAATTGTAATCATTACATTATGGTAAATAATGAAATTTAACACTATATGCTAATTTTTTGAGAAGGACCTGTATATACAGTGACTAATTGAGGATGGAGAAGAGGCAGAGACCAGAGGATGAACTCACTGACTGATCGCTGGGAACTCATGCTGCAGTCTATATACAGTGATGCACAGAGGATGGAGAAGAGGCAGAGACCAGAGAACGAACTCGCTGACTGATCGCTGGGAACTCATGCTGCAGTCTATATACAGTGATGCATAGAGGATGGAGAAGAGGCAGAGACCAGAGAACGAACTCGCTGACTGATCGCTGGGAACTCATGCTGCAGTCTATATACAGTGACTAATTGAGGATGGAGAAGAGGCAAAGACCAGAGAACGAACTCACTGACTGATCGCTGGGAACTCATGCTGCAGTCTATATACAGTGATGCATAGAGGATGGAGAAGAGGGAGAGACAAGAGGACGAACTCGCTGACTGATTGCTGGGAACTCATACTGAGGTCTATATACAGTTATGAATAGAGGATGGAGAAGAGGCAGAGACCAGAGGACGAGCTCGCTGACTGATCGCTGGGAACGCATGCTGCATTCTATGTACAGTGATGAATAGAGGATGGACAAGAGGCAGAGACCAGAGGATGAACTCGCTGACTGATCGCTGGGAACTCTTGCTGCAGTCTACACCTTGCTCCAAATTATTATGCAAATTGGATTTAAGTGTCATAAATATTTAATTGTTTTGTTTTTCAAATAAACTCATGGATGGTATTGTGTCTCAGGGCTCAATGGATCACTGAAATCAATCTTAAACACATGTGATAATTAGTTTTCCAGGTGGTTCTAATTAAAGTAAAACTACTTAAAAATAACGTTCCACATTATTAAGCAAGCCAAAGGTTTCAAGCAATATGGGAACTAAAAAGGATCTCTGCTGGTGGAAAGCGTTAAATAGTGCAATGCCTTGGACAAGGTGTGAAAACATTAGATATTTCACGAAAACTTAAGAGTGATCATCATACTGTGAAGAGATTTGTGACTAAAACAGAGCACAGACAAAGTTCATGCAGATAAAGGCATAATGAGGAAGGTTTCTGCCGGGCAAGTTCATTGCATTAAGAAAGCAGCTGCCAAAATACCATTACAAAGCAGCAAACAGTTATTTGAAGCTGCTGGTGCGTCTGGAGTCCCTCGAACCTCAAGGTGTAGGATCCTTCAAAGGCTTGCTGTGGTGCATAAACCTACTATTCGGCCACCCCTAAACTGTGTTCACAAGCAGAAACAGTTGCAGTGGGCCCAGACATACAGTGCCTTGCGAAAGTATTCGGCTCCCTGGCCTGTAAGGATGTTTTGGCGTTAAATAGCTTTTTTGTTCAGTAAATGTGACCTCCTAATGCTGCAAATTCCACAAATGAGCATTTTCAGTTCTTTAAAACATATCAAATGTTTAGAAATTCTACTGTGCCTAATAATTTGGAACAGTGCATTTTGAGTTTTTATTCATTTTGGAGATTATACTGTTATCATTGGGAGGTTTCTTCAATAAAATTTGATGTATAATCTAACGGGGGATGACTTTTATTAGACTGACTGTCATTTGCACCGACCATTTAAGCAAATCCGAGAAAAATATAATTTGCATAATAATTTGGAACATGGTGCATATACAGTGATGCATAGAGGATGGAGAAGAGGCAGAGACCAGAGGACGAGCTTGCCGACTGATCACTGGGAACTCATGCTGCAGTCTATATACAGTGATGCATTGAGGATGGAGAAGAGGCAGAGACCAGAGGACGAGCTTGCCGACTGATCGCTGGGAACTCATGCTGCAGTCTATATACAGTGATGCATTGAGGATGGAGAAGAGGCAGAGACCAGAGGACGAGCTTGCCGACTGATCACTGGGAACTCATGCTGCAGTCTATATACAGTGATGCATTGAGGATGGAGAAGAGGCAGAGACCAGAGGACGAGCTTGCCGACTGATCGCTGGGAACTCATGCTGCAGTTTGCTATGTGTAGTGATGCATAGTGGATGGAGAAGAGGCAGAGACCAGAGGACGAGCTCACTGACCGATCGCTGGGAACGAATGCTGCATTCTAAGTACAGTGATGAATAGAGGATGGAGAAGAGTTACAGACCAGAGGACAAGCTCGATGATTGATCGCTGGGAACTCATGCTGCAGTTTGCTATGTGTAGTGATGCATAGTGGATGGAGAAGAGGCAGAGACCAGAGGACGAGCTCACTGACTGATCGCTGGGAACTCATGCTGCAGTCTGCTATGTGAAGTGATGCATAGAGGATGGAGAAGAGGATGAGACCAGAGGACGAGCTCGCTGACTGATCGCTGGGAACTCGTGCTGCAGTCTATGTATAGTGATGTTTAGAGGATGGAGATGACAATTGTGTACTCAAAAGGCCCAGTAAGAGGCAAACCAGAAATTCAGGTCATGGCACATCCATAAATCAGCCACTTACCGTTGAGTATGCGATCAGTTTCAGGCCCGCAGAGTTGCTGTGTGCGGCCGCTGTTAGATTCTTCAGGATCTGATCCACCAATACACCTGCAGAAAGCAGAGCACGTTACCTATAAAAGTGCACGACAGCCGGCGCCGACTGTTCTGGCTGCACACAGCACCATTGGGTCACCGGCGGAATCGGCAGCTCTCACCTCCCTGCAGCCGCGCCTTCTGCTCCTGCTCGATGATCCCAAAGAGAAATCTGAAGCTGAAATCCTTCAAGTCGCGCAGTCGCTCCAGGACGTCTCTTGTCGCCCAGGACGGGAGGCTCAGGTTGTGTCTCGACTATGGCAAAAAAGACTAAATTCATAATTCTGAATGAAAGATAAACATTTAAAGGACCAGAGTCTTTTTTTTTTCCCTTTCGTCTGCCATCGGTTATATTGGGGGGCACAGGAGCCAAGGACCCCAATGATTGAAAGGGGCAGAAGAACGAGGGTGAGAAGCATGACTCTGCAGCACTGATTGGCAAAGTCTCCCAAAGGAGGTTGTGACAGTGTCCTCCATTGTCCATAGACTAGAGGTTGCATTTATGTAACGGACACATATGGAGGCCCGGGGCCAGGTACCGGTCACAGGTGGCCAATGGCCATCACTCGCTCGCTATAATGACGTCGATTTCATGTACATGACATGGGTAATTGTTGTTTATCCTTCACATGTGTCGGTGACTGGTCCCACACAGCGGCGTCCATCAGCCAAAGGGTCCGATAGACCCCTATGGCGCCATTTACCACGTATGTGATGTGAATGGACTACAACTCTGCTCCCCAACTTGTGAAAACTACAATTCTCATCATCCCACTACACCATGCGGCTTCAATGTATCATTAGAATTGTAGATTAGCGATACCTGGAGAGCCCCACGTGTGGGCGGCACATCCCTCACCCACTATGGCCCCTTCCCTTCGACTGATGGTCCGATAACCCTTTCACTGCCAGTGACGTCATGAACCAAAATGCATTCACAATAATGGCTGAGCGGATTTGCAGGAATTAACTAGTGCCAGAACCACACGAGTCCGGATCTGCACTCCAGCGAGTGCTGCTGATCAGTGGGGGTCCTGTGAATGGGGGGTGCAGAGACCTCACAATCGCACATTAATAACATTTCCTAAAATCCCCGATATCGGAAAGATTTCGGCAGAATTCAGTGTCATGAATAAATGCTAGAAATGACTGACCTCGCAGAACAAGACGTCGGAGACCGTCCATACAGACTCTAGGGAGCAGTCCGACAGTCCGGTCTTATTGGCGACCATGTGCAGGAAATCCTACAGAATAAAGAGGTGCGAGGATGAAGCAATGTGACAAGCTGGGCACACTGCCTCCGCCGGGCACACGGCCTCTGCCAGACTTACCAGACTGTCTCTGGTCTTGTTGACATACTCAGGCGAGTGCCGCGTCTCTTCTTGTAGCTTCAGATATTTCGGACAAGGTAGAATTGGAAACTTTAAGAGCTGAAATAAAAAAAGTATGGGGTCAACAGCAAAACCTAGCACCACCTTCGCCATCACGTGCCGCACGTCTGTCACACACTGGAGCGGGTGTATGGAGCGGCGTTACATGCGGCTCCTGCCTCTGCTTGCTGCAGTTGACAACGGCAGTAAATGGCGCTGCTGCGTACTGGGAATTTTCCCCCGTTTCTCAGCAGATCATATGGTAAAATACAGCATCAATCCAAACTACAAATGTAGGGTTAAAAATATAGACGTCAAAAAGGTGGGATGAGACTCGGATCTGCTATTCGCATGCTAGGAGGTCCGCACACGCCCTTGTGTACCTGAGCACCGCCACTGATGCCATTAGGCCGAGGTCACACTTACGAATGCAATGTGAGTCTGGTTTCACATTCGCGGTTGTTGCCGCAGCGTTTGTACCGCATACCGCATGCATTTTGTTTTCCTGTATTTAACATTAATAACGCGTGAGTTTTTGTTTTCTCGCGTTTTACGACGCATGAGTTTTTTCGTCGTTTGCGGCTTGGCGCGGAAATGCAACATGTAGTAATTTCTAGAGGCGTCTATTTGCCGCCAGGAAACGCATGCGGTCAATTGCGCAAGGATTGCGACAAAAAAAACGCATTGCTCTCTATGTAAACGCATGCGTTTTTAAGCACACGCGCTTGGTTGCGTTTTTGAAAGCATGCGTTTCAATAGAGAAAAACAAGTCTAGACACTGATAAGCCACCCCCCACCATCAAGGTGATAAAGGGATCCAAACCCTAACCCTAGCCTAACCCTAGCCCTAGCCTAACCCTAACCCTAACGGGAAAATGGAAATAAATACATTTTTTTAATTTTTCCCTAACTAAGGAGTTGATGAAGGGGGGTTTGATTTCTATTTATAGGGGGGTTTCTAGTGGATTTTTATGATTAGCAGATGTCACACACTAAAAGATGCTTTTTATTCCAAAAAATATTTTTTGCGTTACCACATTTTGAGAGCTACAATTTTTCCATATTTTGGTCCACAGAGTCATGTGAGGTCTTGTTTTTTGCGGGACGAGTTGACATTTTTATTGGTAACATTTTCGGGCACGTGACATTTTTGATCGCTTTTTATTCCGATTTTTGTGAAGCAGAATGACCAAAAAACAGCTATTCATGAATTTCTTTTGGGGGAGGCGTTTAAACCGTTCCGCGTTTCGTCATAATACACGCCCTCTGTAGTCCCACTGGCGGTGTCTGGTTATCTTGATTTTTCTCTTGTGAAATTTCTCATCATGCGTACCAAAAAAAGCAAACGCAGGAAAAACACGCATATAAACGCGGCGTTTTTTTTAACCGCATGCGACACCGCATGCGTCTAAAAAAGGCCGCGTTTGTACGCGTTTTTTCCACCACTTGTGGATGCGTTTTAAACGCTGCGGATTTAAACGCAAATGTGAAACTAGCCTGAGAAACTCGTGTGAGCCTCTGGCATCAATACCTGGCACTCGGGAGCGGAGCGTGCGGCTGCATGTATTTCTATGAGTGCCGGCGGCAGTGGCGGGTATTGATGTGCGAGTTTCTCACATTGCACACGAAAGTGTGACCCGGCCTTACTCACCCGCTCTTCAGAGTCAGGCACCGTGTGCACCGGGATCGGCTGCCAGCTGATATTTGGGTTGAAAACCTCTGCACCCACAGGTGGGTACAGGCCGGCCAGGTTCGCCTCTGCACTCATCAGTGTGCGGTCCACGTCTGTGCTCCTCACATAGATCTGCGGAAGGGACAGGAAGCAAATATAAGGCGCCGTGATATTGTGCCAAAGTTCCCCAGCCCTGAGAAGTTCTTACCTCGTGCCTGTCGTACGACTCGTTCAGGAATCCTTTGTAACGTGCTCGCAGCGCCTGTCCCAAATCCCAGTGCTGCCTCATCCCAATCTAAACAAAAAGTTTCACAAAAATGTGCAACTCAGAAAACTAGATGCTGAGAACATCGATAGACAGAGGCGCCAATCCTACCTGCGTCAGCTGCCCAAATCCCTGGGGCCAGGCGCTCTCCTGATGCACATCGGTGGGATAGGTCTTCACAGGGGAGCGGTCGCCGTGCCGATACACCTGGAAGATAAACCACGTGAGAGCCGCCATCACCAGTGCGGCACCGCACACAGCACAGCGTTCACAGGCGCTCATTCACACGGGAAGATATTCTGTGGATCTGCAGATTCTCCGCAGGGGAATAATCAGCTCGGGAATCAATGGTGACTGCAGCGGGCGTCGGAAGACGCTGAGCGCCGGCCGCGGCCTGGACTGTCAATCTTCATGATTTTCTCGTCAGATGAAACAGAAAATCGGAACAGACACGACCTGAATGTTTTACCAACATTTGGCGATCTGAAGGGTCCGAGAGACCGGGGGGCATAATGTCGGCTGCAGACGGCTGAGCATCCACTGTGGGCCCACTGCCAGAGTGTATCACATACTTCTGCCCACTGTATCCCACGTGTCTTGGTCCGTCAGCCCACCCCAAGTATCCGCTCCCGCTATGTCCCCAAGCCTTCACCTCTGCTGTGTCCGATCTCTCCACCCCCACGTGCCTGGTTCCTCTGACGCCTGCCATGTCCCTGAGCTGAGCCTCAGCCCTGCCCTCTCCTTCCGCCCCCCGCAGTGTCCTCTCCTTCCGCCCCCCGCCGTGTCCTCTCCTTCCGCCCCCGCCTTGTCCTCTCCTTCCTCCCCCCGCCTTGTCCTCTCCTTCCGCCCCGCCTTGTCCTCTCCTTCAGCCCCCCGCAGTGTCCTCTCCTTCCGCCCCCCGCAGTGTCCTCTCCTTCCGCCCCCCGCAGTGTCCTCTCCTTCCGCCCCCCGCAGTGTCCTCTCCTTCCGCCCCCCGCAGTGCCCTCTCCTTCCGGCTGCCGTAGTGTCCTCTCCTTCCACCCCCCGCAGTGTCCTCTCCTTCCGCCCCCCGCAGTGTCCTCTCCTTCCGCCCCCCGCAGTGCCCTCTCCTTCCGGCCCCCGCAGTGTCCTCTCCTTCCGCCCCCCGCAGTGTCCTCTCCTTCCACCCCCCCCCCCGCAGTGCCCTCTCCTTCCGGCCCCCGCAGTGTTCTCTCCTTCCACCCCCCCCCCCCGCAGTGCCCTCTCCTTCCGGCCCCCGCAGTGTTCTCTCCTTCCACCCCCCGCAGTGCCCTCTCCTTCCGCCCCCACCATTTTCTCTCCTTCCGCCCCCCGTGTCCCCTCCTTCGCCCCCTGCTGTGTCCTTTCTTTCGCCCCCGCTGCCGTATCCTTTCCTTCGCCCCCCCTGCCGTGTCCTTTCCTTTGCCCCCCGCCATGTCCTCTCCTTCTGTACCCCCGCCGTGTCCTCTCCTTCCGCCCCCCGCCGTGTCCTCTCCTTCCGCCCCCCCTGCCGTGTCCTCTCCTTCCGCCCCCCTGCCGTGTCCTCTCCTTCCGCCCCCCGCCTTGTCCTATCCTTCCGCCCCGCCTTGTCTTCTCCTTCCGCCCCCGCCGTGTCCTCTCCTTCCGCCCCTCGCCGTGTCCTCTCCTTCCGCCCCCCTGCCGTGTCCTCTCCTTCCGCCCCCCGCCTTGTCCTATCCTTCCGCCCCGCCTTGTCCTCTCCTTCCGCCCCCGCCATGTCATCTCCTTCCGCCCCCGCCGTGTCCTCTCCTTCCGCCCCCCTGCCGTGTCCTCTCCTTCCGCCCCCCTGCCGTGTCCTCTCCTTCCGCCCCCCGCCTTGTCCTCTCCTTCCGCCCCCGCCATGTCCTCTCCTTCCGCCCCCCGCCGTGTCCTCTCCTTCCGCCCCCCTGCCGTGTCCTCTCCTTCCACCCCCCGCCTTGTCCTATCCTTCCGCCCCCGCCATGTCCTCTCCTTCCGCCCCCCGCCGTGTCCTCTCCTTCCGCCCCCCTGCCGTGTCCTCTCCTTCCGCCCCCCGCCTTGTCATATCCTTCCGCCCCCCGCCTTGTCCTATCCTTCCGCCCCCGCCTTGTCCTCTCCTTCCGCCCCGGCCTTGTCCTCTCCTTCCGCCCCCGCCGTGTCCTCTCCTTCCGCCCCCGCCGTGTCCTCTCCTTCCGCCCACCTGCCGTGTCCTCTCCTTCCGCCCCCCGCCTTGTCCTCTCCTTTCGCCCCCCGCCTTGTCCTGTCCTTCCGCCCCCCGTGTCCTCTCCTTCCGCCCCCCGCCGTGTCCTCTCCTTCTGCCCCCTGCCATGTCCTCTCCTCCCGCCCCCCGTCGTATCCTCTCCTTCCGCCCCCCGCCGTGTCCTCTCCTTCCGCCCCCCGCCGTGTCCTCTCCTTCCGCCCCCTGCCGTGTCCTCTCCTTCCACCCCCCGCCTTGTCCTATCCTTCCGCCCCCGCCGTGTCCTCTCCTTCCGCCCCCCGCCGTGTCCTCTCCTTCCGCCCCCCGCCGTGTCCTCTCCTTCCGCCCCCCTGCCGTGTCCTCTCCTTCCGCCCCCCGCCTTGTCCTATCCTTCCGCCCCCGCCTTGTCCTCTCCTTCCGCCCCCGCCATGTCCTCTCCTTCCGCCCCCGCCGTGTCCTCTCCTTCCGCCCCCACCTTGTCCTATCCTTCCGCCCCGCCTTGTCCTCTCCTTCCGCCCCCGCCGTGTCCTCTCCTTCCGCCCCCCGCCGTGTCCTCTCCTTCTGCCCCGCCATGTCCTCTCCTTCCGCCCCCCGCCGTGTCCTCTCCTTCCGCCCCCCACCATTTCCTCTCCCTCGCCCCCCGCAGTGTCCTCTCCTTCCGCCCCCCGCCTTGTCCTCTCCTTTCGCCCCCCGCCTTGTCCTCTCCTTCCGCCCCCGCCTTGTCCTATCCTTACGCCCCCGCCTTGTCCTCTCCTCCCGCCCCCGTCGTATCCTCTCCCTCCGCCCCCGCCTTGTCCTCTCCTTCCGCCCCCCGCCTTGTCCTCTCCTCCCGCCCCCGTCGTATCCTCTCCTTCCGCCCCCCGCCGTGTCCTCTCCTTCCGCCCCCCGCCGTGTCCTCTCCTTCCGCCCCCCGCCGTGTCCTCTCCTTCCGCCCCCGCCGTGTCCTCTCCTTCCGCCCCCGCCATGTCCTCTCCTTCCGCCCCCCCGCCTTGTCCTCTCCTTCCACCCCCTGCCTTGTCCTCGCCTTCCGCCCCCCGCCGTGTCCTCTCCTTCCGCCCCCCGCCGTGTCCTCTCCTTCTGCCCCCGCCATGTCCTCTCCTTCCGCCCCCCGCCGTGTCCTCTCCTTCCGCCCCCCACCATTTCCTCTCCCTCGCCCCCCGCAGTGTCCTCTCCTTCCGCCCCCCGCCTTGTCCTCTCCTTCCGCCCCCCGCCTTGTCCTCTCCTTCCGCCCCCGCCTTGTCCTATCCTTCCGACCCCGCCTTGTCCTCTCCTCCCGCCCCCCTGTCGTATCCTCTCTTTCCGCCCCCCGCCTTGTCCTCTCCTTCCGCCCCAGCCTTGTCCTATCCTTCCGCCCTCGCCTTGTCCTCTCCTTCCGCTCCCCTGTCGTATCCTCTCCTTCCGCCCCCCGCCTTGTCCTCTCCTTCTGACCTCGCGTTCTGACCTCGCCGTGTCCTCTCCTTACGCCACGTTCCTCACTCAGCGTCTAATGTCTCCGTCGTTCTACAGTTATTTGCATTTTTTCCTATATTCTTTAGGTGTGAACAGCACTGAGCACATAAGCTGCAGCCTAGACACAACCTCCATGGACTTCTATGAGCAGCGGCTGCTTAGTATGTGGCGGTCAGCGCTCAGACCACTGGTCACTTTCTAAAAGTAGTTTCTTTCATAATTAACCCCTTAGTGACAGAGCCAAATTTTTGAAATCTGACCGGTGTCCCTTTATGTGCTAATAACTCTGGAACGCTTCAACAGATCTGAATAATTTTGAGAATGTCTTCTGACGTGTTGTACTTTATGGTAAATTTATGCCTATATGTTTTGTGTTTATTTATAAAAAAAATATCAGAAATTTGACAATTTGACAAAAAAAATGCAATTTTAAAACTTTGAATGATTATTCCTTTAAGGCCGGGGTCACACTTGCAATGCGGGGAAGTCGCGCCTCAATACTCGGGACCGGTGCATTCAGCGCATAGAAATACACAGAGCCGCACGCTCCGGCCCCGAGGGCCGCCCGGGTACTGAGGCGCGAGCTTCTCACATTAGGGGAGTGTGACCCCGGCCTAATCCAGATCGTCAGAAGTCGCCCCTCAATACCCGACACTCGGGACCGGTGCATTCAGCGCATAGAAATACATAGAGCCGCACGCTCCGGCCCCGAGGGCCGCCCGGGTACTGAGACGCGAGCTTCTCACATTAGGGGAGTGTGACCCCGGCCTAATCCAGATCGTCAGAAGTCGCGCCTCAATACTCGGGACCGGTGCATTCAGCCCATAGAAATACACAGAGCCGCACGCTCCGGCCCCGAGGGCCGCCCGGGTACTGAGGCGCGAGCTTCTCACATTAGGGGAGTGTGACCCCGGCCTAATCCAGATCGTCAGAAGTCGCCCCTCAATACCAGACACTCGGGACCGGTGCATTCAGCGCATAGAAATACACAGAGCCGCACGCTCCGGCCCCGAGGGCCGCCCGGGTACTGAGGCGCGAGCTTCTCACATTAGGGGAGTGTGACCCCGGCCTAATCCAGATGGTCAGAAGTCGCCCCTCAATACCCGACACTCGGGACCGGTGCATTCAGCGCATAGAAATACACAGAGCCGCACGCTCCGGCCCCGAGGGCCGCCCGGGTACTGAGGCGCGAGCTTCTCACATTAGGGGAGTGTGACCCCGGCCTAATCCAGATCGTCAGAAGTCGCCCCTCAATACCCGACACTCGGGACCGGTGCATTCAGCGCATAGAAATACACAGAGCCGCACGCTCCGGCCCCGAAGGCCGCCCGGGTACTGAGGCGCGAGCTTCTCACATTAGGGGAGTGTGACCCCGGCCTAATCCAGATCGTCAGAAGTCGCCCCTCAATACCCGACACTCGGGACCGGTGCATTCAGCGCATAGAAATACACAGAGCCGCACGCTCCGGCCCCGAGGGCCGCCCGGGTACTGAGGCGCGAGCTTCTCACATTAGTGGAGTGTGACCCCGGCCTAATCCAGATCGTCAGAAGTCGCCCCTCAATACCCGACACTCGGGACCGGTGCATTCAGCGCATAGAAATACACAGAGCCGCACGCTCCGGCCCCGAGGGCCGCCCGGGTACTGAGGCGCGAGCTTCTCACATTAGGGGAGTGTGACCCCGGCCTAATCCAGATCGTCAGAAGTCGCCCCTCAATACCCGACACTCGGGACCGGTGCATTCAGCGCATAGAAATACACAGAGCCGCACGCTCCGGCCCCGAGGGCCGCCCGGGTACTGAGGCGCGAGCTTCTCACATTAGGGGAGTGTGACCCCGGCCTAATCCAGATCGTCAGAAGTCGCGCCTCAATACTCGGGACCGGTGCATTCAGCGCATAGAAATACATAGAGCCGCACGCTCCGGCCCCGAGGGCCGCCCGGGTACTGAGGCGCGAGCTTCTCACATTAGGGGAGTGTGACCCCGGCCTAATCCAGATCGTCAGAAGTCGCCCCTCAATACCCGACACTCAGGACCGGTGCATTCAGCGCATAGAAATACACAGAGCCGCACGCTCCGGCCCCGAGGGCCGCCCGGGTACTGAGGCGCGAGCTTCTCACATTAGTGGAGTGTGACCCCGGCCTAATCCAGATCGTCAGAAGTCGCCCCTCAATACCCGACACTCGGGACCGGTGCATTCAGCGCATAGAAATACACAGAGCCGCACGCTCCGGCCCCGAGGGCCGCCCGGGTACTGAGGCGCGAGCTTCTCACATTAGTGGAGTGTGACCCCGGCCTAATCCAGATCGTCAGAAGTCGCGCCTCAATACTCGGGACCGGTGCATTCAGCGCATAGAAATACATAGAGCCGCACGCTCCGGCCCCGAGGGCCGCCCGGGTACTGAGGCACGAGCTTCTCACATTAGGGGAGTGTGACCCCGGCCTAATCCAGATCGTCAGAAGTCGCGCCTCAATACTCGGGACCGGTGCATTCAGCGCATAGAAATACACAGAGCCGCACGCTCCGGCCCCGAGGGCCGCCCGGGTACTGAGGCGCGAGCTTCTCACATTAGGGGAGTGTGACCCCGGCCTAATCCAGATCGTCAGAAGTCGCCCCTCAATACCCGACACTCGGGACCGGTGCATTCAGCGCATAGAAATACACAGAGCCGCACGCTCCGGCCCCGAGGGCCGCCCGGGTACTGAGGCGCGAGCTTCTCACATTAGTGGAGTGTGACCCCGGCCTAATCCAGATCGTCAGAAGTCGCGCCTCAATACTCGGGACCGGTGCATTCAGCGCATAGAAATACATAGAGCCGCACGCTCCGGCCCCGAGGGCCGCCCGGGTACTGAGGCGCGAGCTTCTCACATTAGGGGAGTGTGACCCCGGCCTAATCCAGATCGTCAGAAGTCGCCCCTCAATACCCGACACTCGGGACCGGTGCATTCAGCGCATAGAAATACACAGAGCCGCACGCTCCGGCCCCGAGGGCCGCCCGGGTACTGAGGCGCGAGCTTCTCACATTAGTGGAGTGTGACCCCGGCCTAATCCAGATCGTCAGAAGTCGCCCCTCAATACCCGACACTCGGGACCGGTGCATTCAGCGCATAGAAATACATAGAGCCGCACGCTCCGGCCCCGAGGGCCGCCCGGGTACTGAGGCGCGAGCTTCTCACATTAGTGGAGTGTGACCCCGGCCTAATCCAGATCGTCAGAAGTCGCGCCTTAATACTCGGGACCGGTGCATTCAGCGCATAGAAATACATAGAGCCGCACGCTCCGGCCCCGAGGGCCGCCCGGGTACTGAGGCGCGAGCTTCTCACATTAGGGGAGTGTGACCCCGGCCTAATCCAGATCGTCAGAAGTCGCGCCTCAATACTCGGGACCGATGCATTCAGCGCATAGAAATACACAGAGCCTCACGCTCCGGCCTCGAGGGCCGCCCGGGTACTGAGGCGCGAGCTTCTCACATTAGTGGAGTGTGACCCCGGCCTAATCCAGATCGTCAGAAGTCGCCCCTCAATACCCGACACTCGGGACCGGAGCATTCAGCGCATAGAAATACACAGAGCCGCACGCTCCGGCCCCGAGGGCCGCCCGGGTACTGAGGCGCGAGCTTCTCACATTAGTGGAGTGTGACCCCGGCCTAATCCAGATCGTCAGAAGTCGCCCCTCAATACCCGACACTCGGGACCGATGCATTCAGCGCATAGAAATACACAGAGCCGCACGCTCCGGCCCCGAGGGCCGCCCGGGTACTGAGGCGCGAGCTTCTCACATTAGTGGAGTGTGACCCCGGCCTAATCCAGATCGTCAGAAGTCGCGCCTCAATACTCGGGACCGGTGCATTCAGCGCATAGAAATACATAGAGCCGCACGCTCCGGCCCCGAGGGCCGCCTGGGTACTGAGGCGCGAGCTTCTCACATTAGGGGAGTGTGACCCCGGCCTAATCCAGATCGTCAGAAGTCGCGCCTCAATACCCGACACTCGGGACCGGTGCATTCAGCGCATAGAAATACACAGAGCCGCACGCTCCGGCCCCGAGGGCCGCCCGGGTACTGAGGTGCGAGCTTCTCACATTAGTGGAGTGTGACCCCGGCCTAATCCAGATCGTCAGAAGTCGCCCCTCAATACCCGACACTCGGGACCGGTGCATTCAGCGCATAGAAATACACAGAGCCGCACGCTCCGGCCCCGAGGGCCGCCCGGGTACTGAGGCGCGAGCTTCTCACATTAGGGGAGTGTGACCCCGGCCTAATCCAGATCGTCAGAAGTCGCCCGTCAATACCCGACACTCGGGATCGGAGCATTCAGCGCATAGAAATACACAGAGCCGCACGCTCCGGCCCCGAGGGCCGCCCGGGTACTGAGGCGCGAGCTTCTCACATTAGGGGAGTGTGACCCCGGCCTAATCCAGATCGTCAGAAGTCGCCCCTCAATACCCGACACTCGGGACCGGTGCATTCAGCGCATAGAAATACACAGAGCCGCACGCTCCGGCCCCGAGGGCCGCCCGGGTACTGAGGCGCGAGCTTCTCACATTAGTGGAGTGTGACCCCGGCCTAATCCAGATCGTCAGAAGTCGCCCCTCAATACCCGACACTCGGGACCGGTGCATTCAGCGCATAGAAATACACAGAGCCGCACGCTCCGGCCCCGAGGGCCGCCCGGGTACTGAGGCGCGAGCTTCTCACATTAGGGGAGTGTGACCCCGGCCTAATCCAGATCGTCAGAAGTCGCCCCTCAATACCCGACACTCGGGACCGGTGCATTCAGCGCATAGAAATACACAGAGCCGCACGCTCCGGCCCCGAGGGCCGCCCGGGTACTGAGGCGCGAGCTTCTCACATTAGTGGAGTGTGACCCCGGCCTAATCCAGATCGTCAGAAGTCGCCCCTCAATACCCGACACTCGGGACCGGTGCATTCAGCGCATAGAAATACACAGAGCCGCACGCTCCGGCCCCGAGGGCCGCCCGGGTACTGAGGCGCGAGCTTCTCACATTAGTGGAGTGTGACCCCGGCCTAATCCAGATCGTCAGAAGTCGCCCCTCAATACCCGACACTCGGGACCGGTGCATTCAGCGCATAGAAATACACAGAGCCGCACGCTCCGGCCCCGAGGGCCGCCCGGGTACTGAGGCGCGAGCTTCTCACATTAGTGGAGTGTGACCCCGGCCTAATCCAGATCGTCAGAAGTCGCCCCTCAATACCCGACACTCGGGACCGGAGCATTCAGCGCATAGAAATACACAGAGCCGCACGCTCCGGCCCCGAGGGCCGGGTATTAGATCACAGAAAACCATTAATAGACAACATTTCCCACATGTCGGCTTCACATCGGCGCCATTTGTAAAATGTTCTTTTATTTTGTTCGCATTTTAGGAGGTTTAAAAATGGAGCAGCAATTTCTCATTTTTTTTTTTCAAGGAAATTTACAACATTTACTTTTTTAGGGACCAATCCAGGTGTGAAGAGACTATGGGGGTCCTATAAATTGGAACCCTTCCCACCCCCCCCACAAGTGATACCATTTTATAAAAAGGGAGGCTGGTCATTAAGGGGTTAAGGAGCCTTCCTGGCAATAATCAGCTGACCCCTCCCTCCCTCCCTCCCGGAAGGAGCCACTTCCGGGGTCTGTAGAATGGCCGCCGTCCTCTCCCACTCACCACAGTGACGAGGCGCAGCTGACGGGCCTGCGCGGTGTGTACGGCGGCCAGAATCTGCCCCGATAACAGCACAAGAGTCCGCAGTAGGGATCCGGACCCGCAGCCGGCAGCCATAGCCTCGCAAAATGTCCGGCCCCCGCACTTCCTGTTGGGGAATGGTATCCCTGCAACACACAAGAGTAGTAGAAACATGGCTGCCGTTAAGTCGCGGTGTACAAAGATGGTTGCATAGTTATTACGTCAGGTCATGTGACATTAAGACGCAAAGCATCTGTCCTACTCTCCTAATGCCCCTAGAGGCCCAGTGTGGAACAGCAATAAGAAAGATCCTTCCTGAGTAATGTGAGGCTCCCTCTAGTGGCGAGATGTGGGACGTCACCGTTGCATCAAGGACATAAGGAGTTTTCTCTTCTGCAGGACAAGAAGGATTTTCCTTTTACCAGGGCAGAATGTTTGGATCAACCACTGGAAATGCAAAAAAAAAAAAAAGACACATACAGCACCCACAAGAATTAACCCTTTCAGGCCTTTAGGACAAAAGATTTTTATTTTCATCTTCACATCTTAAAACCCAGAAAATGTATCTATATATTATTATTATTTTTTATTTTTTTGCAGGAAGAGTCGTATTTATTAAATGGCTCTATAATAATAATAATAATAATAATAATAATAATAATAATAATAATATTAAGTAATTTTTATTACAGCTTTTTATGGGAAGAACTAGAAAAAAAAACCCAACATCAAATCTGCGTGGATTTTTTATGTTGTAAATTTTTTGTTTCTTCTTGTGCTGCAGAAATAAAGAGGAATCTTTACTGGTTTTACAACTTTCCGATGTGACGGCTGATATTTGCGCTTTTCTTGCCATTGGTAACATTTTCAGGTACATGCGACTTTAGCACTTTTTTTTGTTTTACACTTTTTTTTCTGGGCAGAATGAAGAAAAACAACAGAAAGCAGAAATTCTCGGTCAATGATGACGATTTGATATAACGGACATCTCCTTATTCTGCGACGTCAGATTTATTGTTCTATTTTTACTTTTTTGCACTAAAATAAAATCACTTTTCTGATTTTTGTTATTCCAATTGCCTTATTTTGAATCATGGAATTGTTTTTTTTTCTGACGTTGTGGAGTATAATTCACACCACATAACTGGTCAATATGGATACAGAGACACCAATTTAAGGATTAACCCCCATAGACTCAGGAACGCAAAGAAAGTCCCATAAACCGATGTTTTCCTCACCCTCCCCGGGTCCGGCGCTGCCTCTCACCGCTGTGCCGATGACTGCGTACAAGCCGCTAAGGTGACGTCATGTCGAACACTCTGTGGCCAATCGCTGAGCTCAAAAGCTCATGCCGTCTACAAGCTGATCGCAGTGATCGGCTGCAGCGCTGTTGATGTCTGTTCTGCAGTCGATGATCAATGACTGGAGCAGCAGCGTTGGACCCCTGTTGTGAATTCTGTGGCTGAGTTCACTTCTGTGGTCACAAGTGGTATTGCAGTCTCTGGGCGTCCTCCCTCAGGTGTTTTGGTGAGCTCGTTGGCTGCCTTGCTATTTAGCTCCACCTGAGTCTGTCTTCCTTGCTCCTTGTCAATGTTCCAGTGTTGGATCTGAGCTACTGCATCTTTCCTTGGGCCTGCTGCTCTGCTAGATAAGTGCTTCTAGTTTGTTTTCTGTTTTTTTCTGTCCAGCTTGCTATTAACTTTTGCTGGAAGCTCTGAGAAGCAGAGGGGTGCACCGCCGTGCTGTTAGTTCGGCACGGTGGGTCTTTTTTCCCCTTTGGGTGGTTTTCGTTTTAGGGTTTTTTGTAGACTGCATAGTTCTCTTTGCTATCCTCGCTCTGTCTAGAATATCGGGCCTCACTTTGCTGAATCTATTTCATTCCTACGTTTGTCTTTTCATCTTGCTAACAGTCATTATATGTGGGGGGCTGCCTATTCCTTTGGGGTATTTCTCTGAGGTAAGTCAGGCTTGTATTTCTATCTTCAGGCTAGTCAGCTCCTCAGGCAGTGCCGAGTTGCATAGGTAGTTGATAGGCGCAATCCACTGCTGCTTATAGTTGTGTGAGGATAGATCAGGTACTGCAGTCTACAGAGATTCCACGTCTCAGAGCTCGTCCTATTGTTTTTGGTTATTGCCAGATCTCTGTATGTGCGCTGATTACTGCACGCTGTGTTGCCTGATTGCCAGCCATAACAATACAAGGAGCCACACCAATGATTCCCAATAGAGGGAAAAAAGAAATCCTGACATCATTTTTTTTTCTTAGCTCTGTCTTCAGTCTTTTTTTTCCCCTAGACATTAGAGTGCTTCAGGACACAGCTGTGGACATGGATATTCAGGCTCTGTGCTCCTCAATGGATAATCTCGTTGTAAATGTACAAAAGATTCAAGATACTATTGATCAGAAATCGATGCTAGAACCAAGAATTCCGATTCCTGATTTGTTTTTTGGTGACAGAACTAAGTTCCTGAGCTTCAGAAATAATTGTAAGCTATTTTTGGCCTTGAAACCTCATTCTTCTGGTAATCCTATTCAACAGGTTTTGATTATTATTTCTTTTTTGCGCGGCGACCCTAGAGACTGGGCATTTTCTCTTGCGCCAGGAGATTCTGCATTAAGTAATGTTGATGCATTTTTCCAGGCGCTGGGATTGCTTTACGATGAGCCTAATTCAGTGGATCAGGCTGAGAAAAATCTGCTGGCTTTATGCCAGGGTCAGGATGATGTAGAAGTATATTGTCAGAAATTTAGGAAATGGTCAGTACTCACTCTGTGGAATGAATCTGCACTAGCGGCTTTGTTCAGAAAGGGTCTCTCTGAAGCTCTTAAGGATGTAATGGTGGGATTTCCTATGCCTGCTGGTTTGAATGAGTCTATGTCCTTGGCCATTCAGATCGGTCGTCGCTTGCGCGAGCGTAAATCTGTGCACCATCTGGCGGTATTGTCTGAGAGTAAACCTGAGCCTATGCAGTGCGACAGGACTATGACTAAAGTAGAACGGCAAGAACACAGACGTCTGAACAGACTGTGTTTCTATTGTGGTGATTCTACTCATGCTATTTCTAATTGTCCTAAGCGCACTAGGCGGTTCGATAGCTCTGCCGTTATTGGTACTGTACAGTCCAAATTCCTTTTGTCCATTACCTTATTGTGCTCTTTGTCATCGTATTCTGTCATGGCGTTTGTGGATTCAGGCGCTGCCCTGAATCTGATGGATTTGGATTATGCTAAGCGTTGTGGTTTTTTCTTGGAGCCTTTGCGGTGTCCTATTCCATTGAGAGGAATTGATGCTACACCTCTGGCCAAGAATAAGCCTCAGTACTGGGCCCAGCTGACCATGTGCATGGCTCCTGCACATCAGGAAGTTGTTCGCTTTCTGGTACTGCATAATTTGCATGATGTGGTCGTGTTGGGGTTGCCATGGCTACAAACCCATAATCCAGTATTGGATTGGAACTCTATGTCGGTAACCAGCTGGGGTTGTCAGGGAGTACATGGTGATGTTCCATTTTTGTCTATTTCGTCATCCATTCCTTCTGAGGTCCCAGAGTTCTTGTCGGACTTTCAGGATGTATTTGAAGAGTCCAAGTCTGATGCCCTACCTCCGCATAGGGATTGTGATTGTGCTATCGATTTGATTCCTGGTAGTAAATTCCCTAAGGGTCGTTTATTTAATTTGTCCGTACCTGAACACACCGCTATGCGCAGTTATGTGAAGGAGTCCCTGGAGAAGGGACATATTCGCCCATCGTCGTCACCATTGGGAGCAGGGTTCTTTTTTGTAGCCAAGAAGGATGGTTCGCTAAGACCGTGTATTGATTACCGCCTTCTTAATAAGATCACTGTTAAGTTTCAGTATCCCTTGCCATTGATTTCTGACTTGTTTGCTCGGATTAAGGGGGCTAGTTGGTTTACTAAGATTGATCTTCGTGGTGCGTATAATCTGGTGAGAATCAGGCAGGGAGATGAATGGAAAACGGCATTTAATACGCCCGAGGGTCATTTTGAGTATCTGGTGATGCCGTTCGGACTTGCCAATGCTCCATCTGTTTTTCAGTCTTTTATGCATGACATCTTCCGTGAGTATCTGGATAAATTCTTGATTGTTTACTTGGATGATATTTTGATCTTCTCAGATGATTGGGAGTCTCATGTGAAGCAGGTCAGAATGGTTTTCCAGGTCCTGCGTGCTAATTCCTTGTTCGTGAAGGGATCAAAGTGTCTCTTCGGTGTGCAGAAAGTTTAATTTTTGGGGTTCATCTTTTCCCCTTCTACTATCGAGATGGATCCGGTTAAGGTTCAGGCCATCCAGGATTGGACTCAGCCGACATCTCTAAAAAGTCTGCAGAAATTCCTGGGCTTTGCTAATTTTTATCGTCGCTTCATCTGTAATTTTTCTAGCATTGCCAGACCTTTGACCGATTTGACCAAGAAGGGTGCTGATTTGGTTAATTGGTCTTCTGCTGCCGTGGAAGCTTTTCAGGAGTTGAAGCGTCGTTTTTGCTGTGCCCCTGTGTTGTGTCAACCTGATGTTTCTCTTCCGTTCCAGGTCGAGGTTGATGCTTCTGAGATTGGTGCAGGGGCGGTTTTGTCACAGAGAGGTTCTGGTTGCTCAGTGTTCAAACCATGTGCTTTCTTTTCCAGGAAATTTTCTGCTGCTGAGCGTAATTATGATGTGGGCAATCGAGAGTTGCTGGCCATGAAGTGGGCATTCGAGGAGTGGCGTCATTGGCTTGAAGGAGCTAAGCATCGCGTGGTGGTTTTGACTGATCATAAGAACCTTACTTATCTTGAGTCTGCCAAGCGCTTGAATCCTAGACAGGCCCGTTGGTCGTTATTTTTTGCTCGTTTTGATTTTGTGATTTCATACCTTCCGGGCTCTAAAAATGTGAAGGCGGATGCTCTGTCTAGGAGTTTTGTGCCCGACTCTCCGGGGTTATCTGAGCCGGCGAGTATCCTCAAGGAAGGAGTCATTGTGTCTGCCATCTCCCCTGATTTGCGGAGAGTGTTGCAGAAATTTCAGGCTAATAAACCTGATCGTTGTCCGGCCGAGAAACTGTTCGTCCCTGATAGGTGGACTAGTAAAGTTATCTCTGAACTTCATTGTTCGGTGCTGGCCGGTCATCCAGGAATCTTTGGTACCAGGGAGTTGGTTGCTAGATCCTTCTGGTGGCCATCTCTGTCACGGGATGTGCGTGCTTTTGTGCAGTCCTGTGGAATTTGTGCTAGGGCTAAGCCCTGCTGTTCACGTGCCAGTGGGTTGCTTTTGCCCTTGCCGGTCCCGAAGAGGCCTTGGACACATATTTCGATGGATTTCATTTCCGACCTTCCCGTTTCTCAAAAAATGTCGGTCATTTGGGTGGTCTGTGATCGCTTTTCTAAAATGGTCCATCTGGTGCCCTTGGTTAAATTGCCTTCCTCCTCTGATTTGGTGCCTTTGTTCTTCCAGCATGTGGTTCGTTTACATGGCATTCCTGAGAATATTGTTTCTGACAGAGGTTCCCAGTTTGTCTCGAGGTTCTGGCGAGCCTTTTTTTGGTAGGATGGGCATTGACCTATCTTTCTCCTCGGCCTTCCATCCTCAGACTAATGGCCAGACCGAACGAACCAATCAGACCTTGGAAACATATCTGAGATGTTTTGTTTCCGCTGACCAGGATGATTGGGTGTCATTTTTGCCGTTGGCTGAGTTCGCCCTTAATAATCGGGCCAGCTCGGCTACCTTGGTCTCTCCATTTTTCTGCAATTCTGGGTTCCATCCTCGTTTCTCTTCAGGACAGGTTGAGTCTTCGGACTGTCCTGGTGTGGATTCTGTGGTGGACAGGTTGCAGCAGATCTGGACTCAGGTAGTGGACAATTTGACCTTGTCCCAGGAGAAGGCTCAGCTTTTCGCTAATCGCAGACGCCGTGTGGGACCCCGACTTCGTGTTGGGGATCTGGTTTGGTTATCTTCTCGTCATATTCCTATGAAGGTTTCCTCTCCTAAATTTAAACCTCGTTTTATTGGTCCGTATAGGATTTCTGAGATTCTCAATCCGGTGTCTTTTCGTCTGACCCTCCCAGACTCCTTTTCCATACATAATGTATTCCATAGGTCGTTGTTGAGGAGATACGTGGCACCTATGGTTCCATCTGTGGAGCCTCCTGCCCCTGTTTTGGTGGAGGGGGAATTGGAGTATATTGTGGAGAAGATTTTGGATTCTCGTGTCTCTAGACGGAAACTCCAGTATCTGGTCAAATGGAAGGGTTATGCTCAGGAAGATAATTCCTGGGTTTTTGCCTCTGATGTCCATGCCCCAGATCTTGTTCGTGCCTTTCATGTGGCTCATCCTGGTCGGCCTGGGGGTTCTGGTGAGGGTTCGGTGACCCCTCCTCAAGGGGGGGGGTACTGTTGTGAATTCTGTGGCTGAGTTCACTTCTGTGGTCACAAGTGGTATTGCAGTCTCTGGGCTTCCTCCCTCAGGTGTTTTGGTGAGCTCGTTGGCTGCCTTGCTATTTAGCTCCACCTGAGTCTGTCTTCCTTGCTCCTTGTCAATGT
This sequence comes from Ranitomeya imitator, assembly GCF_032444005.1. Taxonomy (NCBI): domain Eukaryota; kingdom Metazoa; phylum Chordata; class Amphibia; order Anura; family Dendrobatidae; genus Ranitomeya; species Ranitomeya imitator. Next base: position 8,227,612 of record NC_091290.1, on the reverse strand, counting down.
TCCAGTGTTGGATCTGAGCTACTGCATCTTTCCTTGGGCCTGCTGCTCTGCTAGATAAGTGCTTCTAGTTTGTTTTCTGTTTTTTCTGTCCAGCTTGCTATTAACTTTTGCTGGAAGCTCTGAGAAGCAAAGGGGTGCACCGCCGTGCTGTTAGTTCGGCACGGTGGGTCTTTTTTCCCCTTTGGGTGGTTTTCGTTTTAGGGTTTTTTGTAGACTGCATAGTTCTCTTTGCTATCCTCGCTCTGTCTAGAATATCGGGCCTCACTTTGCTGAATCTATTTCATTCCTACGTTTGTCTTTTCATCTTGCTAACAGTCATTATATGTGGGGGGCTGCCTATTCCTTTGGGGTATTTCTCTGAGGTAAGTCAGGCTTGTATTTCTATCTTCAGGCTAGTCAGCTCCTCAGGCAGTGCCGAGTTGCATAGGTAGTGATAGGCGCAATCCACTGCTGCTTATAGTTGTGTGAGGATAGATCAGGTACTGCAGTCTACAGAGATTCCACGTCTCAGAGCTCGTCCTATTGTTTTTGGTTATTGCCAGATCTCTGTATGTGCGCTGATTACTGCACGCTGTGTTGCCTGATTGCCAGCCATAACAGACCCCCGGAGGGCGAGTAAGAGCTCGTTTCGGATTTTGTGTCCCCTCCGAGCCCTTTGGAGCAATAATCTGTGCAGCTGTGCAGACCCCACTATATCCTCTATATGTCCTAATAGTGGTTAACCCTTTAGCTACAACCTTTTCTCCGTGGCGGCTGCGACACGGCTCTGATCCTACAGACGATCTTGTTGCTCCAGAATTCTCCATCCTGATGACCCGGGACGTCTGGTACGTGGCCGCGGTCAGAGATAATGTGTCACGATTCCTCCGCTCAGTGAATGATTGCTATGCTGTTGTATGGACACTGTCTTGCTGGGCTGTCGGTGCCTTGATTGACAGCTCTGCTGTCCAATCTGTACTGGGACGTGCGGGACTTTCTACAGATGTTCTGGTAATTGCCCAGCTACTTACCTGAGCTGTTCGCCCCTGATCCCTGCTAGATGTAGTTTTTGCTTGGTGTCAGCCTGATTCTGGTGCCTGACCCTTTGGACCTTGTTCTGACTTTCCCTTTGTTCCGTCCTTCGGCTTTTGATCCCCTATCTCTTGTCATTGACCCTGGACTGTGATCTGACTTACGCCTTCGTCTTTTCCCTTGGTTATCTACGTACTCTCTGGGTACTGACCCCGGAACGTCTGACTCTTCTGCTTTACGGCCTGTCCGTGAGTAGTGACTAGCGTCACATAATGTACAAGTGAAGTAGAAAGTGTCAGAGAACTAAGAGGAGACATCCACGGCGGCCATTCTGCCGTCAGAATGCAATGAAAAGGATCCTGTATGGGGAGAATGTAAGTGATGATATCCAGAGCTGCTATGACCTTTATATAGGGGTCTGCGTTGGTCCCTACGGTGGTGCACGGGGGGCCTACATCCTGTGTAAGTCTCCAGGCCATAACTAAAGCAGACGGCTAAGGAGGCCCCATCAAAGTCATCAGTGTCAGATCAGTGGGGGTCCAACACCCGTACCCTCCACAGATCAGCTGTTGTCAGCATTGGCAGTGGCTGAATGTATACAGTGCACCATGTAGTGGTCGTTATCGGTACTGCAGCTCAGAGCCCATTCACTTTGATAAGAGCTGAGCTGCAGTACCGATAAAGGCCACTGCACGGTGTACGGCGCTGCACTGTTCCACTTCCAGACATTGTATATGGCTGATTGGTGGAGGTGATAACAGCTGATTGGTGGAGGTGCCGAGTGTCAGTCTGGAGTCTGGTGTAAAATGGCGCTTTAATGGCAGCCATTCACATAACCGCTCAGAACCAGAGCCGCTCCCACAGAGAGGTACAAGCCCATCGAGGGGGGCACAAGCCGCGGACCCCCATCTGCGGAGGCATATAGCCAGTAGACCTGCAGTCTGTGACTGGATCACTTTGGATGTCGGCTTTAACCCCGTGCAGTCTCAGAGCTCGAGAATGTGCGAGGACTTTTCACCAGTAATTGCCGGCTATATAAAGATGTCAGCCGAGCTTGTAAAATACAGCGAAACGTGTCCTGGCCTGTAACGAGCAATAAACTGGGAAAAGAACCTGACGCTAATGGTTTCACCTTCTGTCAACTAACCAGAAAGTGCATCTCTATCTGTAGGAAAACGCTTAAACAGTAATTCCCCAATACACAACTATCAGCGGAATATTTTCATACGGGACGATGACAGATTGTGAACCCGCCATCAGGCTGCACTTATGTACATGAACGTGTTCTGGATCCCGCTGGTGCAAATCTGTGACACGGAGTTAATGCTAGCCCTTGTTTTATATACATACACACAGAATTTACTAGCTGCTGCCACTAGAGGGAGCTCACTACACACACGTTTACAATGCAATGAGCTCCCCCTAGTGGTGACTGCAAACAGCCAGAATTTCATCAGGACCCTTAGACCGTTGCTGTAACATTATACAGGGCGGTATAAGGATTATAAAATACCCTGATAAAGCAGAGTGCACTTCACTGCGCATGCACTAGACCTGCCTTGTAATGGTGTATTCCAGAAAGTGTGATGTTAGGCCCGACCTAGATGCCTCCTGAGGAGTCCGGGACCGCCCACCTGACTCTTCAGAGTTCTGCTTTATAGTGAAGGCACATTTCAGAACCCTCTTACCATTCTGTGTAATGTTATGGGGGCAGTTTAGGGGGCTTTATATGTGATTACAGATTCCAAGTAATATCATATTTATGTAAAGGAAAGTAACGGATATTAAGGACTAATACTGAAAAATGCAGCTCCAGCCCCTATTTAAAAAAAAATTTAAAATATAGTACATTTTACAAAGCACATGGAGGGGAGTGGGGCCCATCCTTAGTTTGTCTTCATGGGACACAATTATTACAGATTTTCTGCAATGTAAAATACACAACAGAATAACAAAATGCAGATTTTACTGTGGAAATGCGTCAAATTTGCTGCAGATTTCGCCCTCTGCCTTAAAATCCACAACGTAGAAGGCGAAGCTGCAGCTTTTACATTTCTAACAATCTCATCCACGTGGATCTGTAATACACCGTGAAGTTTGCACTCGTAAATCAGAGGTGGAAAATCCTGTTGGTTCTGTACGGTGCTAATTAGTCGCCACCGCATCACGGCCAACGTGCGTCGGAGGAACAACCAGCGGATCTGAAATAATAGCTGCTCTCTGATTAATAGTCGCACGGTTATGTAGTAAAAGCCATTAACAATGAAAATACTTTTAGCTGCTGTCATCTTTAAACTGCGCTGATCCGCGCCACGGGCCACGGCCGCAGTCTTCATCCATGACGCAGACGCAATATCCGCACGCAATTGTGAAAATTAGTTTGCAAAGATCTGTAGTGACGTGTGCACAATGTCGTGCCGCAGAATACTAATCAGACGAGGTTCGCAGGGCTCTTGTCCTGCAGCCGTGGACTACAGACATTGCATCTGGACCAGGGCCCTGCAAATCTTCTTATTCATCTCTCATGACACTGAACTTGGGACCATCTTCCTGAGCACTGCACCCCCCATAGGTACTAAGATTAGAAGTGATTTCCAATCCTATCCCCCTGATTGCCGGCGGTCTGTCTAGATAGAATAGAGCCCGGGTGGAGCATGTACACCTCCGCTCCATTCATTCTCTACTGGATGGATGGTCCTGTGATAGAGGAAAATTAAAACCCATAAGACATCTCTGTGGAAGGAACATATCACCCTGACATTGACCATATGGGATTAATTATAGCTGGGGGAGAGAGAAACTAATTATAACTGGGGAAGTGAGAGAGAACTGACACGTCAACTTCCATTGAAGTAGGGGCCTCCTGCAATAGCCGGGTAACTGCTATTCTGGGAGCTATACACCAAAGCTGGGATTCATTTATTCAGAGGCGGAATAGCACAAGGGATTTTTCTATTCAACTGATTTTCTGCTGGGACTTTTTGGTGGCAGTGATGAATAGTGGGGTTTGCATCGATCTAATATTTATGGGAGATATATTTTTGGCGCTGTAGCAAAGGGACGTCCATAATGCAATCACTCACATCACTGCAAGGCCGGCAGAACCCCTCCAGCTTAATATTAGACTTATGGATGATGCTATTCACGTCATGTTTCATCTCTATGGACAGGAGAAACATGACAACAATATCTACACCTAGGACCTCCAGGGGCGAAGACATCCTGAAAGTTGGGTATCTCATAACATTTTAACAGACCTAGCACATCCCACAACCAGCCCCACATGATTTCACAAAAGGGAGGTATGAGGGCGTAACCTTGATCTAATAAAAATGAAAGTTTGGTAGTCTGACTTTGTGTATTCTGGAAGACATAGTTCACTGTGAGAGTGTTCCATTTTCCTAATCGGAGCGCTTCCCTTCATAAAGATAAGAGCCATTCCTGCGTCTTCAGGTTTAGTACTTCTCTTTCGTTATTCCTTTTTATTTTGTGTTTGTATATATACTGTACATTATTGTTTTGTTACCATTTTGTATCATCTTTGTATATTTCTATAAACATTACCTACATTTCTGGGTTAAACATATAAAATGTAATAGTTCTGTTCTTCTTATTCTGTAAACCGCACCCCTGAAGCCATACGCTACCTGCAATGGGCGTGCAATCGGCCTGTATAAATGATTCTAGTAGTCCCTTTTGTTATTGTGGAGCTGATCGTACTGGGGTATTTGTGTGTGTGTGTATATATATACTGTATACACATATATTCCATGTGTTGGAATCGGAGATGTACATACCATATGCTCACTATGGCTACGTTCACATTAGCGTTTTGCGTGTTTGCGTCGGGCGACGCAGCGGCGACGCATGCGTCATGCGCCCCTATACTTAACATGGGGGACGCATGGACATGCGTTGTGCTGCGTTGTGCGACACATGCGTTTTTTTTGCCACAAGCGTCGGGCGCAGAAAACGCAACAAGTTGCATTTTTCTTGCGTCCAAATTTCGGCAAGAAAGGATGCATGCGTCGTAAAACGCAGCGTTTTTGCGTGCGTTTTGGTGCGTTTTTATTTGCGTTGTGCGTTGCGTCGCCGACGCAGCGGCGCACAACGCAAATGTGAACGTAGCCTATGAGTTCACCGATGACCAGACTAGTAGTGGATGCAGCCGTGGCCTCGTCCATCATTCAATTGTGTAATTGTCCTGATGATTGGAGGCAGTGGAGTTGTGTCCCCTGACAAACTGGTGACAGCAGTGGGATCTGCATGACCCCCGCTGTTATCCTTGACAAACTGGTGACAGCAGTGGGATCTGCACGACCCCCGCTGTTATCCTTGACAAACTGGTGACAGCAGTGGGATCTGCACGACCCCAGCTGTTATCCTTGACAAACTGGTGACAGCAGTGGGATCTGCACGACCCCCGCTGTTATCCTTGACAAACTGGTGACAGCAGTGGGATCTGCACGACCCCCGCTGTTATCCTTGACAAACTGGTGACAGCAGTGGGATCTGCACGACCCCCGCTGTTATCCTTGACAAACTGGTGACAGCAGTGGGATCTGCACGACCCCAGCTGTTATCCTTGACAAACTGGTGACAGCAGTGGGATCTGCACGACCCCCGCTGTTATCCTTGACAAACTGGTGACAGCAGTGGGATCTGCACGACCCCCGCTGTTATCCTTGACAAACTGGTGACAGCAGTGGGATCTGCACGACCCCCGCTGTTATCCTTGACAAACTGGTGACAGCAGTGGGATCTGCACGACCCCCCTTTTATCCTTGACAAACTGGTGGCAGACATAGGGATCTGTGCGACCCCCGCCCCGGCTGTTATACTTGACAAACTGGTGGCAGCGGTGGGATCTGTGCGCCCCTTCCCTGGCTGTTAACCTTGACAGTCTCATAGGGAAAAAATGAAGCCGAGGTGTGCTATTCCACCCCTGCTCAATTCAGAAAGACCCCAAGATCGGTGGGGTCCCAGTGATGGGGATAGGAGACATCTGCCATACTCGGCTTTCACAGAGCGTCCTCGTCTCGTCTTCCCATATAGCACTTAGTGAGTGGCACCACAGAAATCCCCCATAACTACGTGGCGTCTTGTACCTGTGATCTCGCCGTCATATCTGTTTTTGTAAACGCCCTGAAATATCGATTCTAGGGCGTCTTTTCCTGGCATTGTGTGTCGTACCGTTCCTCTGTTACTCCTCCTGTAAATGTCTTCTGTAGAGACGCCTTTGTGTACTGAGAAATGACTCCTGTCGTTGAAACGCACCAGAGGGCGAGTTATTATTCTTGAACTGTGCTGAAAACACTTATCCAAGCAAATACTCGGCGATTACTCTGGATGCAGCTTTCTCTGCACATGAGGAAGAGTTCCAATAAAACCCACACACTGTGGAGGCCGCTTGCTTTGTGGAGGCCGCTCGCACGTCGAAGCCGCTCGCACTGTGGAGGCTGTTCGCACGTCTAGGCCACTGGCACTGTGGAGGCCGCTCGCACGTCTAGGCTGCTGGCACTGTGGAGGCCGCTCGCACGTCTGGGACGCTTGCACTGTGGAGGCCGCTCGCACGTCTAGGCCCCTCGCACTGTGGAGGCCAAGAGGCATCTTGCCTTCTCGATATATGGCGGTGCAGAACATGGGTCCTCACAGTGGGAGCCACGGTGCAATGACAATGCCAGCTCAGACAGCCATCATGGCCGCCTCACGAACCCGCTCACACTATGGAAGCTGCTGTAGAGGCCACTCGCATTGTGGGGGCCGCTCATATGGTGGAGGCCACTCGCACTGTGGAGTCCCCTCGCCCGTCTAGGCCGCTCGCACTGTGGAGTCCCCTCGCCCGTCTAGGCCGCTCGCACTGTGAAGTCCCCTCGCCCATCTAGGCCACTCGCACTGTGGAGGCTTCTCTCCCGTCTAGGCCGCTCGCGCTGTGGAGGCTTCTCTCCCGTCTAGGCCGCTCACACTGTGGAGGCTTCTCTCCCGTCTAGGCCGCTCGCACTGTGGAGGCGGCTCGCATGTCTAGGCCGCTCGCACTGTGGAGGCTTCTCTCCCGTCTAGGCCACTCGCACTGTGGAGGCTTCTCTCCTGTCTAGGCCACTCGCACTGTGGAGGCTTCTCTCCTGTCTAGGCCACTCGCACTGTGGAGGCTTCTCTCCCGTCTAGGCCACTCGCACTGTGGAGGCTTCTCTCCCGTCTAGGCCGCTCGCACTGTGGAGGCTTCTCTCCCATCTAGGCCGCTCGCACTGTGGAGGCGGCTCGCACGTCTAGGCCGCTCGCACTGTGGAGGCTTTTCTCCCGTCTAGGCCGCTCGCACTGTGGAGGCTTCTCTCCCGTCTAGGCCGCTCGCACTGTGGAGGCGGCTCGCACGTCTAGGCCGCTCGCGCTGTGGAGGCTTCTCTCCCGTCTAGGCCGCTCGCACTGTGGAGGCTTCTCTCCCATCTAGGCCGCTCGCGCTGTGGAGGCTTCTCTCCCATCTAGGCCGCTCTCGCTGTGGAGGCTTCTCTCCCGTCTAGGCCGCTCGCACTGTGGAGGCTTCTCTCCCGTCTAGGCCGCTCACACTGTGGAGGCGGCTCGCACGTCTAGGCCGCTCGCACTGTGGAGGCTTCTCTCCCGTCTAGGCCGCTCGCACTGTGGAGGCGGCTCGCACGTCTAGGCCGCTCGCGCTGTGGAGGCTTCTCTCCCGTCTAGGCCGCTCGCACTGTGGAGGCTTCTCTCCCATCTACGCCGCTCGCACTGTGGAGGCTTCTCTCCTGTCTAGGCCGCTCGCGCTGTGGAGGCTTTTCTCCCATCTAGGCCGCTCGCGCTGTGGAGGCTTCTCTCCCGTCTAGGCCGCTCGCGCTGTGGAGGCTTCTCTCCCGTCTAGGCCGCTCGCGCTGTGGAGGCTTCTCTCCCGTCTAGGCCGCTCGCACTGTGGAGGCTTCTCTCCCGTCTAGGCCGCTCGCACTGTGGAGGCTTCTCTCCCGTCTAGGCTGCTCGCAATGTGGAGGCTTTTCTCCCATCTAGGCCGCTCGCGCTGTGGAGGCTTCTCTCCCGTCTAGGCCGCTCGCGCTGTGGAGGCTTCTCTCCCGTCTAGGCCGCTCGCACTGTGGAGGCTTCTCTCCCGTCTAGGCTGCTCGCACTGTGGAGGCTTCTCTCCCGTCTAGGCTGCTCGCGCTGTGGAGGCTTTTCTCCCATCTAGGCCGCTCGCGCTGTGGAGGCTTCTCTCCCGTCTAGGCCGCTCGCGCTGTGGAGGCTTCTCTCCCGTCTAGGCCGCTCGCGCTGTGGAGGCTTCTCTCCCGTCTAGGCCGCTCGCACTGTGGAGGCGGCTCGCACGTCTAGGCCACTCGCCCGTCTAGGCCGCTCACACTGTGGAGGCCACTCGCACGTCTAGGCCGACAGTCTGGTTCTTCCAGTAAATACGACGCCATAATAGTGGTGGTAATTTTTATGGTGACGATCCTCAATATTGAGGCCAAGACTAGTCGTCTCGTCTGCTTGATATACGTTGGCGGTGCAGAACACGGGTCCTCGCAGTGGGAGCCACGGTGTGGTGACAATGTGCTCAGACCGCCGTCATGGCCGCCTCTCGGACCCTGGCCTGCAATGTACACGTCTGTGGTCTTATTTATGTGTCAGAATCGCTGATTTTTGGTCTCTTTGATGCCTAAAACCGGAAATTAAGGAGCAGAGAGTTGTGCGGACCCCAAAATGGTGACGATAAAAACGACAACTCATAATGCAAAAAAAAAGCCAGAAAAAGAGCAAGCTATAGCGCAGAGGGGCCCCTGAGAGTGTGAGGGCCCGGACACGTGACTAGCCCCCTCAGCACAGCCCCCTGTATGATGTTTCAGCACATGAGCTGCACAGGGTCACAGACATCTGTTATCTTCATACATTTTGGTTTATTACTCTACTGAGGCTTTGGTGCTGTTTTTAGGCCTCACACCGTCGCCATAGAAACCAGGCAGAAGACGTCATGACGCCAGGATTGGGCGTGCGTCACGTCGTGGGCAGCAGGCGAGAGGGGGCGTGGCTCGGCCCTGTGGTGATGCGCGGGCGGGGAGCAGCCGGTGCGCGCTCATGTACGGTGTCGGCTCCGGAGAGGCTGCGGCGGTGACAGGTCAGTGGTGACAGGTCAGTGGTCAGCAGCCGGTGTGTCCGGCCGTGCGCTCCGCCTCCTCCCCGGGGGGCCGCCGTGGTGTCCCTGCTGCTGGCATCACTCATCCTCCATCTCCCTGATATCCTCCTGCCCCAGTGCGGCCGGTCACTGCCCGTGGAGGAGGCGGCAGGACCCTCACAGGCGGGCGGGCACTGGGTGCAGGGTGTCAGGTCCTCAATGCTCCTCAGGACCCCTGTACCCCGACATCAGTGTGTGCCCGGGACCCCCCCCTGTATAACCGACGTCCGTCTGTGCCCCAAGACCCCCCTGTATAACCGACATCCGTCTGTGCCCCGGGACCCCCCTGTATAACCGACATCAGTCTGTGCCCCGGGACCCCCCTGTATAACCGACGTCCGTCTGTGCCCGGGACCCCCCCCTGTATAACCGACATCAGTCTGTGCCCCGGGACCCCCCCTGTATAACCGACATCAGTCTGTGCCCAGGGACCCCCCTGTATAACCGACATCAGTCTGTGCCCAGGGACCCCCCTGTATAACCGACATCAGTCTGTGCCCAGGGACCCCCCTGTATAACCGACATCAGTCTGTGCCCCGGGACCCCTCCCCCCCGTATAACCGACGTCCGTCTGTGCCCCGGGACCCCTCCCCCCCGTATAACCGACGTCCGTCTGTGCCCCGGGACCCCCCCTGTATAACCGACATCAGTCTGTGCCCCGGGACCCCTCCCCCCCTGTATAACCGACGTCCGTCTGTGCCCCAAGACCCCCCTGTATAACCGACATCAGTCTGTGCCCAGGGACCCCCTGTATAACCGGGGTAATGTGGCTGCGGCCGTTGCGTACAAGGGGGGGGGTAACGTGGCTGCGGCCGTTGCGTACAAAGGGGGGGGTAACGTGGCTGCGGCCGTTGCGTACAAAGGGGGGGGGTAACGTGGCTGCGGCCGTTGCGTACAAAGGGGGGGGGGGGTAACGTGGCTGCGGCCGTTGCGTACAAAGGGGGGGGGGTAACGTGGCTGCGGCCGTTGCGTACAAAGGGGGGGGTAACGTGGCTACGGCCATTGCGTACAAAGGGGGGGGAGCAACGTGGTTGCGTACGGGGGGGGGCAACGTGGCTGCGTCCGTTGCGTACGAGGGGGGCAACGTGGCTGCGTCCGTTGCGTACGAGGGGGGGGGGCAACGTGGCTGCGTCCGTTGTGTACGAGGGGGGGCAACGTGGCTGCGTCCGTTGTGTACAGGGGGGGCAACGTGGCTGCGTCCGTTGTGTACAGGGGGGGCAACGTGGCTGCGTCCGTTGTGTACAGGGGGGGCAACGTGGCTGCGTCCGTTGTGTACAGGGGGGGCAACGTGGCTGCGTCCGTTGTGTACGAGGGGGGGCAACGTGGCTGACGTCTTATCCAGATCTGTATTAATGATCTATGTTGGGTAGAATAGATGGGACGGGAGGTGAAACCCACTAACTCAGTCCTAGTCTCTGTGTACAGGGTGCGTGGTTGTCCCTGCGCTCCGCCTCTGACACCTCTGTTATTTGGGTGTGAGTGTAATACTGGGGTCCTCTGACTCCCCAGTGTGAGCCGTGCTTGTTGCTTATCTGGCCACCTTGTAATCCTTCATGTATCCTGCAACTGTTTGCTGAGAGCGGGGTCCTGCATATGTGACCTCCCCTTTAACTGTGGTATGTTAGGAGACCCCATGGAGCCGTGAGCGAGGTCTGTGATTATTGCCGTGTGCTATGGTGATCAGTGCCGGCATGTGGAATGTTTGTAGTTTTTTTTTTTATGTGTCACATTGTCCGTCATGCATAGTCTTATTTCTCGGAGCCATAGTATCGGGCAGACGTCCCGTCCCTTTATTTGCAGTGCGGATTTGAGGCGCCAGTGCAGGCAGCCGCTCGTCTCTCGGGCAGCCGCTCGTCTCTCGGGCAGCCGCTCGTCTCTCGGGCAGCCGCTCGTCTCTCGGGCAGCCGCTCGTCTCTCGGGCAGCCGCTCGTCTCTCGGGCAGCCGCTCGTCTCTCGGGCAGCCGCTCGTCTCTCGGGCAGCCGCTCGTCTCTCGGGCAGCCGCTCGTCTCTCGGGCAGCCGCTCGTCTCTCGGGCAGCCGCTCGTCTCTCGGGCAGCCGCTCGTCTCTCGGGCAGCCGCTCGTCTCTCGGGCAGCCGCTCGTCTCTCGGGCAGCCGCTCGTCTCTCGGGCAGCCGCTCGTCTCTCGGGCAGCCGCTCGTCTCTCGGGCAGCCGCTCGTCTCTCGGGCAGCCGCTCGTCTCTCGGGCAGCCGCTCGTCTCTCGGGCAGCCGCTCGTCTCTCGGGCAGCCGCTCGTCTCTCGGGCAGCCGCTCGTCTCTCGGGCAGCCGCTCGTCTCTCGGGCAGCCGCTCGTCTCTCGGGCAGCCGCTCGTCTCTCGGGCAGCCGCTCGTCTCCCCGCCTGATCTGCTGTCACTCTGAATGTCCTAATCTGCAGATCTCCAGTGGCTTCCTCTTCCCCCCTCTTTGCTTCTCTCTGTTCCTGTCGCTCCTCTTCCCCCTCCATCCATCATGTCCTCGCTGCCTCTTCATCACGCCGTCCTATTCACTCCTGATGAAGCCATTGTCGGCCGCCTCTCCGGTTTGGCTGTAGGTCATTATCCCCCACCGCTGCTCCATTGTCCTGCCATCCCCCATTATCTCCGGAGATTTTTTATAACCTTGATTACGACTTCTTGTTGCAAGCCGCGACCTGACTTGCACATTGTCCGCGCACAGATGGCTGCCTCGTCCCGCGGGAGGCTGAGAATAAACTGCGGCCTTTCCATCTCCTCGCTGACATCTCCATTACGTTTACAGCCCCCCGAGTATTCAGAGATCCATACATTACTGCCACATGATCTGCATCCAGCTCTGGATGTCACTGCAGAGTCCTCCCTTAGCAGTGCAAAGGGTTAAGTGTAGAAAATTTGCACTTTTTCAGCAAAGAAATCCTCATCAGATGGCGGTAGATGGGAACCGAGTTCTCCTTTTCTGGAGAATCTGGACGATGCCCCGTGCGGCCCCTGTACGGCCTAGATCTGGTGATGACCCCTATGGGGGGCACTAATAGCGGCCAGATTGGCTATGACCCACCTTTCCCAGAAGCGGTAATACCATGGTTAAAAAAAATCCCCAAAACCTGTCAGTGACTGTAAATGGCGGCGGAGCCTGGGACTAGGAGGACTGCGTGGTGTTTGTAGGTGGAGGAGGCAGATGGCTCGCTGCTCGTAGTATTCACAGCCGCCATTAGCCAACAAGGCCGCGCTAGGAATGTGTGCACAGGCGTGACGGCGATACATCTGTGTACAGATGGCGGCGCGGCTCTTCTAGGTTTGTGTGTATCATCAGTTCTGGTCCGGCAGGAGGCGTCTTACAGGAAACCTCGCATAGATCAGGCACCGAGAGCTGGAGGAGTGCGTAATACCGCCATCCTGCGTGGATGTTGTCATCAGATCTGAGCACGTTCGGGGATAAGTGATGTCCCTCTACAGGTCCTTCTCAAAAAATTAGCATATAGTGTTAAATTTCATTATTTACCATAATGTAATGATTACAATTAAACTTTCATATATTATAGATTCATTATCCACCAACTGAAATTTGTCAGGTCTTTTATTGTTTTAATACTGATGATTTTGGCATACAACTCCTGATAACCCAAAAAACCTGTCTCAATAAATTAGCATATCAAGAAAAGGTTCTCTAAACGACCTATTACCCTAATCTTCTGAATCAACTAATTAACTCTAAACACATGCAAAAGATACCTGAGGCTTTTATAAACTCCCTGCCGGGTTCATTACTCAAAACCCCCATCATGGGTAAGACTAGCGACCTGACAGATGTCAAAAAGGCCATCATTGACACCCTCAAGCAAGAGGGTAAGACCCAGAAAGAAATTTCTCAACAAATAGGCTGTTCCCAGAGTGCTGTATCAAGGCACCTCAATGGTAAGTCTGTTGGAAGGAAACAATGTGGCAGAAAACGCTGTACAACGAGAAGAGGAGACCGGACCCTGAGGAAGATTGTGGAGAAGGACGGATTCCAGACCTTGGGGAACCTGAGGAAGCAGTGGACTGAGTCTGGTGTGGAAACATCCAGAGCCACCGTGCACAGGCGTGTGCAGGAAATGGGCTACAGGTGCCGCATTCCCCAGGTAAAGCCACTTTTGAACCATAAACAGCGGCAGAGGCGCCTGACCTGGGCTACAGAGAAGCAGCACTGGACTGTTGCTAAGTGGTCCCAAGTACTTTTTTCTGATGAAAGCAAATTTTGCATGTCATTCGGAAATCAAGGTGCCAGAGTCTGGAGGAAGACTGGGGAGAAGGAAATGCCAAAATGCCTGAAGTCCAGTGTCAAGTACCCACAGTCAGTGATGGTGTGGGGTGCCATGTCAGCTGCTGGTGTTGGTCCACTGTGTTTCATCAAGGGCAGGGTCAATGCAGCTAGCTATCAGGAGATTTTGGAGCACTTCATGCTTCCATCGGCTGAAATGCTTTATGGAGATGAAGATTTCATTTTTCAGCACGACCTGGCACCTGCTCACAGTGCCAAAACCACTGGTAAATGGTTTACTGACCATGGTATTACTGTGCTCAATTGGCCTGCCAACTCTCCTGACCTGAACCCCATAGAGAATCTGTGGGATATTGTGAAGAGAAAGTTGAGAGACGCAAGACCCAACACTCTGGATGAGCTTAAGGCCGCTATTGAAGCATCCTGGGCCTCCATAACATCTCAGCAGTGTCACAGGCTGATTGCCTCCATGCCACGCCGCATTGAAGCAGTCATTTCTGCCAAAGGATTCCCCACCAAGTATTGAGTGCATAACTGAACATTATTATTTCATGGTTTTTTTGTTTGTTATTAAAAAACACTTTTATTTGATTGGATGGGTGAAATATGCTAATTTATTGAGACAGGTTTTTTGGGTTATCAGGAGTTGTATGCCAAAATCATCAGTATTAAAACAATAAAAGACCTGACAAATTTCAGTTGGTGGATAATGAATCTATAATATATGAAAGTTTAATTGTAATCATTACATTATGGTAAATAATGAAATTTAACACTATATGCTAATTTTTTGAGAAGGACCTGTATACTCACTGCTGCATCAAGTCAGGTCTGCAGCCATGGATCGGCTGCAGCATTAATCAGTCACTGCTGATTGGCTGCAGCGCTTACGTGACCTCTCCACCCAATGATGATGCCAAGTGGACCAGTGAGGGATGCAGCGTTGAGTACAGAGGAGCGGCGCCGGCTCAGGAGTGGTGTATTGATCTTTTTTTTAATCTTGTTGGGCTCATTAAAAAGGAGTTATCCAGTAATGGACAATCCCTTTAAGGTAAACCTCCTGCCTCATCTGTTATTCCAACAGGTGCGTGTACAAGAAATGGCTCCTCTCCTGTCTATGGGTTTTGTCTGGTATTAGATGAGCAGCCTGCAATACCGCATGTGACCAGTGGACAGATGTGGCGCTGTTATGCTTTAGATAGGCTCAGTCTCTGCATTGGAGATGTGATGTGTATCGCTAGGGTACTTATCACTTCGGGGGGTTGTCCAGGACTTGTGTATTGATTGCCCTGCCTTTGGATAGGTCCTCTATATCAGACCGGTGGGGTTTAGACACCCGGCCCCCCCATGATCAGCTCCTTGTAGGGCTGGTGGCCGCATGTCAAACTGTACTGCAGCTCAGATCCCATTCACTATATTAGGAGCTGAGCTGCAGTACTGAGAACGGCCACTACATGGTGTGTGGAGCCACCACCAGAGCTGATCAGTGAGGCTGTCGGACCCCCATCGTTCTGACATTGATGACCTGCCCTAAGGATTGCCCATCCGTATATATGTCCTGGAAACCCCTTTTAGAGATGGTTTGTGGTCTGATCTCTTGGACCCCCACTGATCAGGAGATGCGTTTTTTTGGCACTGCTTCCCTTTTAGGCTGTGTGCACATAATGAGTTTTTTTCGCGTTTTTTTCCGATAGAAACGCTATAAAACAGCAAAAAAAACCCGCATACAATAAGCATCCCATCATTTCGAATGAATTCCGCATGTTTTGTGCACATGATGCATTTTTTTCCGCGATAAAAACGCATCGCGGTAAAAACCGCAGCATGTTCATTAATTTAGCGTTGTTTTTTTTTTTTTTTTGCGGATTTCCCACTACAAAATGCATTGGGAAGTGTCCGGAAAAAACCGCGGCAAAAACACATGTGGTTTTCTTGCGGATTTCTTGCAGAAAATGTCCGGTTTTTCTCAGGAATTTTCTGCGAGAAATCCTGAACGTGTGCACATAGCCTTACACTTTTTCCCTGCAGAGCAGCGCTCCCAGCCCCCTGACAGAGCAGGGAAAAGACGTCGGCTGCATTTACTTGCACAGAGCTGTGGTGCAGTAGATGACCGGCAATGATGCTGGGGAAGGCGGTGAGGGGTGCGCAGAGGTCTGACCCCGACCATCAGTAATGGCGTATCCAAGCATTACGCTGTTACTGAGATACAGGCGTATCACACAGCAGAACGTGCTGCCCCTAATCACAACCTCCTGACTGCTGGGACCCCAATGATCCTGAGAAGGGGGCTCTGCACAGCCCTGAGTGGAGCAGAGGACACATTTGGGCCTCCACTCTATTCATTGTCTATGGGACTGGAAGACATAGTGGTGCGCTGTGCTTTCTTCAGAAGTCCCATCCCTTAGACAATGTGGAGCTCACGTACTTCCACTTCATTAAAGAGGGGGCACCACAGTCTCTGGACTGCCGGGGGTTCCAGTGGTTGGACCCCAGTGATCAAGGGAATAACCTTTTTAAGTACTGTGCCTTTTTGGTGTCAAAAGCATTTCGGATATTGTAGGGGTAACGATCATCTCCTGACATCATAATGTGCAGCCCCGCGGTGTGTGTATGCGCCGGCCCCGGAGCCCCGCGGTGTGTGTGTGTGTGTGCCGGCCCCGGAGCCCCGCGGCGTGTGTGTGTGCCGGTCCCGGAGCCCCGCGGCGTGTGTGTGTGTGTGCCGGCCCCGGAGCCCCGCGGTGTGTGCCGGCCCCGGAGCCCCGCGGCGTGTGTGTGTGTGCCGGCCCCGGAGCCCCGCGGCGTGTGTGTGTGTGTGTGCCGGCCCCGGAGCCCCGCGGCGTGTGTGTGTGTGTGTGCCGGCCCCGGAGCCCCGCGGCGTGTGTGTGTGTGTGTGTGCCGGCCCCGGAGCCCCGCGGCGTGTGTGTGTGTGTGCCGGCCCCGGAGCCCCGCGGCGTGTGTGTGTGTGTCGGCCCCGGAGCCCCGCGGCGTGTGTGTGTGTGTGTGCCGGCCCCGGAGCCCCGCGGCGTGTGTGTGTGTGTGTGTGTGCCGGCCCCGGAGCCCCGCGGCGTGTGTGTGTGTGTGCCGGCCCCGGAGCCCCGCGGCGTGTGTGTGTGTGTGCCGGCCCCGGAGCCCCGCAGTGTGTGTGCCGGCCCCGGAACCCCGCGGCGTGTGCGCCGGAGCCCCGCAGTGTGTGTGCTCCACTACTGTAGGCGATGTCGGTGTATGGCCATTTGTCCTTCACGAGTAAGGATGCTGATGTGCCTTGTGCATGTGTTGTAACGTGACATTGCAAATTCAGCTCTGCTACATCTTCACAAACCGATGTGCTGAGTGCGAGATGTGCGGAGTGATGATTGGAGCGGATATGACTCCCGCCAGGCAGGGGATGGCTGCTGGGAGAGAAGGGAAGAAGGGTGAGATATTCCAGAAGAGCATTAATAGCGAGAGATAAATCCGCACGTACGAGGACGGCTGTGCTGGGGACGAGGCTCGGGGACGAGTGTGCAAGGTGTGAACGCTCCAGCAAGGAGAGAGATGGCTGTGCGGATGCGGATGGGCAGTGAGTGCCAGGGCGGGTCGTGGGCTGGTAAGCGCACGTTACATATAGTGGGCAGGTGCATGAAGCCGGGGCAGGGGGACGACCAGAGGGGGCTCTGCTGGGAGCTGTGGAAAATTGTAATTGGGCTGGAAAGGGCAGCCATCCTGCTGAGGAAGCGCTTTTGCACAGCAGGTCGGCATGGTGAGCTTTCAAGGGTTTGTGCATCATTGTGAAGCCATGTTTGGTAGTTTGGCTACAGGTGGTGGGGTCTGCACAAGGTCGGTGCTGCCGAGACCACCCAGCTGTGGGGCAGAGATCCTTCATTCACATAGCGGCTGCAAGGACGCTCAGGGCCGTGTGCCAGGACTGCATATTGGAAGGCTGTGATAGACGTGGGGGGCTGACTGCCAGACCGCCGTGCTGCAAGGCGGAGATGACGGAGGAGTGTGGGGAGGTAGGTGCGACGATGGGGATCAGCAGTGATGGAGATCATGGGGACATGGTGAGGGTCGGCATGGCTCTGGTATTTGTCATACGGTGGTCTTGTGCTGCAGATCAGATGGATATGACTCTGCGGAGGTTGTGCAGGACGGCGCCGTCTGCTCCTCAGCCTATATATAACCCTGGTGCCATGTGCTAATATCGTCTTTCATCCCCCCAGGTCCCTGCGGATGTTCCCACCTGATCAGCGATGGTCCAGCGAGCCCTGGTAAGATGAAATAGTGGCGGCGGCGGCACCACCATGGGGCAGAAGAAGAAGCAGTGTCCCAGGTTGCTGGACTACCTGGTAATCATAGGCGCAAGGTGAGTCCGGCATAAGGAAGGAAGGATGTGACCTACTGGGGGTCCCCGTGTCTGCGGTGCTGGTGATGCTGATAAGCCCCCCACAGTGTAGGTAGAGGGCGCCCCCAGGCGGTCCAGCTCTATACTGAGGTATTAGTGTATTGTGCCAGCGAGCAAACTACTTGTAAGATGGAGACTAAAAAGAAAAAAATTACTAAAGAGTAGACTGTTAAATATAAGAGCAGGGAGCGCCCAAAAGCCGAAAGTGGAAACACTGGCGTCATTCGCTCTCACCGCCATCCGACGACCGTTCTCATAACGGGGAGAAATGAGAGATTATGCAGCGTAATTAGGTTTCCTTTTGGAGAGGATCAGTCGTCCTGAATTAATATTTCATTCCTTCCCCGGGGACATCGGATTACCTTTATGTCATGTCGGTAGTAGGCGCAGTTAACTGTTTCCTGCCCGTGTGACTGGGAAAGCAGCAAAAGGAAATATTTTTCTTTTCTTGGATTCCTAAAAAGGATCGCTGGGACGAAGACGCCCTGAAGCCAAGTTTTCAGACAAGTGGTCCCTCCCCCCCCCCCCCCCCAGCAGTGGCCATATGATTTAAAAGAGACCCCCCCATTTACTCATCTGACCATTGGTCACCGCTTGCAGACGTGGTCTCGGCTGCGTACCATAACCTGCTGGCGCGTCTTCTGACTAGTAGGCCCAGCTCCATGCCATCATAACAGATGACATCTCCTGAGCCGATAAATCAGTAGAGGTGTCGGAGATTCGCTCTCGTCCGGCAGCTATAAACTGACGACGTGACCAAGGTCCTGCGAACATTTTTGCTCAGCGCTAATTTCTCTGCCTTCCTGTTGTCTCCACTTTCTGCTCGAGCTGTACAGACGCAGCAATCACCGCTGTAACTAGTGATTGCCTGCACTAGTCACGTGCCTTTGGGAAGAGCGGGTAGTTCTGGGGCTGCTGCGGGGCGCTGTTGTGGGGCTGCTGCGGGGCGCTGTTGTGGGGCTGCTGCGGGGCGCTGTTGTGGGGCTGCTGCGGGGCGCTGTTGTGGGGCTGCTGCGGGGCGCTGCTGTGGGGCTGCTGCGGGGCGCTGCTGTGGGGCTCTAGGTGTCTGATAATAGATTCTCTTGTGTCTTGTCTTCCATCTATACTCACTGCTTTCCTCTCCTTTCCAGGCAGCCGAGCAGCGACAGCGTTGCCCAGACGCCTGAGCTTCTTCGGCGCTACCCCCTCGAGGACCACCCAGAGTTCCCACTTCCTCCCGACGTGGTGTTTTTCTGCCAGCCGGAGGGATGTCTCAGCGTACGGCAGAAGCGGATGAGCCTGCGGGACGATACGTCGTTTGTGTTCACGCTCACCGATAAGGACAGCGGCGTCATACGCTATGGAATCTGCATGAATTTTTACCGCTCCTTTCAAAAACGCCTCCCGAGAGACAAAAGCCGCAAACAGCCCAAGCCGGCCCCCGAGAACGGGTCCGAGGGCTCGGACGGAGGGTCGACCTTACAGGCTCAGAGCGCAGAGTCCACTCCGGATATCAATCACTCACCTCGGGGGAAGCGTCTGTCTAAAGTAGCGCAGAGATCGCGGAACAGCACTCTGACCTCGCTGTGCATCATCAGCCATTATCCCTTCTTCTCCACCTTCCGGGAATGTCTCTATACGCTCAAGAGGCTGGTGGACTGCTGCAGCGACCGGCTGGTCAGCAAGAAGGCCGGGATGTCCAAGGGCGTCCAAAGGTAAGACCTGCGACGTCGCCCATCTCCTAGTGTTGACTGGGCATCAGGGCCACCGTCATGACCCTTGTGGGAGCTGGGACGACGGCCATATTTGTTTTGCTAGAATGCCCTTCCCTTTAAATGTTGATGTATGTACGGTGCCTTAAAGGCATATGCCATCACTTTATTAGAGAGAAATATCGCTGTATACCCCGGGACCGGTCCTGGGAATGAACGGGCTGCAGCGCTGACTCGCCTGAATGAGGTTTTACAGTTGCAAATGGCTGGGTTTGTCAGGGCATGCTGGGACTTGTAGTTTCTTAGATTCTGGAGAGTCACAGATTGAACAATGCTGCTCTGCAGTGCACTACAAGTGCCATAACGACCTGAACCCATGATATTCATTGCTTGGTGTCAGCGGAGACGTCCGTGTGGCTGTGAGCTGCCGGCAAGGACCTGATTGCATCACGTAGGAACAGATGGTGAATCCAGGCCGCTGCGTGAATTTAGGATTAGCGGTGATCCCTGCAGGAGGCGAGACCTCAGGTGTCCCCTGTCACACACGAGAGCGCTCCAGATACATGCGCTCTCATCAGTCTTCCACAGATCGTCCAGTACAGGGGAGTCC
Source organism: Ranitomeya imitator (assembly GCF_032444005.1). Classification (NCBI taxonomy): domain Eukaryota; kingdom Metazoa; phylum Chordata; class Amphibia; order Anura; family Dendrobatidae; genus Ranitomeya; species Ranitomeya imitator. The sequence continues at coordinate 8,207,527 of NC_091290.1, read as the reverse complement.
TGACAGTGTGCATCTTACTGTGTCATCAGGAAGTCACCCCATGTAGTAATTCTCTGGAATTTAGGTATAATCCTGAATGTTCACACTGGTGACTGGGACTTTATTTATTTTTTCTGCATTACAATGGCAGGTAGCACTTCTATATACAGCTCACCACCTCCCCCTCCTATACAATGACTGATAACACCTCTATATACAGTAGATGGCACAGGATCCACCATTCACAATAGGCAATATCACAGCTCACCTCCTCCTCCTGTACAATGACTGATAACATCTCTATATACAGCTGATAACACAGGATCCACCATTCACAATAGGCAATATCACAGCTCACCTCCTCCTCCTGTACAATGACTGATAACACCTCTATATACAGTAGATAACACAGGATCCACCATTCACAATAGGTGGTCACAGCTCACCTCCTCCTCCTGTACAATGACTGATAACACCTCTATATACTGTAGATAACACAGGATCCACCATTCACAATAAGTGATGTCACAGCTCACCTCCTCATCCTCCTGTACAGTGACTGATAACACCTCTATATACAGTAGATAACACAGGATCCACCATTCACAATAGGTGATGTCACAGCTCACCTCCTCCTCCTGTACAATGACTGATAACACCTCTATATACTGTAGATAACACAGGATCCACCATTCACAATAAGTGATGTCACAGCTCACCTCCTCATCCTCCTGTACAATGACTGATAACACCTCTATATACAGTATATAACACAGGATCCACCATTCACAATAGGTGATGTCACAGCTCACCTCCTCCTGTACAATGACTGATAACACCTCTATATACAGCAGATAACACAGGATCCACCATTCACAATAGGTGATATCACAGCTCACCTCCTCCTCCTGTACAATGACTGATAACACCTCTATATACAGCAGATAACACAGGATCCACCATTCACAATAGGTGATGTCACAGCTCACCTCCTCCTCCTGTACAGTGACTGATAACACCTCTATATACAGTAGATAACACAGGATCCACCATTCACAATAGGTGATGTCACAGCTCACCTCCTCCTGTACAATAGCAGGATGTGGTGAGTAGCAGGAATTTTTTATTTTAATATGGAATAAGCACATAATGCTAGAAATATAAAAAATTTTGCACAATCTCTTGACACTGGGACCACCTCCCCTTTAACTTTGCTGCTGGGTGAAATGGATTTACAACCCTTTAGCCAAGATGCCCGAATTGATGGCAATTTGTGAGCGCTGGCTGCAGGCCCCTAAGTCAGCGAGCGCTGTGTGCGGGGGGACGTTGCTGCTCTCCGCTATGTGACGCTGTGCGGGGGGACTTTGCTCCTCTCCCTCCGCTATGTGACGCTGTGCGGGGGGACGTTGCTCCTCTCCCACCGCTATGTGACGCTGTGCGGGGGGACGTTGCTCCTCTCCCACCGCTATGTGACGCTGTGCGGGGGGACGTTGCTCCTCTCCCACCGCTATGTGACGCTGTGCGGGGAGACGTTACTCCTCTGCTATCTGACACTGTGCGGGGGAACGTTACTCCTCTGCTATCTGACACTGTGCGGGGGACGTTACTCCTCCGCTATCTGACGCTGTGCGGAGGGACGTTACTCCTCTGCTATCTGACACTGTGCGGGGGAACGTTACTCCTCCGCTATCTGACACTGTGCGGAGGGACGTTACTCCTCTGCTATCTGACACTGTGCGGGGGACGTTACTCCTCCGCTATCTGACACTGTGCGGAGGGATGTTACTCCTCCGCTATCTGACACTGTGCGGAGGGACGTTACTCTTCTGCTATCTGACACTGTGCGGGGGACGTTACTCCTCTGCTATCTGACACTGTGCGGGGGACGTTACTCCTCCGCTATCTGACACTGTGCGGGGGACGTTACTCCTCCGCTATCTGACACTGTGCGGGGGACGTTACTCCTCCGCTATCTGACACTGTGCGGGGGACGTTACTCCTCCGCTATCTGACACTGTGCGGAGGGATGTTACTCCTCCGCTATCTGACACTGTGCGGAGGGACGTTACTCCTCCGCTATCTGACACTGTGCGGAGGGACGTTACTCCTCTGCTATCTGACACTGTGCGGGGGACGTTACTCCTCCGCTATCTGACACTGTGCGGGGGACGTTACTCCTCCGCTATCTGACACTGTGCGGAGGGACGTTACTCCTCTGCTATCTGACACTGTGCGGAGGGACGTTACTCCTCCGCTATCTGACACTGTGCGGAGGGACGTTACTCCTCCGCTATCTGACACTGTGCGGAGGGATGTTACTTCTCCGCTATGTGACGCTGTGTGGGGGAACGTTACTCCTCCGCTATCTGACACTGTGCGGGGGGACATTACTCCTCTCCCCTCCGCTATATGTAACGTAATGAAGTACGCTCGCCCTCCGATCCTCCGCTGCCCGGCCCCCCGCCATCCTCTATACTCCTCTCCCGGACCCACTGGGCCGTGACTGCTGCAGTCAATCATTGTCCTCAGTGACCAGCACCATAGATGGACCGGGCCATACATGTAGCATAGAAGGCTCTTCCTGAGTCCTGTGTAACCCCTTGGGCTCTGCAGCGCTCCTCTGCACGCCGTCCCGGTGACAATACCCCCATTGTGCTCCTGTAATTTGCCGCAGCTCCTGTTTGCCTTTCCATGACACTTGTATGACCGGTCTTTGTGTGCACATGTAAACACGGGGAGACAGAGCCTGTGCTCAAACAGCTGCCAAACAGAGACCCCGGATGAAGTGTGGGGACTGGGAAGCTTTCTCTACGGAGCAGCGCTCCCCCCGGCCCTGCACAGAACTGCAGCCCCTTCACATAATCCCCGGCCACACTGTGTGCAGAGAAATACCAGCGGGGAGACAGCAGGTGGCGCCACCACGTATGTCCGTGGGCAGCAGGTACCTGGCTGCCCCTCGCTGGCAGGCACTGCTGGCCGCCTCTCCACAGCGCTCCTGAACCTGTGCGTCCATTAATGAGGTTTAGGCCATGTTCACACGATCCTTTTTTTCATGCGGAATTGCCGCGATTTTCCCGCTGCGGGTCCGCAGCTGTTTTCCATGCAGGGTACATTACATTGTACCCTATGGAAAACAGGAACTGCTGTGCCCACAATGCGGAAAATAAAAAAGCCGCGCTGAATAGCTGCGGGAAAAAAGAAGTACCATGTCACTTCTTTTTTCGGAGCCGCAGCGGTTCTGCACCCATTGACCTCCATTGTGAGGTCATACCCGCAGATGAAAATAATATCTGCGGGTTTTACTGCGGTTTGTGGTGCAGAACCGCTGCAGCAGGAAGTGCGGGGAAGCGGGCGGAAGTGCGTGGGCGGAGTGTGGCTGCCCCCCCGTGCTCCGATCCCGCCCCCCGTGCTCCAATCCCACCGCCCCGCGCTCCAATGCCTCCCCCCCCCCCCCCCAGTGCTCCGATGCCCCCCCCCGTGCCCTAATCTCCCCCCCTTATACTTACCCGGCGTCCCGGTGTCCGTCCGGCCGTCTTCTCCCTGGGCGCCGCCATCTAGCAAAATGGCGGGCGCATGCGCAGTGCGCCCGCCAAATCTGCCGGCTGGCAGATTCGTTCCAAAGTGCATTTTGATCACTGAGATATAATCTATCTCAGTGATCAAAATAAAAAAAAAAATAGTAAATGACACCCCCCCCCCCCTTTGTCACCCCCATAGGTAGGGACAATAAAAAAAAAATTAAGAATTTTTTTTCCACTAAGGTTAGAATAGGGGTAGGGGTAGGGTTAGGGTATTTTCAGCCATTTTAACCCTAAAAAACTTCCTAGAAAACACACAGACTCTGCATAGAAAACTGCATAAAAAAAAGGATCAAAAAAAGGATAAAAAAAACGCATCAAAAAAGGACAAAAAAAGGACCTGCGTTTTCTGCCAAAAGCTGCAGTTTTTTAAAAAACAGTCCTGAAAAAAAAAGGATGGAAATCAGGAACGTGTGAACATACCCTTATTCCGTCTGTGACCCTGCAGCGGGCGTGCCAGCGGAGCGGTCAGGGCGGGCGGGCCTGCCAGCGGAGCGGTGCGGGCGGACGTGCAGGGGAGCGGTCAGTGCGGGCGGGCGTGCCAGGGGAGCGGTCAGGGCGGGCGGGCGTGCCAGAGGAGCGGTCAGGGCGGGCGTGCCAGGGGAGCGGTCAAGGCGTGCGTGCCAGGGCGGGCGTGCCAGGGCGGGCGTGCCAGGGGAGCGGTCAGGGCGGGTGGGCGTGCCAGGGGAGCGGTCAGGGCTGGCGTGCGTGCCAGCGGGCGCGGTCAGGGCTGGCGTGCGTGCCAGCGGGCGCGGTCAGGGCTGGCGTGCGTGCCAGCGGGCGCGGTCAGGGCTGGCGTGCGTGCCAGCGGGGGCGGGCGTGCGTGCCAGCGGGCGCGGTCAGGGCTGGCGTGCGTGCCAGCGGAGCGGTCAGGGTGAGCTGCTCTCTCTAAACACAAGCCTTTGAATCGTACGGTTATCTTCCATGTCCTCGGCCTCAGGGCGGCGGCTGCGTGACTTTCCCTTTTTCCACATTGGTTCTGGGGCTTAATAATAAGAGGTGACCCGTCCGCTGGGAGCCGGGACGTTTCGAGCCGTTTATCTGCTTGTTCACAGCCGAATGACAACGTAAAATGAGGATTAGTTCCGGCCACTTCTGAGCTGCTGGAAACAACATAACAAGCTCTTCCGTGCAGAGTGTGACACTACAACTCCCAGCAGGCCGTCTAGCACCATGTAATGCTTCTCTTCCTGCTCCCATATGCATGCTCCTCTCCGTCGAGCGTGCACGTGTGTGCAGTGAGGGGTTGGGACTATGCTGCTGTCGACATCTCTGGTGTCTATTTTCTGTAGGTGGAAAAGGATTGGGCATGTTACATCCCAAGCAGAATATGCCTGCTCCTTGTAGAAGCCAGACCCTGCCGTCAGGAGCGCAGCCTGGTTTCGGGTCTTTTGCTCCTCATCAGCACAATGGCTGCTTGTTGGTCCGTGGTGTAGATGCCGGTCAGGGGCACCGGCTCTGGCTGCAGACACAACTAATGGGAAAAAAACACGGAAGGCTCTCATTCCAGACAAACTAGAGCCCGCATGTAGGCGGCTGATTTGTGGCACTGGCCAGAGGAGCTGCTCTGCATATCTTTTTCCCATGATGCATTGCCTTGGAGTGGAGTTTCCGTACTGATGGTCTCAGCTGTATGTCGGTGCTCGGCTCGGTGCGGCGGATTCTCTTCTTTGTTCCTTCATTATCCAGTGATAAGTATTTGCCCCCGGACTTGTCATTGTGCTGCGGGTGACACATTGTCACGACGTATGAGCGGAGCAGTAATCAGCGTGTGCTGTAATCGCTCATCATCTCCTCCCTCCCCTGGGGTCACAGACTGATGGGGAACGAGGCGGCAAATGCTGAGCGGCTGCACCCGGCGCTGAGAAAATGCAGCCGCAGGGCGAAATATGAAAGCAAATGTGTATACAGCTGTGCACCCTGGATATAAGGCTCCCCGGGCACCGGAGGTGGAGTATATAGGGTGTGACCTCTCACCATGGGGGTATATAGTGCTCTATACAGCTGTGCACCCTGGATATAAGGCTCCCCGGGCACCGGAGGTGGAGTATATAGGGTGTGACCTCTCACTATGGGGGTATATAGTGCTCTATACAGCTGTGCACCCTGGATATAAGGCTCCCCGGGCACCGGAGGTGGAGTATATAGGGTGTGACCTCTCACCATGGGGGTATATAGTGCTCTATACAGCTGTGCACCCTGGATATAAGGCTCCCCGGGCACCGGAGGTGGAGTATATAGGGTGTGACCTCTCACCATGGGGGTATATAGTGCTCTATACAGCTGTGCACCCTGTATATAAGGCTCCCGGGGCACCGGAGGTGGGTCGTATATAGGGTGTGACCTCTCACCATGGGGGTATATAGTGCTCTATACAGCTGTGCACCCTGGATATAAGGCTCCCCGGGCACCGGAGGTGGAGTATATAGGGTGTGACCTCTCACCATGGGGGTATATAGTGTTCTATACAGCTGTGCACCCTGGATATAAGGCTCCCCGGGCACCGGAGGTGGAGTATATAGGGTGTGACCTCTCACCATGGGGGTATATAGTGCTCTATACAGCTGTGCACCCTGGATATAAGGCTCCCGGGGCACCGGAGGTGGAGTATATAGGGTGTGACCTCTCACCATGGGGGTATATAGTGCTCTATACAGCTGTGCACCCTGGATATAAGGCTCCCCGGGCACCGGAGGTGGAGTATATAGGGTGTGACCTCTCACCATGGGGGTATATAGTGTTCTATACAGCTGTGCACCCTGGATATAAGGCTCCCGGGGCACCGGAGGTGGAGTATATAGGGTGTGACCTCTCACCATGGGGGTATATAGTGCTCTATACAGCTGTGCACCCTGGATATAAGGCTCCCGGGGCACCGGAGGTGGAGTATATAGGGTGTGACCTCTCACCATGGGGGTATATAGTGCTCTATACAGCTGTGCACCCTGGATATAAGGCTCCCGGGGCACCGGAGGTGGAGTATATAGGGTGTGACCTCTCACCATGGGGGTATATAGTGCTCTATACAGCTGTGCACCCTGGATATAAGGCTCCCCGGGCATCGGAGGTGGGTCATATATAGGGTGTGACCTCTCACCATGGGGGTATATAGTGCTCTATACAGCTGTGCACCCTGGATATAAGGCTCCCCGGGCACCAGAGGTGGAGTATATAGGGTGTGACCTCTCACCATGGGGGTATATAGTGCTCTATACAGCTGTGCACCCTGGATATAAGGCTCCCCGGGCACCGGAGGTGGAGTATATAGGGTGTGACCTCTCACCATGGGGGTATATAGTGCTCTATACAGCTGTGCACCCTGGATATAAGGCTCCCCGGGCATCGGAGGTGGGTCATATATAGGGTGTGACCTCTCACCATGGGGGTATATAGTGCTCTATACAGCTGTGCACCCTGGATATAAGGCTCCCCGGGCACCAGAGGTGGAGTATATAGGGTGTGACCTCTCACCATGGGGGTATATAGTGCTCTATACAGCTGTGCACCCTGGATATAAGGCTCCCCGGGCACCGGAGGTGGAGTATATAGGGTGTGACCTCTCACCATGGGGGTATATAGTGCTCTATACAGCTGTGCACCCTGGATATAAGGCTCCCCGGGCACCGGAGGTGGAGTATATAGGGTGTGACCTCTCACCATGGGGGTATATAGTGCTCTATACAGCTGTGCACCCTGGATATAAGGCTCCCCGGGCATCGGAACTGGGTGGTACATAGTGTGTGACCTCTCACCATGGGGTATATAGCGTATATAGTGCTGTATACAGGACACACATGGTGACCTCCTGCCTCCACCATGGCCGTTCCGTCTCTCCTGTTACCTCTGTTATTGGGGGGCACTTGTTTGCCGCGTCCTCCTCGTTTGTTCTTGCAGCTTTTGGGCTCGTCTGCTTTTTATCCATTGTTCATTTCCAGCTGTAGAAGCTCCATTTTCTCCATGGTCACATAATTGATCGTCCTGCACTGATTCTCAGTGCACCGGACCGATCATGGCCTTTAATTACGGTGATCAATATCGTAAGTGTCCCGGAGGATCACGGTGAGATTTCCCCTATATTTACTGCTGGGCGACTTATTATCCCACCAATATTACCATTATATACACACTATCGCAGTCCGTGCGGAGGCCGTGTGCTCCCGCTGGAGGCCTCCTCCATAGCCCACGTCGGATGCAGCCGGGGGAAGATTTCAGAGATGACACTTTAGAATTTTTGTTGTATTTTTATTGCGTTTGATCTCAGTCCCTCGATATAATGACATAGAGATCAGAACAGACCGATCTTCCGACTCCCTCTAACCAAAGTGTGCATTTATTATAAGAACCCCCCGGTTCATCTCCGCAGTGCCCTTCTACTAGGAAGCATTGTGCCGCTGTGACGGCATCGTCCTGGTGCAGTGGAGCGCTCCAAGGCCACACGCAGGAGAGTTCTGAATCCCCGACATGAGCCGCCACCACCAATGGTCATCCTCTGAGTCAGACATGAATAAATGGAGGACTCGCCTGATTTTGAGGCTTCTTTTTATTTTCCGGAGGCTGTGAGAAGCGATGCTCCTCTCGGGGATCACCTCTGATATTATGCTGGTGCGATAGGTCGCCATTTTCTGCAGCAGGTGGAGCAATGCGGCCTCTTATACGTAGCGGGATTACCTGTGTGCACCGTATGGTAGTAGAGTGAAAACACGGATTCTAGTGTTTGGCTTGAGCTGTGGTCCGGTTTAGATCATCCAGATTATTCTTAGGCCGGTCCAGGAACCAACTTGACTCTTAAATTTTAGAATTTTCATTGAAGAATCCAGAGAAAAGACCCCCATAAAAGTTGGACGCCAGTACGAAACGGTTGGCTCCTCTGGCTTTTGGTGTAAGGGGGCTAGGTTTCGGCAATGTGCAGAGGCCCTGTAATAGTAGTTCACGATGGATATTTTACTATTAAAGGAGTCATCCACCTTTTTCTGTTGGATTTGGGACTGAAAATACATTTTGTATCTCACTTCTATTATCCAAACCTAAGATGAATGTGCAGCCTCCTAAGAGCCAAAAGGTGTAATATTTTTGAGGAAACCCAATTGCAAAAATAATTTGTTATATTATTTTGGCTTTTTAAAAATGCTTGGGAAAAATGAAATGTGGTGTAGTTTTTGTCTGGATGCTAATGCTCGGATCGCTCCTCCATTTGTGCCTCAGGGACACCATGTGGAGGATCTTCACCGGCGCCATACAGTTAGAAGAGAAGTCCAACGTCCTCCTGCACGACCTGCGGGAAATCGAGGCTTGGATCTATCGCTTGCTGCGTTCCCCCACCCCAGTGGCCGGCCAGAAGAGGGTGGATGTGGAAGTCTTGCCCTTAGAGCTGCAGCCGTCCTTGACCTTCGCCCTTCCGGACCCGTCCCGATTCTCTCTGGTGGATTTCCCCCTACACTTGCCCCTAGAGCTCCTTGGAGTGGAGGCCTGTCTGCAAGTCTTGTCCTGTATTCTGCTGGAACATAAGGTAAGGCAGCGGGTGCAGCCGGCAGTCACGTCCACTGTCTGTGCTTAGTCTTACACCCTAATCCCAGACACTACGTTGCGACTGGGTTGCAGTACCGTGCACGACCAATGGAGAAGCCTGGCGCTGTTCCTGGAAAGAGACCATTTTTACTTTCATGTTTCACACAGCCTCAATAACCCCTGTGCTGCAAGTGTACATATATACGCCATATGTTTCAGCAATTTGATCACGCTGGCACCGAGTTTGTGCGCCCAACAATTTTTCCTTGTGATTGAAATATTCAAGCCGGGATCGGGGAAAATTCTGATCAGACACTTAATTTTGACCGTTGTGCCCACTAAAGATGGGTTGTTGGAAGTAGTCATATAGTAGTTCACATATGACATTGCCCGCCTGTGAGATCGGTGTGTTTCTCCCAGTAATACAGGCTGGATGTGAGGTCTGTGTGTCCTCCCAGTAATAGACTGGATGTGAGGTCTGTGTGTCCTCCCTGTAATAGAGGCTGGATGTGAGGTCTGTGTGTCCTCCCAGTAATACAGGCTGGATGTCAGGTCTGTGTGTCCTCCTAGTAATACAGGCTGGATGTCAGGTCTGTGTGTCCTTCCAGTAATACAGGCTGGATGTCAGGTCTGTGTGTCCTCCCAGTAATACAGGCTGGATGTCAGGTCTGTGTGTCCTCCCAGTAATACAGGCTGGATGTCAGGTCTGTGTGTCCTTCCAGTAATACAGGCTGGATGTGAGGTCTGTGTGTCATCCCAGTAATACAGGGTAATACAGGCTGGATGTGAGGTCTGTGTCCTCCCAGTAATACAGGCTGGATGTGAGGTCTGCGTGTCCTCCCAGTAATACAGGCTGGATGTGAGGTCTGCGTGTCCTCCCAGTAATACAGGCTGGATGTGAGGTCTGTGTGTCCTCCCAGTAATACAGGCTGGATGTGAGGTCTGTGTCCTCCCAGTAATACAGGCTGGATGTGAGGTCTGCGTATCCTCCCAGTAATACAGGCTGGATGTGAGGTCTGTGTGTCCTCCCACTAATACAGGCTGGATGTGAGATCCATGTGTAAGCACTGCTACATGTGGTAACCCGACCACTTGGCGGGCATATTATTGGCCACTGATAGGGCATTCGATGGATCTGTGGCTTCCAGATCTCACATTATATGCCTCTTTTCTTTTTTTTTCAGGTGGTGCTTCAGTCCCGGGACTACAATGCATTGTCGATGTCAGTGATGGCGTTCGTATCAATGATTTACCCTCTTGAATATATGTTTCCTGTGATCCCTCTTCTGCCCACATGCATGGCCTCTGCAGAGCAGGTAAGACGGGCGATCCCTGCTCCTTCATCTTGGCCTCGAGCAGCAGATCCTAATCTCAGACGTCTGTTCCTTTCCCCCATTTGCTGCTTCTTGTTCAGCTTCTCCTGGCACCGACCCCGTACATCATCGGCGTTCCTGCCAGCTTCTTCCTCTACAAGTCTGACTTCAGGATGCCGGACGACGTGTGGCTGGTAGACCTGGACACCAACAAGGTAAGCCGGGCTCCTCAGCCGCCCTCTTCTGAAGTCCTGGTGCAGTTATATATCCAGATCTATTCAGCATTTATGTTTCTGAACAGGTTGTGGCCCCCAGCAATGCTGAGCTGCTGCCGGTCCTCCCGGAGCCCGAAGCTTCAGAGCTCAAGAAGCACCTGAAACAGGTGACGGATGGATTTACATTTGGGTGGGGGAGGATACATCTGGGTTATTTCCAATGGTTCCTTTGCATTTGCCCATTTATATTGTTTCTTGCGTCTTTTCTGCTGCTCTTTCCTGCAGCTTTTTACCTGCTTTCTTGTTGTAAAGCTAAGTGCACATTCATTCACTATGTTCATCGTGTACGCAGGGAAAGCATTTTAGCCTCGTCTTTGGCCTCCAACTGACCTGGGTCGATAGGGTGTCACTAATTCCGCTGTATAGGAGGCTGATCTTCTCTATACAGAGGTCCACACTAAAGATCCAAGCTGTAGGTCTGCGTCTTTTTACAATAGGGCACTATGGTGGATGAAAACCGCAGCCTCCATCAAGGACAGTCAGCCCGAGTGCCATGTGCACTTACTGTCTTCATAGTCTCTCAATGTCCCATATTTTCCTTCCTTGTAATTAAATGCCCAACCTCTGACATCTGACCTAGATCGACAGTACATTGCCCCTGCTAGTGTCAGCTCTCCTTCTCTTTTTATTCAGTGTTATGAGGCTTTACACAGCAGATCAGGGAATGAAGGGGGAAGCATCAAATGATAATCTACTTTGCAAGATTCACATACTCTTCAGCATTAGTAGAAAAGAGGTTAATTAGAGGCTAAGAAGAGCAAAACACAAGCTCTAATGTTATGACTTCATTCCAGGGTTGAAGGCAGCAGTTTCCTGAATACACAGACCTCACAGCCAGCTTGTATTACTGGGAGACACACAGACCTCACAGCCAGCCTGTATTACAGGGGGACACACAGACCTCACATCCAGCCTGTATTACTGGGAGGACACACAGACCTCACATCCAGCCTGTATTACTGGGAGAACACACAGACCTCACATCCAGCCTGTATTACTGGGAGAACACACAGACCTCACATCCAACCTGTATTACTGGGAGGGACACAGGCCTCACATCCAGCCTGTATTACAGGGTGGACATACAGACCTCACATCCAGACTATTTTGGGACAACACGCAGACCTCACTTCGCTATATTGCTTTCCTAATAGAGCAGGGCAGCTGTGATCTCAGTGGTAGTGTGTTATGTGTATATAATGCCTTCCTGGTTATTTTTGTCTATTTTTTGTATATGTTTTCACTGTATTTCATTTGCACATTTTTCTGCAGTGTTTTTCTCTGATTTTTGTGTTGCGCTGTTTCCTTTCTGTATTTTCTCTTTGGGATCTTTTTGCATTGTTCGATCGTTGGAGCATCTGCTTCCTGCACATTGAGCTTGTCTGATTATCTCCCTTTCATCTTGCCTTGTATCTCACGGATATTGTGCTTCTTTTTTCTTTTTCCCCTTTAGGTTCAAAATCAATAAGTTCTTATTATATATTTTATGAGGGCCAGAGCTCCGCACTCCGTACTGCACGGCCATACAATTATAGGGGATATTCTGTCTTATTTTGCATTGCATATTATGACAGAGCACCTCTCTGGTGGCAATCATCCATTTGAAACCCCCACCATTCTAGGCAGAGGTCACAACTCAGACTCAGCGCCATGTTCTTTCAACTTTTTCCTGAACAAAAAATTATTACGTTCAATTACGCATGGTATGCAGTTCTAGTGGGGTAAGGAAATGCTGGAGAGGTGACTGAGGGCTGGCATTAAAGCCGGGAGAGGCTGCGCAGCGCTAGAGAGAAAGCCGGGAGAGGCTGCACAGTGCTAGAGAAAAAGCCAGGAGAGGCTGCGCAGCACTAGAGAGAAAGCCGGGAGAGGCTATGCAGAGCTAGGGTGAAAGCCGGGAGAGGCTATGCAGAGCTAGAGAGAAAGCCGGGAGAGGCTGCGCATCACTAGAGAGAAAGCCGGGAGAGGCTGCGCAGTGCTAGAGAGAAAGCCGGGAGAGGCTGCGCATCACTAGAGAGAAAGCCGGGAGAGGCTGCGCAGTGCTAGAGAAAAAGCTGGGAGAGGCTGCGCAGCACTAGAGAGAAAGCCGGGAGAGGCTGCGCATCACTAGAGAGAAAGCCGGGAGAGGCTATGCAGAGCTAGAGAGAAAGCCGGGAGAGGCTGCGCATCACTAGAGAGAAAGCCGGGAGAGGCTGCGCAGCGCTAGAGAGAAAGCCAGGAGAGGCTGCACAGTGCTAGAGAAAAAGCCAGGAGAGGCTGCGCAGCACTAGAGAGAAAGCCGGGAGAGGCTATGCAGAGCTAGGGAGAAAGCCGGGAGAGGCTATGCAGAGCTAGAGAGAAAGCCGGGAGAGGCTGCGCATCACTAGAGAGAAAGCCGGGAGAGGCTGTGCAGAGCTAGGGAGAAAGCCGGGAGAGGCTGCGCATCACTAGAGAGAAAGCCGGGAGAGGCTGCGCATCACTAGAGAGAAAGCCGGGAGAGGCTGCGCATCACTAGAGAGAAAGCCGGGAGAGGCTATGCATCACTAGAGAGAAAGCCGGGAGAGGCTGCGCATCACTAGAGAGAAAGCCGGGAGAGGCTGCGCATCACTAGAGAGAAAGCCGGGAGAGGCTGTGCAGAGCTAGGGAGAAAGCCGGGAGAGGCTGCGCATCACTAGAGAGAAAGCCGGGAGAGGCTGTGCAGAGCTAGAGAGAAAGCCGGGAGAGGCTGCGCATCACTAGAGAGAAAGCCGGGAGAGGCTGCGCATCACTAGAGAGAAAGCCGGGAGAGGCTGCGCATCACTAGAGAGAAAGCCGGGAGAGGCTGCGCATCACTAGAGAGAAAGCCGGGAGAGGCTGCGCAGCGCTAGAGAAAGCAGGGAGAGGCTGCGCAGCGCTAGAGAGGCGGCCGGGAGAGGCTGCGCAGCGCTGGAGAGAAAGCCAGGAGAGGCTGCGCAGCGCTGGGGAGAGAGACTGGAGAGGCTGCGCAGCGCTGGAGAGAAAGCCGGGAGAGGCTGCGCAGCGCTGGAGAGAAAGCCGGGAGAGGCTGCGCATCACTAGAGAGAAAGCCGGGAGAGGCTGCGCATCACTAGAGAAAAAGCCGGGAGAGGCTGCGCAGCGCTAGAGAGAAAGCCGGGAGAGGCTGCGCATCACTAGAGAGAAAGCCGGGAGAGGCTGCGCATCACTAGAGAGAAAGCCGGGAGAGGCTGCGCATCACTAGAGAGAAAGCCGGGAGAGGCTGCGCAGCACTAGAGAGAAAGCCGGGAGAGGCTATGCAGAGCTAGGGAGAAAGCCGGGAGAGGCTATGCAGAGCTAGGGAGAAAGCCGGGAGAGGCTGTGCAGAGCTAGAGAGAAAGCCGGGAGAGGCTGCGCATCACTAGAGAGAAAGCCGGGAGAGGCTGCGCAGCGCTGGAGAGAAAGCCGGGAGAGGCTGCGCATCACTAGAGAGAAAGCCGGGAGAGGCTGCGCAGTGCTAGAGAGAAAGCCGGGAGAGGCTGCGCAGTGCTAGAGAGAAAGCCGGGAGAGGCTACGCATCACTAGAGAGAAAGCCGGGAGAGGCTGCGCAGCGCTGGGGAGAGAGACTGGAGAGGCTGCGCAGCGCTGGAGAGAAAGCCGGGAGAGGCTGCGCAGCGCTGGAGAGAAAGCTGGGAGAGGCTGCGCAGTGCTAGAGAGAAAGCCGGGAGAGGCTGCGCAGTGCTAGAGAGAAAGCCGGGAGAGGCTGCGCAGTGCTAGAGGGCAGGTGCGCCTGAGAGCAAGGACTGGAGACGGGATGCCGTCCTAGTGAGGAAGACCTCTTTGTTCTCCGGATCTGAAGGGTCTGCGGTTCGGTCTCCACTGATCAGTGGTAGCACTCTCCAGCGATATGCTCTCATTTATAAGATGGAAATACCCCGTAGACGTGCGATTCCTGCAGCCCGGCGCGGCCCTTACTGAAGGCAGAGTGATGCACTTCCATTATACTCCATAAGGCTGGGAACACAGCGGAGCCACCCTCGGCCTAAGTGCTCCCCCTGGTGGTGGAGGTAGGACACCGCACTGTTCTCATCTAACTCTCTGGCTGTGTGTGGGGAAGCTGAGATTCGAAACTCTGTGAAATCGTCGCTCTGACCCTATAAGAGGGGAGGTTATTCATTTTGGATCTATTTAGGGGAAAAAACAAAACGAAAGCCTAGTGGCGTTAGGCCCCTTCCTCCCGGCGATCGTCTCTCCACATTGTACTGTTGCTGAGGTTTATTTTTTCTTCTCTTTGGAAAAATAACAGTGAAATCTTCTGTCCTGTGTTTTGCCGTCATCGTCTCATCTGTGATCCGTGAATCGTAACTTTCTTCCTCCATCTGTCTCTTTGTGCTCATGTGTTCGTCTTGTCTCTGATTGGCCGCTGATGTTGTCATGTGACGTCCTCAGTGTCTGCACAGCATGTCCGTGATCACGCAGCAGCGCCTTCTCGCCTCCGATAACAAGGTTCTTGCCGTTCTTTCTATTTTCACACTTTCCTTTTATGATTTCATCTAGAAATAAATGTACGACGTCTGCGGCGTCGCTTCTTGTCCTCGTGTAGGTCTGATCTTAAAGGGATGGTGACTCCTAGCTTTCTTCCCCTATTGAGTTAAGGCCCCATAGTGCTGTATACCCCCCCCCCAAGTTTTTTAATTTTCTTACATTACAGAACTATGGAGATGGAAGGGCATCTTCTATGGGCTGCAGTGTTATAGGAGCTGTGAGGGTGTGGGTATGCTCTGTGGAGGTGTGGGCATGCTTTGGAAGTTGTGGGTCGCGGCGGTGGGTCGTGGCGGTGCCCCGGGGGGGGTCGTAGCGGTGCCCCGGGGGTCATTGTGACCATCTCCTATAAATTCTGCATGGTCTGTGTGACGATATGTCCACGGAGAAGTGATCTCTGCAGATCAGGGCTGCCGGCCTCAGCGGCCAATGAACATTTCAGGACTTTTTGTAATCTATAACTCATTGGGTTTTCTCCTAGTACACAGAGGGGATAATATTGGGCCCCCGTGACCTCCATAATGTCTTGGGGTTCTTAAAAGCCGATATCCCTGGGCCCTGTGGGGTAATGCCAGGACTTTTTACCCGTCCCGCTCTCTGGTTGTGGAGAAGCCCTCCATATAACCCAGTGCCTTCCTTGTGTTTTCAGGCTTCCTGTCCCCAGTAATCAGTGCCAGGTTGATTAGGTCTCGGTGCTCTCAATGAACTGTGGGGGGCATGGAGGGTCGGGGGGACTGTGCCCGCGCCGGTCTCTATATCTGTATGTCTTTTTGCTGATCTGTATGCCATGTATATAGCACTGTGGCTGACTGTGCTTCCCTGCTGTAGGCCCTGGCCAGTATGAGCCTCAACACGCAGCCCATCCTGAACCTGGACCGATTCCACGAGAGCTCGGAGGCCGCCATGCTGCGACCCCACAGCGACGCGCAGGGTACGCCCTCCACCGAGTTCAACCCTCTTATTTATGGGAACGACGTGGATTCTGTGGACGTGGCCACACGGTAAGACCTGGGTCACCCGCATTCATTCGTCTTATCATGGTATAGGGCTTATTGGCTTTGCCACGTTTGGGGCATATACAGGTGCCCGTCACTCACACCGCTCCACTCCCTGCTGCTGATGTCTGTGTGGTAGCGGCATCGACTTCACAAGACGCCGCCCGATGGAGGAGAAATAACTTGCACACCACACGGGGCTTGTTCTGAGGTTTGCACGGTTATTGCCATAAATTTACACAGAGATAACCCTGAGCAGGCGCACATCCAGAGCCCTGATGAGTGCACGGATGCCGTGTGCCATATGTAGCTGTATAGATCGGCTTCAGGAGTCCGTTCTATACAGAGATAACTGTGAGCAGGCGCACAGCCAGAGCCCTGATGAGTGCACGGACGCCGTGTGCCATATGTAGCTGTATAGATCGGCTTCAGGGGTCCGTTCTATACAGAGATAACTGTGAGCAGGCGCATAACCAGGCCCTGATGAGTGCACGGATGCCGTGTGCCATGTGTAGCTGTATAGATCGGCTCCACGGGTCCGTCCTATACAGAGATAACCATGAGCATGCGCACAGCCAGAGCCCTGATGAGTGCACGGACGCCGTGTGCCATATGTAGCTGTATAGATCGGCTTCAGGGGTCCGTTCTATACAGAGATAACTGTGAGCAGGCGCATAACCAGAGCCCTGATGAGTGCACGGATGCCGTGTGCCATATGTAGCTGTATAGATCGGCTTCAGGGGTCCGTTCTATACAGAGATAACTGTGAGCAGGCGCATAACCAGGCCCTGATGAGTGCACGGACGCCGTGTGTAGCTGTACAGATCGGCTCCGGGGGTCCGTCCTATACAGAGATAACCATGAGCAGGCGCACATCCAGAGCCCTGATGAGTGCACGGATGCCGTGTGCCATATGTAGCTGTATAGATCGGCTTCAGGGGTCCGTTCTATACAGAGATAACTGTGAGCAGGCGCACAGCCAGGCCCTGATGAGTGCACGGACGCCGTGTGCCATATGTAGCTGTATAGATCGGCTTCAGGGGTCCGTTCTATACAGAGATAACTGTGAGCAG
Source organism: Ranitomeya imitator (assembly GCF_032444005.1). Classification (NCBI taxonomy): domain Eukaryota; kingdom Metazoa; phylum Chordata; class Amphibia; order Anura; family Dendrobatidae; genus Ranitomeya; species Ranitomeya imitator. The sequence goes on along the minus strand of NC_091290.1, from coordinate 8,190,339 downwards.
GCGCACAGCCAGGCCGTGATGAGTGCACGGACGGCGTGTGCCATGTGTAGCTGTATAGATCGGCTTCGGGGGTCCGTCCTATACAGAAATAACCGTGAGCATGCGCACAGCCAGAGCCCTGATGAGTGCACGGACGGCGTGTGCCATGTGTAGCTGTATAGATCGGCTTCGGGGTTCCGTCCTATACAGAGATAACCATGAGCAGGTGCATAACCTGAGCCCTGATGAGCGCACGGACGGCGTGTGTCATGTGTAGCTGTATAGATCGGCTCCACGGGTCCGTCCCATACAGAGATAACCATGAGCAGGTGCATAACCTGAGCCCTGATGAGTGCACGGACGGCGTGTGCCATGTGTAGCTGTATAGATCGGCTTCGGGGTTCCGTCCTATACAGAGATAACCATGAGCAGGTGCATAACCTGAGCCCTGATGAGTGCACGGACGCCGTGTGTCATATGTAGCTGTATAGATCGGCTTCAGGGGTCCGTTCTATACAGAGATAACTGTGAGCAGGCGCACAGCCAGGCCGTGATGAGTGCACGGACGCCGTGTGTAGCTGTACAGATCGGCTCCGGGGGTCCGTCCTATACAGAGATAACTGTGAGCAGGCGCACAGCCAGAGCCCTGATGAGTGCACGGACGGCGTGTGCCATGTGTAGCTGTATAGATCGGCTTCGGGGGTCCGTCCTATACAGAAATAACCGTGAGCATGCGCACAGCCAGAGCCCTGATGAGTGCACGGACGGCGTGTGCCATGTGTAGCTGTATAGATCGGCTTCGGGGTTCCGTCCTATACAGAGATAACCATGAGCAGGTGCATAACCTGAGCCCTGATGAGCGCACGGACGCCGTGTGTCATGTGTAGCTGTATAGATCGGCTTCAGGGGTCCGTCCTATACAGAGATAACTGTGAGCAGGCGCACAGCCAGGCCCTGATGAGTGCACGGACGCCGTGTGTAGCTGTATAGATCGGCTCCGGGGGTCCGTCCTATACAGAGATAACCATGAGCAGGTGCATAACCTGAGCGCTGATGAGTGCACGGACGGCGTGTGCCATGTGTAGCTGTATAGATCAGCTCCGGGGGTCCGTCCTATACAGAGATAACTGTGAGCAGGTGCATAGCCTGAGCCCTGATGAGTGCACGGACGCCGTGTGTCATGTGTAGCTGTATAGATCGGCTTCAGGGGTCCGTCCTATACAGAGATAACTGTGAGCAGGCGCACAGCCAGAGCCCTGATGAGTGCACGGACGGCGTGTGCCATGTGTAGCTGTATAGATCGGCTTCGGGGGTCCGTCCTATACAGAAATAACCGTGAGCATGCGCACAGCCAGAGCCCTGATGAGTGCACGGACGGCGTGTGCCATGTGTAGCTGTATAGATCGGCTTCGGGGGTCCGTCCTATACAGAGATAACTGTGAGCATGCGCACAGCCAGAGCCCTGATGAGTGCACGGACGGCGTGTGCCATGTGTAGCTGTATAGATCGGCTCCGGGGGTCCGTCCTATACAGAGATAACCATGAGCAGGTGCATAACCTGAGCCCTGATGAGCGCACGGACGCCGTGTGCCATGTGTAGCTGTATAGATCGGCTTCAGGGGTCCGTCCTATACAGAGATAACTGTGAGCAGGCGCACAGCCAGGCCCCGATGAGTGCACGGACGCCGTGTGTAGCTGTATAGATCGGCTCCGGGGTTCCGTCCTATACAGAGATAACCGTGAGCAGGTGCATAACCTGAACCCTGATGAGTGCACGGACGCCGTGTGCCATATGTAGCTGTATAGATCAGCTCCGGGGTTCCGTCCTATACAGAGATAACTGTGAGCAGGCGCACAGCCAGAGCCCTGATGAGTGCACGGACGCCATGTGTAGCTGTATAGATCAGCTCCGGGGTTCCGTCCTATACAGAGATAACCATGAGCAGGCGCATAACCTGAGCCCTGATGAGTGCACGGACGCCGTGTGTCATGTGTAGCTGTTTAGATCGGCTCTGGGGGTCCGTCCTATACATCTCACTGCTTACATGATGGCCGGTCCAGAAGAGCGTGCGGACACTGAGCAGACGGTGCACTTCGCGGCTGGCACTGCCTGAATTCATAGTATGCCGGCAGGAAGCGCAGATGAGGAGCCAGAGTGAATGTAAAGGCGCCCGGTCCATCGCCATAGAGTAAGAGCTGTGCAAAATAAATCGAATGGATGAAAAACGTATTTATAATACATGAGATGGGATAGCCATGTAAATCCGCACTGACTGGCCCATGACCGCAGTTCCTGCTCCACACAGATGTCGCTGATGAAGACCACCCTCGGGCGAAACGTTGGGCGATGTCTGTTTTGACTCCATCAAAGTAGATAACACTGCAGTAAGACCTGTAAGTGCCACCTTCTCTCTTGTGGTGCTGAGGTTTGTACTTTGAGAAGTCTGGATCACCAGTCCCTTCCTTGGCGCCCTATATAAGGACCGCGCTGCCGGACTTTCTCCTTCACTGAGATGATCCAAGCTTATCCTTATGTAATGGCGGCGTCCAGTGCAGTAATGGTTTCCTTCAATAAACTTTGCTATCAATCTGCAGCACAGTATGGTGGTCCATCGTGCAGATTTAGCTGTGGATGGAGTCCTGCGGTGGCACCAATGGCGGAGATATAGGCTGCACATGTCCGTCTCCCCTTATACGCCGATGTTGCAGCATCGGACTTTAGGGTTCCTGAATTTAGAGTCTTTTTTGATGGGAAATGTTCTTGAAGCAAATAATCGTCTTTCCAGCATTGTGGCCCATGTAACACTCGTCCTCATTCTCTTCCACCTTCAGGGTCGCCATGGTCCGGTTCTTTAACTCTCCCAACATGCTGCATGGTTTCCAGTTTCATACCCGGACTCTGCGCCTCTTCCCTCGCCCCGTGGTGGCTTTCCAGGCTTCTTCCTTCCTGGCCTCGCGCCCCAAGGCGTCCCTCTTCTCCGAGAAGCTTTCCAGAACGCAGGCAGTGGAGTACTTTGGAGAGTGGTCTCTGAACCCCACTAATTTTGCCTTTCAGAGGATCCACAACAGTAAGTCCCTGTCTCTTCCCTGTGTCTCGTTCTCTGCTGCCCTTTATGACACTTGTTCTCGCCTTTCAGACATGTTTGACCCGGCGTCTATTGGGGATAAGCCTAAGTGGTATGCCCACCAGCTGCAGCCCATCCATTATCGGGTGTACGATGCCAACTCCCAGCTTGCTGAAGCCCTCAGTGTCCCCATGGAGCAGGACAGTGATTCCGATCCTACTGATGACAGGTCGGTCATTTTTCACGACTGGAAAGCCCAGATGGTTGTGTTTTGTGCTTTGGCTTTCCCCATTACATTAGAGGCTGATGTACGGGATAGATGGTAGGATGCCTACTAGTGATGGTCCGACCATGGGGTCACCACAGGACTTTTGAGTGCAGGGATGGTCATGCCAGCCCGCCACATCTCTATTCATTGCCTATGTGACTGATGAAGATATCTGGGCACTGTTATTTGTCAGTCCCATAGACAATGAATGAGAAGGTTTTCCACCACCATGGAAATGGGGGGTTTCCAGGCCTCATTAGTCCGGGTCGATGGTGATCTTTGCTGTTGGATCTCCAGCAATCTGCAACGTGAAACCTGAGGCTCCCATAGATCCAGTAATGGCAGCGTTTCCCTATGTAGTAACGGTGCAGCTTTCCATGAATGTTCCCTGACGACTTGTTGTGTTTGCAGCGGCAGCGACAGCGTGGAATATGACGACTCCAGCTCTTCGTACTCTTCCCTTGGAGACTTTGTCAGCGAAATGATAAAATGCGACATCAATGGGGACACGCCGAGTGAGTGCATGTCAGGCACGTGATCGAATGGATGAATCTTCTGTGGGTTCAGTTCACATCACTGCGTTTTCTCCCTGCAGATGTAGATCCACTAACGCATGCAGCTCTGGGAGACGCCAGCGAAGTGGAGTTTGATGATTTCCATGAATACGCCGGAGAGGTGGAAGAAACTGCACCAGATAGTGAGAACTCTCCCGATAACAACCAGCCGCGCTCGGGATCCAGCACCACGGCCAGCAGCAGCCCCAGTACGGTCATCCATGGAGCCAACACGGTACGTGGGAACCTTATGGATAATGGGGTCAATTGCCTGTAAAAAACATCTGGTGTTGAAGGCTGGGACGCCGTAAGTCAAGGCTGACCTCCCTAGTTATATGTTTAATATCCAGATGTCTTATAAAGCCCTTTGATATCTCCGTAATCCGTTCAGACCCTGGCTTTTTGTCCCCCATTTTGATCTGACACCTTGCAGTTTGAGAGACTGATTTGGGGCTGGTAAGACTTGCAGACCCTGTGCGGACCACCCTGATGTTTTAAAACATTTGCCGATCTGAAACTTAAAAAACAAAACTTTAAAATAAGTTTAACGTCGTCTTTTCACCAATATTTCAGCAAGAATCTGCAGACTCTACTGAGCCCGATGAGAAGGTTTTGGGGGTCCTGCAGAATCACTTACCTGCTTTGGCGCCCACATTCAACCGGCTGGTGATGGAACGACGTGAGAGCGAGGCATCCGTCGGTGGGGAGGCGCGGAGACGCGAGTACGACAATCCGTATTTTGAACCACAGTATGGATTTCCACCAGAGGAGGAGAATGAGGAGCGGGAAGAAAGTTACACCCCGATGTTTAACCAGACAGTCAATGGCACCCGGTAAGATCCCAACCGTCCCCCATACATGTGGAAGCGCGCCCTTTTCTCAATATGCACCATGTGATGACGATCACCTCTGTAGAATCACATCGTCTTCACTCCTGCTGGTCGTCTTCTGTGATTTTCTCTCTGTTGTCAGTTCCCACAAGCCTCTGCTACGACCAAACAGCCTGAAACTAGCAAGTGATTCTGACGCAGAAACGGATTCTCGAGGAAGCTCGCCCACCTCGACCGTGTCCAACACCAGTAGCAATAATGAAGGCTTTGGGGGGATCATGTCCTTTGCAAGTAAGTGTGGCAGTGGGAAGGTTACTGTGCGTCAGATCTGGTGTCTGAGTGTGTGTTACGCAGTTGGAGTCTTGTCTTTAAAGAGATTTACCCATGGGCACCAGGGGAATGTGGCGCAGTCGTGCCCTCGTGGGGCGGAGGTGGCGCTGTCGTGCCCTCGTGGGGCGGAGGTGGCGCTGTCGTGCCCTCGTGGGGCGGAGGTGGCGCTGTCGTGCCCTCGTGGGGCGGAGGTGGCGCTGTCGTGCCCTCGTGGGGCGGAGGTGGCGCTGTCGTGCCCTCGTGGGGCGGAGGCGGCGCTGTCGTGCCCTCGTGGGGCGGAGGCGGCGCCCTCTCATCCTCTTAACTCTCTCCTTCCAGGTAATCTATACAAGAGCCATAGCAGCAGTTTCAGCTTGTCCAGCTTAACCCTTCCAACCAAGAGCAGCCGGGATAAGGCCACTCCATTTCCCAGCTTGAAAGGTAAGCGCTCCCTCAGTGATGGTATGACATAGGGAGGTATTCCATACAGCGCAGAAGGTAAGTGCTCTCCCAGTACGGATGCAGAGCACATCTGGACAACGACTCCCATCATGTCCCCATGGAGGTAAGTTGTGCATCTTCCATGAACCATTCCATCGTATCCATCGCTCTTCCGCGGCTTTGCAGAGTGACGTGAGATCGCTGACATTTGTGTTTTGTCATTGCCTTATTGTTTTATTTAAATTTTGCATGCTTCTCCCACTCGGGGGTCAAAGGTCAGCAAGAAGTGGCAGGGCAATTGGGAAAAGGTCAGTATGTTCTCCGGCGATCTTTGTATAGCCATTAACCAAAGATCGCCTTCAGTGAGTGGGATTTGGAAGAGCACGGCTGGGTGTTTGCTGCTGTGTGCGCTTGTATAGACTGCTGTCACTCTGGCATATGAGTGTATGTAGGACCCGACTTACAAGATGGCACCGCAACTTTTTTTGTTCTTTTAAGCTGCATTGGCCTCTGATAATTATCAGTGTGACTATGGCGAATATACCTGGGATTTGCATAACTAGCAATTTTCCTTTACAACAAACAGATTGCTGCTCCAGTGTCCAGTGTGGGTGCAGCGTCCCCCAGAATCTCTCATGCTGCGCCCTCTGCTCTGTGGGTGCAGCGCCCCCCAAAATCTCTCATGCTGCGCCCTCTGTTCTGCGGTTGCTGCGCCCTTTTTCTCTGCGGGTGCAGCGCCCCCAGAATCTCTCATGCTGCGCCCTCTGCTCTGTGGGTGCAGCGCCTCCCAAAATCTCTCATGCTGCGCCCTCTGTTCTGCGATGCAGCGCCCCCCAGAATCTCTCATGCTGCGCCCTCTGCTCTGTGGGTGCAGTGCCCCCATGCTGCTCTCATTCTGCGCCCTCTGTTCTGCGGTGCAGCGCCCCCAGAATCTCTCATGCTGCGCCCTCTGCTCTGCGGGTGCAGCGCCCCCCAGAATCTCTCATGCTGCGCCCTCTGCTCTGCGGGTGCAGCGCCCCCAGAAGCTCTCATGCTGCGCCCTCTGCTCTGCGGGAGCAGCGCCCCCAGAATCTCTCATGCTGCGCCCTCTGCTCTGCGGGTGCAGCGCCCCCCAGAAGCTCTCATGCTGCCCCCCAGAAGCTCTCATGCTGCGCCCTCTGCTCTGCGGGTGCAGCGCCCCCAGAAGCTCTCATGCTGCGCCCTCTGCTCTGCGGGAGCAGCGCCCCCAGAATCTCTCATGCTGCGCCCTCTGCCCTGCGGGTGCAGCTCCCCCAGAATCTCTCATGCTGCGCCCTCTGCTCTGCGGGTGCAGCGCCCCCATGCTGCTCTCATGCTGCGCCCTCTGTTCTGCGGTGCAGCGCCCCCAGAATCTCTCATGCTGCGCCCTCTGCTCTGCGGGAATACAGAGAGGCTGGTAGTGCGGCACGGGGACGCTGCGCATTAGTCTGCAGTCAGGTTAGATGCCGCCGTTTGTTCCCAGGTCCTCCTGCTTCTTTCCTCTTCCACTTTTGCTCCTTGTAGGCAGCAGGGACACTTTTTAGTTTGCAGACTCCTTTCGGTTTTTCGTTCATTCTTCCCCAGTAACATGCAGGAGCCGTGCCGCTCTCTGGGGGGTCGCGATCCCTCATCTCATTAACCATTTCATGAAGTGGGTGCGGATTTGGCCTTGTGGGATCAGGTTTGCTACGGTAAAGCGTAAGTGCATGCGTCCTCAGCAGTAATAATGAGGAGGGGTCTGTCTGGGCGATTATGTAGCCGCAGCTGCGGGGTTGGACGGGCTTGTACTGATAACTGCTTCACGATGTGGAGTATCGGGGTCTCCGTACTATCGGGGTCTCCATGCAGTGGGAATATTCCAGTGTAGGCAGCCAGCTGTGTTTTCCGATTGATCGGTTGCCACTAACTTTGCATTTTTTGTCCCAGTATTTGGGCTTAATACTATAATGGAGATAATTGCAGACTCCGGGCCCGCGCCTGCAGAAGGTGGGTGCCTGTAGCATAAGCTCTGCATGTTGCCCCCCGCTCTGCCACCCGCCATATTGTGCTTCTCATTGGTCGCCATCTGTCATGCTGTGCCTTGTGGTTCTTGTATGTAGTAGTAGTTTTTTAGCCTTCCGGTCATGACGCCGGTCTCCATGTTTTCCCCAGGTCACGGGTTGTGCCACGCTCTTTTCTCCAGTGTTTCCTCCCTGCGCTCACTGACCGGTGGATTTACTCCTTTCCTCAGTGACTCTTCTGAGATCCACAGCTCAGTCGGCCTCTTTCCTTCTCACATTCTCTTTACAGCACCCATCATTATTTATCACCATCTCCCCCAAAAATGGGAAAATTAAAAGTTGTTAAAATGTCTCTTTTGCTTTTTCCTGGGTGATGAGAAATGAGGACATTTTACAGCTTTCACGGTGATTTCAAGAAGTTTCCTGACCAAAGTTGGATTTTAGTGATGATCAAATAGATCCTCAGGACCCTGGCGCAGCGGCCATGTCAGTAGTCCGTGGCCTAAGGCCCAGAGCCCTGCGAACCATCTCTTCCCGGCCTAAATCCCGGCACCTCTTTCCATTAATCGGCCTGGCGTGACATCACATCTGCGTTGTGCCGCCACAGAGACCATCGCACCAGACCTACTAATCGGAAGTGACGCTGGCAGCTAGGAGGAGGTTCACAGGGCTCCGGGCCGGTGGCCACGGACTACTGAAGTGGCCGCTAAACCAGCGTCTGAAAATCTATCAGATATATGCAATCATGGACTCCCGATGACTGGGACCCTCATCTGGTCCTCTCATAGTTTTTCTTTATTTTTTTGTTTTTCTCTTTGGCCAATTCCAGAAGTGTAGTCAGCAGGAAGGAGAAGTATAAAAGCTTCCATTATAGCTCCCATTCCTGGTACCTCCACTTCTGGCATTGACTCAAAAATCAGCATCAAAACTTCATAAAAAAAAATAGTTTGCAAGCCTCAGAGCATCGCTCCCGTCCATCTGCATTGCAAAGCAGCCGTGATGTAGGTCGCCGGGCAGCTTGTTCAAGGACCTGCAAATCATGCAGAGAAAATCAGCAAGGGGCCCGACCGTTAGTTCTCAACCCTCCAACTATCGTAATGTTGTGGCAGATCCTTTTAATAGTCCATGATTTTAAAAAGAGAATACCCCTTTAAATAAACATCTGGCAAACTTTCCTATCACTACATCACATGACTGTTTGCCGTCCAGGCTTCTCGGAAAGCTGCAAAATGCCCCCATGGCGGTACCGAATATTATCATTACCCAGAACAACATATGTGACTCTATGGAAGAAAACTTCGCTGGTTTAGATTCAGTGGAGATGATTTGAGTTTTTTGGGGACATTTTTGTGTTTGCTGAAGTTTGCGTCTCCGTAATCTGGAATTTCCAATAATGTTTTTTTATTATTTTGCAGCCAGCAACAGGCGAGCGCTCGTAGATCACAAGTCTTCGGTGATAAAACACAGCCCGACCGTGAAAAGGGAATCTCCTTCCCCTCAGGGCAGAGCAAACAATTCCGGGTAAGTGCAGACGCTTTATCCTCTGCATGATGAGGCCGTTGTATTTACCATTGTGCCGTTATCTGACACATAGGACCGTCTACGACGGCTGTTTTCAGCTCGGTACCAGAGAATGTTGAAAATTTTCCAGCATGTCATCCCTTAAAGGGAATGTCTGTAGGATTCATCCTCCTAAGCCATCTATATGGGCATGTAGATCACAGAAAGCTGAATGAAGCAACACTTTTATATCTGCGATCCGATGTCTTATTCTAGAGATATCCATGTTTTTATTATGTAAGTGAACTGTTAAGATCTATGGGTGGGACATAAGTCTCTCCAAAACTCCGCCCCCAGAGATTATTGTAAATACTGGGCTTTACCAGTGTGAGAGACATGTAGTGACTGACAGTCCGCTCTCACGCTCTCGTTTTTGTAATTCATGATGGCTGTCATTAATCTTAATTTTCGGTGATTAGTAGCAGTCTGTGTCCTTGTGACCGTCGGTCATTTCTCCTTTCCTGCAGTGAGAACCAGCAGTTTCTGAAGGAGGTGGCGCTCAGTGTCCTCGAGGGTCAAGGTGTTGGGTGGCTGAACATGAAGAAAGTCCGCCGGTTGCTGGAAAGCGAGCAGCTTCGTGTCTTTGTCCTGAGCAAACTGAACAGGTCCATCCAGACCGAGGAGGACGCGAGGAACGAGGTCATCCAAGAAGTGGTGAGTGCGGCCTCGTGTCTTCTATGCCGGGGTCATCACGGAATATTGTTAGCATATATGGATGATCGAATGGATTCATAGGACCCTGGTCCAGCAGTCACCTGACTGGGAGCCACCCATGACCTGGGAGATGGGAAGCCCCCGCAAATGGTGGCTACGGATCACTACACCCAGATCCTTTTTGCCAGTGACTCTCCTAGTTTTTCTCCCCCTAGCAGATATGGTGCTCACAGATCACTACACCCAGATCTTCTCTCCCCCTAGCAGATATGGTGCTCACAGATCACTACACCCAGATCTTCTCTCCCCCTAGCAGATATGGTGCTCATAGATCACTACACCCAGATCTTCTCTCCCCCTAGCAGATATGGTGCCCACAGATCACTACACCCAGATCTTCTCTCCCCCTAGCAGATATGGTGCTCACAGATCACTACACCCAGATCTTCTCTCCCCCTAGCAGATATGGTGCTCACAGATCACTACACCCAGATCTTCTCTCCCCCTAGCAGATATGGTGCTCACAGATCACTACACCCAGATCTTCTCTCCCCCTAGCAGATATGGTGCTCACAGATCACTACACCCAGATCTTCTCTCCCCCTAGCAGATATGGTGCTCACAGATCACTACACCCAGATCTTCTCTCCCCCTAGCAGATATGGTGCTCACAGATCACTACACCCAGATCTTCTCTCCCCCTAGCAGATATGGTGCTCACAGATCACTACACCCAGATCTTCTCTCCCCCTAGCAGATATGGTGCTCACAGATCACTACACCCAGATCTTTTCTCCCCCTAGCACATATGGTGCTCACAGATCACTACACCCAGATCTTCTCTCCCCCTAGCAGATATGGTGCTCACAGATCACTACACCCAGATCTTCTCTCCCCCTAGCAGATATGGTGCTCACAGATCACTACACCCAGATCTTCTCTCCCCCTAGCAGATATGGTGCTCATAGATCACTACACCCAGATCTTCTCTCCCCCTAGCAGATATGGTGCCCACAGATCACTACACCCAGATCTTTTCTCCCCCTAGCACATATGGTGCTCACAGATCACTACACCCAGATCTTCTCTCCCCCTAGCAGATATGGTGCTCACAGATCACTACACCCAGATCTTCTCTCCCCCTAGCAGATATGGTGCTCACAGATCACTAAATCCAGATCCTTTTTGCCAGTGACTCTCCTAGTTTTTCTCCTCCTAGCCCATATGGTGCCCACAGATCACTAAACCCAGATCCTTTTCTCCCCCTAGCCCATATGGTGCCCACAGATCACTACACCCAGATCCTTTTTGCCAGTGACTCTCCTAGTTTTTCTCCCCCTAGCCCATATGGTGCCCACAGATCACTACACCCAGATCCTTTTTGCCAGTGACTCTCCTAGTTTTTCTCCCCCTGGCCCATATGGTGCCCACAGATCACTACACCCAGATCCTTTTCTCCCCCTAGCAGATATGGTGCCCACAGATCACTACACCCAGATGCTTTTCTACCCCTAGCAGATATGGTGCTCACAGATCACTACACCCAGATCCTTTTCTCCCCCTAGCAGATATGGTGCTCACAGATCACTACACCCAGATCTTCTCTCCAGTGACTCTTCTAGTTTTTTCTCCTCTTAGCACATATGATGCCGGCAGGTTATTCGCCCCCAGGGCAGAGCTTTATATTTGTCCACCTTATACCTCCTCTGCCATGTAGATGCTCACACTCAGTTTTTCCGTTTCCGCCTGTAACGTATGACTGTCTGTTGGTGGGCGTCCATGGCCCCACCTGCCTCTGTATCGGCACAATTGCCCCTCTGGGTCGGACACGGTCGTCCTTACAGTTCTGTTTTGATTTAGGAGGTCAGCAAGAAAGTCTACAAGGGCATGCTGGACATACTGAAGTGCACGGTGTCCAGCTTGGAGCAGTCGTACGCCAACGCTGGCCTGGGTGGCATGGCGAGCATCTTCAGCCTCCTGGAAGTCGCTCACACGCACTACTACAACAAAGGTAAAGGCCGGCGGGTGATCGGCGGCGGAGGACGTGCTGGCGGTGCCGCTCTTTGTACATAACCTCATTGTTCCGATCTGCTACTAACTTCCATGTTTTCTTCTCTCCTCAATCTTTACATCTTCTCTTCCTACCTGTTTTTTTTCTCTTTTACGCCTCTACTAAGAACCTGAGAAAAGGAAGCACAGTCCTACTGCCGATGGCACTCTGACCCCCGTGTCTAGGGATTCAGTGTCCGTCCCCCGAGGAGAGTCTCGGCCTGCCCCACAGCTGCCCGCCCCCAAGCTGCCAGCCCAGCAGCTGCTTCCTCGCCCATCAGGCCCCGCTAGTCGGGCGGCACGACAATTTGACACTCGGAGTCTCAAGGAAGAGAATTTTGTGGCTTCCATTGGTGTGTATAGAGCAGAGGAAAGAGAACATGGGCTAATGCTGCCCGAACCCACCACATCACCCACCGCCGGCATCGCTGCTGTCCCTTCCCCGCCACCAAACCACCATTATCCGCTCCAGGATTCAGTCCTCAGTAGCGTGACTCGTAGGAAGTGTTCGTCTGTGGTTGTCTGCTCCATCTGTAATGTGTGTTTGCGTCACGTGTGGGAAGGACTGAGCGATGTCCGCCATCACGGAACCCTAGAAATCAATGAGTCTGTAGGGGCTGCATGTTGGCAGCTCTTCTCTCTGCCTGTTCCTGATTTTTGCACGGCGGCTGCAGAATTTTTTTTTGTAGCATAACTGTGTAGATGATTCCGCAGGTTTTTGGGGTGTGTTATGCCGCAGATGGCGCCGCGGGGCTCTTACTGCACATTTTACCCTTTTCTATCGGATTGGGTGAAATCCACACTGATAACGCAGAAACAATTGACAGAATCTGCACCAAAGCCGCAAACCACCTGTCACTGAGAATAACCTCCTCCTCTTCAGGTTCTGCAACGTTCTGTGGATTTTCAGTGTGGAAACTCAGCACATAAAATCCACACCAAATCCGCTACTTGTGAATCTAGTTTTAGAGGATTTAGTGCAAATCTGCACACAAGATCCCCATCAAATCTGCCCCGCGTGCATTTATCCTAAGGTTGTGTCCACATAAGTAATTGTGCGCAGTCACTGTCAGATTTGCCCTTCTGTCCCTTTATCACAGTGGGAGAAATCTACAGGGAAAATCCACATTGTAAATTGAATGGGATTTTTCTGACAGAATGTTGATGAGATTTCATAAAATATTCTGCTGCCGATTCCAAGCTGAATATCCACGTCTGTGCAGTCCCATGTAAATGTTTCCTGAGATCCCCCATACCGCCCATTCATCTCTATAATGAGCGGTGATTATTGTGATCCCTTTCTTGTTCTCTGGGATGATGGGGACCCCCGACTGCTGAATTATATCCTGGTACCAGGACCAGAGTCAATCTTCATGTCACTTTTTGACTCATATTTTGGGAATCTGTCTGGATGATTGGTGGCGTCTGTATGGATACGGATGTGTTTAGAGATAAGCTGATCGATTCGCAGGGCCCTGGTCTTGTGGCTGCCTCGGGCAGGGCCCTGGTCTTGTGGCTGCCTCGGGCAGGGCCCTGGTCTTGTGGCTGCCTCGGGCAGGGCCCTGGTCTTGTGGCTGCCTCGGGCAGGGCTCTGGTCTTGTGGCTGCCTCGGGCAGGGCCCTGGTCTTGTGGCTGCCTCGGGCAGGGCCCTGATCTTGTGGCTGCCTCGGGCTGGGCCCTGGTCTCGGGGCTGCCTCGGGCAGGGCCCTGGTCTTGTGGCTGCCTCGGGCAGGGCCCTGGTCTTGTGGCTGCCTCGGGCAGGGCCCTGGTCTTGTGGCTGCCTCGGGCAGGGCCCTGATCTCGGGGCCGCCTCGGGCAGGGCCCTGGTCTCGGGGCTGCCTCGGGCAGGGCCCTGGTCTTGTGGCTGCCTCGGGCAGGGCCCTGATCTCGGGGCCGCCTCGGGCTGGGCCCTGGTCTCGGGGCTGCCTCGGGCTGGGCCCTGGTCTCGGGGCCGCCTCGGGCAGGGCCCTGGTCTCGGGGCCGCCTCGGGCTGGGCCCTGGTCTCGGGGCTGCCTCGGGCTGGGCCCTGGTCTCGGGGCTGCCTCGGGCAGGGCCCTGGTCTCGGAACTGCCTCGGGCTGGGCCCTGGTCTCGGGGCCGCCTCGGGCTGGGCCCTGGTCTCGGGGCCGCCTCGGGCTGGGCCCTGGTCTCGGGGCCGCCTCGGGCTGGGCCCTGGTCTCGGGGCTGCCTCGGGCAGGGCCCTGGTCTCGGAACTGCCTCGGGCTGGGCCCTGGTCTCGGGGCCGCCTCGGGCTGGGCCCTGGTCTCGGGGCCGCCTCGGGCTGGGCCCTGGTCTCGGGGCCGCCTCGGGCTGGGCCCTGGTCTCGGGGCCGCCTCGGGCTGGGCCCTGGTCTCGGGGCTGCCTCGGGCAGGGCCCTGGTCTCGGGGCTGCCTCGGGCAGGGCCCTGGTCTCGGGGCTGCCTCGGGCTGGGCCCTGGTCTCTGGGCTGCCTCGGGCTGGGCCCTGGTCTCTGGGCTGCCTCGGGCAGGGCCCTGGTCTCGGAGCCGCCTCGGGCTGGGCCCTGGTCTCGGGGCCGCCTCGGGCTGGGCCCTGGTCTCGGGGCCGCCTCGGGCTGGGCCCTGGTCACGGGGCCGCCTCGGGCTGGGCCCTGGTCTCGGGGCCGCCTCGGGCTGGGCCCTGGTCTCGGGGCCGCCTCGGGCAGGGCCCTGGTCTCGGGGCCGCCTCGGGCAGGGCCCTGGTCTCGGGGCCGCCTCGGGCAGGGCCCTGGTCTCGGGGCCGCCTCGGGCTGGGCCCTGGTCTCGGGGCTGCCTCGGGCTGGGCCCTGGTCTCGGGGCTGCCTCGGGCAGGGACCTGGTCTTGGGGCCGCTTCCTACCTGCTGGAGAGTTCTTGGTGGCCCGTTTGGTTAGTAGGTCTGTTGTGGCATGAGACATTTGTTGCCAGGCCTACTGATCAGGATCGCGGCTCCTGTCTGGTGGCCGTGGACTACTGATGAGGCCGCTGAACCCGGACTCCTGCAGATCGATTTTCTCTCCTCCTCTGTACGTCCATGTTCGGTCCGGTTGGAGGGTTTCGTCACACTAGGAGACCTGTTGTGTTTGACGTTTGTCATTAGATAACAGCGCCCCCCCAGGTGGCTTCTTGTATTGCAGCTTTTGTGTGAGTCAGCTGCAATACCAGGCCCAGCCTGTGAGTACTCATGGTGCCGCTTTACTGTCTCCTAATCCCTGACCGCCCCTGTAGTTCATTGTCTGTATCAGTTTACCAACGTGTGGACTAATAGATGTGGCGCTGAGACTTGTAGTGCCACAGCTGCTGTAGCCCCCGATGTCTGTCCTGGGGTCTCCATGTCCTACGTAGCGCTAGATGGTGGGTTTCATCTGGGTGGGGCTGGTCCTATGTGTATACAGTGCACAGATGAGTATATACATAGGGGTGGATATTTATGTATACCGCGTGCTGATACATAAATACAACCGCTACTTACTGTGCTCTCTCTACCACTCTCTCGCCATCACACCCGTGCTCATGTGTCCGTGTCGGGGCTGTATGGGGAGGGGGCCGGGGGTCTCTGTGTCCATTTTCAGGCCTGTCTGATCCGCACCTGACTTTCTGTCTTTCTCTCCTGCTTGCAATGCATCTTGGGTAGAATTGTGGAACAAGCACCGAGAAGTGAGAAAGCAAAAAGCTATGGAGAAACAGAGTAAGAAACCGGAGAAACCCCCCAAACCGTCCCCGATCTGTCAGCAGGGCGGCCGCACTTGGTGGGGTCACGTCCAGCACTTTGTAGGGGGGTCTCTGCCAATCTCCTGTCAGTCTAATCCTGGGATTACGGGGATAAAACAGGGGTGGGAAGGATGGGGGGGCTTCCATAAAAAAACACCCAAGCTGCCCATTTCTGGGTGCGCGGGGGGCTGGGCACGGTGTCGAGAATAGTGGACAGCCACGTGTCAGCGAGCCGCGATATCCGGGGCAGGCACACCATCCATCATTAGATGAACATCCTCAGCCTCCTCGCCTGCTTGTTGATGGTTTCCAGGTAGCAGCGTTTTATTCTTCAAGGTATAAGTGACTATACACAAGGTGGGCCGTGAAATACAGACCCCTGCTTCTTGCAGAAAGGAGCAACCGTCCTGCTGGTGATCAGTTCTCGGTATGATGTCCCCATTGTGACCGCGGTGTCATCGCCCGCCATCCCGGCTCCCGTAGCCGCTGATTTTTATCCGATGTGGCTCGTTTATGTGCAGTAACATCTGGAGCAGTGCTCCATGGACCAGATGTAATGAGTCCTCCATCATAGCCAATAGCCAACCATAATCTGCGGTGATTTCCGTTCACACCGCCATGTTCTTCTGGGATTTCCTGGGGCTCCTCATAATCCTGGACGTCCGCAGTATTGTCCGGGGTCTGATGTGTTTTGTATTTTTTACATGGATGCCACTTCTTAGTGTAGCTCCAAGGTGCGGACATTGCCCAAAATGATCTTGTGTATGTCGCCTCCACTGTCACAGTCCGCCATGTTGTACTCGCTAAACTCCATCAACCTCTGCAGAGAAACACAGGAGGGAGACGACAGCCGCATTCATTCCTCACACTGCTGATGCCCGATAAGCCTCCTCATCCTGTGCTCAAGGGGGGGCAGGAGGTCGATATTTGTGACCCACCTGTAATTGAGAGGCTGGTCGATTCACCAGCACTATCAGCTGGGCACACTCTGGGCCTTGCTAGCAGATTTACCAGGCAGGCTCACTCTGGGCCTTGCTGGCAGATTTACCAGGCAGGCTCACTCTGGGCCTTGCTGGCAGATTTACCAGGCAGGCTCACTCTGGGCCTTGCTAGCAGATTTACCAGGCAGGCTCACTCTGGGCCTTGCTGGCAGATTTACCAGACAGGCTCACTCTGGGCCTTGCTGGCAGATTTACCAGGCAAGCTCACTCTGGGCCTTGCTAGCAGATTTACCCGGTGGGCACACTCTGGGCCTTGCTGGCAGATTTACCAGGCAAGCTCACTCTGGGCCTTGAAGGCAGATTACCAGGAGGGCACACCCTGGGCCTTGCTGGCAGTTTATCAAGTGGGCGCACTCTGGTACATACAGGCAGGTTTAGACTAGCACACTCTGGACCTTGCTGGCAGATTTAGGCAGGCACACTCACGATCTTGCTGGCTGATTACCAGGCGGGCACACTCCTAGTCTTGCTGGCAGATTGAGGCAAATACACTCCTGGTCTTGCTGGCAGATTGAAGCGGGCACCCTCCTGGTCTTTCTGGCAGATTGAGGCGGGCACATTCCTGGTCTTGCTGGCAGATTGAGGGGGGGCACACTCTGGGCTTTGCTGGCTGATTACCTGTGGGGCACACTCCCGATCTTGCTGGCTGATTTACCAGGCGGGCGCACTCCTGGTCGTGCTGGCAGATTGAGGGGGGCACACTCTGGGCATTGCTGGCTGATTACCTGTGGGCACTCTCTGCGCCTTGCTGGCAGATTTAGGCGGGCACACTCCGGGCCTTGCTGGCAGATGCTCCATTGGTGACTGGTTTGTCGGGGGTTTCTCGTCCTGAGATAGTATCTGTAGTGGTGAATACACTGCTTCCCCTCCCCCGCTCCCGCCATCTTTCCTGATCTAGCGCTTTTTATTCATGCTCTCACTCCTCTCTCATATCACTCGGCACCACATGAGCCTTTGCTCGCAATGTCGCTGCTTCTGACTCTGCGGCGGTGACCTCTTATCTGACCGCACTGAGGACAGATGTGAACGGAAGCAGCATCGCTCCACGTGTCCATACAGGGAGTGGACCCGAACCTCTCACTATGACATTGGCGCAGTCACTATTTGGTGGCCGGAGCCGTTACCGACCATGGACCGTTGTGTCCTGAGATTTGCACATTGAGGAGGAGTGATGCACACGGCCATAGTATTAGTGGATTTATGTTCCTTTTATATGTGGATGACATTATTAATGATTTTGCGTTTTCATTGTCTTTTATCCTATTATTTGTCCTAGACCGGTCGAGGCCAAAAAACAAAAAAAATCTAAAATCACACGCAAATACAAGTCTCATTCAAAACAAATCCCCCGATTTGGTTTCCACTCCCAGTTGTACAAATTGGCCACCAGGTGTCTGACGGCCATATTGGTTGTCACCTAGGAGCTGATGTAAGAATATGAGCGGAAATCCGGGGGCTTGATTTTACTTTTGAGGAGTCTGGCACTAGTAATATTTTGTCCCGCCCCGACCGGGCCTAGAACCTTCCTTACCTGGTCTAGAACCTTCCTTACCTGGTCAGGATGAGGTGGGCTCCTTCTGTGCTGCCGTTTGGGTTAAGAATATGGTTTCCCTCCTTGTCGTCCTTATTTTCCATCTCTGTCTTTTTATTCAGTTGCCCCTTTACATTTACAGGCGCTGAGCAGCCTAAACCGCTACTAGACAGCGCCGACACCGATGAGAAGCGCTCCCAGATAAGTGCGGACAGCGGCCTGAGCGTCACGTCTGGCTCCCAGGTAAAAAGTGAACTCTACGCTGTAACGTAATAGATGGCGGCTGTTGGGGTGAGGAGGGTCGCGTCCTCGTGTAAAAGTAGATGTGATCTCGTTAGCATTGTACGGTTTGGGGGTAGATGCAGTCTCTCGTTAGGACTCTAGTTTGGTTTGGGGGCCGTGCTGTTTGGGTCTGGTCTGGTTTGGGCGCCGTGCCGTCTGGTTTGGTTTGGGCGCCGTGCCGTCTGGTTTGGTTTGGGCGCCGCGTCATCTGGTTTGGTTTGGGCGCCGTGCCGTCTGGTTTGGTTTGGGCGCCGCGCCGTCTGGTTTGGTTTGGGCGCCGTGCCGTCTGGTTTGGTTTGGGCGCCGTGCCGTCTGGTTTGGGCGCCGTGCCGTCTGGTTTGGTTTGGGCGCCGCGCCGTCTGGTTTGGTTTGGGCACCGTGCCGTCTGGTTTGGGCACCGTGCCGTCTGGCCTGGTTTGGGCGCCGTCTGGCCTGGTTTGGGGGCCATGCTGTCTGTTGTGGGCGCCGTGCTGTCTGGTGTGGACGCCTTGCCATCTGGTTTGGGTGCCGTGCCGACTGGTTTGGGTGCCGTCTGGTTTGGGCGCCGTGCCGTCTGGTTTGGGCGCCGTGCCGTCTGGTTTGGTTTGGGCGCCGTGCCATCCCCATGTCTCATTAGATGGGTTGTTTGTTTCTTTTGTGTCCCCCTCCTTGTGCCCGCGGGAGCAGCGGAGTGACTTGGATGGTGTCAGCTCGGGACCCGCTATTCTCATCCGAAGCAGCAGTCAGGACTCTGAGATCAGCACAGTGGTAGGATCTGCGCTTCTCCCGACAGTGGGGACGGCATGAGCGGGTGGTCAGAGGCCAGACCCAAATACTGCATATTACAGCCCCATTAACCCTTTCTTGCAGGTCAGTAACAGTTCGGGGGAGACTCTGGGAGCAGATAGTGACCTGAGCAGCAATGCTGGGGACACACTTGGAGGACCCGGTGGAGCGCGGCTGTCAGGATCCAGGGGCGCCATATCCGACAGTGAAATTCAGATGAACTCCTTCACCGGGGCCATATTTGTAAGTACCGATTAATTTATCGTTTATATTTTATTATTTATTTTCCTTCCATTGGTCAGAAAATAATAGTTTTTTTTCCTTCTGTGGAGATTTGTGATACAAAATCCGGTCTCTGGAGTACGAGTTGCTGTCCGGTGTAACATGGCCGTCTATTAATCCAGTGCCGTGTTATGCAGTTTTGGAAAGCGGCTGTGATTTCATGATGTCACGTTTGCTGTAGAACTTTGTGTGTTTTGGTGCATTTTTTTTTCTTATAGACTTCTATGTGGGAGCTGAGAATAGCGCAGTCATGTTTCTAAGAAGTGCAGAGTCCCCACGTTTATCTACTTTAAAAAAAAAAAAAAAAAAGCGTTAGCGTTTAAATCTGCATCCAAAAGCACAGAACTCCCTGGAGCAGATGTCTATTGCGTGTGTTAGTGCAGACGCCTGCACAACAAAAAGCAGCTTTTTTGCATGTGGAAACATGGCCGCCAGCAGTGATGAGGCTGGAGCAGAACTTGCTACGCTTCCATTAGAGCCGAGAGGGGCAGGTCTGATTCTCACGGGGCCTCGTATGAATAGCCCTTTATTTGGGCAGCACTAGCGGTTCAGCTCCAGGGCTGCTGTGTATGTTGGGAAGCTGTCCTATAGAGGTGGACAGCAAGGTCCAGCATGCACGATCCTGAGATCCCGGCCATCCTTGCTGCAAAATTCTGCAAGTGCGGCCACTGCTGCCCGTATCAGTAGGCAACATCCTAGAAACCATTATGAAGTGGGCAGCGGTCGCTTGGCTCCCGATACTTTGGGCACGTTGATTTCTAAATACTGTCCTGATTTTGATATTTGTTCTACAGGGAAAGCAGCAGATTCTGCGACCTGGGGAAAGGGATGGCGGCGTCAGCCCGGGACGTCCTCCGCAAGACCTCAGCCAGCGCATTTACCTGTACGAAGGGCTGTTGGGTAAGAATCATAGTTAATGCTTTTCATTAAGTCTCTCTTTATAATGTTGTCACAAAGCTGGAACCAAGGATCAGCGGTCCGCACCCTCGCGGGGGCAGATCGCCGGTCCGCGCCCTCGCGGGGGCAGATCGCCGGTCCGCGCCCTCGCGGGGGCAGATCGCCGGTCCGCGCCCTCGCGGGGGCAGATCGCCGGTCCGCGCCCTCGCGGGGGCAGATCGCCGGTCCGCGCCCTCGCGGGGGCAGATCGCCGGTCCGCGCCCTCGCGGGGGCAGATCGCTGGTCCGTGCCCTCGCGGGGGCAGATCGCCGGTCCGCGCCCTCGCGGGGGCAGATCGCCGGTGTTTGACCTTCGTGTCCCTTGATTCATCCCAGGTATATAATGCGGCTGTGACCGTGCTCTTTAACCCTTCCTTGCTCTTTTCTTCCTCTTCTCATGCTGCATTATGCTGTGCATCGGCTCCTTTGTGCAGGAAGAGATAAAGGTTCAGTCTGGGACCAGCTCGAGGAGGCAGCGATGGAGACCTTCTCACTGAGTAATACATCTTGCCAGTCCTGCCCGATACCCGGCATGCCCGTGTGCTTGTACATTTGTCTGGGATCTACCCTTCTTGTTCCTACTTTTTGCATTTAATGCTGTAGTCTATCTATACATCTAGCAGCTGTACATCAGACCCGGCTGCAGATTTATATATTTTACCTTTTCTTCGTATGTATCTTGATGCATTTGGGCCGGTGAACTGCCAGCGGTGGAGGAGGGGGTGACCAAGATGATTGGCTGCGATTGTGGATTTAGGGGCTAAAAGATGGCTGCAATAATTGCGAGGTTGATTTCATGGTACGGTCATATACTTGGGGGACACCGGAGCCGTGAACCCTGTCCCCCAATGAGCTGAACCATGAATACATTTTATAGTGATTGCAAAATAAAGCTCTTTTTATCTGTCTGGAAATCCTTAGGCTGTGGCAGCATCACAACATGAGGAGAGTGAATGTGGCCGGATTGTGACCCCCAGATCTCGTGTAATCCAAACCTGCTGCCCAAGGTGGCCTTCATCATTCAGGGGTCTCTGTCACCTCTATGTTGAGGACTGGAGGCATCGTGTGGCAGGATAGGACGTGAGGGTGTATAGGTTATACATGCTGGTTTACAGCAGGGTCATCATTGGGGTAAGACGCCTGATCCCCCCGATACCAATGGAAACCTCTGTCTCCAGCATCCGGTGAAGGGGACGACATATGTAAAGGTGTCACGGATCTCCGGTAATCGCGTGTCATTCGTAGCCAGATACATTATTCAGTAAGAGAACGTAGGAAACCGATCTCCTGGGTGTCAAAGAGCAGTACGGTGACCTGCTAATAGGGAGGTGCAAAATACCGTACAGTATCCTAAAAATGCCTCCATATAGTGCATCCG
This sequence comes from Ranitomeya imitator, assembly GCF_032444005.1. Taxonomy (NCBI): domain Eukaryota; kingdom Metazoa; phylum Chordata; class Amphibia; order Anura; family Dendrobatidae; genus Ranitomeya; species Ranitomeya imitator. Next base: position 8,168,776 of record NC_091290.1, on the reverse strand, counting down.
TTACACTGGCAGTAAAATAGTGTTATTCAGTATCCCACCTTAGAGGAGCTAAATAATGCTCCCCTGTAACGCTCCAAAATAATACCACCGTACTAAGCTTGAATAACGCTCCATTATAGTATCCAAATAATTCCATCCAATCGTGTCCACCTAATATCGCCAGATGGTGATGATCGCCAGAACCCCATGCTGTGCCCTAATGATCCTACACAAGGTAGCACTGGACGGGTTCGGCCCCCCGACCGCTTCGGGTAGTTGCCCAGTTTGCGTCTTCTAAAACCAGCTGTGTACAGACTGTCATGAAGATGTGGTTTGTGGGGAGTAGATCTCCAGATCCGTCCTCTTCCCTCCCTGCCATGTCCTTTGTCAGTTGTGGGAAGGTGAGACCCCCCTGTCGGACCCCCTATCACTGGCGAGGGTCACCCGGCTCTTCCTCCAGCAGATCAGGAGACCTGTTTTGATGGGTTCTTTTCCTCACCAGCAGAATTCTGATTTCAGCTCCGGGATGAGCGTGGTATATATCGGTCTGTATTTTTGGCTTGTGGGTTGTCCGGTTTGCATGTGACGTGTTGTGCGGTTATCGATCACTGTGTGCACGTCATTTATTGGGCAGTCCAGGACTTAGACCGTCGCACCATCGCAAGAAGTGTCGTAGTGTGAAAAAGAGCTACAGCTTATCCAATAAATGCTCCAGTAGCTCCCACCAGTCCTGCAGCGATGGCGTCACGTTCATCAATCACACGACCCCTGCAGCCAATCATTCACACATTCCAGCAGCTGGGTTAGTGATTGGTGACTTGCGGGACCAGCAGGGGATATATATACATAATTATTTTTTGTACCATTTCTTGGTTGGCCCCTCTTATATAAATACGGAGGTTTTGTCATAGATTGTGCCCATCTTTTAGGTAAGGAACGCTCCACCCTCTGGGACCAAATGCAGTTTTGGGAAGACGCTTTCCTGGATGCTGTGATGCTGGAGAGAGAGGGGATGGGGATGGACCAAGGACCTCAGGAAATGATAGACAGGTGAGACCGCTGGAGGATTGTTCTGGGGTCCCAGGCACCGAGCGAGGACCCTGTGTGCAGCCTTGAAGGTGTTGGTGTGAACGCTGCCGAAAGAAGGAACATGGTTGCATTATATACTCGCAGCGCTGCCACTAATCACTTGGGGGGATCCGATCTTTCTTTAGGTATTTCTCTTTGGGGGAGCACGACCGGAAGCGCTTGGAGGACGATGAGGACCGTCTGCTGGCGACTCTTCTGCACAATATGGTGGCTTACATGGTGATGATGAAGGTAACGATTCCCTGCTTGTTCGGAGGACTCTGTGGCACTACAAGTCCTCACCAGCCAGACTCCCCAGCTGGGCCGCAGTCTTGCCAGTTGGGTGAACATCAGTGCAGATATTTTAGCATTTTCCCCTGGTGGGCTGCTCATTGCATGGCCCCTGTCATTGTGCGCCCCACACTGGTGATGGATATTACACAGACTTTGCAGGTTTGGGGGGTTGAGCAGTAGCCACAGCTGTGCTCATGAGGGCGATTTTGTTTCTGGGGGGAAATGTTGTTGTTTATTCTTTTAATTTTCTGAACTTGGACAATTGTTCTTCCCAGGTGAATAAGACGGATCTGCGCAGGAAGGTTCGCCGACTCCTGGGGAAGTGTCACATTGGCTTATCTCACAGCCAGCTAATCAATGAGCTGCTGGACCGAGTGAGCGACCTGGTGAGGAGCTGACACGGACGGGCCAATAATGTCACCGGGTCAGAAGTGGAGCAAAAAGATTCACAGCACCCTGGTCCAGCAGCTGGGTCAGGGGTTAAGGGGCACAGCAGCCAGGTCAGGGGGGATAAGGGGCCCAGTGGCTGGGTCAGGGGGATAAGGGGCCGACAGCTGGGTCAGGGGGATAAGGGGCCCATCGGCCGGGTCAGGGGGGATAAGGGGCGCAGCGGCCGGGTCTGGGGGGATAAGGGGCCGACAGCTGGGTCAGGGGGGTAAGGGGCCGACAGCTGGGTCAGGGGGGTAAGGGGCCCATCGGCTGAGTCAGGGGGATAAGGGGCCCAGCGGCCGGGTCTGGGGGTAAGGGGCCAGTGGCTGGGGGGGGGGGGGGGTGATAAGGGCCCCATCGGCCTGGTCAGGGGGGATAAGGGGCCCAGCGGCCGGGTCAGGGGGGATAAGGGGCTCAGCGGCCGGGTCAGGGGATAAGGGGCGCAGAGGCCAGGTCTGGGGGGATAAGGGGTGCAGTGGCCGGGTCAGGGGATAAGGGGCGCAGAGGCCCGGTCTGGGGGGATAAGGGGCCCAGCGGCCGGGTCAGGGGATAAGGGGCGCAGAGGCCAGGTCTGGGGGGATAAGGGGTGCAGTGGCTGGGTCTGGGGGATTCTTGGATGTCCAGTGGTGAGGTCCCCCGGGGGGGTTGTCCAGAGTTGCCAAGTCGGGGGGGGGGAGTGGGCTGGTGGTCAAGTCGGGGGGTCTAGAAGACACGTGCTCGCAGGGTTCACCTTCTGTAATGTAAATCTGCACAATTTCTATTGCAAATTTCTTTGGGTTTGTGATTTTTGCTGATGATTTTCCCGTTGACTTATGGTAAATGCCATCTGGTGGTCGAGCGACTCATGGGATCTAATCCTCGGCTCAGCCGGTAATTCTCGCCCGGATTTGGCCGCAGACCGGGATGATGCAGTTTCTGGATTTGCCATTGATGTGCAGTAGTGATGAGCGGCCTGTGCTCCTGTCATATTTATGTACTCGGCCTGTCCTCCTGTCATATTTATGTGCTCGGCCTGTTCTCCTGTCATATTTATGTACTCGGCCTGTCCTCCTGTCATATTTATGTGCTCGGCCTGTGCTCCTGTCATATTTATGTGCTCGGCCTGTGCTCCTGTCATATTTATGTGCTCGGCCTGTGCTCCTGTCATATTATGTGCTCGGCCTGTCCTCCTGTCATATTTATGTGCTCGGTCTGTCCTCCTGTCATATTTATGTACTCGGCCTGTCCTCCTGTCATATTTATGTGCTCGGCCTGTGCTCCTGTCATATTTATGTGCTCGGCCTGTCCTCCTGTCATATTTATGTGCTCGGCCTGTCCTTCTGTCATATTTATGTGCTCGGCCTGTCCTTCTGTCATATTTATGTACTCGGCCTGTGCTCCTGTCATATTTATGTACTCGGCCTGTGCTCCTGTCATATTTATGTGCTCGGCCTGTGCTCCTGTCATATTTATGTGCTCAGCCTGTCCTCCTGTCATATTTATGTACTCGGCCTGTCCTCCTGTCATATTTATGTGCTCGGCCTGTGCTCCTGTCATATTTATGTACTCGGCCTGTGCTCCTGTCATATTTATGTGCTCGGCCTGTGCTCCTGTCATATTTATGTGCTCGGCCTGTGCTCCTGTCATATTTATGTGCTCGGCCTGTCCTCCTGTCATATTTATGTGCTCGGCCTGTCCTCCTGTCATATTTATGTGGTCGGCCTGTCCTCCTGTCATATTTATGTGCTCGGCCTGTGCTCCTGTCATATTTATGTGCTCGGCCTGTGCTCCTGTCATATTTATGTGCTCGGCCTGTGCTCCTGTCATATTTATGTGCTCGGCCTGTCCTCCTGTCATATTTATGTGCTCGGCCTGTCCTCCTGTCATATTTATGTGGTCGGCCTGTGCTCCTGTCATATTTATGTATTCGGCCTGTGCTCCTGTCATATTTATGTGGTCGGCCTGTGCTCCTGTCATATTTATGTGCTCGGCCTGTCCTTCTGTCATATTTAGGTGCTTGGCCTGTCCTCCTGTCATATTTAGGTGCTCTGCCTGTGCGCCTGTCTTATTTAGGTACTCGGCCTGTGCGCCTGTCTTATTTAGGTACTCTGCCTGTGCGCCTGTCATATTTAGGTACTCTGCCTGTGCGCCTGTCATATTTAGGTACTCTGCCTGTGCGCCTTTCTTATTTAGGTACTCGGCCTGTGCGCCTGTCTTATTTAGGTACTCGGCCTGTGCGCCTGTCTTATTTAGGTACTCGGCCTGTGCGCCTGTCTTATTTAGGTACTCGGCCTGTGCGCCTGTCTTATTTAGGTACTCGGCCTGTGCGCCTGTCTTATTTAGGTACTCGGCCTGTGCGCCTGTCTTATTTAGGTACTCGGCCTGTGCGCCTGTCTTATTTAGGTACTCGGCCTGTGCGCCTGTCTTATTTAGGTACTCTGCCTGGGCGCCTGTCTTATTTAGGTACTCGGCCTGGGCGCCTTTCTTATTTAGGTACTCGGCCTGTGCTGCTTTCATATTTTTGTGCCTTTCTGGCATTTCTGCTTCATGCAATACTGACGTGATTTATCCCGAAATCTAGAATGGCCGAGATCTCAGTGTTCGGCCCAGCGGAAGCCGTCATATCAAGAAGCAGACGTTCGTGGTGCACGCTGGCACGGACACCACTGGAGACTTGTTCTTCATGGAGGTAGGTCACACACGTGCTCATATACATGGCTGCTTTTGTTTTTCCAGAAATGGTGCCACACATGTCCACAGGTTGCTTGTGGTACTGCAACTCCTTCACTTTATTAGAACGGAGCCGCGATATCAAACTAACTATGGAAGTTATTTTTTCTGAAACATTAGACTTTTCTAAATTAATACCACGTTTGTTAAAGGGGCCATAGCCCTTTAACGGAGATTGTCTCTTGTGCTGCCAGAGGTGCGTGTGGGAAAGTATTGGGCCCGACTACCTCCGACGGCCTGTAACCAATGAGTGGATTGTCACTGCCGTGCCCTGTTGTGAGGTACGGTGGTGGACCCAGAGTGATCAGAAGGGGGTCACTTATCCTGTGGCCTAGGTGACCGCTAGTACTATGTGTCACCGTATAATGTTCGTGGTGCGGCGCTCCTTATCTCGCCCTCTGATACTTCCAGGTCTGCGATGACTGCATCGTTCTGCGCAGTAACATCGGGGCGGTGTATGAGCGCTGGTGGTACGAGAAGCTCATCAATATGACATATTGTCCCAAGACCAAAGTCCTTTGTTTGTGGAGAAGGAACGGACAAGAGACGCAACTCAACAAGTTCTTCACCAAGAAGGTGCGTAAAGGCGCGGAGCGATGGCTGCCTCCGTTCTGTTACACCCCAGCATCTGTAAATGGGGTGCAAGCGAGGGGCAATGAAGAGTGAAGTTTTATATTGTGTTTCCTAAATAAACCTTAGTTTTGTTCCTTTATTTCTCTAGTGTCGGGAGCTCTACTACTGTGTAAAGGAAAGTATGGAGAGAGCGGCGGCCCGGCAGCAGAGCATTAAGCCAGGTAAGGTGTACACAGCCACGTGTGACCCGTGCGCGGTACTAGGGCGTACTCGTGTCAGACGGAGGGGTCTATGGCCGCCATGTAATACCACGTGTTCACACAGGCTCGTCATGGTCAGAAAGCCCTTAAGGGTTATCACCATCGATGGCCGCCCATTGGGAACCTCATATGTTCCTTTTCTCATACAAATGTGTACAATTCTATTGATTGTATTTTAGAGAATCTTAAAGGGGTTAAATCTTGATGCGCTATCCTTACAATGGGTCATCAGTGCCGGATCAATGGGTGTCAGACCCTCGGAAGTCCCGTGGTGGTCAGTTACTCACTTACTGTTAGTCCTATAAATGTCGGGGCGTGCAGCGTAAAGTCCAGTCTGGGATATTGATGGCGTCAGAGCAGTTTTATTTTACAAGACTTTGTTCACACGTTGTCCGTGCGTAGAAACAAACGCCGCATTATTGAAGTACAAAAATAAATCACATTTCGTCCCCTCTCACCTTTTTCACTTCTTGTCTTGTAGGCCCTGAGCTTGGCGGGGAGTTCCCAGTTCAAGACATGAAAACTGGGGAAGGGGGTCTCCTCCAAGTGACCCTGGAAGGCATTAACCTGAAATTCATGCACAGTCAGGTATGAGGGGAGTGTGAATGGTGGCGGCATAGTGTGACTGCGTAGGGTACGGTGTATGTAAGTAGGGGTGGCGGCCCTGTCCATACGTGTACTTGTGTCTTCATCCGTTGTGTTGTCTTCACCAGACCGTGCACCATTGTAGTGTGTGGGATGCAGTGTGCCGGGACCCCCCATATCTTCAGCCCCTCTTCTGCCCCTCAGTCTGTGTCTCCTCCGCTTGCTCTAGCTGTGTGACACTTGTGCCGTCTCTCGCTGTCTTTGCTCCATGCTGCCCTTTGCCTGCTAGGATCGGGGGGTGTCTGATGCTGTCGTCTTGTAGCCCCCTCTCCCTGGCTCGGGCTGACCTCTCCCAGCGCTGAACCTCCATCCACAGCTCATCCTCAGGTCACCCAGGTGGGGGGAAAAGGGGCGAAATACAAATTCAGGTGCGCATTCATCACAAGGTCACCCAGGGCTCAGCAGGTCGTTCAGGTCATTGGATTTTATTTTCCCATCCAGACAAGAATGAGAAGACGACGTGCAGACTCCACACGGATTCCTCTACTTTTTTCCAGCACTGTCCACTCATAAGTGCGCAGATTGTACACTCTGGTGCGGGGTCCGCTGTGATCTCCCCTCCATATAAGTTTGAGCAGGGCCTGCGCTCCGTGCTGGGTGAGGAGCAGGGATGGATTTGATGACGGGGCTACTTTTTTTTTTCTCCTGGCCTCCCCGTATTGATGTTCTGGTCTGGGCTGTGTGTTGCTGGGGGTTATACGAAGTGAGGGGCGGTGTGGTCTCGCTATGTCACTAACAGTCTCATTTCTCTCCCACGCTCACTCCTCCTGCAAGGAGCGGAAGGTACTCACTCTGCCGCCATCTTTGCTTCTCGCTGCTCTCCCTTCCCCCTCCTGTTAGTTTTGAGCTGTCTGTGCTACCTCCTCCCGTCTTACCTCCAACACTTTTCTTTCCCCCCGGCTTTAGTTCTGGTTTACCTCCTGATTATTTGCTGTGTTTTAGGGTTTGTCTCCCAATTATTCCAAAGCTGTTTTCTCCCCTCGACTCATTAATTCTGTTACAGAAATGTTGTGATCGCCAGAAAGATCCTGGATATGAAAAATTAACCAGTGCCTTCTGTCTCTCTCCCTTTCCCTCACAATCTCTCTTCTCGTCTGCTCCATCTTTTCCCGTGCTCTCGGTGCTTTCACCATCTTCTTTATCCTTTCTCTCCTCTTTCATTTCCTCTTACATTCTCTTCCTTTCCCTCCTCTCGTTTCCTCTTACGTTCTCTTCCTCTTTCTTGTTATCCTTCTTTCACCTCCTCGTACATTCTCTTCCTCCTCTTTCATTTCCTCTTACATACTCTTCCATTCCCTCCTCCCATTTCCTCTTACATTTTCTTCCTCCTCCTCTTTATCCTTCCTTCCTCTTTCATTTCCTCTTACATTCTCTTCCTTTCCCTCCTTCCATTTTCCTTACGTTCTCTTCCTCCTCCTTCTCTTTATCCTCCTCTTTCATTTCCTCTTACATTCTCTTCCTTTCCCTCCTCTCATTTCCTCTTACATTCTCTTCCTTTCCCTCCTCTCATTTCCTCTTACATTCTTTTCCTCCTCTTTCTCTTTATCCTTCTTTCATTTCCTCGTACTTTCTCTTCCTCCTCTTTCATTTCCTCTTACATTCTCTTCCTTTCCCTCCTTTCATTTCCTCTTATGTTCTCTTCCTCCTCCTTCTCTTTATCCTTCCTTCCTCTTTCATTTTCTCTTACATTCTCTTCCTTTCCCTCCTCCCATTTCCTCTTACGTTCTCTTCCTCCTCTTTGATTTCCTCTTACTTTCTCTTCCTTTCCCTCCTCCCATTTCCTCTTACGTTCTCTTCCTCCTCCTTCTCTTCCTCCTCCTTCTCTTTATCCTCCTCTCATTTCCTCTTACATTCTCTTCCTCCTCTTTCTCTTTATTCTTCTTTCATTTCCTCGTACTTTCTCTTCCTCCTCTTTCATTTCCTCTTACATTCTCTTCCTTTCCCTCCTTTCATTTCCTCTTATGTTCTCTTCCTCCTCCTTCTCTTTATCCTTCCTTCCTCTTTCATTTTCTCTTACATTCTCTTCCTTTCCCTCCTCCCATTTCCTCTTACGTTCTCTTCCTCCTCTTTGATTTCCTCTTACTTTCTCTTCCTTTCCCTCCTCCCATTTCCTCTTACGTTCTCTTCCTCCTCCTTCTCTTTATCCTCCTCTCATTTCCTCTTACGTTCTCTTCCTCCTCCTTCTCTTTATCCTCCTCTTTCATTTTCTCTTACATTCTCTTCCTTTCCCTCCTCCCATTTCCTCTTACGTTCTCTTCCTCCTCCTTCTCTTTATCCTCCTCTTTCATTTGCTCTTACATTCTAATCTTCCTTTCCCTCCTCTCATTTCCTCTTACATTCTCTTCCTCCTCCTTCTCTTTATCCTTCCTTCCTCTTTCATTTTCTCTTACATTCTCTTCCTTTCCCTCCTCCCATTTCCTCTTACGTTCTCTTCCTCCTCTTTGATTTCCTCTTACTTTCTCTTCCTTTCCCTCCTCCCATTTCCTCTTACGTTCTCTTCCTCCTCCTTCTCTTCCTCCTCCTTCTCTTTATCCTCCTCTCATTTCCTCTTACATTCTCTTCCTCCTCTTTCTCTTTATTCTTCTTTCATTTCCTCGTACTTTCTCTTCCTCCTCTTTCATTTCCTCTTACATTCTCTTCCTTTCCCTCCTTTCATTTCCTCTTATGTTCTCTTCCTCCTCCTTCTCTTTATCCTTCCTTCCTCTTTCATTTTCTCTTACATTCTCTTCCTTTCCCTCCTCCCATTTCCTCTTACGTTCTCTTCCTCCTCTTTGATTTCCTCTTACTTTCTCTTCCTTTCCCTCCTCCCATTTCTTCTTACGTTCTCTTCCTCCTCCTTCTCTTTATCCTCCTCTTTCATTTGCTCTTACATTCTAATCTTCCTTTCCCTCCTCTCATTTCCTCTTACATTCTCTTCCTCCTCCTTCTCTTTATCCTTCCTTCCTCTTTCATTTTCTCTTACATTCTCTTCCTTTCCCTCCTCCCATTTCCTCTTACGTTCTCTTCCTCCTCCTTCTCTTTATCCTCCTCTTTCATTTCCTCTTACATTCTAATCTTCCTTTCCCTCCTCTCATTTCCTCTTACATTCTCTTCCTCCTCCTTCTCTTTATCCTTCCTTCCTCTTTCATTTTCTCTTACATTCTCTTCCTTTCCCTCCTCCCATTTCCTCTTACGTTCTCTTCCTTTCCTTCCTTTCATTTCCTCTTACATTCTCTTCCTTTCCCTCCTCTCATTTCCTCTTACATTCTCTTTATCCTTCTTTCATTTCCTCATACTTTCTCTTCCTCCTCTTTCATTTCCTCTTACATTCTAATCTTCCTTTACCTCCTTTCATTTCCTCTTACGTTCTCTTCCTCCTCCTTCTCTTCCTCCTCCTTCTCTTTATCCTCCTTTCATTTCCTCTTACATTCTCTTCCTTTCCCTCCTCCCATTTCCTCTTACGTTCTCTTCCTCCTCCATCTTTTCCTCCTCCTTCTCTTTATCCTCCTTTTTCATTTCCTCTTACATTCTCTTCCTTTCCCTCCTCTTTCATTACGTTCTGTTCCTCTCTTCCTCCCCATCTTTTTTCCCTGTCCCTTCTCTCCTCCAGGTTTTTATACAGCTGAATCACATAAAAAAGTGTAACACTGTACGGGGCGTCTTTGTCTTGGAGGAATTTGGTAATTACCGTCCTTGTGCCGCTGGGTCTGTATTGCTATGGCCGTAACTCGGAGTGTAGGATGCCCCACATTTAACGCCCGTCTCTGGAGGGGAGGTTTTTGGGGGTGTTTCCAGGAATATCGTAAAGATATGTCTTGGGGGTCCTCTGAGTTACTGCCATATATTGTGTGCTGCGTCTGCCTGTGGCAGCCATGAAAACCTTCCTCCTCCGATCAGGTAATGTTCTGTCCCATTGCCGAGTCCTAGATGTTACTTCTGCCACTTTATGGGATCCCCTCATAGCAGAGACGTTTCAGGGGTCCGGCGCAGGTATTTTAGATGAGCCTTCAGATCACGACGCCATCAATTAAAAGGGGTCTTCCCATCTGGGGCACTTATGGGGCGAATTATGGGATATTAATATTAGAAATCCCAATATAAAGGACTGTTAGATGATTATCCTGACCTCCATTGGGCGCCTCTCGCTCTGGAGGACCCATCCCCACCATGTGTTGCACAGAGCGCCCATTATTGAGTTGTAATACCTCGCTCCTCCTGTGGTGGCGCTGCAGGGGATTGAGCACTTTTATAGGATTACTCTTCGCATTAAAGCTGATCGCTATTTTTCAACACTCTTCTAATAAAAAACGTCGTGTACAGCCCCTTCTAAGTGACAGTATTAGGCCCCCTGATGTTCAGAGAGAGACTGAGGCTCATACACCAGGACCCTGCTCCCTTTTCATGTTTCTGAGCATCACAAAATGTCCATAATGGTGTTCTTTTTCCCTGCCCGGCAATCCCCGTGTCCTCGTCTCTGTCCGTCTGGTGTTTTTCATGTTGTCACTGTTTGGTGCTGGGGATGTAAAAGCGGCAAACGAACTATTCTAGACCTACACGATACTAGCATAATGGACGTCACCCCTCTGGCCGCACAGACCCCAACACTCACCGGACCTCAACACGCTCCATATTGAAGCTCATGGAGTTGACTTTAAACATTGTAGATTATCCTATTATGCCTTTTTGCCCCATGACAACACTTCCTGTCCAGTGTTCTGGAAGCTTAATAGGGTTGTCCTATAAACACATGAGTGTAATCGATAAATGTGTAATTGCTGCTTTTCATCCGAAGTACGGGGGCGGTGTGTCCCTTGTGAATGGAGCGGTAGTGAGCGCGTGCGACCACCTCCTATAGACGGTGAATGGAGCGGTAGTGAGCGTGTGCGACCACCTCCTATAGACGGTGAATGGAGCGGTAGTGAGTGTGTGCGACCACCTCCTATAGACGGTGAATGGAGCGGTAGTGAGTGTGCGACCACCTCCTATAGATGGTGAATGGAGCTGTAGTGAGTGTGTGCGACCACCTCCTATAGACAGTGGAGGGTAGTGAGCGTGTGCGACCACCTCCTATAGACGGTGAATGGAGCGGTAGTGAGTGTGCGACCACCTCCTATAGATGGTGAATGGAGCGGTAGTGAGCGTGTGCGACCACCTCCTATAGACGGTGAATGGAGCGGTAGTGAGCGTGTGCGACCACCTCCTATAGACGGTGAATGGAGCGGTAGTGAGCGTGTGCGACCACCTCCTATAGACGGTGAATGGAGCGGTAGTGAGCGTGTGCGACCACCTCCTATAGACTGTGAATGGAGCGGTAGTGAGCGTGTGCGACCACCTCCTATAGACGGTGAATGGAGCGGTAGTGAGCGTGTGCGACCACCTCCTATAGACGGTGAATGGAGCGGTAGTGAGCGTGTGCGACCACCTCCTATAGACGGTGAATGGAGCGGTAGTGAGCGTGTGCGACCACCTCCTATAGATGGTGAATGGAGCGGTAGTGAGCGTGTGCGACCACCTCCTATAGACGGTGAATGGAGCGGTAGTGAGCGTGTGCGACCACCTCCTATAGACGGTGAATGGAGCGGTAGTGAGTGTGTGCGACCACCTCCTATAGACGGTGAATGGAGCGGTAGTGATCATGTGTGACCACCTCCTATAGACAGTGAATGGAGCGGTAGTGAGCGTGTGCGACCACCTCCTATAGAAGGTAAATGGAGCGATGGTCGCACATGCTCACTACATCTCCAATAATGTGTGATATTGAGACCCTGTTCTAATTAGTCTGCGGACCCCCAATGATGCTACGTTTACCCCTTACATCATATGTGACAACCCCTTTAATTACCAGGCGTGTTCTGTCACCGGGGCAGTATGTCGGAGCTGGACTCTGGTTGTTTTTAGACTCTGCTTCCTTATGATAACACTGAGATGAGGACACGAGGCCGGAAGTGTTGTCATAGGGATTCAGTCCGATCTTTTCTCAGTAAAGTCAAAGTTCATGGCCTTTATTACGTCTGTTGTCTCGGTGATGTTTTCGGAACTTTCTTGCCATTTTTTTAATGACCCCAAAATTGGTTCTTAGTTTTGTTAGTTCCACAGTAATTCACAGAAATCTTCACGTGCGGCCCCTCGGCCGCAGCGCCGGACCCTGACACTTGATTCTTCTGACCTCGTTTCCCTGGGTGTCGTTGTGCCATTTAATCCTCCGTTGTCATTGTGCCCTTCCTCCACTCCGTGCTCGGATGTCCCCGTGTTGTGGTGTCTGTGGCCATTCTTCATGCCCCCGCTGGGTGTCCTCCGTAGCCCCCCGCTGGGTGTCGTCCGTAGCCCCCCACTAGGTGTCGTCCGTAGCCCCACACTGGGTGTCCGATCTCCCTCTGGTTTCTCGGTTTCTTTGTGTTTTTGAACTTTCTGTTTTGTCTCTTGGATCCGATTTTAGTTCCTGAAACTAAAGAAGTGGTGAGCCATCGATACAAGACCCCCATGGTAAGTGGGCGCGAGACCCTTAAGGCTCCTATGAAATGACGACTTTGTGATTCTATATTAAAGGGGCGGCTTACGTAGCTGATCGCTGGGGGTCCTACTGCTGGTACCCCACCATCTCGGAGATACCCTGTAGACCATGGAGGTGCGATGGACACCTCCGCTGCAGGCTAATGGGGCATTGGTCAGGACTGATCCATAGCGATCATCAAGCCCTGCCCAGTTGGCTATAACAGGTTTTTTTTAAGGGGTTCTGCATTAGTGGACAACTCCTTAATTGCTCATGGGCCCTACATAAAATAAGTTAAAATAAGCGCACTCCTCCACTTAAACCTTGGTTGCTTATGACAGCGCCATCCATGTCTGCAGGTTGTGTCTGGTACTGCAGTTTCAGCTCCATTGCAGTAAATGGGACTGTGATGCAACAAACTCAACCTGAAAGACGGAGGCCATGTTGTGCCAGCCTTGTACCCAATCTCTCTGGCCCCCGGACTTGGTATTGGGTAGAGTGGCCCCCCGCTGTTGGTTTTTGGGGACCCTCCTTCCTTCCATCAGGTTTATATTTCAGGTCTATTGTTGTTAATGTATAAAGTTCTGTCAGTAATTCGTGCTGCCCCAGGAGTCCGGTCAATGCGGTCAGAAATCCGTGCTTCCCCGGGGGTCTGGTCGCTGCGGTCAATAATCCATGCTGTCCCTGGGGTTGTGGTCGCTGCAGTCAGTAATCGGCACTGCCCCCGGGGTCCAGTCGCTGCAGTCAGTAGTCCGTGCTTCCCCGGGGGTCTGTTATCTGCGGTCAGTAATCCCGTTCTGCCACTGGGGGTCTGGTCACTGCAGTCAGTAATCCGTGCTGCTCTTGGTTTGTGGTCACTGCAGTCAGTAATCCGTGCTGCTCTTGGGTTGTGGTCACTGCAGTCAGTAATCCGTGCTGCCCCTGGGTTGTGGTCACTGCAGTCAGTAATCCGTGCTGCTCTTGGTTTGTGGTCACTGCAGTCAGTAATCCGTGCTGCTCTTGGGTTGTGGTCACTGCAGTCAGTAATCCGTGCTGCTCTTGGGTTGTGGTCACTGCAGTCAGTAATCCGTGCTGCTCTTGGGTTGTGGTCACTGCAGTCAGTAATCCATGCTGCCCCTGGGTTGTGGTCACTGCAGTCAGTAATCCGTGCTGCCCCTGGGTTGTGGTCACTGCAGTCAGTAATCCATGCTGCCCCTGGGTTGTGGTCACTGCAGTCAGTAATCCGTGCTGCCCCTGGGTTGTGGTCACTGCAGTCAGTAATCCGTGCTGCCCCTGGGTTGTGGTCACTGCAGTCAGTAATCCGTGCTGCTCTTGGGTTGTGGTCACTACAGTCAGTAATCCATGCTGCCCCTGGGTTGTGGTCACTGCAGTCAGTAATCCATGCTGCCCCTGGGTTGTGGTCACTGCAGTCAGTAATCCGTGCTGCCCCTGGGTTGTGGTCACTGCAGTCAGTAATCCGTGCTGCCCCTGGGTTGTGGTCACTGCAGTCAGTAATCCGTGCTGCTCTTGGGTTGTGGTCACTGCAGTCAGTAATCCGTGCTGCCCCTGGGTTGTGGTCACTGCAGTCAGTAATCCGTGCTGCCCCTGGGTTGTGGTCACTGCAGTCAGTAATCCGTGCTGCCCCTGAGTTGTGGTTGCTGCAGTCAGTAATCCATGCTGCCCCTGGGTTGTGATCACTGCAGTCAGTAATCCGTGCTGCCCTGGGTTGTGGTCACTGCAGTCAGTAATCTGTGCTGCCCTGGGTTGTGGTCACTGCAGTCAGTAATCCGTGCTGCCCTGGCGGTCTGGTCACTACAGTCAGTAATCCGTGCTGCTCTTGGGTTGTGGTCACTACAGTCAGTAATCCGTGCTGCCCTGGGGGTCTGGTCACTGCAGTCAGTAATCCATGCTGCCCCTGGGTTGTGGTCACTGCAGTCAGTAATCCATGCTGCCCCTGGGTTGTGGTCACTGCAGTCAGTAATCCGTGCTGCCCCTGGGTTGTGGTCACTGCAGTCAGTAATCCATGCTGCCCCTGGGTTGTGGTCACTGCAGTCAGTAATCCGTGCTGCCCCTGGGTTGTGGTCACTGCAGTCAGTAATCCATGCTGCTCTTGGGTTGTGGTCACTGCAGTCAGTAATCTGTGCTGCCCCTGGGTTGTGGTCACTGCAGTCAGTAATCCGTGCTGCCCCTGGGTTGTGGTCACTGCAGTCAGTAATCCGTGCTGCCCCTGAGTTGTGGTTGCTGCAGTCAGTAATCCATGCTGCCCCTGGGTTGTGATCACTGCAGTCAGTAATCCGTGCTGCCCTGGGTTGTGGTCACTGCAGTCAGTAATCTGTGCTGCCCTGGCGGTCTGGTCACTACAGTCAGTAATCCGTGCTGCCCCCGGGGTTCAGTCGCTGCAGTCAGTAATCCATGCTGCCCCTGGGTTGTGATCACTGCAGTCAGTAATCCGTGCTGCCCTGGGTTGTGGTCACTGCAGTCAGTAATCTGTGCTGCCCTGGCGGTCTGGTCACTACAGTCAGTAATCCGTGCTGCCCCCGGGGTTCAGTCGCTGCAGTCAGTAATCCATGCTGCCCCTGGGTTGTGATCACTGCAGTCAGTAATCCGTGCTGCCCTGGGTTGTGGTCACTGCAGTCAGTAATCCGTGCTGCCCTGGCGGTCTGGTCACTACAGTCAGTAATCCGTGCTGCCCCCGGGGTTCAGTCGCTGCAGTCAGTAGTCCATGCTTCCCCGGGGGTCTGGTATCTGCGGTCAGTAATCCCGTTCTGCCCCTGGGTTGTGGTATCTGCGGTCAGTAATCCCGTTCTGCCCCTGAGTTGTGGTCGCTGCAGTCAGTAATCCGCGCGGGGTCCAGTCGCTGCGGTCTCGTATTTCACGCAGCAGTTTTTTGCCATCAGTCGCAATCAGTCAAATTTTGAAAAAATGAATCCAGCGACTGATGCTGCCGCATCTGTTTTTTTTTCATAGACTTGTATTAGCGACTGATTGCGACGATGGCCTCACGTTTCATCCGTCGTTCTCCGGATCCGTTGAAAATTGTCCGGCAACCAAAAAAATGGATCTGTCGCATCAGTTTTTCACAAACTGCGACGGATCCATCGAGCCAACGGATTGTGACTGACGGCAAAAACTGATGTGTGACAGGGGCCTAAGCCGTTCACACCCGGCCGCCTCCTGTCGGAGACTCATGAAATCCATCATTTTTATGGCCGCATCCTGCGCTGACAGCTCCGGTTTTGGGTTGCACCACGACCTCCGTGAACCTCACCCCTGCTCTGACCTCGGGTTGCCCATATGGCGATATCATTAACTCTTGTCTGGCACTTCGGTGATGTCACCGTGCGCCCGCAGTTATCGTAGGATTTATAGATGGGTCCAGACCAGCGAACTCGGAAGGAAGGAAGGTGGGGAAACAGAACTAAAACTTTTTTCTTTTTTTGCTTCTTTTAACCTGATCTCATCCGCAGTGTGTTAGTGCAGGATTTTCTGCATGGTCAGACTTGTAGAAATCCTGCAGAAAACACAGGCCGGATCTACTGCTGATTGGCTGAGGCATGGAGCCCAAGGAGTGGGGTTTGGCAATCATCATCCTGCTGGGGGGAGGCTTCTGCTGCAGGAGGGGGGAGGCTTCTGCTGCAGAAGGGGGGAGGCTGCGCTTTTTTGAGAAAAGATAACAGATTGCTGGGCGACATGTTTAAGGCTCCTTTTATGTTTTTTCTGGCTATTTTATTTTAAGTTGCAGGTCACGTTGTCGAGTTCTTACCTGACCACTTTTTTTTTTTCCCTCCATTTTTCCAGGCCCACGAGATCTGCTATTCCGTGCTGTGTCTCTTCTCCTATGTGGCCGCCATCAGAGGGAAGGAGGCAGAGATGAAGAGCAGACCCCCTCGGCCCGTGTCCAGTTGACCTCCCCTGTGCCCCCCGCGTCCCCTGTGCCCCCCGTCACTGGCATCGCTGGCAGCTGCCCCATTTCCATCTCCCGTATCTGGAGCCTGCACATACTCCCTTGTAGTGAGCGCTACGTGTTGTGACCCCGTATTGCCGCCCGCTTTTGTGTCGTGTGCTTTGTGTGTTACTGCCGATCCGTGCGACGACTACGGCACAATTCTTCCATGACGATGCAAACGTTGTGTCCGTCTCCGCTGGCGTATTTTTGTCACCAGTTAGTATAGGATCGGCTCCAGGCTGCTTCACTTTTGGGGCCACAGGGAAACATGCCGGCGTTTTCCGTACTTAACCCCTTGCGTGTGAGCTTGAAGCAGAGCAGGCATTTGATGTGAGAACAGGGCTGCCCCGGCGCGCGCTCTGCTCGCTTCTATGGTCGAGCGATTTGTGACGTCCTACGGTACAGTGTAAATATCCCCAATGTGACTGCAGCGCTCTCCCCCTCTGCATGGAGCGCACCATGTAAATATCCAGCTCTTTCTTATTTATAGAAATCTGTACAGATCCTGAATGTGCAATAAACTATCATTCATGTACTTCGGGCCGCGGCGTCCCGTTATTTCATGGTTGGGCCTCTAGGGGGCAGCACATAATAATTTATAAGGCCGGTTTGGAGATATCACACGACCTTGTGGTGCATTTGCTGCCGCTAGTGCTGGACGGCTCTCGTCATTCCCTGTGAATACTGTGTGCAGTCAAACTTCACTCACTTGGATATCAGTGAGGGTCCCATCAGACCCCCACCCCAATCACACATTCATGTGGTACCCCCTTTCCCTTGTGTCTGGCTGTGCCGTCCTCCATAACCCCCGTGTGCAGCCTTCTGCCCTGTCCCATTATCTCGCAGGTTACTTATCGCTGCTGCTGGGATTCCTGCAGCCGCCCCCTCCCCCCACTGCTGTCTGCTGGCAGTTTTATCTGCTCTGCTATATTTCCGCCTGTCGGTGGCCGCAGCTGCTGGGACATCAGACTTCCATATGAGGCATCGAGGGCTGAATCTTCTCCTAAACCTGTCAGCGAGTCTGACTGCTGCGGAGCAGATTCAGGACGGTGCGGACCTGACCTCCCCTAAAATAGTGTCCTCTGCGGTGACTGTCCGGGCGAAGGACGAGGTGCGCAGCATCCTGCAATGTGTGAGGGGAGAGAGCCCAGGAAACATGAGTCGCCCGGGGTCTGGCCGTGGTCTCTGTACGTTGTAAGGTGCGGGGTCTGAGGACGGCGGTGTCACCTCCAGCATAGCGGGAGCACCAAATCCTGCAGCCTAATTGGGGATCCTCATCTGCTCCATTTCCGCACTGCAGGTGGCGACTTATGGAAAATCTTCCACAGGATGCGTGCTGATTCTGATGTGTTTTCCTAAGTCTAGTGTGCATGTGTCCTGCAGGTTGGGGAAGGTTTTTACATCCTGGTTGTGGCAGATTTTCCTCATCCGTACCAGTGGACTCGAACAGCATCTTACACTTGAAATGGTCGTACGGATGGGAAAATACAGCGCAAATGGTCCTAGGAACCCACCAGTATGTGGTCAGTATTTTACATCAGTATTTGTAGCCAAAACCAGGAGTGGAACAATTAGAGGAAAAGTCTAATAGAAACATCTGCACCACTTCTGTATTTATCACCCACTCCTGGTTTTGGCTACAAATACTGATGTAAAATACTGACCAAATACTGCTAGTGTGATGGCAGCCTTATATCGGTCCGCGTAGGGTACGTCCCCGGGCCCCTTATAT
This sequence comes from Ranitomeya imitator, assembly GCF_032444005.1. NCBI lineage: Eukaryota > Metazoa > Chordata > Amphibia > Anura > Dendrobatidae > Ranitomeya > Ranitomeya imitator. The sequence goes on along the minus strand of NC_091290.1, from coordinate 8,150,693 downwards.
CGGTCCACGTAGGGCACGTCCCAGGGCCCCTTATACGGGTCCGCGTAGGGCGCGTCCCAGGGCCCCTTATACGGGTCCGCGTAGGGCGCGTGCCAGGGCCCCTTATACGGGTCCGCGTAGGGCGCGTGCCAGGGCACCTTATACGGGTCCGCGTAGGGCGCGTGCCAGGGCCCCTTATACGGGTCCGCGTAGGGCGCGTCCCAGGGCCCCTTATACGGGTCCGCGTAGGGCGCGTCCCAGGGCCCCTTATACGGGTCCGCGTAGGGCGCGTCCCAGGGCCCCTTATACGGGTCTGCGTAGGGCGCGTCCCAGGGCCCCTTAAACGGGTCCGCGTAGGGCGCGTCCCAGGGCCCCTTATACCGGTCCGCGTAGGGCGCGTCCCAGGGCCCCTTATACCGGTCCGCGTAGGGCACGTGCCAGGGCCCCTTATATCGGTCCGCGTAGGGCACGTGCCAGGGCCCCTTATACCGGTCCGCGTAGGGCACGTGCCAGGGCCCCTTATACCGGTCCGCGTAGGGCGCGTCCCAGGGCCCCTTATACCGGTCCGCGTAGGGCACGTGCCAGGGCCCCTTATATCGGTCCGCGTAGGGCGCGTGCCAGGGCCCCTTATATCGGTCCGCGTAGGGCGCGTCCCAGGGCCCCTTATACCGGTCCGCGTAGGGCGCGTCCCAGGGCCCCTTATACCGGTCCGCGTAGGGCGCGTCCCAGGGCCCCTTATACCGGTCCGCGTAGGGCACGTCCCAGGGCCCCTTATACCGGTCCGCGTAGGGCACGTCCCAGGGCCCCTTATACCGGTCCACGTAGGGCGCGTCCCAGGGGCCCTTATACCTGTCCGTGTAGGTCACGTTCACCATAACATCCCTGGTGGACGGCTGAAGCATTGATGCTATGGATTTCCCTGGTGGTCTAGGGTAACAGTGAGAATTCATTGTAAAGGCATTGACGGCCTGACCCTGGGGGGTTTGTGGGGGTCTCCGCGCTGCACATTTTGTAGCACTAATCTTTTGCAGTTGAACCCTGGTGCCATTCCATAGTATCGGGTTGGCATTAGATGACCGGGACGTTACGGAGCTTTCTGTGCGTTTTCCGCAATGTGTGAACACGTCCTAACTGCAGACGCTGCCAGTGTGGGGAAGATGTCGGCGTGTGTGGGAGACTGGAGAGGAATAGGAGCGCGGGGAGCAGGATACTTGGTAGAAGCCTTTTTGGACCCAACTGCCCCCTCGGGGGCCACATTGACCCCTGAATGGCAGTGTGCACAGCATATAATGAACTTGTTCTATACAAGCGGATGCGGCTCTCCGACTTTTTTTTTTTGGGGGGGGGGGGGGGATAAAACATTATTAAATATTCTGCATTTTTTTACATTTCTTTATTTCACCTTCTGAATCCACATAAATTTTGTCTGTATTTTACATCGTCATCTCGCCTGTACGACTGGAGCCGGGACTATCACATCCTTCATAACAATTAGAAAAAGCAAAAAAAATAATAATAAATTGACGCCAATGTTTACCCAATGGAACATGAACAGATGGCGCCATCCTACACGTGTAAATACTATAAACTACTGCAACCAATAGATGGCGCTCCACCGCCGCCATCCTTCACCTGTGGAGAGAGAGGACAGAGTATAGAAGGCTGATCATGCTACCATGGCAACCCCAGAGCAAGCACAATACTGACATTACTGAAGCAGGAAAGAAAACAATTATTTAAGAATCTGAACCTATTTAGTAACATTCTCGATAATTTTGGATAGTTATTTACGCAACTGCCCATTACCATGGAGAACCCCTGGGGAGATCTAATAAACCTCTATAGCGCCGCTCTTTCCCAGAGGCTGGATCTGGTATTGCAGATATAAGTTACAATACGACTCGTAACCCGTAGACATGAGACAAGAACCTCCATGGGTGGACTCGTGTGACGGGGCAGCGCTGATGCCCCCGCACGGCCGTGTTACTTTGGGCTCGTTCGGCGCACCGTCCCTGTTGCTTTGGGCTCGTTCGGCGCACCGTCCCTGTTGCTTTGGGCTCGTTCGGCGCACCGCCCCTGTTGCTTTGGGCTCGTTCGGCGCACCGCCCCTGTTGCTTTGGGCTCGTTCGGCGCACCGCCCCTGTTGCTTTGGGCTCGTTCGGCGCACCGCCCCTGTTGCTTTGGGCTCGTTCGGCGCTCCGCCCCTGTTGCTTTGGGCTCGTTCGGCGCACCGCCCCTGTTGCTTTGGGCTCGTTCGGCGCACCGCCCCTGTTGCTTTGGGCTCGTTCGGCGCACCGCCCCTGTTGCTTTGGGCTCGTTCGGCGCACCGCCCCTGTTGCTTTGGGCTCGTTCGGCGCACCGCCCCTGTTGCTTTGGGCTCGTTCGGCGCACCGCCCCTGTTGCTTTGGGCTCGTTCGGCGCACCGCCCCTGTTGCTTTGGGCTCGTTCGGCGCACCGCCCCTGTTGCTTTGGGCTCGTTCGGCGCACCGCCCCTGTTGCTGTGGGCTCGTTCGGCGCACCGCCCCTGTTGCTGTGGGCTCGTTCGGCGCACCGCCCCTGTTGCTTTGGGCTCGTTCGGCGCACCGCCCCTGTTGCTTTGGGCTCGTTCGGCGCACCGCCCCTGTTGCTTTGGGCTCGTTCGGCGCACCGCCCCTGTTGCTTTGGGCTCGTTCGGCGCACCGCCCCTGTTGCTTTGGGCTCGTTCGGCGCACCGCCCCTGTTGCTTTGGGCTCGTTCGGCGCACCGCCCCTGTTGCTTTGGGCTCGTTCGGCGCACCGCCCCTGTTGCTTTGGGCTCGTTCGGCGCACCGCCCCTGTTGCTTTGGGCTCGTTCGGCGCACCGCCCCTGTTGCTTTGGGCTCGTTCGGCGCACCGCCCCTGTTGCTTTGGGCTCGTTCGGCGCAACGCCCCTGTTGCTGTGGGCTCGTTCGGCGCACCGCCCCTGTTGCTTTGGGCTCGTTCGGCGCACCGCCCCTGTTGCTTTGGGCTCGTTCGGCGCACCGCCCCTGTTGCTTTGGGCTCGTTCGGCGCACCGCCCCTGTTGCTTTGGGCTCGTTCGGCGCACCGCCCCTGTTGCTTTGGGCTCGTTCGGCGCACCGTCCCTGTTACTTTGGGCTCGTTCGGCGCACCGCCCCTGTTACTTTGGGCTCGTTCGGCGCACCGCCCCTGTTACTTTGGGCTCGTTCGGCGCACCGCCCCTGTTACTTTGGGCTCGTTCGGCGCACCGTCCCTGTTACTTTGGGCTCGTTCGGCGCACCGTCCCTGTTACTTTGGGCTCGTTCAGTGCATTCTACACATTGTCCGTGTTACAGCGGAGCGATGTGATTCACATGAGGCTGCACAAAACATAAAGGCCCCAGTGTGGATCATCTTTATACCATCAGATTTTTTTCAGAGTTTCCTACGTTAATAATTGCTCATTTTTTGATAACAGATTAATAAAATGAAGATGTGAATGGAATAGAGGTGACGATACAGTGGAAATCAAAAACTGTTTCAGACGCTTGACTGAACTGTGGCAAAACTATAACCCGTCATGATGAGAGTTGGAGTTTTTTTATCAGGTTAATTTGCAAAGTTGCTTTTTTTTGTTAATCAAATCAGACTTCTGTCCTGATTTCCAGCTTTCCTCGGGGTGGGAGGCTGTGGGAGACCCCCACATCACTGAGTAGACCGGTGGCCGAGCACGTGCAGCTCTGTCCCTTCACTTCCATGTCCCCACTAGAGGGCGCTCACTGTACACAATCAGCTCCTGAGCTCCCCCTGGTGGTGGCTGCAGCCAGACGCAACGTCATGTTATAACTAGGGCCATGATGGGATTTGGAGTTCCATCCCCTATAAGCATTTATAAAGTAATTGATAAGAACCAATTATTGAACATGACACGACATGGGGTAAGGTGGAAATAACAGCCCGCCTCCCACCCATAAATGAGGTCCGTTTCTGGCCCTTCTCCCACTCTGTAAATAATAATGCACTTACCTGCCGTCACCAACATTTACTGGGGCACTAAAAACAAAGAAAAATAGAGATAATGGAACCATCCGCCATTTTATGTTACTGCATATCCCCAGGTGTCTCCCTGTGTGGTAACCTGACTTATAATCGCACCCCCTCCCATGATGGGTGAGACCCTAATACCGGCTCATGTAGCTTCGAGTAATAATTCGAGGCGGACGGGTCAAGGATGCGGTGCCCACCCCAACGTCTGTGTGATCAGAGCCCACGGCCTCACCTCGGACCTCCAGCCGGCACTCGGTCTCTGCCTCTCCATGCTCATTCACTGCTCTACACGTGTAGACGCCGCCATCAAACGGACTGGGCTTCCGGACCTCCAGGGTGAGCACGCCCTGCTTACTGAAGTTACGGTAACGGGCCTCCCCGGACAGATCCATCTTGTTCTTGTACCAAGTGATTTTTGGCTACAGGTAGTGAAGAGGAAAACAAGTTATCACATAGCGGTGACAGAGGGTCCCACAAGGAGGGTCCCAGAAGAAGCCGTTCCGGGCACTCCGAAACCTGACTCTGTTCTCCTCTCTTCGGTCTGCAGTCCTCCGCACATTGCCCTACGGCTTGTTCACACACAACATTTCTGATGCAGTTTTTTTTTTTTGCCCGTATAGAAAATACAGCTGCATTGTTTTACAGTAGCAGCATCACAATTGCATTAGTTTGTCTTAACCGCAGATTATCAACTCTTCCAGCGCAACTTGTAATTTATGAGATCCCCGATGTTTGTGCACAGGAGTCCAGTGGGTGGAGCTACTAGTGATTGACAGCTACCTCTGCATGGACAGTCATACAGAAAGAACTGACAATCACTGAATAGCCCCGCCCACTGGACTCATACATACAAACACCAGGGATTTTAATGAATAAAATGGAAGTTTTACTGAAACTCTCCCCACAGTAATGTCTGACTGCTCGGCTCCTCCTGCTCTATAACATCCTGGCCACGGATCAGACGATAATTTCCCTGTAAGTTGCGATATTCCAGTATCACCATCCCCAATCCTATCGTAACTTTACTGGGGGGCCGCACCTTGGGGGACCCCCGGAGGGCACAGCTGAGGGTCGCGTTGTATCCTGCAACGACGGAGCGGTTGGCAAGAGGATGTGTGAATTTAGGAGCTTCCCCAAACTCGTGTTCCTTGTAGTTGGGAGGTTTGTATGAAATTCCTAGGAACAAAAAAAAAAGGAAAGACAATAAATAAATAAAAAAAATATATATCTGACACTTTCCTGGTATTAAATAAAGAAAAAAAAAAAAAAAAGTTTCTCTTAGGATGAGTGTAATCTTTCAGCAGATGTTCAGTCCTCTACAGCGCCCCCCACAGGGGAAACTCTAGAAGGCATCCGCAGAATATACTAGAGGAGGTGGTGCTCACAAAGACCAGAGACCCACCTGCCCATTCACAGCACGCCCCATAGACTTCAATGGTCGGAAGCCGCACTCTATGCTGCTGTGATTTAGCAAATGGGGGGACGGGACCTCGGGGTGTGGCGTGCACCTGTGTCATGGGGGTGTGGTCTGCCCCAATGTCACCTGGGTGGTACCTACACCTTTCAAGGGGGTGTGGCCTGCACCAGTGTCACGGGGTGTGAGGCCTGCACTAGTGTCACGGGGTGTGTGGCCTGCACCAGTGTCACGGGGTGTGTGGCCTGCACCAGTGTCACAGAGGTGGCCCTGCACCTACATATTGTGCACAGGCCTTGCGTGTTTATAGTGGGAATACTCCAAGCATACGCTCCCACCCAAGCTAACATACGGCATGGAGGGACCGCAGCGTACAGCTCCTGCTGTAAGTAATGGAACCATGCAGGAGCCCTCCTGGGCATCGGACGGATCGTGGCCAACTGTCCAGCCAGCGCCCAATGGTGATGGGCTAGGAAGAGATGCCGGCATCCCCGTCAGAGTATATTGGGGGCTATGGTCGTTCTTCCCTGAGCCATTATTACAGTTGTAGTGTCTCTGTATCAGACATTACAAGGCATCGTCTGTAGATCTTCAGACCGTGCTGCGCATTTACCTGATTTGAGGATTTTGGCGCTGTCCTTGGCGTTGGCGGGCTTCTCGCTCAGACCACACATGTTCTCACTGAATGCTCGGAAATAATACTCGTTCCCCATGATGAGATCGGACACCACGCAGTGAAGGCGTCTGTAGTGTTCGTAGACTGTGAACCATTCCTGGGGAAAGAATAGGAGGCGATAATCATAAATGCGGATCTCACGGCACCCGGGACCTCAGAGATTGGGTTTTATCCTTATACTGGGCAGTCTGCTCTTTCACAATGTCTGATGGGTCCCACCAGGTGGGCTACATATATCTGGAGAGCGGGGGTCCACACCACAGCCATCTCTATAGCTGTCCTTCATGCCCCCTCTAAATGTGGCCAAGCTCTTAGCTGTAGGCCGACCCATAAAGATGCCGGCGGAAAGGAGAAGAAGCCTCGAGCGGAGCAGTATTGAGTATGGGGGGCACCGTCCAGGAATTTAGAGAGCTGCCATAAACAACAGTCGCCCACCGCCCTGAATGTCTGGGGTTCGGCTGCCCTTTACCAACGTGTCCAGCCACCTCCAGACCACCCATTTCCGCTCACCATGGTCTTCTTGTCTGCTTTTTGGATGGTGTAGCCGGAGATCTCAGTATTTCCATCATCTTGAGGTGGAGACCATTCTAGGGCCACATTAAATCCCCAGATTTCCACAATCTTCAGGTTTTGGGGGGCGCTGGGCTTGTCTGCAGCAGAACATTTTGGTTATAATCACGTACGCCGGTCTGGGGGTCTTCGCGGCTTCTCTTCCGTTGCTGTGACTTACCTACGATCTGGATGCAGATGGTGGCGGCGTCCTCACAGTTCTCGATCTGGATTTTGACCTGGTATTCTCCGGAGTGACGCCTCTCGGCAGATCTGATGAACAGGATGGTGTCGGCCTCGCTGTTTCTGATGCCGACCTGTTTCGGATCGATGGGCTGCCCGTCTTTCAGCCAGGTGACCACAGGGCGAGGCTTTCCCTGTAACCCAAAAAAAGTCATGAGAACGACAGAGCGATGGTGGAAGGAGGCACAAGCAGCAGGAGGGAGTCTACATCTGTGGGAAATGGTGCTTGGGGTGGGACACTTGTACGGACCCCCGTAGTCCGGGACTGATAGATGTATATGGGTGAGGTGGTCGTCAGGAGCAGCTCTCGGCTGAACCAGCTCTATGTATATATGTATACGATGCAGGGTTAGTGAGCTAACGGCCTCCTCTGGTCCATGGTTGTATCATCCCGAATCTTGCTCTTGACACTACATCCTAAATTTACAGCGTCGTGCCGCGCTCTGATGGAGCTCAATCATCATCCCCGCGACCTCGCCCCTCATTGTACATTCCCGTCTCTCATCTGCCTCCGCTACAATGTGTGAAGCACAAGGCGACGACCCCGGCCGCTGCCGCGTGATCACTACACATATGTCCTCGCTTTACAGCAGCTGCTTGGCTCTGATAATAGCCATTATGTATCGTCGCTGTCTGTAAACTGCTCTCGAGACCCCAAGTGTACGATTTACTGCTGAATCTACAGGCCCTCGTAGGACAGGTGCAAGATGGCGGCTTTTCAGCTTAACTGCATTGTCTGTTGTCACCTTAGGAGGTTGAACTATCTCCCCCATACTTTACACAGTAGCTTTGCTTGCTCAGATGTTGGAAAAAGCCAATATAAACTCAAAATCACGTCGACTCGGATACCTCGTCTCCTCGCTATGACCACTAATGAGTCTGAGGGCTGTACGGCTATTGGACTCGTTTGCTCCAACAATCCCTTTTGATGAGAGGCATTAATTACAGGTTGTTCCATCGCTGCGATCCCCAGTGATCGTCTGTCATCAGCAGAGGAACCTGGCAGCAGGTGTTCAGTTCTCCTACAGCGCCCCCCGCAGGCGGCATCAAGTATTACATGTGGCCTGCTACACCATGGATACCTGGAAGGGTATGACGATGTTCACGGTCTCTCCGACTCTCTTCACAAGCTTCTGTCTCAGGAAACGCGGGAGCCAGATCTTGGGTCGTTCTGGAGGAAGATGAGTTACGATAAACCGATAGATATGAGATAGAAAAATACAGAGACGGACGCACGGACACTTACGCATGATCTCCCGGATGGTGACGGGCTCTTTCATGGTGCAGGGCTCGCTGGCTCCTGCCAGGTTAATTGCTTTGACCCTGAAGGAAAGTCTCTCGCCGGTGGGGAGATCTCGGATCAGACATGATGTCCTCTCGGTCAGGCCTTGCAGTGCGGGGACCCAGTCAGAAGCTGCGGATAGGAAACGTTAGTGCGGTATTATGTAAGAAGATGCTGCAGAGCCGGAGGATGCGATGTACAAGCTTCTATCAGATGCACGCCAGTCGGTATACCTTCTAGTCCTGAACCAGGAGTCCCAGGATGAACAGTGCTCAGTTCTGTCTAGGTCAGACATTGTAGGATGGGTGCTGTCAGTAAAGATTAAGTAACCGGCTCCGTTCAGGGGGTCACTGCGGCGTGGCATGTCCCAGTGCAGTGCCATAGTAGTATATGATGGGAACACCCCTTTAATTGCGGCTTATAAATAAAGCCCACATTACGGACTGTCACCTCTTCCTGCGTCTGGCCGCCCCTCACAGTCCTGACATCGGATACCCGGACCCCGGTGTCATTGTGGAAATAGCGGAGGGCCGCATCGCCCCTCTCAGATCTATTCGGAGCAGCTGTGAATCCTCGGCTGGCCTCCCGCTGTCGGCCACTTCGGAGAGGCCACTCTGGCGGGATGATGGTCATAAGCCTCCAAATCATATTAAATCATTATGAGCAGCGTGGAAATCCAGCAGTAAATGGATCTGGTGTGACGGGGCGGCTCCGGTGACACCTGATTAGAGATAACGGGTGTAGCCAGGCCTGGAGGGCAATTAATCTGGGCATTCCTGTGCCCGCTACTGAGCTCAGCAGCGTCTAAGTGCGGAGCGGAGTGTTTATCATGGCAGAGGCCCAGTTCTTGAGACGAAATGGGAAACACAAGAAGATAAGCCTGTAAGCCGCGCTCCTCCAGCGTCAGGGATTCTGTGAGGGGTCAGTGCCGACATTAGGACAGCAGCGTGCACCATAAATGTACCTGGACCCTCGCTCTGCGCCCGTGTCCTGTCCCGCCATCAGCTGTTCTTCTGACTACATATGTCAGCCATGTTTCCTGTCACAGGGCACCAGCAGAGGGGGCAACCACTGGAACCGGTACTGATCCTGAGGGGGGCAATTCACTATGATGGCACCTATCAATCACTGTGAACAGCACGGATTCCGAGGAGGGAATTTCACTGTGATGGCACCTTTCAACTACTGAGATCGGTACCGATCTTGAGGGGTGCATTTCACTATGATGGCACCTATCAACCACTGGGACCAGCACTGATTCCGAGGAGGGAAAATCACTGTGATGGCACCTATCAACCACTGGGACCAGCACTGATTCCGAGGAGGGAAAATCACTGTGATGGCACCTATCAACCACTGGGACCAGCACTGATTCCGAGGAGGGAAAATCACTGTGATGGCACCCATCAACCACTGGGACCAGCACTGATTCCGAGGAGGGAAAATCACTGTGATGGCACCTATCAACCACTGGGACCAGCACTGATTCCGAGGAGGGAAAATCACTGTGATGGCACCTATCAACCACTGGGACCAGCACTGATTCCGAGAAGGGAAAATCACTGTGATGGCACCCATCAACCACTGGGACCAGCACTGATTCCGAGGAGGGAAAATCACTGTGATGGCACCTATCAACCACTGGGACCAGCACTGATTCCGAGGAGGGAAAATCACTGTGATGGCACCTATCAACCACTGGAATCGGTACCGATCTTGAGGTGTGCATTTCACTGTGATGGCACCTATCAACCCCTGGGACCAGCGCTGATTCCGAGGAGGGAATATCACTGTGATGGCACCTATCAACCACTGGAATCGGTACCGATCTTGAGGTGTGCATTTCACTGTGATGGCACCTATCAACCCCTGGGACCAGCGCTGATTCCGAGGAGGGAATATCACTGTGATGGCACCTATCAATCACTGGGACCAGCACTGATTCCAAGGAGGGAATATCACTGTGATGGAACCTATCAACCACTGGGACCGGCGCCGCTGCTGAGGAGGGAATTTCACTGTGATGGCACCCATCAACCATTGGGACCGGCTCTCATTCCGAGGGGGGCATTTCACTATGATGGCACCTAAAAACCACTGGGACAGGCACTAATTCCGAGGGGGGCATTTCACTGTGATGGAACCTATCAACCGCTGGGACAGGCACTAATTCCGAAGGGGCCAAGACGAAGAGTCCTGCCAGAATGAAGCAGAGCTGCGCATGCTCGTCCTGCGCTCTCTTCCTTGTCTATGGGTTTGTCTGGGAAAAGTTTCACATTTACATCAGTCCCATAGACAATGAATGGAGGCCGAGCATGTGCGGTTCTGCTCCACTCAAGATGCCCCAAAGCTCCATTTTCGGGATCAGATGCTCAGCCATCACTAAGTTATTCTTTTTCCTATCAATACAATATAACGTATAATTCCAGGAATAACCCTTAAAATTTTCACGAATGGCACACGAAAGTGGCGGCCCATGTAACCAGGGGAGAAGAGGTCAAATGCGACCATGGGATTATATTTCTGTTCCTACTCTTGGAAGGTTCTGGTTCTTCTGGAGATCCAGTGTAGGACGGCAAAGCATTCTGGGAATGTGGATGCAAATTAGCTCTTCTCCAGTAAGGACGGTCAGTCTAGTTCCACCTACACATGATGACTACCTATAGGTGACACTGGAGACAACACATCCTGTGCAGCAGAGCTAGTGTGCATGCAATGGTCATAAGCTCTAGTGGGCTTGCTATGTGACCCGCAGGCAATGGACTGGTAGGTGTGAACTAAGTCTTAAGAAATTTGATGTTTGGGTTTCTACTCACAGAAGCACACAGACCTGTGAGCCCCGCTGGGGACAGGGACCGGCTGCACTTACATCCCTCCTTGCAGTACTCCACGATGTATCCGTCCAGTCCTCCGGCACCGATCCTCTCGGGGGGTCTCCATTTCAGTGTAATGCTGGTGTCGCTCACGTCCTCCACGGTCAGCACGGTGGGCTCACTTGTAGGAGCTGAAAGACACAAGGGGAAGTATTAGCAACTTATACAGGGGCGTCATCTCCAGCGCAGTCTGCACGGGGTACGAGATCAATGGATGGACATGACCCAGTGCAGACGGTACACGTGGTACCTGACACCTCGGTCCTCAGCACAGCAATGACTGTAATTATTCCTGACACTTCCACTTCAGCTATAAAAACTGTGTGTTTCCATCTTTACGGTATGCTCAGATGCATTTTTCTCAATTAATTTGACTGAAAATTCCACATCCAAATAGCACAACATAAACCCGTTTTTACTGCATTTTCTGCTTCTATTAAATTGAAGACATTTCACATAGAAATGTGGCCGATGTTTCTGCAACAAATTCCCAGCGAATTTAGACTTAAATCTGCAGCAAATCAGAAGCCGCATGTGCATGAATAACGTGCAGTTCTACAGCGGATTTCACCACCTTAGAAGTCTGCAGAAAGAACTGATGAGCTGCGGAATTACACACGGGCACAACATCGACATTTCTGCTTGGAAAACCTCTGCAACTGTTGGATGAGATTGGGTAAAATTTTACCTTCTTTTCTGCTATGGATTTTCAGTTGCAATACACCACACGTGCTTGTAGTGGAGGGAAGATTTCACATTTGCTATATTAATGCCAAAGTCAAGGCAGGGTTATAAAAGGACTGACTCGTATTTTTGGTTAGGGTAAGGCTAGGGCTAGGCTTAACCCTAACCTCGGCTATACAGCAGGCAGAACGTCCAAATCTCAAGTTCTTGTAATGAAACAATGATCTGATGTCTTGTTCTTATTCATATGAGAGCAATGTAACAGCGCAGACCCCCAAATAGCGCCGACCCGTGACCAGATCCTGTGGACAGCGAGTCGCTGCCCGGACGTCCAGTCTCAGACTGGTTTTAGGTTTTAACACATTGATGATAATAAAACCACAATAATCAGATGTTCATCTTTCTACTGATCCTAATGAAGGTTTTGTTTTTTTTATTTATATGTTTGTTTAGTATAAACGGATGGAGAATGAGGGATATTTTTTGCTGCTCTTTTTGTAATTTTCTCTGAAAATCCTCCATGGATAAATGTGTTATTTTTTATTGCATTTTTGGTGCCTTTTATCCCGTTTTTGACAATACAAATCTTGTGATTCTAAAAGGGATCTAGAATTCCCGATGTGTTATGTCAAAGAATCAACCAAAAAAAGATGCATGTAAAAAAAAAAAAAAAAAACACCCACAAAAAGGAAAGTGCAAAAATGGATGCAAAGGAAGCCTACGGCTGTGGTTACATCGGTTTTTTTTTTTTAACAAAAAAAACTATTTTTTCTGCCACTTGTGAATACAACCCAACACATTGCACACTGAATATTCCAATGGCATGTTTGATTACGATACCACAATTCCTTCACACTTGTCCAACGTAACTTAAAGAAAAGCGCAAAACGACTCTATAAAAAAACAAGATCAAAGTGCATCTACCGATCCAACAACGACGACGACAAATAAGCCGGACAAACAACACAAGGACCAAATGTCCAACAGAAAAGAAAAATAAAACTTAACCCCCATATAAAAGCTCCACAAGAGTCACCAAATCTGCGAAAAAATTCTCCCGGAACGATATACGGGACACGAGGGAAAGTTCCACCGGTCGGCATCACACGACCGTTCCTGCAAACCTACGATGGTCGAGTCCTCGGAACCGACGGGCATTGATTATTCCAATGATCGGGGGGCGATAGAGGAGGATCAGACCTAGAAATTCTTTTTGTTTTCTTCGGACGGGTCTTGAAGTTTCCACTTGGGAACTTTTGTCTAAACGTGACAATCGAGTCATGGTGGAACTTGTGGAGGCTCCAGGAAACCAAACTTCCCACTCGTTGCTCCAATGTGAGGATGAAATGAATAAGACGAGGGGTGTAAGAACGTAGGGACGGTATGAGAATAGCAGAGGAGGGGGCTGGAGGATGAGCTCAGAGACCCCGCTCCCGACCCCTCCTAATACCGAGGAGGAACATTTCTTTCCCGCATTCTGAGCCTTGATGCTCCACAACGCTAATGCTCTCACCTCTAAATATAGCAGCCGCTTCCCCATCAGCACATTTACGTAACTAAAGCCAGACCAGGAATGAGAAATTCATAAAAACCATTTGGAGAAGAGGACAAAGTGTAGAAAAGAAAAACGTGATCTCCACCCTCCACACCACAAAGTCTTCTATATAGACCCCACGTACGAGGACGGCACCGGGAGCAGTCACCACACTTGAGCCGCCCCTCGGAGAGACGACTTTAGGTGACATCACGTTTCATGAAAATAGAAGAAGACAAGGAATTATCTAACCGGCGCAAAGATGTTCGCAGCTGTCGGAGAGAATCTCTTAAATGTCAGCGCGATCTGACTCATTTCTAATATAAAAGCTTTATTACGCTCCACCACTTGGTCTGGTATGAAGGGTTCAGGCCGCTGTCCTGTCACGAGAAGATCCCGAAACCCTCCTGCTGCTATGGATATAGAGGGGACACAGGGAAATACGGCACAAAAAAAATGCAATTAAATTAGAATTTCATTTTGAAATTTATTAAAAAGCTACAAATTTTTTGCCATCATTGCCCAAAAGGTTGGGGACGTACGAGGGACCAAAATGGCCCAAACCCACCGATTTCAGCAGCAATGGCCATCTACTTAATGTGTAGGAGGGTGTACTGACTATTCCACAATGGTAGATCTGGTCAGGGACCAGAAGGGTCGGGCATGTTGGATTTCAACATGCTTGATCTTTTGTTCACACAAGACATAAGCCACTTATTGAGGTCAATTTCTTCTCCCCACTACAAACACAGGGGCAAAGTGATTGTGCATGACAAAGGAAAAGTTGTTGGCCAAACAGGTCTTTGTCATTCTACAGGAAGTGTGGCGTGGTTTGACTGTCTACAGGAAGTTGGAGGTGGTTGTGTCTCTCTACAGGAAGTAGGTGGCTTTGTCTCTCTACAGGAAGTGTGGTGTGGTTTGACTGTCTACAGGAAGTGAGGAGTGGTTTGCCTGTTTATACAGGAAGTAGGAGGTGGCTTTGTCTACAGGAAGTGGGGGGCCAGTATTTGTCTCTTCAGGAAGTGGGGGCCAGTGTTTGTCTTTGTACAGTAAGTAGGGCATGGCTTTGTCTCTCTAGTTACAGGAAGTGGCATTGGGTCTTTGCCTCTATAGGAAGTAGGAGGTGGCTTTGTCTCTACAGGAAGTAGGAGGTGGCTTTGTCACCTTACAGGAAGTTGGGGCGTAGCTTTGTCTCTACAGGAAGTTGGGGCGTAGCTTTGTCTCTCTACAGAAAGTTGGGGAGGGGCTTTGTCTCTGTACAGGAAGTGGGTCTTTGTTACACCTTTATGCAGCTTGACAGACTGGAGAAATTAGGCAAAGAGGCAGAGGAGGGTTTTAAGTTTAGGGCTGAAATTTCATTTCACATTAGCAAGCTGAATGTACATTGGGAAGTGAGGTAACAGAAGTTCCAGCACCTATAGTGCTGATAGAATGCTGATGAAGAGGAACCACCCAATCAAAATGAAAAATTAAAGAGAATGAAAATCAGGACACTTCGTAGACAGATTAGACTGGCATGTGCACCAAAGCCATTTTTGGCATCTATGTGTTATGAATGCAGGAGGTGCACACCTATGCTTTAAATAATGAAGCAATTAGGTGCACACAACGCTTGCAAACAATACCTAAATATTACCAGAATACACGTAACAGCGAGGCTCACGACCAATGGAAACTGTGATACTACTAATAAAGAGCCGCTCTATAAAGTCCGACAATCCTGCAAATTTCGGAACAAATGCCCTTAAATATAAATATCATGAACATAAAAACATCCAAGTAAATGAGGCAGCGCAGCCCAAGAAATAAATGGACGGCACCCCATAATAAGAGTATACGACAGATAAGTCATCGGCGGGCGTCATGCCATCACCGATGACGCCGTCCTGATTGGGGCAGGAGACCACCGCTCTGTCCCCCCCGACCTCGCTGGATATATGGATTGTCATGTGACCAGGACTCACTTGTAGACTGAAGCTTCCTGGGAGTGATCAGGGAAGGGTTAAGAGACATTGGATGGAGGTGTCTTGTGTCCCATTTTCAGCTCCGGTTACAAAGCCTTAATGGTGTTGATGGGGGGTGCGGAGACCCTGCATGGACGCTGGTCTCAGGACAGCTGTGTGTAATAGTGGGCACCGCAGTGGAGTTTCCACTGGAATCTGGCTGAGGATTGGGATATACAGTATAATTGACATTTTTAGCATTTTTCCGGCATTTCACATGCGCCTGTGATTTTCCACAAAGATTCTTGGCTTAAAAATAAAACAAAAAAAACAAACCCTAAAAACCCATCAGTGTAAATGGCTGATATTCAATGGAGGAGAAACCGGGGCCGACCTTATATTGGACGGTGCCCTGTGTGGAAAGATATGGTGCTGAACAAGCACAAAATAGTATATAAAATTGTCACCCTACTACTACCACCACCATCAACGTCCCCTACAAGAATAATATAATGTATAGTGCCTACATCATAGCGCCTCCCAATGTAATAACTGCCGCCATAGAGTGCACCAATAACACCGATTTACAATCCACCACTAATCTAACAAACTCCATTACAGGGATTATGTGGCGCATGGAGAGCTGTAGGACGGTGCAGGTACCTGCGGATCCCTGGCCGCTCAGCAGCGCCGCTCACCCTGGCTATGGGGCTGGTTTACCAGCTGTGCATGGTGGCGTAGGGTGGTTGTGCGGTCAATCAGGACCTGCGGCTAAGATGGTTCTTCCACATGGTGCTGATTGTATCGCATGACCATATAATGTGCAGGGATGACCGGTGTGGGGGCAGCACAGTGGTGCTTTGTCCTCGCTGCACCGCTGCCCAGTGTCTGATCACATATACAGTATTGGTTCCTGTAGGATCACAGAGGTCGGGTTGACCGCTCTGACCTCAGCACTCAGTCGGGCTGCTGACAGTTGTGACAAGGTTTGCTCCTTCTTCTTGACAAATGGCGATATCCTATTCCTGTACATTACTGATCCTGCAGACGACGCACCTAAAGGTGCCATAAAAATAGAACAAATCTTTTCTGCATATGTCCACGACATCTCACCTACAGAATGTTTACAATGTGGCCCAAATGGTACAGGAACCATTATAAAAACTCGATTGTGATAGTAATGGAAAGGGTTTTATAAGATCCTGAGCTTCATCCTGTATTATACCCCAGAGCTGCACTCACTATTCTGCTGGTGCAGTCACTGTACATACATTACATTACAGATCCTGAGTTACATCCTGTATTATACCCCAGAGCTGCACTCACTATTCTGCTGGTGGAGTCACTGTGTACATACATTACATTACTGATCCTGAGTTACCTCCTGTATTATACTCCAGAGCTGCACTCACTATTCTGCTGGTGCAGTCACTGTGTACATACATTACATTACTGATCCTGAGTTACATCCTATATTATACTCCAGAGCTGCACTCACTATTCTGCTGGTGGAGTCACTGTGTACATACATTACATTACTGATCCTGAGTTACATCCTGTATTATACCCCAGAGCTGCACTCACTATTCTGCTGGTGGAGTCACTGTGTACATACATTACATTACTGATCCTGAGTTACATCCTGTATTATATCCCAGAGCTGCACTCACTATTCTGCTGGTGCAGTCACTGTGGATATACATTACATTATTGATCCTGAGTTACATCCTGTATTATACTCCAGAGCTGCACTCACTATTCTGCTGGTGCAGTCACTGTGTACATACATTACATTACTGATCCTGAGTTACCTCCTGTATTATACTACAGAGCTGCACTCACTATTCTGCTGGTGGAGTCACTGTGTACATACATTACATTACTGATCCTGAGTTACCTCCTGTATTATACTCCAGAGCTGCACTCACTATTCTGCTGGTGCAGTCACTGTGTACATACATTACATTACTGATCCTGAGTTACATCCTGTATTATACCCCAGAGCTGCACTCACTATTCTGCTGGTGCAATCACTGTGTACATACATTACTGATCCTGAGTTACCTCCTGTATTATACTCCAGAGCTGCACTCACTATTCTGCTGGTGCAGTCACTGTGTACATACATTACATTACTGATCCTGAGTTACATCCTGTATTATACCCCAGAGCTGCACTCACTATTCTGCTGGTGCAGTCACTGTGTACATACATTACATTACTGATCCTGAGTTACATCCTGTATTATACTCCAGAGCTGCACTTACTATTCTGCTGGTGCAGTCACTGTGTACATACATTACATTATTGATCCTGAGTTACATCCTGTATTATACCCCAGAGCTGCACTCACTATTCTGCTGGTGCAGTCACTGTGTACATACATTACTGATCCTGAGTTACCTCCTGTATTATACCCCAGAGCTGCACTCACTATTCTGCTGGTGCAGTCACTGCGTACATACATTACATTACTGATCCTGAGTTACATCCTGTATTATACTCCAGAGCTGCACTCACTATTCTGCTGGTGCAGTCACTGTGTACATACATTACATCACTGATCCTGAGTTACATCCTGTATTATCCTCCAGAGCTGCACTCACTATTCTGCTGGTGCAGTCACTGTGTACATACATTACATTACTGATCCTGAGTTACCTCCTGTATTATACCCCAGAGCTGCACTCACTATTCTGCTGGTGCAGTCACTGTGTACAGACATTACATTACTGATCCTGAGTTACATCCTGTATTATACCCCAGAGCTACACTCACTATTCTGCTGGTGCAGTCACTGTGTACATACATTACATTACTGATCCTGAGTTACATCCTGTATTATACCCCAGAGCTGCACTCACTATTCTGCTGGTGCAGTCACTGTGTACATACATTACATTACTGATCCTGAGTTACATCCTGTATTATACCCCAGAGCTGCACTCACTATTCTGCTGGTGCAGTCACTGTGTGACATAGTAACATAGTAACATAGTTAGTAAGGCCGAAAAAAGACATTTGTCCATCCAGTTCAGCCTATATTCCATCATAATAAATCCCCAGATCTACGTCCTTCTACAGAACCTAATAATTGTATGATACAATATTGTTCTGCTCCAGGAAGACATCCAGGCCTCTCTTGAACCCCTCGACTGAGTTCGCCATCACCACCTCCTCAGGCAAGCAATTCCAGATTCTCACTGCCCTAACAGTAAAGAATCCTCTTCTATGTTGGTGGAAAAACCTTCTCTCCTCCAGACGCAAAGAATGCCCCCTTGTGCCCGTCACCTTCCTTGGTATAAACAGATCCTCAGCGAGATATTTGTATTGTCCCCTTATATACTTATACATGGTTATTAGATCGCCCCTCAGTCGTCTTTTTTCTAGACTAAATAATCCTAATTTCGCTAATCTATCTGGGTATTGTAGTTCTCCCATCCCCTTTATTAATTTTGTTGCCCTCCTTTGTACTCTCTCTAGTTCCATTATATCCTTCCTGAGCACCGGTGCCCAAAACTGGACACAGTACTCCATGTGCGGTCTAACTAGGGATTTGTACAGAGGCAGTATAATGCTCTCATCATGTGTATCCAGACCTCTTTTAATGCACCCCATGATCCTGTTTGCCTTGGCAGCTGCTGCCTGGCACTGGCTGCTCGAGGTAAGTTTATCATTAACTAGGATCCCCAAGTCCTTCTCCCTGTCAGATTTACCCAGTGGTTTCCCATTCAGTGTGTAATGGTGATATTGATTCCCTCTTCCCATGTGTATAACCTTACATTTATCATTGTTAAACCTCATCTGCCACCTTTCAGCCCAAGTTTCCAACTTATCCAGATCCATCTGTAGCAGAATACTATCTGCATGCATTACATTACTGATCCTGAGTTACATCCTGTATTATACTCCAGAGCTGCACTCACTATTCTGCTGGTGCAGTCACTGTGTACATACATTACATTACTGATCCTGAGTTACATCCTGTATTATACTCCAGAGCTGCACTCACTATTCTGCTGGTGCAGTCACTGTGTACATACATTACTGATCCTGAGTTACATCCTGTATTATACCCCAGAGCTGCACTCACTATTCTGCTGGTGCAGTCACTGTGTACATACATTACATTACTGATCCTGAGTTACATCCTGTATTATACCCCAGAGCTGCACTCACTATCCTGCTGGTGCAGTCACTGTGTACATACATTACATTACTGATCCTGAGTTACATCCTGTATTATACCCCAGAGCTGCACTCACTGTTCTGCCTGTCATATATTAGCAGCATGTCCTGGACAGATACTACCAGCGTCAATCTGAACCTCCATGAGCCGCAGCTGCTACAGACCATAAATGTGACCTCAAATATCTCATAAGACTTCAAATACCGGAGAACAGAACATCGACCAGACGCCATTAATAGATTTCCACATTTGTGGGATGTTCTGAAGAGCACAACAGAACACGATAAAGCTGAGGAGTCGTCCGGCCACGAGGAAGCACGAAGGCCCCGATTCATCTGACGTAAGAATGGTTCCAGGGTGACCGTCGTGTCCGCCCCACATTCATTACCTTTTACAGTGACTTTATGTTGCGTTGTCTGTAGTTTTGTGATATTATGGCCACGCTTTTGTGCAGATGTTTTAGCCTAATTCTTCACTGGAGTCTCCTTGAAATGTCGCCTGATTCCTGTACATTTGCTCTTATTTTATTTTTCTGCAGGTGAAGACTCATTTAAAGGATCGTTTTATTTTTTTTTTCCTCTAAAAAAAGCACTAAAAGGGCAAAACCCAAAGTAAAAAATGAGGAATCTTTAATTTTGCACACACGTCATCAATCTCTTGTTACTTTGGTGCAAAAAAAAACAGCAACAATGAACACAAGGCAGAAAAAGAAAACCATATCTTC
The DNA here is from genome assembly GCF_032444005.1 of Ranitomeya imitator. NCBI lineage: Eukaryota > Metazoa > Chordata > Amphibia > Anura > Dendrobatidae > Ranitomeya > Ranitomeya imitator. The sequence continues at coordinate 8,130,602 of NC_091290.1, read as the reverse complement.
CCGAGATCTTTCCTCGGTTACATATGGTTTCTCTATTGTGGCGGAAAATAATAAGAATTACATTTTTTATATGAATTTACCAAGATGACATTATTTTATCAGATTTTCATCTCTAAAAAGAAAAAAAGAAAAACTTTTCTTGGTCCAGCAAGAGCCAATTTAGCAAATCCATTGCAGATGTGATATTTTCACCAGTGATGCCGTCCCCGTGTGGGCCATCACAGAGGACTGTCTAGAGGGGGTAAGTGCCATGGGTGCTGGATGCCAGGGATGGTGCCTACAAGATATTTCACCTTGGTCTGAGATCCAGGGCTCAGGCCCAGCTACGTCTCTGGGTATCAGGGAATATGGACCTCCCTCCACAGCCCCAACGGAGGCTCGTGACATCCATACATAACACCCATACATAACACGTAGGTCCAAGTGCTGCCATGTTGTGCCCCTATGCTGAGCAGGTCAGTGGGCAACCACCACTTGGCCCATTTTGGAGGCTCTCCATAATTAACTTCTCAAAAAATCCTTCCTACCCAAAGTGGTTCCTCCCTTTAAAATGGGTGGTACAAGACAAGGTCAGACAGGCCCAAGAGGGCAGATGATGATCGTCAGGTGGACACAGGCACAAAGGTTGCAAATTGGTTTGTCTTCTGCTCAATCAGTTGCCCCTGGAGTTCATTTTCTTACATGTACTTGATGATCTATTTTGTGTGCACAGGGACCACCATGGAGGCAGAACCTCAGAAGTGTGGACTCGAGGACCCCCGAACCCTGGACACAAGTATAAATAGAATATACCAAGCACAACGTACCAATGGGCATGAAGGGCTGAGACGGCTGGCTGGGGCGAGACATGCCAATGACATTGACCGCGTAGATCCTCATCTCGTAGATCACGCCTTCAATCATCCGCTTAGACTCGAAGGTCAGCTCCTTCACCAGGTCATAGTTCAACCGCATCCAGCGGTAACTCTTCTTCTTCTTCCTCTCCAAGATGTAACCTGCGGGGATGGGGATACGAAGGGTTACAGGAGTAATACGGTAACAACAAGGATTGGTGATAATGACTATATCTTCGGGGGTCCGACTGATAAAACTCACGCTGATAGGTGTCTCCAGTATAAATGGAGCAGTGGTCATGGAGGTATGCTGCCGCTCTCTTCAATCTCTATGGAAGTGCCGGAGATAGCCAAGATTCATCTTACTGCATGAATGTTACCATGTCATGGATGGGGGACTCCCCCCCCCCCCCCACACACCAATCAGCAGTGATACACCCATGTGTGATAGGGGTATTGAGGGTGGTCTTGTCTGATCATCACTCACCTGTGATCGGCATGCCACCATCATATTTTGGTGCCTCCCACTGAACGGTGCAAAAATCTTCTCCAATGTTCAAGATCTTTGGAGCCTCGGGGGGATCTGGTACCTCTGTGAGAAAAAGGACAGTAAGAAGATTGGGCGGGGGGGATCCAAAGAAATAGATCATCTAGGGATCTAATCTAAGCATCTATAGAGTCTGAGCAGCCTCAGCCTGGGTCTGTGTTTAGTTACTACATGGTGGGCCAATAGATAGGAGTGTAGACCGCCAATATTACATCATGTTCTACGTAGCGGAAATCCATCAGTCTCCCCATCCCCAACATTGTGCTGCACCAGGAGAACTTATATGTGACGTTCCTAGAAGGTTCTCCTGGACCAGGTCCTCTAAGGCTGCGTTCCCAACCAGTGGAAATGGAGGCACAGGTGACCCCCAATTGTGTAGCCTCCATAGGAGTCCCAACCCCAAGCGTTGGCCGATGACAACATTGCATGATAAACACCAAACAGCGCAGACAAGCATAATAATGTGCACAAATAGATATATACAGTATATATATATATATATATATATATATATATATATATATATATATATATACATACATACACATACATACATACTGTGTATACCCAGTACATATTGTCTCCAGCAGGGCTATGCACATGGTCTCTTACCGATAACCTTCACATTAATGGTGGCCTTGTCCTCTCCAGCTGGGTTCTTCAGCAGGACGTTATATGAGCCTTCATCTGACTTCTCTGCCCCCTCAATGATGAACACACAGTGGTCCGGGTGGGACTCTACATGGACTCTGCCTTCAGCTTCTGAAATGATCTAAAGTACAAGATTATTACTGTACACATCCTAGAAGAAAGGGCTGCAGACATTCTGCCCGGAGGATAGAGGACGGATGTGAATGCCTCGAATGTTCCTCCAATGTTTATATCTCCCTGTCTGTTATCTATCCCCATACCACGGACACAGCGCACACCAGGATAGGTGCAAACACTCAATATTTGTTAGTTTAAAGGGGGTTTTCCATATTTGGACAAACCTTTAACCAGCAGTGCAGCTTACAGAATACCCACCATGTGTAAATGTTATGTAGCCGAAAGTTTGCCCAAGGGTGGAAAACCTCTTATAACTGTGCACAGATTGGCTAATCTGTGCCCACCAGCCACAACAAGGTGCCCCTTCTTTGATAGGACCCTAATTCTATCAAACATGTTTTTCCTGGTGGGCACAAACAAATCTATCTATATGTTATTGGCCTCCTATTTAATAAAGATGAGTAAAGAGGCTGATAAGACCCTGGCTCAGTGGCAACAATGGAAATCTGTGGCCACCAAACTCCAAAAACTGCGAAGCCCCTGCTACCTGCTGGATCCCTGGGTGGACATAATGTCTGCATCATCCTACAATGATGACATCACGCCTGCATCGTCACACAACGATGACATCATGCCATGCCGTTAAACCGGGGATGCCAGCAGGTAGTAGGTTTCTAGGTCTCTGGTCTGGTGGCCACATACTCCCAGCATCGCTGGTGGACAAGCGTCCATTGAACAATCTTCTCTAGTATCTATGATCTCTCTACCGTCTGCCCATGTAGCTGTGCAGTTACACACCATAACGCCAGTGGGTGAGTGGTTGGTGATCGCACACTAGACAGCTCACACGTGATATCAGTAGTTGTGCACACTCCTCGCTTCGTACAGCACATGGAGGGCAGGGTGCCCACTTACATCCACATCGTCGTCGGCCTCCTCCCCCGGCTTGGGGTGAGTCCTTACAGGGGTCTGCTCAATTACCTGATATTGGGAGATAAAGCTGAGACTAAAAGGGGGGCAGAGACGGAGGGAGAGGATGATGGGGGCTGACGTGTTGTGCTCAGGACAGCTGACAGTGCGATCACAGCAAAAGTTAAAAACCGGAGCGATCAGAAGAAGTGTCCAGCGCTCTTTTTTCCGGGGCGCCCTGCACCCGTCTCTGGGGCGTTTTATTGAGGGTGCCGGAGGAGTAATTTAATGCCATACTTGCTAGGAAGCAGTCTTACGGGCATTTTTCTTTTTCCAGGCATTCCAGGATTTGGTCTGGACCCCAATGCTAACTCTGTATCTGGGCCCCCACTTACCATGTGACACCTGTAACGCTGGTCTGTTTCTATGCAAAGAACTTCTGGGCCCCCAGGATCCCTGCGCCTCTGTGCCCCCTCCAGATTCCAGATGCCCAACGCTACAACTATGGAAGGGAGAATTGTTTGGACTTAGGTATGGAGATCTAGCACCCTTCCGCTGTAACCTTGGGTAACCAGCAATAGTCCTGCCAATCCCATTCCCATGTTACTGGTTTTCTGGTTGCACTCTAAGTCTCGTTTGCAGATTCAGAGCTGAAAGGTCACATTTCAGGTCTCTTAATCCTGCGATCGGTGGGAGCCCTAATTCACAGCCAGAAGATTGGACCAGGCAGCTCTCCTGAGAACATGGGCAAAGAGGTATTGGAGTAACGCAAAGTTGGTGGTGAGACCTCGATCTGTCAGAAGATCCGCACCCACAGATGTATTGCTTAAAGTACGCTGGCTGACAGTGCCACCTGATGCGTGAGAAGGAGGATGTGGAGTGCGGGGGGCTCATCACACCCATGTTATGCCACTGCCTTTAATACACATTAATATGTGGGCTTTGAACTGGGACCCCCATTAATCACTTGGAAATTGTGCTTTCAGGTCTGGATCTCCATGCTTAGCCCAACCAGTAAGATTGGGCTCCGTCCATATTTGCACGACTGCTGCTCCCTGTGGACCAAAACCTAAACAGAAAGCAGAATGATCAGAAAAAAACACCAAGAAGGAAGATGTGGCCGCTCCTTACATTATCTCCCTTGCTCCAGATCACTGTAGGCGCCGGATCTCCGGTGATGGGAACGTCGAGACGCAGCTTGTTCCCAGCGACCACGATGATGGTGTCAGCATTACCGGACATACAATCCAACTTAATCTTCGGAGGTTCTGATGAGGATGAATGATTTAGATGAGATCCGAGAACACTGACATCAGTCACATACACGGCCATGACGGAAAAGTGAGGAAATACCCCATGAGGGTACTTGGGCAGATCACAGCGGAGCATGATGGACCTGGCGCCCCATGCATGAAGTTAGACGCTTACTTTAGGTCATTAATAGATGCTCAATACTGATCAAGACCAAAAGGAAATCGTCTACTATTATTCCACCATTTTGCACTAGCATTTTGTACTTTTTTTTTTTTTTTTAAACAAAATCATGGTGCAGTGAGAACAGAAAACGCACGCCATCGAATCCTTAACATGCCCGACGTCAAGCAAAAATACTCAGCTCTTTAACAGTCGACAGATATGTCCAGTGCAAATGTCGCACTGACACTGAAAACGCCCCCTATAGTTGTCAAAAGGAACCGCACCGAGGGATATTTTCATAACTCACATTCTCTTTCTCTAACAATAAATACACATAAAAGACACAAGCCTGATATTCTCTATGATGTTACCGGTGACTAAAACGTTGCATAGTAAGGACCACGATATCAGCAGGACACAGACCTGACATCACATACACAGAAAAACGTACCTTGTCTGGGAACAAAGTCAATTTTAATCTCTGTGGAAAGAGAAAAGAAAAGAAGAGATGATTATGTAAATATAATACCAGGCTGAGTGATATGGCGGCATAATTTAGACCCACCAGTTCTATGCACCCGGCTATGACGTTCTCAGATGTGTCCGCTCTGGGTTTTGTTACGGAAATGATGAGGATTCACTATTTATCCTTTGCAGTATACAGTGCCTACAAGTAGCATTCAACCCCCTGCAGATTTAGCAAGTTTACACATTTGGAATTAACTTGGCATTGTGACATTTGGACTGTAGATCAGCCTGGAAGTGTGAAATGCACTGCAGCAAAAAAGAATGTTATTTCTTTGTTTATTTTTGTTTTTGAATTGTGAAAAGTCTTTTCAGAGGGTCATTTATTATTCAACCCCTCAACCCACCAGAATTCTGTTTGGTTCCCCTAAAGTATTAAGAAGTAGTTCAGGAACAAAGAACAATGAGCTTCACATGTTTGGATTAATTATCTCTTTTTCCAGCCTTTTCTGACTATTTAAGACCCTCCCCAAACTTGTGAACAGCACTCATACATGGTCAACATGGGAAAGACAAAGGAGCATTCCAAGGCCAACAGAGACAAGATCGTGGAGGGTCACAAGGCTGGCAAGGGGTACAAAACCCTTTCCAAGGAGTTGGGCCTACCTGTCTCCACTGTTGGGAGCATCATCCGGAAGTGGAAGGCTTATGGAACTACTGTTAGCCTTCCACGGCCTGGACAGCCTTTGAAAGTTTCCTCCCGTGCCGAGGCCAGGCTTGTCCGAAGAGTCAAGGCTAACCCAAGGACAACAAGGAAGGAGCTCCAGGAAGATCTCATGGCAGTGGGGACATTGGTTTCAGTCAATACCATAAGTAACGTACTCCACCGCAATGGTCTCCATTCCAGACGAGCCCGTAAGGTACCTTTACTTTCAAAGCGTCATGTCAAGGCTCGTCTACAGTTTGCTCATGATCACTTGGAGGACTCTGAGACTGACTGGTTCAAGGTTCTCTGGTCTGATGAGACCAAGATCGAGATCTTTGGTGCCAACCACACACGTGATGTTTGGAGACTGGATGGCACTGCATACGACCCCAAGAATACCATCCCTACAGTCAAGCATGGTGGTGGCAGCATCATGCTGTGGGGCTGTTTCTCAGCCAAGGGGCCTGGCCATCTGGTTCGCATCCATGGGAAGATGGATAGCACGGCCTACCTGGAGATTTTGGCCAAGAACCTCCGCTCCTCCATCAAGGATCTTAAGATGGGTCGTCATTTCATCTTCCAACAAGACAACGACCCAAAGCACACAGCCAAGAAAACCAAGGCCTGGTTCAAGAGGCAAAAAATCAAGGTGTTGCAGTGGCCTAGTCAGTCTCCTGACCTTAACCCAATTGAAAATTTGTGGAAGGAGCTCAAGATTAAAGTCCACATGAGACACCCAAAGAACCTAGATAACTTGGAGAAGATCTGCATGGAGGAGTGGGCCAAGATAACTCCAGAGACCTGTGCCAGCCTGATCAGGTCTTATAAAAGACGATTATTAGCTGTAATTGCAAACAAAGGTTATTCCACAAAATATTAAACCTAGGGGTTGAATAATAATTGACCCACACTTTTATGTTTAAAATTTATAAAAATTTAACTGAGCAACAAAACTTTTTGGTTTGTAAGATTTATTCTTCTGTTAATAAATCCTGCTCTTGTTTGAAGTTTGAAGGCTCTAACTTATTTGCATCTTATTAAACCTGCTAAATCTGCAGGGGGTTGAATACTACTTGTAGGCACTGTATAAGTACAAGGGTTGGACTGCAGTCTAATCGAAAAACTGAAGAAAAGCCCTGCCACGCCGCTGGTCTTGGTGTCTATTGTCCACATTTAGCTAAGAACGGTCATATACAGACTCTGTCTATGTAGCCTATAACTAACTGTAATCACTTAGATAAACACAATTCCAAAAAAGTTGGGAACAAGAATGCACTGATCTGGAAATCTGTTATCTACATAATTTTATCACACAGAACCTAGAACAGATCAGGAGGTGAACCTCCCACAGGTTTCCATTTCATTTAAAAATAAAATTAACTCATTTAGAGATTGATGGCAGCAACAAATCTGAGAACAGATGTATCCGAGCCATGTCCACCATTGTGCAGTGTCCTCTTCTTACATCAGTCTATAAATGTCAGGGAGGTGTAGTGACAATCACAGGAGTTTTGGGAGAGGAACGTTGTCTCCTTCTTGATGTCGGATTCTCGCTGCTCCTCAGTTTGGAGACTTTGCCAGATTTTTTGTTTCAAAATGCGCTAAGTATTATCGCTTGGTGAAAGGTCCAGATTGCAGTCGGCCAGTGCATGATCACTAAACTCTTCTTCTGCGGAGTCTTGCTGTGTGATGGATGCATTATGAGGTTTACCACTGTCTTGGTGAAATATACAAGGTCTTCTATGAAATACACATTGTCTAGATAGAGTAGATGCTGTTCTCACATGTCTATATAACGCTCAGCATTGATGATGTGTCTCGTGTGCACTGCCTCTGCAATAGGTGCCAATGGCCCCCATACATCAGAGATATGAACTGTGCACTGACAACAAGCTGGGTGGTCCCTCTCCTCGAGAACAAGCTGGATGGTCCCTCTCCTCGAGAACAAGCTGGATGGTCCCTCTCCTCGAAAACAAGCTGGATGGTCCCTCTCCTCGATAAGGCTACGTTCACATTAGCGTTCCGCTAATGTGCGTCGCTGTTGCGTCGGCGACGCAGCGGCGACGCGCCCCTATGTTTAACATGGGGGACGCGTGCGTTTTTTTTGTTGCGTTTTCCGACACGTGCGTCGTTTCCGACGCTAGCGTCGGACGCAAGAAAATGCAACAAGTTGCATTTTTCGTGCGTCCGATTTTCGTCAAAAAACGACGCACGCGTCACAAAACGCAGCGTTTTTGCGTGCGTTTGCGCGCTTTTTTTGTGCATCGTGCGTTGCGTCGCCGACGCAGCGGCGCGCAACGCTAATGTGAACGTAGCCTAACAAGCTGGATGGTCCCTCTCCTCGATAACAAGCTGGATGGTCCCTCTCCTCGATAACAAGCTGGACGGTCCCTCTCCTCGATAACAAGCTGGACGGTCCCTCTCCTCGATAACAAGCTGGACGGTCCCTCTCCTCGATAACAAGCTGGACGGTCCCTCTCCTCGATAACAAGCTGGACGGTCCCTCTCCTCGATAACAAGCTGAACGGTCCCTCTCCTCGATAACAAGCTGGACGGTCCCTCTCCTCGATAACAAGCTGGACGGTCCCTCTCCTCGATAACAAGCTGGACGGTCCCTCTCCTCGATAACAAGCTGGACGGTCCCTCTCCTCGATAACAAGCTGGACGGTCCCTCTCCTCGATAACAAGCTGGACGGTCCCTCTCCTCGATAACAAGCTAGACGGTCCCTCTCCTCGATAACAAGCTGGATGGTCCCTCTCCTCGATAACAAGCTGGATGGTCCCTCTCCTCGATAACAAGCTGGACGGTCCCTCTCCTCGATAACAAGCTGGATGGTCCCTCTCCTCGATAACAAGCTGGACGGTCCCTCTCCTCGATAAGCTGGATGGTCCCTCTCCTCGATAACAAGCTGGATGGTCCCTCTCCTCGATAACAAGCTGGATGGTCCCTCTCCTCGATAACAAGCTGGATGGTCCCTCTCCTCAATAACAAGCTGGATGGTCTCTCTCCTCGATAACAAGCTGGATGGTCCCTCTCCTCAATAACAAGCTGGATGGTCTCTCTCCTCGATAACAAGCTGGATGGTCCCTCTCCTCAATAACAAGCTGGATGGTCTCTCTCCTCCATAACAAGCTGGATGGTCCCTCTTCTCGATAACAAGCTGGATGGTCCCTCTCCTTGATAAACTGGATGGCCTCTCTCATCGACAAAGAGCTGGATAGTCCCTCTCGCCCATAACAAACTGGATGGCCCCTTTATTCGATAACGATCTGGATGGTCCCTCTCCTCGATAATGAACTAAACTATCACTCTCCTCGATAACCAGCTGGATAGTACCTCTCCTCGATGATAAGCTGGATGGTCCCTCTCCTCGATAACCAGCTGGTGATTTTATTACTCTTATGTGTGTCCTTTTGTACCAATAAAATGATATACTTATTCATGTATTATGTGTACACATCCTTATTGCATCGATTCCTTCTCCCATGAATGTTACTGTACCGTCAATGCAGAGTGTAGCACTCGGTTTGGTATTATATTTGGTTATATATGCTCATGGCACTTTTGGTGCACCCCACTCCCTAAGATTGATGCTTATTCACTTGTATTTGTGGATTGCACAGCAACCTGTGATCACAGACAATGATTTCTAGAAGTGACTTGCACAACTGAATCGTGCCTGAATTTAACTGTTCCATGTGGACATAAATTTCTCTAGAATCCCTGAATGTCTTCATGATCTCATGTACCATAGAGGGGGGATATTTAAAGTTTTGCAATTTTACAGGAGCATTTTTCTGAAATTCTTCTACAATTTTCACACACAAGTTGTTCACAGATCAGTAACCTCCGACCATCTTTGCTTCTGAGAGACTCTGCCTTTCTAACATGCTCTTTTTATACACAGTCTGTGACTTAGTTGAAAATTGTCCCTCCGGCTGTTTTTCATTGGTACAACTTACTTTTTCAGCTTTTACGTCGCTCCATCAATTTCAAAATAAGTTTTTTTTATTTCTATGTTCTGCTGTGAATAAAATAATGTGATGATATTTCCAAATTATTACATTCTTCTTTTCTTTATATTTTACACAATGGCCCAACTTGTTGAGAATTGGGGTTGTACTGTGTAATGAACATTTATCAACATAGGATCAGAATAAAAGTGGAATAGTTGCCTGTATGGTATATACAGTTGTGATGGAAATGTAACTCACCCATAAAGTGCAATTTTGCAGAAAGATTAAAGGCAAATCCATTGGGAATGAAAGAATAGTCTCCTTCATCGGATGATACCACATCATCGATCGTCAGCTTGTGAACTCTGCAGAAATAAAATGTTTCGTCAAAACTCCTCCATGGTCCTGTTTTGCATGCTATTTTGGTCTCCAGACTTTGCATGTTTGTTTAGAAAAAAGTGTGCATTTAAATTTTGCACTTACTGCAGGTTAGATGCAGCAATTCAGCTAGTAAAAGATTATTTACAGCTTTTATTTTTAATTAATAATCTGCATTGAGAATTTCTGCATTGTGTGGTTGGGATTTGTAAAGCCTCCATCCATTTACTCGCTCCTGTAATCATCTGTGGATTTCTACAGATAAGATCTGCAGCATTTGCACCATGATGTTACAATCTTACTACTATCTTTTACTACCAAGTCCACTTGGTTTGGAAATGTTCCCGACTTTGATCTGCAGATTTGCTCAGGAAAAAATCCGAGGTGAATTAGATACGCAAGTAAAAGGATGGAGACTTTACAAATCTCACATGATGGCAACTTTTTACGTGCAGAAATTGACTTCTGAATTCCAGTATGGTAACTTCAGCATAGATTTGTTTTTAAGATTTTCCGTTATTAACTAAACTGGGGTAGAAAGACAAACTCTGCAAGTAATGTAGTGCAAAAGGTGCGGATTTTATACCAACTTTTTTTTCAGCTGCCGCCTGATAAATCTGCACATTTATGGATTTTGTGGATTTTTTTGCCTATTGATAAATCTGCAACAAATCGACACTAAGCGCTATGAAATCTGAGTTATAATTCTGCAAGAAGCTGCCGCTGACAAGACGTTCGCGAGGTCACATTTTACCGCTCACCTTCCAATGTGGGTGATTTTGATCCTCTCGTTGGGAATCACTTCCTTTCCATTCTTCACCCATATTCCGGTGACCGTCTCATCTGATACCTCACACTTGAATACGGCCTGGTCCTTGGCCTTCACCGTTAGATCAGCGACACCTTGCAGAATTTCCAATTGCTTTTCTGGAGAGAGGAATGGATATAGTAAAAAGTGGTTAAAAGGAAATTCCTCAACATAAAAAGTGAGAAATACGTGATAGTAATCCGCCAGTAAAACCCTTTTATCGCACCTGTAGCGTTTGTAAATTTATTTTTTAGATACATAGCTCCACAACCTCTTAACGTATACATTTCATGCAGCCTCCACCAGAGGGCGCTACCTGCATACAGCCTTATTACAGCCCTTTAAACCCTGTGGACAATTTTTATTTTTGTGCTTTTGTTTTTCCCTTTTCTTCTTCCAAGATTCATAACCAGGGGTGTAAGTACAATAGGGAAATCAATTGCACCCGGGCCCTGGAGCCTGGAGGGGCCCTGGAGCCTGGGGGGGGCCCAAAAGTCCCTTTTGACTATAAGACGACCAATACTTGCAATAATTGAGGCCCCGTTGGAGTTTTTACATTGGAGCCCATGAGTTTCAAATTACGCCACTGGCCATAACTTTTTATTTTTTCGTCCTCACAGCCATACGAGGACTTGGGTTTTTTTTCTTGCAGTTGTAGTTTGCAATGACAATATAATGTACTGGAAAACTGGGGGAAAAAAAGTGCGGTGAAATGGTGAAACAAATGCAATTTTGCCATTAAAAAAAAATTGGAAATTAGTTAAAAAAAATAAGTTTGTGCTGCTGTTTCCTGACACCCGGAACTTTTTTATTCTTTGGTTAATAGATCTGCGTGACGCGAGCCGTCGCTCTCATTGATGACATTTTGGGGAACTTACTTGATCGCTTTCTATTGCACATTTCTGGGGAGGAAGGATGACCAAAAAAAAAGCAATTCTAACCTTTCCTTTTTTTCTGATTTTTAATGGCATTTACTGAACGGGTTAAATTATTTTATATTTTGATAGATTGGAATTTCATGGACACGATGATAATATAAAGCTTTTATTTTTTTATGTCTTTATTCTTAAAGGAGGGAAAAGAGGAGGGTTCACGCCTTTATATTTCTTTATTCTTTTAATATTTTTCACATTTTAACTTTTTTAAAAATTTTATTTTCAACATATTTTAGTATATAAATCTAAAATCATTGTCTCCAGGAGTATGTCAGCAATGGGGGCCTTAAATTGTGTGTTTGAAGGGGTTGCCTGGAGATGGAAAAAAGCTCTTTTAACCCATTCCCCTGAACACAGGTGATAATATGTACAATGCAGTCCGGTCTCTTTCACCTAAATGACCATGAAAGGGCCCAAATGAGACCCTTTAGCCCTGTGTGACCAGTGATGCACTGACACACGTGGGAGGCAGTGACGGCTTCCTTTAGTACAGCTATAGCAATGCATCACTTCTTTCTGAAAACATGAAAAACCCATCCCTTTAAATACAGAATATCAGTCTACGGCCAGCTCCTGAGCTCCCTCTAGTGGTGGCTGCAGGCCATGTGGTCATAATATATCGATGCTGCTTGGAGCCACAATCTTGAGATTTCTCACGGTCACCAATGTACTTGCCTTGTACCATCAGCTCCGCCACCGACTCTCCTCCGTTGGTCTTCACGGTGTAATTACCGCTGTCTTCCACGGTCGTCTCGTTAATGATGAGAAAATGCTTCTTCCCATCCTTCTTGAAGCGATACTTAAAGGTTTCCTCTCTGGTCAGTTCTACTCCATCCTTCTCCCTATAGGAAATAAGAAGAAGCCATAAAACAAGAGCATCTCATTCATGGGACACCCTACAAGTCACGGAGCTCCAGGGGCCCCACTGGGTGCCATTTATAACACTGGGGTCTTAATCTGAAACATCTGCTGTAACATTTGATATACTGCATATAAACCATGTAACATCCTATGTGGATTTCATAAATGGCATCCCCCTGCTTCCATTAGCCAGGCATTTGTCCGTGTGATACCTTTTCTGTTATTTTTGCAAAACTTTACATTTATTATGGCAGGTGGCAATTAAAACTAAGGGCTTTGACAAAACAGAACAAATGATACAAATTCTATACCTCAATGGCAGCCACAAATCTAAAAAAAAGTGCACAAAAAATACAAAAGTATGTAAATAATTTAAAAAATACTATAAAAAATATATTTAAAAAAAATGTTGCAGAAGCATTGCTTTCCTACATATGGCGCTCTTGTCACAGAAAAACTATATATGTAAATATGATTTTATATATATATAGATAGATAGATAGATAGATAGATAGATAGATAGATAGATAGATAGATAGATAGATAGACAGATAGATAGATATAGATATAGTGGGACAGCCGGCGCTCAGCGACAGCTGAAAAAATACTTTTTAGATTTATTAATTCAGCCTGTAACTAATATTCTTACTATCACATCCTCCGTTTTTATCCATGATCTGTGCATTATTCTGATATTCTGACACCAGGCGGGTGTGATCTTTGCTCTAGTGAACATAAAAAAAATACAAAAAAGGGCTAAAAAAATGATCATGTAGCAAATTAGTTTGCACGTGACTGTCTTTACAGAAAGGATATTGCAACATTAGAGCAAAGATAAGTGAAAAGGTAGAAACTAAAAATCCTCAATATAAGAAAAACAACAAAACACGTATTGTTTCTAGAAACAGCGCCACTCCTGTCCACAGGCTGTGTCCGGTAATGCAACTCAACACCTAAGTGAAAAATGCGCTGCTATAGCCGACACGACCCATGGACAAGAGTGGACAACATCGTTTTTTCTAATCTTACACCACCCCTTTAAGAATGTCAGTAACACGCTGCTGTTGGCGGATCTGTTTTTTTGTTACGCTGCCGCCTAGTTAGTTAATACCTGAATACACATTGTAAGTAGTAAATGTTCCTATGCTTATAATGTGTGATAATGGGCCTGGGCTGATCGGTGTCTTTACATAGTCCATAGTTCGGACGCCTGCTTGTCTATGGTTTCCAGGTAGTAATACAGTTGTCCGAATTTATCAAGTGGTTTTTCCAGAAATTCCCCCAAAAAATTGCAAACTGGGCAAAATTTTCCATTTTTGCACCATGCGCTCCTAAAGGTGAAAGGGAAACGTGGACGTCAGTTTTGCTTGTGGCTTCACGGCCATTATTTGTGCCTAATTTATTAAGGTGGTGCACATTATTTGATCATTTTGGCGCATCTTAAGACATTACACTTCTCTCTAGAAATGTTACTCCGAGTGGAGCAAGTTTTCAAGTTTTTGTACGACATTTAAAAATAAAAGTCTTAAGGCATAAATATGGGAGAATTCAAAATAAAAGTGATAGACGTGGTATAAAATGCTTTAACAGTCAATGCGGTATAAAGAAGAAAAGAGCCGGCACTCACTGATAGTCCGGAACAGGTACCTTTATTGAAGTGCGGTTAAAACATCTTCACGTGTGGATGACCCGTAGAAGCGCACACTAGGCGCGAAACGGCCGTCGTCATGCTTGCCGCTCTCCTTGTTTAGCACCCCCGGCCGTGAAGATGTTTTAACCGCACTTCAATAAAGGTACCTGTTCCAGACGATCAGTGAGTGCCGGCTCTTTTCTTCTTTATACCAGCATTGACTGTCAACTGCTTCTGCCAAGGCACCCGTGATCAGAAGTCTGAACCTCCATTGCAGGTGAGCAGTTCACACTGTGTTTGAGAGCGGTGGTGCCGTCCAGCTGTCTCTACATTTTGTGTAAAATGCTTTAACACTGGCGCATGTAATGCATCCTTTCCCCTGCGGAGGCGCTGTAGCAGGAGAGGACACTGCCCGCCTAGATCTGTAGAGGATTGCTTGGGATCTCGGCTGTTCCACACCCTGGGATTAGCTGATTTTCCACTGATCCCAAAGTGAAGAACCATCTTGACGTTTTACAGGTTTTTGTTGTGTTGAGTTACTGACGCTGTAAAATACAGAAAAGGGTCTCGACATTTCCAGAAAAAAACAGTTCAAAGTGGGAGAAGTATCTGATTTCAGGGTGGGTGACACAGACTGATGTCCGGAGGGCTCTCGGCAGCTCGCAGACCTCCAGACAAGGTGCCTTTCAGACGCATTTTGCTGACAAGGTTTCTCCCTTTACTCCTCCGAGCCTGCGCTAATGGAAGACGCTTTCTGGCAGCTGTGACCTGACATAATTAAGATGGCATCCCGATGTGTGCGGAGGAGCGGACGGGTCCCCGCGGCGAGGGGCTATTTAAAATGCTGAAACCTATACTCTGTTATAATTATCAGGGGCCGCAGGAACGGTGCAAAAGGGTTTGTTAAAATGCCAACACTTCCTGGGAGAGGTGTAAGACTTGCTCCCTGGCATGTCAGCGCTACTTCTACGTGTAAAAGCAAACTACCATGGTGGCCAAGCTCATAATTAAAAAGACAGGGTGTAAACAAATACCGAGGCCAAAGGTTCCTGTTGAAACGTGGCAGGGGGTCAAGAGGACAGAATCCCTGGCCCGGCCGGCTGCTGACATCATATCAGAGTATGCCATAAGGAAGCCATACCTTCTCCAAAATAGGATCCATCCCCAATGTACCATTCCCCCTATATCATAGCACTGCCCTATTACATGTCATTATATCCATAAAGAGAGCAAAGTCACTTTCTCCTGCAAGAACCCCTCGCGCTCTGCTGCTGCCGCCGTCATTCCCGTACTCTCTACCTCCTCTCAATATCTTTTCTTCCTTGTTTTTTCCAATAAACATTAATGATGATGCGGCAAGGCACAACAAAGCAGATGTGTCATTCTGTGGATACACCCGGCCCGTCCGTTCCCCCACTATGAAAGAAGAGCCGTTTCGTACAAGCAGCCGCCCGACCTGGAGGACTCGAGCCGTTCTTGGATTACAAGCATGGCTGCATCCTTTCTTATCAAATTCAGCCATATGACAAGGGTGCTGGAAATAAGACCCGGGTTGATGCACTGATGTCCTGGAGGCTGCTCTTTACAAGGGGTTCCCAACCGATATGGGTTAGGCTTCCTTTACACTTCCTAGGTTTTTTGCGGCCCGTTTTTGTGTGTCTTTTTTGTGGGTCGTATCACCGTAATTTTCAAGGTCTGCCACAATATCGGACCGCAAAAAACTTGCGGATCGCTGTTTTTCAGGTTCCCAATACTATAGCAAAAGTATTGGGGAAAAAAAAGGCGGTACGCAAAACCGGAAGTCACGGAGCATTGATTTACAATGGGGGCCGTGTCCGTAAGCCGTGAAATATATAGAGATTTTTTTCACGGCCGTAAATACGGCCTTACGGCGTACAGTGCTCTTACAAATTTTTGCGGCCCCATAGAAATGCATTGGGGCTGTAAAACGGGCCGAAAAAACATGGCAAGTGTAAAACCAGCCTTAAATGGGTAAAATTGCAAAGTGCTCATAAATACAAACAACGGACGTCTCATTGAAAATCCTGTGCTTGCAAACATTTGTTTTAAATCTATAAGGTACAGTTGTTGCTGTAAGTCACTTCTCTATCAGCAGTGACAGTTCTCCTACGCATGGAGCTCAGCACTTACAAGCTCTTTTCTATAAACCTTGCAAGCGCTGCTTTGAATCCTGAGTTCTCATGCGCTCCTCCGATTCTACAAAGGTAAAGCTGCCTCTGCTTGCAACATGGGAGTGTGCACGGTTCAGGCCAAGCTGTCCATCATCAGTGCACCGCCCCCGGCTGACAACAAGTTGGGAGGCTGGGGAGCGGTGCACTCCTCAAGAAAGAAGATTAGATAATGTCTTTCAGAAAATATAGAGGTCGATTTTGTCAGTATTTGGCTGCTAAACTGTTTGAAATGTCATGGTGAATTCATAGGTGCAGAAAATTTGTGCAGCTTATGGCATTTTTTGTCCTGGCCAGCTCTGCCAAAGGTGGGACGGAGCCAAGCCAGGAGGAGATGGGTGTAGCT
The DNA here is from genome assembly GCF_032444005.1 of Ranitomeya imitator. NCBI lineage: Eukaryota > Metazoa > Chordata > Amphibia > Anura > Dendrobatidae > Ranitomeya > Ranitomeya imitator. The sequence continues at coordinate 8,113,854 of NC_091290.1, read as the reverse complement.
GATAAACTAATCGTATTTCATGCCACAAAAGTACAGTAAATTACCACCGAAATGTCCTGCAGCCCCCGACCGGAAGCCGGGACATGCACTCACCTCTTCTCGAGTTTGGCTCATCCTAATTCAGAATGATGCGTAGAACACGGTGTTGGTGTATCGGGCCACAGACATACATATGTATCCTCATCACGTTATGGTCCACAGTCACTTACCACTTCACCTGCGCTCCTTCCTCTGACACCTCACATTCAAACTCCACTCTTTCTCCGACCATCACCGCTTGATCTTCCAGAGGACGCAGGATCAGCACCGGCGGCTCTGTACGAGAACACAGAACATTGCATCATTCAATCATATTCCTCCCCGTATGGGGTAAGGATCTCAGCAGAAGGAGATGAATGTGTTGATTTTGTGTGGAAAGTGACCTGTGCACTCGTGATTACATTGCACTGTGAAAACCATACAATTTGCTAAAATCCTTAGGAAGAAGAACCTATTTCCAAAAAACGGGGCAGGTTTAGACCACAAAATGCATATGATTAGGTGGAGCGACGCATTATCCTGTAGGAATATAATAGAAGGGGCTGCATGTAACACAACGTACAAACAAAAAAGTCTTAAGGTACCGTCACACTTAGCGACGCTGCAGCGATACCGACAACGATCCGGATCGCTGCAGCGTCGCTGTTTGGTCGCTGGAGAGCTGTCACACAGACAGCTCTCCAGCGACCAACGATCCCGAGGTCCCCGGTAACCAGGGTAAACATCGGGTAACTAAGCGCAGGGCCGCGCTTAGTAACCCGATGTTTACCCTGGTTACCAGCGTAAAAAAACAAACAGTACATACTTACATTCAGCTGTCTGTCCCTTGCCGTCTGGTTCCTGCACTGACTGCTGGCCGTAAAGTGAAAGTGAAAGCACAGCACAGCGGTGAGTCACACAGCGGTGACTCACCGCTGTGGCTGTGCTCTGCTTTCACTTTACGGCCAGCAGTCAGTGCAGGAACCAGACGGCAAGGGATCCAGCGATGTCTCCAGGGAGTCCAGCGACGAAATAAAGTTCTGGACTTTGTTCAGCGACCAACGATCTCCCAGCAGGGGCCTGATCGTTGGTCGCTGTCACACATAACGATTTCATTAACGATATCGTTGCTACGTCACAAATAGCAACGATATCGTTAACAATATTGTTATGTGTGAAGGTACCTTACCTTTAATGCAATGTGGACACGTCTGACACCTTCCATCTCCTGCAACAAATGATCACAAGTGACCGTGTCGGTAGCAAAGCAAAGTCTCGCATCTTTGCTAAATATCTCTTAATCTTTTTGCTGTTTTTAACCTATTTTTAGGAACCTGTTACTTTGTGTCGTGGCAAAATAGCTCCTGCTGCTACATGGAAACCATCAGCATGGTGATATTGATGGATAGGAGACGCTGGTATGCACAATATTGCTCTGAATGTCTTTGGAAACACAACCCCCGGATCATTACTACGGATGACGTTGATCACCCCGGGGCTGGCGGACTTCATGTGACATACAAACCTCTGACGAAGAGCTCGGTGAAGCACTTCTCCTCCCCTATCACACACGTGTACGCCGCGTCATCTGACAGCGAACAGTTGTTAATGGTCAAAATCCTTTTATTCCCGATGCTCTCAAAGATGTATCTGAGAAACAAAAATGAGACTGTGAACATCACGGAGGGCTGACAGGTTAGGTCTATGCACTTCCTGGCTGCTGCTGCCGCGTGCCTTCACATATCGGGGCCGTGACACTAAAGCAGATGCACAAAATTTTAAAAAAAAAGTATTTTTTTCAAGAAATGGCGCCTCTATGGGCTATACTTGGTATTGCAGCTCGTCCGTATGAGCTGCAGAACTGCACATTGCCCAGTTTATCGTGGTAGGGGGTGGGGGTTGAATGGTTAAAAAACTAAATAAAAGAAGTACCCCACCAGTCTTTACTTCCTACTACAGCAATAATGGCCTCACACAGGGTCATGTGACCAGTGAGGCCAATCACAGGCTGAGGTGGGTGACCACTGCAGCCAGCGATTGGCTATGAAGTCATTTCTTGTGTGCAGAGAGGGAATAGGAAGCAGAGACCGGCAGGGGACCGGTCAAATAGAGAGCCAGGGGAATCATAAGGCAAGTATCACTTCTTTTTTGTAAAACGATTGTCAAGATAGAGAATCCCTTTAATTGCACAGTGAAATAGACAATACTCATGGCTCCTCAGGCATCAGGGCTGCTCCTTTTACACCCCCAAGGCATCATGGTATAAAAAAGGGGAAAATGGAGCAGTTGAAGGCGGGCGGTCGGGGTATAGATTAGCATTGGGGCTCTGGGCTAATCAATAATATGGCTGGGCATGTGGCTGTGTGCTGGTTGCCAATGGGAAGCGCCAGCTAGCCACCTTGCCCATGTATATACGGGTGTGACCATGACTATAGACGAGTCGGTCGCAGGGATTTTCAGCTTCTCTCTCCTCCGCCTCAGACGGGTTTACGTGAAGCACTTCGGCAGATAATTAGGGACGGCACGGGTATGTAGCGCTGGGTAAAATTAAAGTGGTGACAAGTAGGGATGAAGAAGCGGCTGACGTCTCCAGACTGAGGACGATCACACATCCTCCTCTTCACACCGTTCCCGTTAACCTTGAGAAAGGACCGAGATTCCTTATTTTGGACTAATTTGTCTTACATAAAAGGAGGATGTCATAAAGAAAAAGGAGCATATGCTTGGCTTTAATAGCGCCATGCTGCGGTTCCCCTGCACGATGGATGACCGGCCACAACTGCAAGGAAAGACTGCGCAGCAGTTAATTCTCAGGATCCGTGCAGGCTCCTGAACTTAAAGCATGTCATTTTGATGGCATACCGCTACAAAGGTGCAGTTTTTGCTACAGCAGCTCCTATTGAAGTGAATGTAATCTGAGCTGCAGTACCAAGAGTGGCCACAGCACGGTGTGGAGCTGTGCCGTTCCACGGTGGGGCAGCTGCAAGTGACAGCAAACCGTACACACATATGGGGGCAAATGAGCGCATGCACTTGCAGAAAATATTTTTGCACACACGTGCGCTCACACATCCCAATATATGGACATGAGATAGAACAGGACGTGAATCAGTAAAGAATAGAGGCAGGTGCTGTGCTAGGATCCTGCAGATTTAGCCCTCGCTGACTTGATAGGATCTCACGATACAGACGTCTGACACACGGACATCTCGAGACTATGTCGGAGAACTTACTTGCTGAAGGATCAGTAACCGATTCAGATTAATCCATCAAGGCGCAAAGGAAGACGGCCAATAATAGAGGGAAGAAGGAGAGAAGACGATAAGTGGGTTAAGAATTCTAGGACTGGTCATCTCATACGTCCCGTCACTTATTACACACAGATGAGATTATAGCTATATAACAGGAAAGAAATATATCTTGGTACCGTGCTAGCCAGTAGATATTTAGCTATATAACAGACAGATATTGTCTCCCCTATTCTTGATTTTTGGTGCGAAGAGGGCTTGTACTACTCGGCTCGTCTCCCCATAATCAGGTCCTATTCTTGATTTTCGGTGGGAAGTGGGCTTGTACTACTCGGCTCGTCTCCCCATAATCAGGTCCTATTATTGATTTTCGGTGGGAAGTGGGCTTGTACCACTGGGCTCGTCTCCCCATAATCAGGTCCTATTATTGATTTTCGGTGGGAAGAAGGCTTGTACTACTCGGCTCGTCTCCCCATAATCAGGTCCTATTCTTGATTTTCGGTGGGAAGTGGGCTTGTACTACTCGGCTCGTCTCCCCATAATCAGGTCCTATTCTTGATTTTCGGTGGGAAGTGGGCTTGTACCACTGGGCTCGTCTCCCCATAATCAGGTCCTATTATTGATTTTCGGTGGGAAGAGGGCTTGTACTACTCGGCCCGTCTCCCCATAATCAGGTCCTATTCTTGATTTTCGGTGGGAAGTGGGCTTGTACTACTCGGCCCGTCTCCCCATAATCAGGTCCTATTCATGATTTTCGGTTGGAAGAGGGCTTGTACTACTCGGCCCGTCTCCCCATAATCAGGTCCTATTCTTGATTTTCGGTGGGAAGTGGGCTTGTACTACTCGGCCCGTCTCCCCATAATCAGGTCCTATTCTTGATTTTCGGTGGGAAGAGGGCTTGTACTACTCGGCCCGTCTCCCCATAATCAGGTCCTATTCATGGGACCATCTCACCTTCCAGTAACGCGGAGCTCCTGACCGTTCTTCAGCCATTTCACCTCTGCGTCAGGATTTGCCACTTCTACGACCAGCTTCATCTTCTGGCCCTTGTCCACTTGGTATGCGGGATCCAGCTTCTTCAGGAAAGCTAAAAACATGGAGTGAAAAACAATTGTTGGTGACAACTAAAGAATATCACAACCCAAAACGGCAAGAATTTGTGAGCAGCCCGAGCGGCATCTGTCAACGTCAGCAGGAGCAAGTCTTCACTGACTGTTCCCGTTTCAGCAGGAGGATCGGCCGATGATCTCCTGTTGACGGATCCTTCTCGATTCTCTATCAACGGCCGATTTCGTTTGTTGAGTGTTAATGTGGCGGATCCTCTGCCTGGAGGCATCTTACCTTCTTCTATTGAAATAAACATGCACACCTGAGCCGGGCATGCATGTTTACAGAGGAGTCAGGAAAAATAGCTGTCGGTGAAACAAGTCTTCCACCTACTGCCATCACGTGTGAAGCCATAGATATCAGATTTTCAGTAAAGCTTTACAATCTGACAGGAATCATTTGCAAATTGGGAACAGAAAATCTGATCACTGGAAATGGATTTTTGTTGGAGTGATGTCACCGTGATCATGGAGGAAGTGATGTCATGCTCTGGTCATGTCTGCTTCTACCAGCAGGCACCTCTGTATTCACCCTGCGGGGGGCGCTGGTGATGGATGGGGTGTCAGGGCCTGTATCTCTGGGTAGCGCAGACATTGTCCAGAGTGAGATACTAGTGTGGCTGGTACTTGTGGTACTGCCAGTTAGGCAGAAATGATGTGTGCTGTCCAGGAGTTCAGCATAAGTGATTAATGGGGCAGAACCACATCTTACTTAAACTCCCACTATACCACTAGGAGTTGCTAGAAGTTCTGAGTAGTTCACCTCTGACATCTCTCCTTCTGATCTGTTCCTGATTCTCACGTGGCTTGATCATGACTTTGATTTGCTGTCCCACCAGGCTTTGACTCCGGCGTTCTAACTTTTTTGTTTGTTTTTTCATATGATTTGGTCCCGTGTTTGCCTTTCCCGTTAGTGACCTCAATAGTTGACTGTCTTTGCCTAGTTTCACTCCTATAGCCAGCAGCTACTCCGTGGACACAACCCAGGGGGCCCTGTTCTAGATCCAGATCCCTGTATAGGGGTATAAAAGTAAAGGCCGCAGGTCCCTCTGGGAGCTGCTAGAAACAGCAGCTAGGACCACGTCTGTCTAACGTCGTCTTTTTGAGCCATTGGTACCAGACAGACAACTCTTGGATTCCAAAACAATGGTGCTTACTAAGAAAGTCATGAGGCCCCATTGTACTCGAGACGTTTCCTAGAAGTGGGAGAGTTATTGGGATCATTACTGTCGTTCTCCTCAATATTCCAGAGTTCGGACTCAAGAACCGAAGGTTTTCCTGCATAGGACCAGGCCTATAATATTCTGTGGTGCAAATAAAGAACACTGTCCTACATTCATGCAATTTGCAGTTTGGTGAAAGGCCGGGCGGGCGGTTACACTTGCACAATTCCAAACTTCTGTAGCTAAAACAACACAATCGTGTAACAAACAAGCGGTTGTGAAATGTCGGATTATTTTTGGCATTTTGACATCAGCAAAGCAAATTACAATCACAGTAAACTAAAAAGATCAGTTTCCATAAACCGGACACAATTTACTGCGAATCAAATTCTCCATTAATTGGCCGCCTGGATGTGGGGGTCCTTGGCACCTCATCACATCTGCGCTAAATTTTTCTTTTTTTATTGGCTCTTGACCCCCATTTAAAAAAAAAAAAAAAAAAAAGTCGGTGTTGCTTAGAAGGAGATGTGGGGTCTCAAGGACCTGACACATTTACTGCAGTTTATCCCAGAAGACCATCATAAAGATCAGAAATCTGTGTGGATTTTATTTTCTGATCCATGTGCAGTATAACAGATGAGAGGTGAGCTCTTCTCAATACATTGGGCAATTTTACTAAATAAAGTTCACTTGTCATCCTGTTAGCATGTCGCGGAGCAGCAGAACCTGAGCAGATTGATATCAAGTTTTGTGGGAAAGGATTCAGTATAACTGGTTCTTTGCTCATTGAAAACACTGCTCATTCTGAGCTTAGAAGTCCAGTGGGCGGTCTTACTAAGACTGACAGTCTAGGTCCGCCCACTGGACTCCTAAGCCCAGCATGAAGTTCAAATTAATAAAATAAATGTTCTACTGAATCGTTTCCTACAAGTTACATATAATCTGCTTAGCATGTCCTCCGCTATAACATGCAGCCACCAGAATGGACATTTTCAGGGTTCGCTTTAATCTGTGGCCATTGGACTTTATCGTCCGTTTCTCACTTATGGTGTACTTTAGGATGAATGTGTGCTAGACCTCCTCCTCTCACCTTCACTCTTCTTCTCCTCTTTCTTCATCTTCTTCAGACGTTTGAGGAGCCCCCGCAGATCGGTGATACCGTACTGGAAAGCGATCTTCTCATACTCGGAGGGAGGCGCTTTACGGAGGATCTCCCAAACATCGATGTCGGGTTCGGTCTCCTGCTTTGCCTCATTACTGTCAGAAGAGATGGTGTCAGTATACGGATATGGACGCCTCCAGCCTGGACCGCAGGATGGTGGATGAAAACCTCGTGCTGGCTAATGACCGCTGCACATGTCTGAGGGGGCAGATATAGCGGGTTCCTATAACAGTAGGGCAGATATAGCGGGTTCCTATAACAGTAGGGCAGATAGAGGGGGCTCCTATAACAGTAGGGCAGATATAGCGGGCTCCTATAACAGTAGGGCAGATATAGCGGGCTCCTATAACAGTAGGGCAGATATAGCGGGTTCCTATAACAGTAGGGCAGATATAGCGGGTTCCTATAACAGTAGGGCAGATAGAGGGGGCTCCTATAACAGTAGGGCAGATATAGCGGGCTCCTATAACAGTAGGGCAGATATAGCGGGCTCCTATAACAGTAGGGCAGATAGAGGGGGCTCCTATAACAGTAGAGCAGATATAGCGGGTTCCTATAACAGTAGGGCAGATAGAGGGGGTTCCTATAACAGTAGGGCAGATAGAGGGGGCTCCTATAACAGTAGGGCAGATAGAGCGGGTTCCTATAACAGTAGGGCAGATATAGCGGGCTCCTATAACAGTAGGGCAGATATAGCTGGCTCCTATAACAGTAGGGCAGATAGAGCGGGTTCCTATAACAGTAGGGCAGATAGAGGGGGCTCCTATAACAGTAGGGCAGATATAGCGGGTTCCTATAACAGTAGGGCAGATAGAGGGGGCTCCTATAACAGTAGGGCAGATATAGCGGGTTCCTATAACAGTAGGGCAGATATAGCGGGTTCCTATAACAGTAGGGCAGATATAGCGGGTTCCTATAACAGTAGGGCAGATAGAGGGGGCTCCTATAACAGTAGGGCAGATATAGCGGGTTCCTATAACAGTAGGGCAGATATAGCAGGTTCCTATAACAGTAGGGCAGATATAGCGGGTTCCTATAACAGTAGGGCAGATATAGCGGGCTCCTATAACAGTAGGGCAGATAGAGCGGGTTCCTATAACAGTAGGGCAGATATAGCGGGCTCCTATAACAGTAGGGCAGATAGAGCGGGTTCCTATAACAGTAGAGCAGATATAGCGGGCTCCTATAACAGTAGAGCAGATATAGCGGGCTCCTATAACAGTAGGGCAGATATAGCGGGCTCCTATAACAGTAGGGCAGATAGAGCGGGTTCCTATAACAGTAGGGCAGATAGAGCGGGTTCCTATAACAGTAGGGCAGATATAGCGGGCTCCTATAACAGTAGAGCAGATATAGCGGGTTCCTATAACAGTAGAGCAGATATAGCGGGCTCCTATAACAGTAGGGCAGATATAGCGGGCTCCTGTAACAGTAGGGCAGATAGAGGGGGGTCCTATAACAGTAGGGCAGATATAGCTGGCTCCTATAACAGTATGGCAGATATAGCGGGTTCCTATAACAGTAGAGCAGATATAGCGGGCTCCTATAACAGTAGGGCAGATATAGCGGGCTCCTATAACAGTAGGGCAGATATAGCGGGCTCCTATAACAGTAGAGCAGATATAGCGGGTTCCTATAACAGTAGAGCAGATATAGCGGGTTCCTATAACAGTAGGGCAGATATAGCGGGTTCCTATAACAGTAGAGCAGATATAGCGGGCTCCTATAACAGTAGGGCAGATATAGCGGGCTCCTGTAACAGTAGGGCAGATAGAGGGGGGTCCTATAACAGTAGGGCAGATATAGCGGGCTCCTATAACAGTAGGGCAGATATAGCGGGCTCCTATAACAGTAGGGCAGATAGAGGGGGCTCCTATAACAGTAGGGCAGATATAGCGGGTTCCTATAACAGTACGGCAGATATAGCAGGTTCCTATAACAGTAGGGCAGATATAGCGGGCTCCTATAACAGTAGGGCAGATATAGCGGGCTCCTATAACAGTAGGGCAGATATAGCGGGTTCCTATAACAGTAGGGCAGATATAGCGGGCTCCTATAACAGTAGGGCAGATATAGCGGGCTCCTATAACAGTAGGGCAGATATAGCGGGTTCCTATAACAGTAGGGCAGATATAGCGGGTTCCTATAACAGTAGGGCAGATATAGCGGGCTCCTATAACAGTAGAGCAGATATAGCGGGCTCCTATAACAGTAGAGCAGATATAGCGGGCTCCTATAACAGTAGGGCAGATATAGCGGGCTCCTATAACAGTAGGGCAGATATAGCGGGCTCCTATAACAGTAGGGCAGATATAGCGGGCTCCTATAACAGTAGGGCAGATATAGCGGGTTCCTATAACAGTAGGGCAGATAGAGCGGGCTCCTATAACAGTAGGGCAGATATAGCGGGCTCCTATAACAGTAGGGCAGATATAGCGGGTTCCTATAAAAGTAGGGCAGATATAGCGGGCTCCTATAACAGTAGGGCAGATATAGCGGGCTCCTATAACAGTAGAGCAGATATAGCGGGCTCCTATAACAGTAGAGCAGATATAGCGGGCTCCTATAACAGTAGGGCAGATATAGCGGGCTCCTATAACAGTAGGGCAGATATAGCGGGCTCCTATAACAGTAGAGCAGATATAGCGGGCTCCTATAACAGTAGAGCAGATATAGCGGGTTCCTATAACAGTAGAGCAGATATAGCGGGTTCCTATAACAGTAGAGCAGATATAGCGGGCTCCTATAACAGTAGGGCAGATATAGCGGGTTCCTATAACAGTAGAGCAGATATAGCGGGTTCCTATAACAGTAGAGCAGATATAGCGGGCTCCTATAACAGTAGGGCAGATATAGCGGGCTCCTATAACAGTAGAGCAGATATAGCGGGTTCCTATAACAGTAGAGCAGATATAGCGGGTTCCTATAACAGTAGGGCTGATATAGCGGGCTCCTATAACAGTAGAGCAGATATAGCGGGTTCCTATAACAGTAGAGCAGATATAGCGGGTTCCTATAACAGTAGAGCAGATATAGCGGGCTCCTATAACAGTAGGGCAGATATAGCGGGTTCCTATAACAGTAGGGCAGATATAGCGGGTTCCTATAACAGTAGGGCAGATAGAGCAGGTTCCTATAACAGTAGGGCAGATAGAGGGGGCTCCTATAACAGTAGGGCAGATATAGCGGGCTCCTATAACAGTAGTGCAGATATAGCGGGTTCCTATAACAGTAGGGCAGATATAGCGGGTTCCTATAACAGTAGGGCAGATAGAGGGGGCTCCTATAACAGTAGGGCAGATATAGCGGGCTCCTATAACAGTAGGGCAGATATAGCGGGCTCCTATAACAGTAGGGCAGATATAGCGGGTTCCTATAACAGTAGGGCAGATAGAGGAGGCTCCTATAACAGTAGGGCAGATATAGCGGGTTCCTATAACAGTAGGGCAGATATAGCGGGTTCCTATAACAGTAGGGCAGATATAGCAGGTTCCTATAACAGTAGGGCAGATATAGCGGGTTCCTATAACAGTAGGGCAGATAGAGGAGGCTCCTATAACAGTAGGGCAGATATAGCTGGCTCCTATAACAGTAGGGCAGATAGAGCAGGTTCCTATAACAGTAGGGCAGATAGAGGGGGCTCCTATAACAGTAGGGCAGATATAGCGGGCTCCTATAACAGTAGTGCAGATATAGCGGGTTCCTATAACAGTAGGGCAGATATAGCGGGTTCCTATAACAGTAGGGCAGATAGAGGGGGCTCCTATAACAGTAGGGCAGATATAGCGGGCTCCTATAACAGTAGGGCAGATATAGCGGGCTCCTATAACAGTAGGGCAGATATAGCGGGTTCCTATAACAGTAGGGCAGATAGAGGAGGCTCCTATAACAGTAGGGCAGATATAGCGGGTTCCTATAACAGTAGGGCAGATATAGCGGGTTCCTATAACAGTAGGGCAGATATAGCAGGTTCCTATAACAGTAGGGCAGATATAGCGGGTTCCTATAACAGTAGGGCAGATATAGCGGGCTCCTATAACAGTAGGGCAGATATAGCGGGTTCCTATAACAGTAGGGCAGATAGAGGAGGCTCCTATAACAGTAGGGCAGATATAGCGGGCTCCTATAACAGTAGGGCAGATATAGCTGGCTCCTATAACAGTATGGCAGATAGAGCGGGTTCCTATAACAGTAGGGCAGATATAGCGGGCTCCTATAACAGTAGAGCAGATATAGCGGGTTCCTATAACAGTAGAGCAGATATAGCGGGTTCCTATAACAGTAGGGCAGATATAGCGGGCTCCTATAACAGTAGGGCAGATATAGCGGGCTCCTATAACAGTAGAGCAGATATAGCGGGTTCCTATAACAGTAGGGCAGATATAGCGGGCTCCTATAACAGTAGGGCAGATATAGCGGGTTCCTATAAAAGTAGGGCAGATATAGCGGGCTCCTATAACAGTAGGGCAGATATAGCGGGCTCCTATAACAGTAGAGCAGATATAGCGGGCTCCTATAACAGTAGAGCAGATATAGCGGGCTCCTATAACAGTAGAGCAGATATAGCGGGCTCCTATAACAGTAGGGCAGATATAGCGGGTTCCTATAACAGTAGGGCAGATAGAGGAGGCTCCTATAACAGTAGGGCAGATATAGCTGGCTCCTATAACAGTAGGGCAGATAGAGCAGGTTCCTATAACAGTAGGGCAGATAGAGGGGGCTCCTATAACAGTAGGGCAGATATAGCGGGTTCCTATAACAGTAGGGCAGATAGAGGGGGCTCCTATAACAGTAGGGCAGATATAGCGGGCTCCTATAACAGTAGGGCAGATAGAGCGGGTTCCTATAACAGTAGGGCAGATATAGCGGGCTCCTATAACAGTAGGGCAGATATAGCGGGCTCCTATAACAGTAGGGCAGATATAGCGGGCTCCTATAACAGTAGGGCAGATAGAGGGGGCTCCTATAACAGTAGGGCAGATATAGCGGGTTCCTATAACAGTAGAGCAGATATAGCGGGCTCCTATAACAGTAGGGCAGATATAGCGGGCTCCTATAACAGTAGAGCAGATATAGCGGGCTCCTATAACAGTAGGGCAGATATAGCGGGTTCCTATAACAGTAGAGCAGATATAGCGGGCTCCTATAACAGTAGGGCAGATATAGCGGGCTCCTATAACAGTAGGGCAGATATAGCGGGCTCCTATAACAGTAGAGCAGATATAGCGGGTTCCTATAACAGTAGAGCAGATATAGCGGGCTCCTATAACAGTAGGGCAGATATAGCGGGCTCCTATAACAGTAGGGCAGATATAGCGGGCTCCTATAACAGTAGGGCAGATATAGCGGGTTCCTATAACAGTAGGGCAGATATAGCGGGTTCCTATAACAGTAGAGCAGATATAGCGGGCTCCTATAACAGTAGGGCAGATATAGCGGGCTCCTATAACAGTAGGGCAGATATAGCGGGCTCCTATAACAGTAGGGCAGATATAGCGGGCTCCTATAACAGTAGGGCAGATATAGCGGGCTCCTATAACAGTAGGGCAGATATAGCGGGCTCCTATAACAGTAGGGCAGATAGAGCAGGTTCCTATAACAGTAGGGCAGATAGAGGGGGCTCCTATAACAGTAGGGCAGATATAGCGGGTTCCTATAACAGTAGAGCAGATATAGCGGGTTCCTATAACAGTAGAGCAGATATAGCGGGTTCCTATAACAGTAGAGCAGATATAGCGGGCTCCTATAACAGTAGGGCAGATATAGCGGGCTCCTATAACAGTAGGGCAGATAGAGCAGGTTCCTATAACAGTAGGGCAGATAGAGGGGGCTCCTATAACAGTAGGGCAGATATAGCGGGCTCCTATAACAGTAGGGCAGATAGAGGAGGCTCCTATAACAGTAGGGCAGATATAGCTGGCTCCTATAACAGTAGAGCAGATATAGCGGGTTCCTATAACAGTAGGGCAGACAGAGGGGGCTCCTATAACAGTAGGGCAGATATAGCGGGCTCCTATAACAGTAGGGCAGATATAGCGGGCTCCTATAACAGTAGGGCAGATATAGCGGGCTCCTATAACAGTAGGGCAGATATAGCTGGCTCCTATAACAGTAGGGCAGATGGAGTGGGCTCCTATAACAGTAGGGCAGATATAGCGGGCTCCTATAACAGTAGGGCAGATAGAGCGGGTTCCTATAACAGTAGGGCAGATATAGCGGGTTCCTATAACAGTAGAGCAGATATAGCGGGCTCCTATAACAGTAGGGCAGATATAGCGGGCTCCTATAACAGTAGGGCAGATATAGCGGGTTCCTATAACAGTAGGGCAGATATAGCGGGCTCCTATAACAGTAGGGCAGATATAGCGGGCTCCTATAACAGTAGGGCAGATATAGCGGGCTCCTATAACAGTAGGGCAGATAGAGGAGGCTCCTATAACAGTGGGGCAGATATAGCGGGTTCCTATAACAGTACGGCAGATATAGCGGGTTCCTATAACAGTAGGGCAGATATAGCGGGCTCCTATAACAGTAGGGCAGATATAGCGGGTTCCTATAACAGTAGGGCAGATAGAGGAGGCTCCTATAACAGTAGGGCAGATATAGCGGGCTCCTATAACAGTAGAGCAGATATAGCGGGTTCCTATAACAGTAGGGCAGATAGAGGAGGCTCCTATAACAGTAGGGCAGATATAGCGGGTTCCTATAACAGTAGGGCAGATATAGCGGGCTCCTATAACAGTAGGGCAGATAGAGCAGGTTCCTATAACAGTAGGGCAGATAGAGGGGGCTCCTATAACAGTAGGGCAGATATAGCGGGTTCCTATAACAGTAGGGCAGATAGAGGGGGCTCCTATAACAGTAGGGCAGATATAGCGGGCTCCTATAACAGTAGGGCAGATAGAGCGGGTTCCTATAACAGTAGGGCAGATATAGCGGGCTCCTATAACAGTAGAGCAGATATAGCGGGTTCCTATAACAGTAGAGCAGATATAGCGGGCTCCTATAACAGTAGGGCAGATATAGCGGGCTCCTATAACAGTAGGGCAGATAGAGGGGGCTCCTATAACAGTAGGGCAGATATAGCGGGCTCCTATAACAGTAGGGCAGATATAGCGGGTTCCTATAACAGTAGGGCAGATATAGCGGGCTCCTATAACAGTAGGGCAGATATAGCGGGCTCCTATAACAGTAGAGCAGATATAGCGGGTTCCTATAACAGTAGAGCAGATATAGCGGGCTCCTATAACAGTAGAGCAGATATAGCGGGCTCCTATAACAGTAGAGCAGATATAGCGGGTTCCTATAACAGTAGAGCAGATATAGCGGGTTCCTATAACAGTAGAGCAGATATAGCGGGCTCCTATAACAGTAGGGCAGATATAGCGGGCTCCTATAACAGTAGGGCAGATATAGCGGGCTCCTATAACAGTAGGGCAGATATAGCGGGCTCCTATAACAGTAGGGCAGATAGAGCAGGTTCCTATAACAGTAGGGCAGATAGAGGGGGCTCCTATAACAGTAGGGCAGATATAGCGGGTTCCTATAACAGTAGAGCAGATATAGCGGGTTCCTATAACAGTAGAGCAGATATAGCGGGTTCCTATAACAGTAGAGCAGATATAGCGGGCTCCTATAACAGTAGGGCAGATATAGCGGGCTCCTATAACAGTAGGGCAGATAGAGCAGGTTCCTATAACAGTAGGGCAGATAGAGGGGGCTCCTATAACAGTAGGGCAGATATAGCGGGTTCCTATAACAGTAGGGCAGACAGAGGGGGCTCCTATAACAGTAGGGCAGATATAGCGGGCTCCTATAACAGTAGGGCAGATATAGCGGGCTCCTATAACAGTAGGGCAGATATAGCGGGCTCCTATAACAGTAGGGCAGATATAGCTGGCTCCTATAACAGTAGGGCAGATGGAGCGGGCTCCTATAACAGTAGGGCAGATATAGCGGGCTCCTATAACAGTAGGGCAGATAGAGCGGGTTCCTATAACAGTAGGGCAGATATAGCGGGTTCCTATAACAGTAGAGCAGATATAGCGGGCTCCTATAACAGTAGGGCAGATATAGCGGGCTCCTATAACAGTAGGGCAGATATAGCGGGTTCCTATAACAGTAGGGCAGATATAGCGGGCTCCTATAACAGTAGGGCAGATATAGCGGGCTCCTATAACAGTAGGGCAGATAGAGGAGGCTCCTATAACAGTAGGGCAGATATAGCGGGTTCCTATAACAGTACGGCAGATATAGCGGGTTCCTATAACAGTAGGGCAGATATAGCAGGTTCCTATAACAGTAGGGCAGATATAGCGGGTTCCTATAACAGTAGGGCAGATAGAGCGGGCTCCTATAACAGTAGTGCAGATATAGTGGGCTCCTATAACAGTACGGCAGATATAGCGGGTTCCTATAACAGTAGGGCAGATATAGCAGGTTCCTATAACAGTAGGGCAGATAGAGGAGGCTCCTATAACAGTAGGGCAGATAGAGGAGGCTCCTATAACAGTAGGGCAGATATAGCGGGCTCCTATAATAGTACGGCAGATATAGCGGGTTCCTATAACAGTAGGGCAGATATAGCGGGTTCCTACAACAGTAGGGCAGATATAGCGGGCTCCTATAACAGTAGGGCAGATATAGCGGGCTCCTATAACAGTAGGGCAGATATAGCGGGCTCCTATAACAGTAGGGCAGATAGAGCGGGCTCCTATAACAGTAGGGCAGATAGAGCGGGCTCCTATAACAGTAGGGCAGATAGAGCGGGTTCCTATAACAGTAGGGAAGATATAGCGGGCTCCTATAACAGTAGGGCAGATATAGCGGGCTCCTATAATAGTAGGGCAGATAGAGCGGGCTCCTATAACAGTAGGGCAGATAGAGCGGGCTCCTATAACAGTAGGGCAGATAGAGCGGGTTCCTATAACAGTAGGGAAGATATAGCGGGCTCCTATAACAGTAGGGCAGATATAGCGGGCTCCTATAACAGTAGGGCAGATATAGCGGGCTCCTATAACAGTAGGGCAGATAGAGCGGGCTCCTATAACAGTAGGGCAGATATAGCGGGCTCCTATAACAGTAGGGCAGATAGAGCGGGTTCCTATAACAGTAGGGCAGATATAGCGGGCTCCTATAACAGTAGGGCAGATATAGCGGGTTCCTATAACAGTAGGGCAGATATAGCGGGCTCCTATAACAGTAGGGCAGATATAGCGGGCTCCTATAACAGTAGGGCAGATAGAGCGGGCTCCTATAACAGTAGGGCAGATATAGCGGGCTCCTATAACAGTAGGGCAGATAGAGCGGGTTCCTATAACAGTAGGGCAGATATAGCGGGCTCCTATAACAGTAGGGCAGATAGAGCGGGCTCCTATAACAGTAGGGCAGATATAGCGGGCTCCTATAACAGTAGGGCAGATAGAGCGGGTTCCTATAACAGTAGGGCAGATATAGCGGGTTCCTATAACAGTAGGGCAGATAGAGCGGGCTCCTATAACAGTAGGGCAGATATAGCGGGCTCCTATAACAGTAGGGCAGATAGAGCGGGCTCCTATAACAGTAGGGCAGATATAGCGGGCTCCTATAACAGTAGGGCAGATAGAGGAGGCTCCTATAACAGTAGAGCAGATATAGCGGGTTCCTATAACAGTAGGGCAGATATAGCGGGCTCCTATAACAGTAGGGCAGATAGAGCGGGCTCCTGCGCCTTGATTATTATAATAGTGTGGCCCTCTGGGAAATGTGATGCTCACTGCATTATGTAGTCAAAAGTTTGAGAACTTTTATACCTGGCCAATTTATTGTGGAGTCTAAAACTACTTTAATAAGTTCTCCAGGAGTAGAAAACATGGCTGCCTTCTTTTAAAACTAGCGCCACCCTGTCTACAGGTTGCGTCTGGTATTGCAGCTCAGGACTATTGAAGTAAATGGTGCAGAGTTGCAATACCAGTCACAACCTGCAGACAGGGGTGATGCTGTTTTTTGGATAAAGGCAGCCATGTTTATCCAATCCCACGCAACCCCTTTAACTCTCTCTCATCAGGACTGTATTGATCATATTTCTAGACGTTCTTTTTTATGATTGGTCACTGTGGATTGTACAGTTAAGAGAGTTGGATTAAGACTGATCACTAGTAATGACAATAATTAATTGTTGAAATTACATTACATATTCAGGTGATTTAAAGGGAATTTGACAACATTTTTATAGATTTTTTTTTTTATTTTCCATATCACCATCTATTTATAATATTAGAGTCACACTTCCTGTAATGTACACGTGACTTTTCAGCAGACTGATTATCAAAACAGACAGGACTACAACACCTGATAACACCTCTATATACAGCTCACCTCCTCCTTCTATGCAATGACTGATAACTCTATATACCCACCATTCACAATAGGTGATGTCACAGCTCACCTCCTCCTCCTGTACAATGACTGATAACACTTCTATATACAGCGGATAACACAGGATCCACCATTCACAATAGGTGATGTCACAGCTCACCTCCTCCTCCTGTATAATGACTGATAACACCTCTATATACAGTAGATAGCACAATAGACTACAGTAGACATTCACAATAGGCGATGTCACAGCTCACCTCCTCCTCCTCCTGTACAATGACTGATATCACCTTTATATACAGTAGATAACACAAGATCCACCATTCACAATAGGTGATGTCACAGCTCACCTCCTTCTCCTGTACAATGACTGATATCACCTCTATATACAGTAGATAACACAAGATCCACCATTCACTATGGTAACAGCTCACCTCCTCCTCCTTAGTGCAAAAGCATTTAAGAAAATGCATTTAACATAAAAGACCGATTAAAACAATAATACTTTCTTCGGGTATGTGCACAGGTCAGGATTTCTTGCAGAAATTTTCCCGACAAAATCCGGACATTTCTGCCAGAAATCGGCATGCGTTTTACCGCGATTTTGACGCGTTTTTGGTGCGGTTTTTCCCAAATGCATAGAATTTGTGGGAAAAACTCAGAAAATCCGCAAAAATAATGAACATGCTAATTTTTTTACCGCGATGCGTTTTTTTCGCGGGAAAAACGCATTCATGTGCACAAAACATGCAGAATGCATTCTAAATGATAGAATGCATAATGTATGCGTTTTAATGAGTTTTTATAGCGTTTTTAGCGCGAAAAAACGCAAAAAAACCTCTACAATGAGTTTTGGAGATTACTTTGTTGAGAGAATTAACCTCACAACCCCCTGTCCTTCAGATGTTCTCTCCCTCTCTCGTATTGTGGGACAGAGCAGCCATTTCCTCATCTGGGGGGCACTTGGCCTGGTGCTGGGTGCAGAGGGCACCACCCGCGAGGGGCTTAGATATGGGAGTGGAGCAGCAGCCAGTTGTCTCGGATGAAGTTAAGTCAAGGGTCTCGCTACGAGCCTCCGGTTACTCCAAAGATCCTTTTTTACAATGAAACAGAGCTGCCCTTTGCTAGTAATCAGGAGACCACAAATAGACACACGTTGGGGCAGGTCGTGCTTTGGCCGCTGTTCAGATCAGTTATGAGCTGGTGCTTCGGTGAATATGACCATGTAAATCGCAATCTGGACATGTGTTTACAGGGGATCATAACCCACCAGCACGTCACGTCGTTAAGGACAGTAAATCCTTTTCTAAAGAGAGGACTGAACACCGGTCAACAGGATCCTCCGGGATGCAACAATGTGGCACTAGATATGGGTGAAGATTTAGGAGGAAGCTCACCAAGTGTTCAGGACCCTTCCTGGAGTTTGCTCGGATTTGCATTCTTTTCCAGGACAAGGAGCAGGCAAGACCCTCAGACTATTTATACCCCCTCTTGTTTGGGGTTTAAACTACCATTAATATTCACTGGCACTATTACATTCACTTTTGGACCTACTACGGAGCGTGACCAGAAAGAGCACAACTGTCTCGAGCGGACCCATGCATGCATGCATCATGTGAACAGCTGTCAATGGGCATCATGTAATACTTTAATTACCCAGTGGGGGCGCTGCAGGAGAATTGAGCGCCTGCTGAAGCCTACAGCCGATTGCCACAACACCCAGACAACTTTTTGAGGACCATTTTAGCAAAATATAAAGATCCAATGTAAGGAACTTGGTAGGAAAGAGAAGGAGATCCAGCTCAACGAAATAGTGAAAAATCCATAGTTTATTTCACTTAAAATATAGTGAAAGGACAAAACATCAGCATACAGAAAAATTAAAACCAAGGTCAACGCGTTTCCAGTGACTAAGCACCCTTAATCATGATTAAGGGTGCTTAGTCACCGGAAACGCGTTTTAATTTTTCTGTATGCTGATCTCCTTCTCTTTCCTGTTCGTCCACACCCAGACACAGCGGTTCCGTGCTCCGAGCTCCTGAGAATGTCGGTATGGTGAGCTGGATTTTGTTTTTCCAAGGAACCTGGTAGACAATAACATCATGGCTGATAAACCACAGACCACATCTTGACCTTATGGGAAGACGTTGGTATGGTTTGGGTCTTACCGATTTACGGAACGCAGGAAACTGCTGGACTTGCAAAGAGGCATTCAGAAAAGCATGCATCGGAGACAGCGCCCGCATCACCGGGGCAAGAGAGAGCGAGACACGTCAGTGCAAGGCAACCACCAGAAATCACCATCACTCATAAGACAGACGTAATTTCTTATCATGCCGTACAAAGAAAAAGTCTATGACATGCGGAGAAAGAATGTGACAACCGGGAAAAAAGTGCAAAATCAAGAAGGCGTGCAAATCCTGGAGCAAAGCAGGTCAGAACAAGCAGGTGAAGGTTTGGACGTGGCTGTGACAGCAATCATGGAGAACAAGGGTTTCATCATCGACAAAACTGGTGCAAAATTATTCTACTTCCATAGAAGGTTTCAGAAAAAAGCGTGGCTCCTACTTCTTCTACCACAGTTATTTTAGGAAGATCTGAAGGACCTCAGTCAACTAGTTCGCTAATGATCACCCCCAAGAAGCCGATATTGTCTATTGAAGCCCGTCTATGGCTCCGTACATCACTCATAATGGAAATGTTGGCGTTTTCTGGGACGTTAATGTTCATGGCCTTTCCGTAGAGTAGGTCATTAGTATCTGACCGGTTGGGTTCCTGGATCCTGGCAGATCAGCTACATGACGAGGCCAGGTTACTTACAGGCACAAACGTGAGTGTCAGACCTGAGCGTCTCCGATCTTGGGTGAGATCGACGTGTTGTGATCAGACATCGCTCATGGTCCCACTCCTCCTAAATCGTTTTGTCTTTTCTACATCATTTGGACAGTAATTTTTGTCGCTTTTTCTGTAGGAGGTGGAGGTCACTGACGTAACACAAATTCTCCACGGATTGCTGTTACTGCAGCGTATTTGGGCAATGTCAGAATTTACAGGTGTTATCAAGGGTTGGTAGAAGGGCCCAGGTTACCAACAAACAGTGGAGGCAGCAAACGAGTCCTATATGTTTAGTTTGTTATGTATTGGAGAATTTCACTCAAATTAGGGCAGTGGCACCCACTAAAATCCCAATTATTCCACAAAATGCCCTAGAAAAGCTCAATCAGTCCCCGGTTGTGGCGCCATCGAATGTCTGAGAGGTGGCGCTACATATATCCAGCATAATTCCAGGTCTGGCACTTTGGGGAGCCGTAGAGTCATCATCATGAATCCTGAATGATGTGAGCACTAACCAAACCTGGAAAAATACCAGGTCCAAAACTGCTCAGGGCCATCTGGGTAGGAGGCACACTTATACTTTAAGTTTTTTGCAGGTCAGGTTGTTTCTTTAAGTTTTCTTTAATGGTTTCAATCTCCTGCAATTAACATTAGACCCCAATATGTAAAGCACCAGAATAAGCCCAATATCAGATATTTGGTGAGCCTCGCTGATCTCCTGGTGCCTGCTAATGGCTGCCCGCATTGAGGAAGATGATACTAATCACTTGTCGGGTGCTTGGCAGATTTAGTATTACTTCCTTGCAGTGAATTCTAATTATCATTGCACCCTGACGGGAATCAAATAAAACTATGCATGGCTGCATCTTTCTCTATAGGGAGTCACGGAAGCAGCCAGGCCCACATGCCTAGTTATAGAAGGTTATGGCAGAGACACACGTGCACCACCTCTCAATTATTTCCTAGTCATTAGTCACCTCACTATCCCGGACAGGGGTAAAGGGACCCCCACTATGGAGTCAGGTGGCATTTATGGCACAATCACAGTATCTAGGATAGGAATTCTTCTTTAAAGGCTAAGGACCTCACTTCTACCCAGAATAACTGTCTTCTAGACTCTTTTATGATCCTTTTTTCATGCACGCCTTGACGTGATGAGAGATCCATCTTACGGGCCTGTACTGGGGGCTTAATATAGCAGGGCGGCCCTTTCTTCAGACCATGATGCCGACTATCCGATTACTCTCTGCAGACCAGCTGTCACGTCCACAGGAAGGTGCGATTCCCTCTGAATAGAGACAGCTGCATTGTGCGCTCTCTTCCCGACTCTCCATTCGTGGTCACTGCACTCACTGTCTATATATAAGGACGATTAGCACAACCAGTGATGGGGACTTGGATCTGATCAGAGCTTTGGCGAGTGCGACATTCGCGAAGCGTTACTACATGTGTATTGCCGGCGTATGGACGTCAGTCCAAGTCCATGGTGGGTTAGGCTTGGCCAGAAGCATCAGAAAAGCTCACGCTGTCATGCATGTGGCAGGCAGATCACCGAGAACTTACTCTCTGTTTGCAGGAACAAGGTCAGAGGAAAATAAGAAAAAAGGTTATAGATAAAAAGGATGCAAATACTAGTGTGTGTATGGTGTCGAGATACACAATGTATAAAGTACATAGGAGGACCGTGTTAGAAGAACTAAGCAAGCAATTAAAGGGATGCAGCAAGAGAGCAAAAGAGGCCCTGCGAGCAATGTAAGGAAGCGTAGGAAAACAATGGACGCAGCAAGCAAAATATATAATGCAAAAGCATTTAATCATGGTGATAAGAGAACAACAAGCATCGGATGGATGGAAGCGGAACGCAGAAGCATCGCAACATAGGATAGAGGCACAAAGCAAGGGCAGGTGCAGCAAGCCACGCACAAGGCAAAAGGGATGCTGCAAGCAATGCTAGAGCAGATAGAAAGGGATGCTGCAAGGAGTGATAGAGCAGAGAGAAAGTGATGCTGCAAGGAGTGATAGAGCAGATAGAAAGGGACGCTGCAAGCAATGCTAGAGCAGATAGAAAGGGATGCTGCAAGGAGTGATAGAGCAGATAGAAAGGGATGCTGCAAGCAATGCTAGAGCAGATAGAAAGGGATGCTGCAAGGAGTGATAGAGCAGAGAGAAAGTGATGCTGCAAGGAGTGATAGAGCACATAGAAAGGGATGCTGCAAGGAGTGATAGAGCAGATAGAAAGGGACGCTGCAAGCAATGCTAGAGCAGATAGAAAGGGATGCTGCAAGGAGTGATAGAGCAGATAGAAAGGGACGCTGCAAGCAATGCTAGAGCAGATAGAAAGGGATGCTGCAAGGAGTGATAGAGCAGATAGAAAGGGATGCTGTAAGGAGTGATAGAGCACATAGAAAGGGACGCTGTAAGGAGTGATAGAGCTCATATAAAGGGATGCTGCAAGGAGTGATAGAGCAGAGAGAAAGTGATGCTGCAAGGAGTGATAGAGCAGATAGAAAGGGATGCTGCAAGGAGTGATAGAGCTCATAGAAAGGGATGCTGCAAGGAGTGATAGAGCACATAGAAAGGGATGCTGTAAGGAGTGATAGAGCACATAGAAAGGGACGCTGCAAGGAGTGATAGAGCTCATAGAAAGGGATGCTGTAAGGAGTGATAGAGCTCATAGAAAGGGATGCTGTAAGGAGTGATAGAGCACATAGAAAGGGACGCTGCAAGGAGTGATAGAGCACATAGAAAGGGATGCTGCATGGAGTGATAGAGCACTTAGAAAGGGATGCTGCAAGGAGTGATAGAGCACTTAGAAAGGGACGCTGCAAGGAGTGATAGAGCACTTAGAAAGGGATGCTGCAAGGAGTGATAGAGCACTTAGAAAGGGACGCTGCAAGGAGTGATAGAGCACTTAGAAAGGGATGCTGCAAGGAGTGATAGAGCACTTAGAAAGGGATGCTGCAAGGAGTGATAGAGCACATAGAAAGGGATGCTGTAAGGAGTGATAGAGCACATAGAAAGGGACGCTGCAAGGAGTGATAGAGCACATAGAAAGGGATGCTGTAAGGAGTGATAGAGCACATAGAAAGGGACGCTGCAAGGAGTGATAGAGCACTTAGAAAGGGATGCTACAAGGAGTGATAGAGCTCATAGAAAGGGATGCTGCAAGGAGTGATAGAGCACTTAGAAAGGGATGCTACAAGGAGTGATAGAGCTCATAGAAAGGGACGCTGTAAGGAGTGATAGAGCACTTAGAAAGGGACGCTGTAAGGAGTGATAGAGCACATAGAAAGGGATGCTGCAAGGAGTGATAGAGCACATAGAAAGGGACGCTGTAAGGAGTGATAGAGCACATAGAAAGGGATGCTGCAAGGAGTGATAGAGCACTTAGAAAGGGATGCTGCAAGGAGTGATAGAGCACATAGAAAGGGACGCTGTAAGGAGTGATAGAGCACATAGAAAGGGATGCTGCAAGGAGTGATAGAGCACTTAGAAAGGGATGCTGCAAGGAGTGATAGAGCACATAGAAAGGGACGCTGTAAGGAGTGATAGAGCACATAGAAAGGGACGCTGTAAGGAGTGATAGAGCACATAGAAAGGGATGCTGTAAGGAGTGATAGAGCACATAGAAAGGGACGCTGTAAGGAGTGATAGACCACATAGAAAGGGACGCTGTAAGGAGTGATAGAGCACATAGAAAGGGACGCTGTAAGGGTATGTTCACACGTTCAGGATTTCCATCCTTTTTTTTTCCTGACTGTTTTTTTAAAAAACTGCAGCTCTTGGCAGAAAACGCAGGTCCTTTTTTTGGTCCTTTTTTGGTCCGTTTTTGATGCGTTTTTTGATGCGTTTTTTGATGCGTTTTTTTGATGCAGTTTTCTAGCCAGAGTCTGTGTGTTTTCTAGGAATTTTTTTAGGGTTAAAATGGCTGAAAATAACCCTACCCCTAACCCTAACCCTACCCCTACCCCTAACCCTACCCCTAACCCTACCCCTAACCCTAACCCTAACCCTACCCCTAACCCTAACCCTACCCCTAACCCTAACCCTACCCCTAACCCTACCCCTAACCCTACCCCTAACCCTACCCCTAACCCTACCCCTACCCCTATTCTAACCTTAGTGAAAAAAAAAAAAAAATTCTTTATTTTTTTTATTGTCCCTACCTATGGGGGTGACAAAGGGGGGGGGGTGTCATTTACTATTTTTTTATTTTGATCACTGAGATAGGTTATATCTCAGTGATCAAAATGCACTTTGGAACGAATCTGCCGGCCGGCAGATTCGGCGGGCGCACTGCGCATGCGCCCGCCATATCTGCCGGCCGGCAGATTCGGCGGGCGCACTGCGCATGCGCCCGCCATTTTGCAAGATGGCGGCGCCCAGGGAGAAGACGGCCGGACGGACACCGGGACGCCGGGTGAGTATAAGGGGGGGAGATTAGGGCACGGGGGGGGCATCAGAGCACTGGGGGGGGGCATCGGAGCACTGGGGGGGGGCATCGGAGCACGGGGGGGCGGGATCGGAGCACGGGGGGGGCAGCCACACTCCGCCCACGCACTTCCGCCCGCTCCCCGCACTTCCTGCTGCAGCGGTTCTGCACATCAAACCGCAGTAAAACCCGCAGATATATTTTTGATCTGCGGGTTTTACTGCGGTTTGGACCTCACAATGGAGGTCTATGGGTGCAGAACCGCTGCGGCTCCGGAAAAAGAATTGACATGCTCCTTCTTTTTTCCGGGAGCTATTCAGCGCGTCTTTTTTTTTACAATTTCCGGACCATGTGCACAGTGTGTCCTGTTTTCCATAGGGTACAGTGTACTGTACCCTGCATGGAAAACAGCCGCGGAACCGCAGCGGCAAAACCGCCGCGGTTCCGCGGTAAAAAACGCACTGTGTGAACATGGCCTAAGGAGTGATAGAGCACATAGAAAGGGATGCTGCAAGGAGTGATAGAGCACTTAGAAAGGGATGCTACAAGGAGTGATAGAGCACATAGAAAGGGACGCTGTAAGGAGTGATAGAGCACATAGAAAGGGACGCTGCAAGGAGTGATAGAGCACATAGAAAGGGATGCTGCAAGCTACACTAGACCGTAGAACTAAAGGGATGCTACAAGGAGTAATATAGCACATAAAGTGGGACACTGCAAGCAATGATAAAGCATAGCACAAAATGGATGCTGCAAACAATGCTATAGCATATAAAAATGATATGCTGCAAGCAATGATAATGCACAGGACTAACGGCATGCCACAAGCTATGCTAGAGCAATAAAAAGAGATACTGCAACCAATTCTACAGCACATAAAAGGGACATTGCAAGCAACACTAAAGCACATAAAAAGGGATGGTGCAAACAATGTTACAGGACATAAAAAGGAACACTGCAAGCAATGATAAATCATAAATAGGGGCGCTACACGAAATGCTGGACAGGATATACACTAAGACAATAAAGCAACACCGGCAGAATTTAGCAAGCGATGATAAAGCACATGATGCCTGTCCAGAAGCAAACACTAGAAAGGAGAAAGGTGCCTGACAAAAGGGATGTTATTGTGATGCAATAACGGAGAAGGCAGGAAACGCCACAGGACAAGGTGGCTGCATCCATCTGTACCAGGAAAAAAGAGGATAAAGATACTGCAAGAGATTGGAGGCTGCAGAGGAGAGAAGCAGACATGGCGCTCCTATACAACAAGCACTACAGAGCAGAACGGGGACGCTGCAAGCAATGCGGCTGCCGACTGCTGCCAACCAGAGCGGCCCATGGCTCTGCCCACATATTGGCCATCTAGGTAAAAAGGACATTGTGTCGCAGTTATTATACGTCTCCTACAATGGTAAAGTAAGAGGGGCTCGAACACTAACCCCTGTACTTCATGCCCGCCCAGCCCAGATAGCAAAATGAAGGATGCAGAAAGCAAAAAAGCTAGATTTACTGCGGACATTGCAAGTAAGAGGCAAATAAGAGATATAGCAAAGCAGCGCATGAAAGATGGATAAGGCGGTGCACGAGATATAGATATATACATATGTGTATGTGCATGTAATATATTATATATATTATATATATATATATATATATATAATGCATTGGAAACAGAGGACATAAGGGAGTGTGAATTTATAGATAAGCGATCTATGTGGAGGGTACCGGAGATCCGTGGGTATGGAGATGGTAGATTGCTGGCACAGGATCCACCTGGACGACGGCGATCAGGGCCGAGTTCTCACCTTTTCTTGAGGAGGGCGCTGAAGTCCAGCTCTCCGGCTTCTTCTTTCCCATCTCCACTGCAATAAAAAACAAGGACCTGCGATGAGTAATCTACTAGCGGCCCCCTACACAGAGATCCTCATGGGTGGATTTTTCATCTGTGGATTTTCAGCCATGGAATTGTGTGTGAAAAATGCACTGCATATCACGGTACCAGCATGGTGTCTAGAAATGGAACTGACTCACCGAGGATAAAATCTGCAATGGAAATTGACTGGTGCTACTGACTTTATGCTGCCAATATCACCGTGGATTTAACCCTTCAGAATGCAAAGGGGGAACTGAGATTCCGCAGCAGAAAGGTCCTGTGGGAGCGTAAAAAGGTCATTTTCCCTTATCGCTAATATCTACACTTAAAGGGCTACCCTACCAGGTAATGTTTATCCAATTGATAAGATAGGGGACAATGTACTGAACGCTGGGGATCTGACCTTTGGGACCCCACAGATCAGAACCTGAGCATCTCCATGGTCAGTCAATGGAGATTGCAGGATAAAGCTTCGGCAGTCCCATAGAGAATGAATGGAGCCAAGGAGCGCTCGCTCAACTTCTTCTCCGTTGATGGTGGTCCCAAAGATCGGACCCACAGCTTTCACAATGATATCCCCCCTATCAGTCTGGTGGGTAACTTATATACTTGGTACAATCTCTTTCAGACGGTCATAACATGTCCTCCTTTAAGCATCCATACTACAGTCGCATCCATGGACCTCCCAAACTTCTACTGTATTTTGGAGCCACTCACTACTGCATTGAAGGTGAGCGGAGAGATGACCGCACACCTGCCCAGACACGTGCACTATCGGAGAGTATCGCGCACACATCTCAGCAGGTGGTGGAGTTGTAAGGTCACCATCATTGTGCACCCCCGATGTGGAGCTGCGCTGGAATACCTCTTGACCCAGGAGCCACCTACAACCTCTTCATACAAATGTTGTGAGATCCCGGTAATGCGGCTGTAATAGGGATGCCATGTTGTGACCGTCTGATGAGGCCTCAGTCATACAATGCGGTCAGTGACCAATGCGTCCTTTCCTTCAGATCCAGGGGGATGTTAAAGTGCTAGGGAGACCCCCGACCCTAACGATGCCACCTAGTTTTATCCTACATACATGCTCGATACTAGAAGTCTGAACTGCTTCATAGTGCCACTTACCAGTAGAAATAGTGAAATCATTTTCTTTCCTTCTGGTAGAGAACTAATTGGCATGTTTTTCCCATGAAGCACTGCTGATAAGACTCCATGCTCAGCTGTTCTCCTTATGCAGAGATGAGTGCTGCTTTTCTCTTCCTACAGATGAGGTCTCTTGTAGGAAATATCTTTTCCAGGGTGAACCACTAATTGACCCTCATTATCAAAAAGAGGTTCTTCAGCAGCTGCAGTGCATTATAGAATTATATCTGCTGCAAGCTGAATCATTTACAACCAAGTTGCTGCAGAACTTCTTTACAGTTGGGATACATCGATCAATAATGGGCAGGAATTTCCACCTCACTCTTCAACAAGAGGTTCTACAGCAGCTCAGGAGTGTTAAAAGGCTTTGGACACATTAGTCCACATAGTACGTAGGCCTCATGTTTTTTTATGGATATGGACCCCCTTGGTGACTAAATGCATAGTATAATGGTACGTTATGACGTGGCCCCTTGCAATTCACGGGATCCACAAACTGGACCATGAGCAAAGTAGATCCAGAAAACTGGGAAGAAAAAGGCAACTACGCTGCATATATGATCCAATTTATATATGGCATTGGGGACGAGTTAGAGAAAGTGACAGAAATAGTTGTAAAATGTGCGTGTACGGCAGGGGACAAAGCCAGCGGCAAGATATAGATGTTACGGCTGGAGGGGTCTGTAGGCTGTGGGGAAGGATAAATCTCCAGCTGACAGGTGCAACACAAGCTCCGAGAGCCAGAGAGCAGCAACTTCTGTACGGTGCACAGCATGCAGGAGAGTGAGGATGAGCGGTGGGCAGGGGTATAGGGCGGCATAACAGGGGCTCACAAGGTGGCGGTGCTGGGAGGAAACACGGATTCCATCAATACAGTCATATTGATGGTCGAAGGACAGAATCGGATCTTCCTTGACGACACACAGAATTCAGATTGTTCTTTGCTCAGCAATGATCCCAATAAGATAGCTGCCGTCTTCCTATAGGGCTTAGCACACACATCAGACTCTGGCCCGCACGGTGATTATATTTGGCCTGCGACGCCTTTCAACTGTATCTGCATGCTGAAAGTCAGAACAATCGAAGTCAAAGATGGAAAAGGGAAGACGACGGCTCCCTCCCCCATCCTTCTCCCCGTGCATCTGACATCTCACTACAGTGGGCGCGATGGCATCACAATTTTGCGCTCACTGTGTTGAGCAGTGAAGAGTTTGACTGCTCGCTGCCGAGATCAGCGCAGCAGGTGAATGAAGAGAGGTGATTATTTTATTTTATTAAACATTGAGCCACTGTGGGGCCCATTATAATGCAAGGAGGACGATGTGGGACCTATTATACTCTACGGTGTACTATGTGGGGTGCATTATTCAATATGGAGGACTACGTGGGGCCCATTATGCTGTATGGAGGACTATGTGGAGCCCATTATACTCTATGAAAGACTATGTGGGGAGCTGTATACTGCATAGAGGACTATGTGGGGCCCATTATAGTGTACAGAGGACAATGTGGGGCCCATTATACTGCATGGAGGATGATGTGGGATCCATTATACTCTGCGGAGTACTATGTAATATGAAAGACTATGTGGGGCGCATTATACTATATGGAGAACAATGTGGAGACCACTATACTCTACAGAGGACTATATGGGGTGCATTATACTCTATGAAAGACTATGTGGGGCACATTATACTATATGGAGGACTATGTGGGTCCGTTATACTGTATGAAGGACAATGTGGGGTCCATTATATTGTATATAGGACAACGTGGGGCCCATTATACTGTATGGAGGACTATGTGGGACCTGTTATACTATATGGAGGACTATGTCGAGCCCTTGATACTATATGGAGGACTATACAGGGAGCATTATACTATATGGAGGACAACGTGGGGCAAATTATACTCTATGGAGGACTATGTGGGGCGCATTATACTATATTGAGGACTATGTGGGGTGCATTATACTGTATAGAGGGCTACGTGGGGCCCATTTTAGTGTATGGAGGACAATGTGCGGACCATTATACTGTATGGAGGACTATGTGGGCCCATATACTGTATGGAGGACTATGTGGGGCCCGTTATAATGTATATAGGACAATGTGGGGTCCATTATACTCTATGGAGGACTATGTAGGGTACATTATCCTGTACGGAGAACTATGTGGAGTGCATTTTACTGTATGAATGACTATGTGGGGCCAGTTATATTGTATGGAGGACCATGTTGGGACCGCTGTTCTGTATGGAGTACTTGTGGGGCCAGTTATTCTGTATGGAGGACTATGTGGGGGTCATTATACTCTATGGAAGGCTATGTGGGGCCATTATACTGTATGGAGGACTATGTGGGCCCGTTACACTGTATAGAGAGGGGCCAATTTTAGTGTATGGAGGACAATGTGTGGCCCATTATACTTTACGAAGGACTATGTGGGGCGCATTATACTCTATGAAGGACTGTGTGGGGTGCATTATACTATATGGATGACTATGTGGGATGCATTATACTGTATAGAGGACTATGTGGGGCCCATTATTCTATATGGAAGGGATTGTGGGGACCATTATATTGTCTGGAGGACTATATCAGGCCCATATATTTTAATAAATATCAAGGTTGGCCCGCAACTTTGTCTAAGTTTTTAATTTTGGCCCTCTGTGTATCTGAGTTTGACATCCCTGGCTTAAAGGGTCTCACAGGGCGGATACACTGAAGATTTTCCTCCACAAAATTGCATGCTGAGAATTGCTGATTATTAAAGTACCAACAATGTGGATGAGATTTACAGAAAGAAAAAAAATCTGAACTGAAAATTGACCTATGGTCCAATCTGAAATCAGTGAATAAAAAGGTGAAAGCTTCAGAAAAATCTGTAACAAAACAAACACCCCCCTCATACGGTCTGGATCAACCCTTGTAAAAGGGCATCGATTTGTTTATATTGCCAATCAGAAATTTTCCGGTATGAATGAACCTTTACAGGAAACCTGGTCATCTGAAAGCGTTGGGACTTTGTAAAAGTTACACTGCCCTTGGTCCCTGCTCAGCATCCACAGTCCTTACTATAACAATTAAATAGGAGTTATCATCAGACAGCAGAATCTCTGGGATTCTGGTGGTCGGACTCCCAGCATTTAGTAATTTATCACCTATTTGATGGATAAGAGATTAAATTGTGAGAATAACCCATATATTTTGGTGTCCTATTAGGAAGACGGTCATTGGGATGTTTTATATCAATTGCTGGAGCAAATCTTTAGCTACCTGGCTATGGATATCCTCCGGCTTCCAGGTCCTACTATGCTCCTGGGAGTTTAAATAAGTTTTAGTTAATCTATTCACTAATTTATTACTTCGAACCCAATACAAATGAGACAGAAAAATATTACAAGATATTTCACATTTCAAGTACTGCAATCAACTTTTCTACTTTGAGAAACTTTCTGCTTGACTTAAACACTGATGGCCAAACATTAAAATATTCAAGATTTATAATTCATTACCAATTAACTAATTCACTTTTTTCACATATCCTTAAAGTGTAACTGTTCATTTATTTTTTATTCTATAACTCAATAATACACAAGAAAATAAGAAACTTTGTAATAGATCTTATCAAAGAAATCTGCTTCTGTCTCCTCCAGGACTGATCATTCATTCTTATTTCATAGGCAAAATCTGTTATCAGTGGAGAGAGATTTTCCATTACTGAGATAGAGATGACAGTTGGTGCTTCTAAAATTCTATGGAGGGAGGAGCTAGAGGCAGACACAGGCAGAGGAGGGAGGAGCTAGTGACAGATAGAGAAGGGAGGAGCTAGAGAAGGACACAGAGGAGGGTGGAGCTAGAGAGAAAGACAGGTGAGAGGAGCTAGAGACAGACACAGACAGAGGAGGGAGGAGCTAGAGACAGACAGAGGCAAATGAGGGAGGAGATACAGACTGACAGAGGAGGGAGGAGCTAGTGACAGACAGAGGAAGGTGGAGCTAGAGACAGACAGGAAGGAGGAGCTAGAGATAGACACAGAGGAGGGTGGAGCTAGAGAGACACAGACAGGAGAGAGGAGCTAGAAACAGACACAGGCAAAGGAGGGAGGAGCTAGAGACAGAGGAAGGTGGAGCTAGAGACAGGAAGGAGGAGCAAGAGACAGACAGGAAGGAGGAGCTAGAGATAGACACAGAGGAGGGTGGAGCTAGAGAGACACAGACAGGAGAGAGGAGCTAGAAACAGACACAGGCAAAGGAGGGAGGAGCTAGAGACAGACAGTGGAGGGAGGAGCTAGAAACAGAGGAAGGTGGAGCTAGAGACAGGAAGGAGGAGCAAGAGACAGACAGGAAGGAGGAGCTAGAGATAGACACAGACAGGAGAGAGGAGCTAGAGACAGACAATGGCAGAGGAGGGAGGAGCTAGAAACAGACAGAGGAGGGAGGAGCTAGAACAAATACAAAGGAGGGAGGAGCTAGACAGAGAGGAGGGAGGAGCTAGAGGCAGACAGGCAGAGGGAGGAGCTAGAGACAGATGCAGGCAAAGGAAGGAGGAGCAAGAGACAGACAGAGGAGGAAGTGGATAGACAGACAAAGAAAGGAGAGAGAAGCTAGAGACAGACACAGGCAAAGGAGGGAGGAGCTAGCAACAAACAGGAGCAAGGAGCTAGAGACAAACACAGACAGAGGAGGGAGGAGCTAGAGAGACAGAGGAGGGAGGAGCTAGATGCAGACAAACAGAGGAGGGAGGAGCTAGAGAGACAGAGGAGGGAGGAGCTAGAGAGACAGAGGGGGGAGGAGCTAGAGGCAGACAAACAGGGGAGGGAGGAGCTAGAGGCAGACAGAAAGAGGAGGGAGGAGCTAGAGACAGAGAAGCAGACAAAGAGGAAGGAGGAGCTAGAGATAGACACAGACAGCAGAGAAGCACTAGAGACAGACACAGAGAGGGGGGAGGAGCTAGAGACAGACACGGACAGAGGAAGGAGGAGTTGGAGATAGACACAGACAGGAGCGAGGAGCTAGAGAAGGACACAGACAGGTGGGAGGAGCTAGAGACAGACACGGACAGAGGGAGGAGTTGGAGATAGACACAGACAGGAGCGAGGAGCTAGAGAAGGACACAGACAGGAGGGAGGAGCTAGAGGTGACAGACACAAGAAGGAGGAGCTGGAGGCAGACACAGACTTTCTGCTGCAAGTTCCCCTGAAACGATAGTTACAGCTCTCCATAGAACTTTATAAGGACCAAATGTCATCTCCTATTTCAATAATGGGAAAGTCTGTATTCAGTAAAGACACAGTTTACGTGTGAACTCACAGTGAAAGATCAGTTTTAAGAAGCAGATTTCTCTGATCAGATATATTACAAAGTTTCTTATTTTCACATGTACTAATGATTTATGAAAAGAAAAATGAAAATGATGGTTACTCTTTAGGATAGACTATTAATTTGTGATCGGTAGAGGTTTAACCATTAGGAATCAGCAAAATGAAGGTGTCTGCAGTAACTGATGCAAAACCATCCATACAAGGACCTTAACGTGGTGTTTGGTACTGCAGCTCTGCTCCACTGGAGTGAATGAAATGGGATGTAACAATAAAAGTGAAGAATTTATGTAATTCAATCATAAGCAAATTAAGCTGGAAGTGCACTTAGATGGCTTCTCCCATGTGCATTGACACGCCCCCAATGCACTTCCAGCATAATTTGCATATCAGTTCTACTATATATCACTCCTGAATGGCATATCAGATCTCGCTAAACAGTAGGGCAAGTACCACTACCAACACATGTAAGTGTGTCCTGATAGGTAACCTTTACTGAATGTTCTGACATCGGAGTCTTACTTCATAGATACTTACGTGCGTTTGAATGCAGAGCGGATATCGATGTCTCCGGCATTGCTGACCTCTGGATGGAAAAATCACAGGAAATGAAAACTCAATGAGTGTGAAAAGCTCCGGAGCAGTAAAGAAATATACTGTCTACACGGCGGATACCATGGTACGTTATACGTATGGCCCGGCAGGTTAAAAAATAAAATATATCATGACCACATTATCGATCTCTGATGCTCATCTTCAGGTGTCTGTGCTTCCTCTTCCAGATAGAGGGGCATGTGACCATTGCATTCAGAGACTGGCTGCAGCGGTCGCATGTCCATGCAGCCAAAACAATATATACAGAGTTGTTGGAGTCATACAGACATGTGACTTGCTGCAGCCACTTATGGGTCACAGCAGTGACATGTTGGTCACCACTGCGGCTAGTGATTAGCTGCAGCGGTTACATGCACATCCTGCCAGAAGAGGAAGCACAGAGACGGTTTGGGTCCTGGGCACTACTGGAAGTTTTACTGAAAACCATTTACCGTTCACATTTAGGTTAAAGTTGCAGCTGTCGAATTTGTCTTTACTGGAGACCTCACAGCGGTAGCCTCCGGCGTACGTGGTCTTGGCCTTGATGATTTGGATCTCAAAAGTGTAAATCTGAAAGGAAAAGGAGCAGAGAGACTGTTACATGAAATCTGTGCATTATCCCTGTGGCTCGCGAAACGAGATTTCTGATAAGGGGTGGTCCAGCAGTAGAAAACACGGCGGCTTTTGTCCAAGAAACAGCGCCTCCCCTACACATGGGTTGTGTCTGGTATTGCATCATATCTCTGCAAATGTGCATATGGCATTTATCTACTGGTTTTCGAAGAAAGAAGCCATGTTTTTCCACTCCAGGACAACCTACTTTGTATAACCTGTTAAAATCACCCAGCAATAAGTTTTAATTTGTAGAAAAAACAGTTAACAAGTCTCCTACATCCATAGGATGAATTGAAGCATTGCAAGTTACCATGGAAACCGATGTGCACCGTATGGGGTCCTCACACCGGCATCCCACCCGCCTGTGTCCTGCTCCTCTGCTGCAGCCATGTGACCTGAGAATGTCACGTGACCTGAGAATGTCACGTGACCTGAGAATGTCACGTGACCTGAGAATGTCACGTGACCTGAGGGTCCTTCTATCTCAGCCCAGACATGTTTATTGGCATCATACAGCTTATTAATAGGAACGCAAAGAAGCGGCCATTGACCAACAGAACAGCCGTGTGTGTGACTGACCGTGTGTACGTCGCCTCCTCTATCACAATCCGCCATGTTGTGCTCACACATCACTAATGAGAGACATTAGAGCGCAGCGAGGAGACGATGGCCGCAGGCCTTCCTCACACAGCTAGGCATAAGAGAGTTCTGACAGCCATGGAGCAGGGTCTGGTTGTCGGGGCCCGGCCTGTGTTGTATTAGTGGGAGCACAGCGTAATAGAGGCCGCCGTATTGATGTGAAAGCTTCAGGGAAGTGTTAGATCTCTGCACGGTGTCTCCTGTATGTGAGCAACAAGCCAGGCTCCTAGAACAGCCATTATAAAAGAGGCGGAAAACTGGCTGCATGCCTGACAAACTGCAGAAATAAACACAAAGCTACACAGACTGTCTCCTCGCATTCAGTATGGCAGCCTCTCTGTCTCCTCGCATTAAGTATGGTGGCCTCTCCGTCTCCTCGCGTTCAGTATGGTGGCCTCTCCGTCTCCTCGCGTTCAGTATGGTGGCCTCTCCGTCTCCTCGCGTTCAGTATGGCGGCCTTTCCGTTTCCTCACGCTTGGTCCGCGAGGAGATGGAGAGACCGCCGGACCAAACGTGAGGAAACGGAGAGGTTGCCATTATGAATGCGAGGAGACGGAGAGGCAACCATACTGAATGCGAGGAGATGGAGAAGCCACCATACTGAATGCGAGGAGACGGAGAGGTCGCCATACTGAATGCGAGGAGATGGAGAGGCCGCAATACTGAATGCGAGGAGAGAAAGAGGCTACCATACTGAATGCGAGTAGAGGGAGAGACCGCCATACTGAACATGAGGAAACGGAGAGGCCACCATACTGAACGTGAGGAAACGGAGAGGCTGCCATACTGAATGCGAGGAGACGGAGAGGCCGCCATACTGAATGCGAGGAGATGGAGAGGCCGCCATACTGAATGCGAGGAGATGGAGAGGCCGCAATACTGAATGTGAGGAGACGGAGAGGCCGCCATACTAAATGCGAGGAGACGGAGAAGCCGCCATACTAAATGCGAGGAGACGGAGAGGCCGCCATACTAAATGCGAGGAGACAGAGACGCCACCATACTAGATGCAAGGAGACGGAGAGGCCGCCATACTGAATGTGAGGAAACGGAGAGGCCGCCATACTGAATGCGAGGAGATGGAGAAGCCACCATACTGAATGCGAGGAGACGGAGAGGTCGCCATACTGAATGCGAGGAGATGGAGAGGCCGCCATACTGAATGCGAGGAGAGAAAGAGGCTACCATACTGAATGCGAGTAGCGGGAGAGACCGCCATACTGAACATGAGGAAACGGAGAGGCCGCCATACTGAACGTGAGGAAATGGAGAGGCCACCATACTGAACGTGAGGAAACGGAGAGGCTGCCATACTTAATGCGAGGAGACGGAGAGGCCGCCATACTGAATGCGAGGAGATGGAGAGGCCGCCGTTCGGTCCCGCAGCTTCTCTGTCTCCTCATCTGTGGTCCAGCGGTATCTCCGTGTCCTCGTCTGTGGTCCGGCGGTCGCTCCATGTCCTCGCGTCCAGTCCGGCGGTCTCTCCATGTCCTCGCGTTCGGTCTGGCGGTCTCTCCATATCCTCGTGTGTGGTCCGGCAATCTCTCCATCTCCTCGCGAGCAGTCTGGCGGTCTCTTCGATCCTCGCGTGAAGTCCAACAGCCTCTCCGTCTCCTCGCGTGTGGTCCGGCAGTCTCTCAGTCTCCTCACGTGCGGTCCAGCAGCCTCTCCATCTCCTCACGTTCGGTCCAGCAGTTGCCTCTTAAGGTTCCCAGAATATATAGCCACAATAGTGAAGCGAACGATCTGACTGCTTCCTAATGGCCGGCTATAAATAAGACCAGCGAGGGCAGGTGAGAAAATGCAAAACCGGTTATTAGTCCGGCTTCTATTTCCATCCATCAATTCGGGTTGTCACAGACGAGCCTAACTCATGTCCTGTAACCGAGGCCCCCGACCCTGAGCCGGCGCCAAACTGTGATACGTGTGATGGTGCGAACATGCCCAGGGCGATAATTAATCCTAATCACTGGAAAAACCCTGTAACACCATCAGGACCCGGTCTTTTTTTTTTTTGAGGATTTGTTTTTTCCAGGATGAGTTGTAGTGTTGATGTTGTTTCATTTTACTATAATGTACTGGGAAATGGGGAAAAAAAATAGGGTAAAATGGTGAAAAAATGAAGAGGTGCAAAAATAAGTTAAGACAGACCTTCCCGCTCTCCTAGCACGTCATTAAAATATAGTTTCTGGAGCATCTTAGGACTCTAAACTTTGCCATTCCTCTGTTATTCCTCTTGAAAACGTGGAAATAAATTTGGCATTCCTTAGTTCATTGGGCAGTGCCGGGACACGTCCCATAAAAAGGGGGGATCGTAACACCCAGTTGTCAATTTATTCAGACATTCCCAGGAAGAGCAGCAGAGGAACGGCATAGTGCAGTGTTCTAAAAAAAGAAGGTCCATTTCATGAGGGTTTCAGAATGAGAACCCCTTCATTTTCCATTGTCCCTGGTATATAAGCCTGTAGCCCCCGTCACCTTATTGTTGCGGTCGTATGTCTCAGTGATCTGCAGGTGTTTGCCCACTTTGCTGGACAGATCCATCCATTTGCCCTTGAACCATTTGGCCACTGGTTTCTTCATCAGGTTGGCACCATTAACTCTTGCTGTAAATTTGATGTTTGATCCTGAAATGAGAAACAGAAATAATGTAAAAATCCATTTGATCTAGATAAATCTAACATAATAGTCGGCAATAATAGTACACTGACCCACAGAGACCTCTCCGTCTACCGGTCTCTCTATGAACAGCCCGATCTCATCCTTGGGAGGTTCTGGTGCTGGTGGAGCCGGAGCTACGACATTGCAAAAGATCATCACATGAACATGATGCATAGGAATGGTCCTAATACAAAAGGCGGACTGCGGATCAGAAATGCGCACATTTATTGCTGGCAGGACCGGCGTCCACCGCCGCACACCTGGGCAGATGCCACGGCCAACTAGAAGTCCGTGGTGACTTTGTAATCATGCTTCTCAAGCTGATGGCCTAGACATGGGGCCCACATCCATCTAAACTCATACATAATGGGGGAAAACCTTTATATTATAGAGCAAAAATGGGAAACTGCAGCTCACGGGCCACATCTGGCTGTTCCAGTCCGGCCCGGGACTGAGACATCTGAAGGGCTGATACAGTGGCCCACGGGCCACACCATGCGCTCCCCCGCTCACCATCCATCCGACGACGCCTGATCTCACCGCTATCTGAATCCTCAGGATACAGTGAATACATTGGTGGAGGACCGGGCCGCCGGCTCCATCTTCCACAAATCAGCGTGCAAGACAGCTTGATATGTGTTGGTTTTTGTATGCGTATTGGATATATATATGTATACAGAAGTTTATGTGGAGTTCACAATGTGTACATGGAGACTATATGGGGCTCACATTGGTTTTGTGGAGCTCATATTGTATATAGGAGGCTATGTGGGGCTCACACTGTATATCTGGAGACTATATGGGTCTCACACCATATATCTGGAGGCTATGTGGGGGGATCATACTGTATATAGGAGGCTAATGAGGGCTCATATTGTATATTGGAGGCTATGTGGGACTCACCATATATCTGGAGGCTATGTGAGGCTCACTGTATATAGGAGGCTATGTGGGGGGGATCATACTGTATATAGGAGGCTAGTGAGGGCTCATACTGTATATTGGAAGCTATGTGGGGCTCATACTGTATATAGGAGGCTATGTGGGGCTCATACTGTATATAGGAGGCTATGTGGGGGGATCATACTGTATATAGGAGGCTATGTGAGGGCTCATACTGTATATTGGAGGCTATGTGGGGCTCATACTGTATATAGGAGGCTATGTGGGGCTCATACTGTATATAGGAGGCTATGTGGGGGGATCATACTGTATATAGGAGGCTAGTGAGGGCTCATACTGTATATTGGAAGCTATGTGGGGATCATACTGTATATAGGAGGCTAGTGAGGGCTCATACTGTATATTGGAAGCTATGTGGGGCTCATACTGTATATAGGAGGCTATGTGGGGGGATCATACTGTATATAGGAGGCTATGTGAGGGCTCATACTGTATATTGGAGGCTATGTGGGTCTCACCATATATCTGGAGGCTATGTGGGGCTCACTGTATATAGGAGGCTATGTGGGGGGGGATCATACTGTATATAGGAGGCTAGTGAGGGCTCATACTGTATATTGGAAGCTATGTGGGGCTCATACTGTATATAAGAGGCTATGTGGGGGGATCATACTGTATATAGGAGGCTAGTGAGGGCTCATACTGTATATTGGAAGCTATGTGGGGCTCATACTGTATATAGGAGGCTATGTGGGGGGATCATACTGTATATAGGAGGCTATGTGAGGGCTCATACTGTATATTGGAGGCTATGTGGGTCTCACACCATATATCTGGAGGCTATGTGGGGCTCACTGTATATAGGAGGCTATGTGGGGGGATCATACTGTATATAGGAGGCTATGTAGGGGCTCATAACTATATATAGGAGACTATGTGGGGCTCATACTGTATATATGGAGGCTATGTGGGATTCATACTGTATAGGAGGCTATGTGGGATTCATACTGTATAGGAGGCTATGTGGGGTTAATACAAGACCTGACATATACTGGGAGCACCCAGCAAGTCCCACCACATACAGGGAATACCCCACAAGGCTGCTGTATACCAAGAACACCGCACAAGGCCTAAAATATACCAGGAACACCCCCACAAGACCTGCTGTATATCAGGAACAACTTCCAAGACTCGCTATATAATGGGAACACCCCCACAAAATCCATCTTATACCGACAGCACTCTACAAAACCAACCAAATGCAGGGATCATCCAACAAGACCTACATTATACCAGGAACCCCCCCTCGAGACTTGCCATATACCAGTAACACCCACCAATACCCTGCAAGACCTGCCATATCCCAGGATTAGTGGGGGTTCCAGCTGTCAGACCCTAGTAATTAGCATGTTAGCCCCTATCCTTTGGATTACTTACATCAGGACAATCCGGTTGTTGCTTTGGCTTATTAGTGTGATATTTACCATTTGCAGGTGGCTCCTCTTTCTTTTCTTCTACGGCAGGGGCCAGGGCTTCTTGGGGAGCAGGGGCAGGAGCAGGGGCAGGAGCAGAGGCAGGAGCAGAGGCTGGAGCCGGAGCCTCTTTGGCTTTTTCTACAGGTTTTTATAGAAATTTCAGTTAGTTTATTCTTCTATAAAATAACACACTTTGGCGCCTCTTACAATGACACCTAAACCTAATAAATGGGCATGCCATAGAACATAATGCATCACTAATAAATAGCATAAATCACTACTGAAATGCATAGTGAATGGCAGGTTACACTCACTGTGTTAGTGCAGACACATACGTAGAGGTCGGCCATACACATGCTGTTAGATGTTGAAGAGGCTGCAAGCAACAGGCGGGACATCAATGACTGGGTGCTGTGACGGGGTCACTGGCACAGTGTACGAGGGGAGATATGTGTCACTGCACATGTTGGCGTCAGTGGTATGAAACCAGGATATTTTTCCTCCAGCACACTAAGTGTTGGGAGGGTTAAAGTAAGCTGCATACATGGGCAGCTCATAGAGTGGGAGTGCTCACCATAGCTCTTCCTGCAGCCGACACCGGCAGGTATACTAGCAGGACCTGTGATGATGTCACAATCATGTGATCATCACATGGTCCTGGTTAACTCCTTAACGACCAGGAGTATTTTTGGTTTTGCATTTTCAGTTTTTTCTCCCCTTCTTCCCAGAGCCATAACTTTTTTATTTTCCCATCAATATGGCCATGTGAGGGCTTATTTCTTGTAGGAAAAAAATTCCAAGTGCGATGAAATTGCAAAAAAAAGTGCAATCCTACACTTGTTTTTTTTGGTTGGCTTTTTTTACTAGGTTCACTAAATCCTAAAACTGACCTTTCATTATGATTTCCCAGGTCATTACCAGTTCATAGACACCAAACATGTCTAGGTTATTTTTTATCTAAGTGATGAAAAAATTCCCAAATTTGTAAAAAAAAAAGTTGCCATTTCTGAGACCTGTAGCATCTCCATTTTTTGTGATCTTGGGTTGGGTGCGGGCTTATTTTTTGCATGCCGATCTGACATTTTATTTATACCATTTTGGTGTGTATACGATCTTTTGATCGACCATTATTGCATTTTCAGTAGTCTCCATGGGAGACTAGAAGCTGCACTTGTCCGATTGCCTGTGCTCCATAGTGCAGAGCTGCAGACCTGCTCTATGTAGCAAATATGCTCACTTGCTGAGCGCCGACCACCAGGTGGCGCTCATAGTGATCCAGCAATGACAACCACAGGGGTCTCCTGCTGACCCCGGGTAGTCTTGCCAACCTACCGGCGACCCGCGGTCATGTGACACAGGCGCCGATGGGAGGAGGTAAAGACGCGCTTCCTGCCATGTTAAATGCCGCTGTCAAGAGTTTGAAATCGCGATTTCACCGGCGGCTGTCCCGGGCACATGTCAGCTGATCAGATCAGCTGTCATGTACCGGAAAATGTGCAGGCTCATCGCCGGAGCCCGCACCAAACGGGGTGGCATCCAATGGCGGACTGTGTCCGTCATTGGACGTTAAGGGATTAAATACCTGGACATGTGAGACAGTCTGTGTGGTGTCTTGGGAGAGGAAGCACTCCCACGGAGCTCCAATTAGGAGAGGAGAACATTGCCAGATGTCTGCAGGTTGTAGCCTGCAGAGAAAGGACTCTGTTATGCTTTATTTGTTTTGCCATTAAGTCTTGGAAGGCTCTGCTTTTGTTTTCTGAACCCTGCCTTGGTGTATGCTGACTTCAATAAACCAGCAGGGGTTTCACCACCAAAGTGTTCCTGTGTCAACCTGAGGAAGCAGCTAAGGGTGGCAACCCCTCACAGTGCTCATATGGCACCACTAGGTTGCCTCATTATAAGAGGTGAATATGGAGGAGCTGGAATCTCATATCAAGCGATCAGTGAAGACTAAGACTCCAAGCTCAGTACCTCTATTTTCATTTTTTGCTCCCAGCAGATCCATCATGATGGACACACACATCACCTGACTGACCACCTCCAAGTTCCGTCATGTTTCCGACACCAATGTAAATAGAGGTTTTTCCTGAAGGTCCTGGACTTCAGTGAAGAATGTCTCAGGGGCCCAAGCCTGCTATGTTCCAATTGTAATATGGGTGATATAATACCGGTGATATTTGTCGCCGAGGCCCTCGGGCCCCTTCAGGCAACAGGACACGAGTGTGTCAACATGTTTCCCAAAAGTTAATTTCTTCTGTAGTTGGACCAAAAGCAAAGGGGATCAAATAATGTGATTTTTGACAATCCTTTTTGTTGGAAGGGCAACCTAAACATTGGTTGATCACATGGAGTCTCAGAACCCCCTGAGATCGGCTGATTTAGTGCCCAAATGAGATTCTTCTCTTTACTCGCAATGCCCTTTGTTATTTGGAAAATGGCTTTCTGTGCTAGGCAATCCCTTTATGGTCAGTTTGGTCATATGTAGAGTGCCAAATTGAATAAATGAATGCACGAGTCCATTATTATTTTCTATAGGTAAGACTTGCATTGGAAGTTTCGGAAACTATTGGAATTGCTCTTGAAGGCCAAAATTAGATCTTTTGGAAAAATGAACATTTCCTCTAGTGAGTAAGCATGAATTGTGGAAATACCACGTAACTTAGTGCTCCCTAAGTTATAGTTAGAAGCATTTGGAAGATGGTTTTCTTAACTCTTCCCACCTTTGTACCATTTGTTTCAGTGGTAAAAGTTGCCATACATGTTACCCTGGATGAAGATATATGAGATAAGTCATCCCATGCCTCCTTGACAGCTGCACAGGAGCTAAAGATGGGTAAGGGTCATAAACACACTGAAATGTCACTTTTCTTACGTTCTCTTTCAGGATAGGATTGCAGTTAAAAAAAGGAAAACCGAGGACGTAAATCCCGTAAGTCATGACTTGCAGGTTTAGAGTTCACGGACTGGGCTCAAGAAGATGCAGCTAAACACGCTCCATTTCTCAGTTATACCTAAACGTGAGATGCCATGTGAAATAAAGAAGAGGAAGTTGGAGCAGAGGAATGGTCTGCAGGTTTCTAGAAGAGGTTCTTAGCTTGTAAATGTATTAATAGCACAGAAAGTAAAAGGAATATTGTTCAAAAGAGGAACTTCGAGATTCTGATGGCACAAGCAACTTTTGGGGGTTGATGTGTTCAGTTCCTGTCGAAAAAAAAAAAAGTTGACCCATACTTTTTTTCCCGTTTGTCATTACCTTTTTAGCTTTATTTGGACAAGCTATATTGAATTTGTCCAGCAGATGTTTCACTTGATGACACTGTAGGTCCTTGCAACACACGAAGATGGACAATGTCTGGAAGCATCTGAGATTTTCAGCCATTTCGAAATAAAAAATCCTGATGATTAAATTCTAAAAAATGTATTTTATAATTGCCGTCAAGTGATGGTGCTTTGTAGCCACATAGATACCCCTAAATTTGGGCAGAAGATGGGTGCGCACACAATCCAATAGTCATAACTGGCCTTCCTCAAATGGCATATCCACATGATATGTCTTAAGTGTCTGTGGGTTTGATTTCTGGAGCTTTTTTGTGTCTCAAGAATATGGTCATGGGGGATGAAGAGCAAAAATCCGTAGTTCAAAAATTGCAAGCAACCCGTGGATATGTCAGAAATGTACAAGATAGGAAGACCTCTTAAAGTTGTTAGATGGAGGCATAAGTCAAAGCTCCTGGGCCCCAATTTACAATATGTAGCCAAGCACACAGATAGGACGTGTAA
Source organism: Ranitomeya imitator (assembly GCF_032444005.1). Lineage (NCBI taxonomy): Eukaryota > Metazoa > Chordata > Amphibia > Anura > Dendrobatidae > Ranitomeya > Ranitomeya imitator. The sequence continues at coordinate 8,070,524 of NC_091290.1, read as the reverse complement.
TGTATAGTCCTGGTCTCCGCACATTGGGCAGATTCACCTTTTAGGCCATCGTAGGTTCCACAGCACTGGTACGAGGACATCCTGGCACTGATGCACACTATAGAAAAACGGGAAACTGTTGAAAGTATGGAAATCGAATGGAAACAGAGGTCTCAGCTTCCCACTATTTTAGTGAACGTGAGGTATAAAACTGGCGATTTCTTATATCATGACTGGGTTAGATCAGTATGAGAGGTCTAATGTCTTCACAACTTAGGGAAAGGTAAGGTTCATCAAGTGAAAGTCAGGTTGTAGAACTACAGAAGATGCATCTATTGAAAGCAACCATATGGTTTATCACGAGAGTACTGACATTATTAAGAAAAACTGAAGACCCTGAGGACAAGCTGGAATGAGAGGACAGGACAATTCCTTCTGTCCTGATCATGAAGTGCCATAATATCATGCATCTTAATTGGGTCAGGTTCCTGAAATTCTCAGTTATCGGCTTACTTTCTTGACTGTTGGTCCAGAATTTATGACTGGATAGTTAATAAAATGATATTACTAATGCATCGATTAGGAGGTTGTGTACTGATGGGCAAAAAGAAGCCAGGAGGAACTCCTACACACTTGTACATTTAGGTGCCTCTGATCATTTAATACTAAGAGTACACTATGTAAAAGGCCCATCAATACTGTTAGTACTCTTATAGCAGTTCCCAGAAAGCCAACCTCAAAGTAATGCTCAAAATGCCGACCACCTACTTGTCCCCATTGTGCCTTCATTGTGAAGCATGATACATGCTGCCATCAATTCCTCACTTCTGCATTGATCTCCTTCACCATAGTTAGTAGTTAAAATTGTGCTTGTGTGTAGCGTGACACTTCCTCTTACTGTATTGGGGGGCAATTGGTGCAGACGAGACCTTTACAATAGTGCATGAGTCTGAATGAACTCCAAATTAGCAATTATGCCCCAAAGTGACCCTATTCTGCAGGTCAGAAAGTGAAAATAGGGTGAGTAGAAGAAAAAATAAAAAACAAAGAAGATAAAGATACTAGTAAAACTAATCCTAAATTGCCTACATGGTAGATCTAGCTCTGCTTTTTACGTAACATTCGAATATATCGAAAGCATATACAATGAGAACCATGAAAATGGAAGTGTATTGTGTCGTTCCTACCTGGTTCCTTTACTTTGAGTTCGAACTTCACCTTTGAAGTCCCGGCGATAACGGCGTAGACGACTTCATCCTCAGCACTAGCATTGCTGATGGTCAGTGAGTGGCTTTTGGCATCGGCCTTGATGATGTACTTGTCACTAGCAGCGATGTCTACATTATTTTTCTGCCACCTCACCTTAAGATCAGCTTTCTCTATCTCGGCCTCAAAGGTAATGGAATCTCCCACCACAACCTCTGAAGATTTTGGCTTCTTGATAAAAGCTGTGCACAAAAGTGAGCAAAAAATAGTGGAGTAATACTCTGGAAGCTTACAGTAAATTATTGTTGAGAGACAGACCTCGAGAACCCTTTGGAAGTATCATGAATGTGCTTATCTTCATCGTGTCATACAAGATGGCCATCAAACATTAGGAAAACTGAGATCTTCAAGTACGGTGTGGACCCACTCATATATTACAATGAACTATCACAAGAAATTATCTCAGTGTCTCATACACAAGGTTATAGAGGCAAACCATGTGGCTTCATTAGGATTCTCGGAGAAACGGGGCTCCGTCATTGATGGATCCCGTTCTTATTGAGTGGCGAGATTCCTCCTCTATCAACCCTCTACCAAGGAGAGGCATTTACAATCTATTAAGGAGATGCATTTAGAATTGGTTCAAGGGTCACAAAACGCCCAACATCATACCCAGCCTTATAATGGGGGACCTATTTGATCTTTGTTATGTGGTCTTCTCTCGCCTATGACCATTACTTCTCGTACACATAGCAAAGTGGAAGGTACATGTACCCAATTGAATCTGCCATATAGACATGTGCGACCACCAGTTTATTCCTCAGTTCTTGTGATCGGTGGGACCCGCATCAGCCTGCTTTCAGGTGATAAGTGTTAATTATGCTTAGGCCCCTTTTACACCCAACCAATAGGTAAGCAAATAAAGTTTGGGGTTGTTTGTAAGGAAAAAAAACCCTCACAGATCCACAAAGGGATTAAGAGAAAATATACAATTTTTAAAGATTGAAAATGGCATAGGAACAATAGTAATTTCCCACTTTGCCAATCTTTAGAAAATACCTTATGTAAAATAAAAGAGCAGACAGTATGGCACCAGCATTGTTGGACCCTATGGATTGAGAGTAGTTGATACCACAAGTGATTCCTACACCAAATCAGACTATTATAATAGCCTTATTACATTGTGTGAATGCAACACGTTTTGGGGCTTTAGATTACGTTCATCCAGTTGTAGAATAATACTACCTGTAAACCCTGAGTGCTTTGGGATATCCACAATACAGGTATGGAGACTGAAGGAAGTACTGGGCCATCCCAAAATGCGTTGCTTTCACATCTCATGATCGAGTTTTTTAACAACTTGAACTTATATTTCAATATGATCTGGATACAAATTGCAGGATATGTGTAATTCATGGAGATTATATCATCAGGGCCACGGACAACGGTGCCCATAAACCGAGCCTTTACCGTCTCCTAGATGGCAGAGGGTGAAGTCTTGTGGGTCTCCTCTGTCATTTCATGGCCTCACCAGAGGTTGGATAGTGTAACAATTGCATTAATCAAGTCCTGACCTAAGACCTATACACTTTCACATGCTTGACCCAAGGAAAGAATGTCAAAAACGATCCTAGTAATAGCTCCAGAAGTCCAGCTGGTTTTTGCTACCATTAATCAGTCAAGTCACCACTGCAGCCAATCAATGGTCTTAGCAGGCATGCTTGTATGTACAGCAAGTGACCTCTGAGGCCATTGATTAGCTGCAGCAGTCCTATGAAGATGTTTGGCACTGACCTGCTTTAAGCAGAGACGTGGGCTGTCCACTGGAGTGGTGTTGTTATGTGGGGGATTTAATAGGTGAATATAGTTTTGTTTTTTTTATTTAAGGTACTCCCTTGAGTTTTTGCAAATCCTGGAAGAACCCTTAATGACGGTATTAATAAGTCACCCTTTCTCTCCATTGATCAGTTTGCAGTATTATCTGACTTTTTTAAAAAGATTTTAATAACAGAAAGATTTTAGATTAGGTTATGGCCAAAAAGGAGATCTCTAATTTTCTAAATGTAAAGGTTCACAAACTTTTTTTTTTAACCAACGGCCTTGATGGTTTGAGCCAACACCAGTTTGTTACGGTATATAACGGTCATTTTGTTGACATAGATGAAGATGAGATAGACTTATCCAGATCTTTCCACAGGGTTCAGACCTTCTTTTCTCAGCTGTATGTGTCTGTAGGTAACTCCTGTTCGGAAGAGACTTTGATTTTTTTCTGCATTGTGACTATTATAAATGTCAGAAAAAAAGAAATGTTTTATCCAAAATACATAGTTCTGCTTTTACTTTGTGGTTGCAACTGTTAACTTTTCATGAGACATTGCATGACAACCTCTCTTAATTGGAGAAAACGAAAAGGTTGTCCCAATCCCACCCCATCATTGTTCTGCAATATGATCTTTTCTACTGGCCTGGCTTCCAATTATAGGTCCATGCATAGGGCACTGCCACATGTGAAGACCCAGCATGGCAAAACATGGAATCTGTAAGGGTGTGTATTAATGACCTGTCAACACTTCATCTGCCTTAATACGATGCCTCAGAGGTGCACCATAAACTCCCCTAAATTAGTCTGCAGTAACCTTATCTACAAAGCCGAAAGGTGAACACTAAAGAGACATTATTGATTACCCAAATTAGAGATAAAAATAGTCAGTTCTTGGAGTCTATGAGCCAAGTCAAGGGTGGATTGGGCCATACATGCATTAAAGAAGTAACCGAGGAGCTACAGTCAAAATGGGTCTATAGATCATCAGTCAAATGTGGCGTTCAGTAAAGTTTAAAATTGCTAAAAAATTCCCATTATATTCATTAAAGAATTTCTCAAAATAATCGGGTATAACTTGATCGCAGGGGGTCCGAGCTTTGGAACCCGAGCCATCCATGGATAGGGACTCTGGAACCTGGAGAATGGGGCTCTTCTGCCGTATCCTGAATGGAGCAGAGGCGCCATGCTTGAGCTCCGGTCAATTGTATGTGGATTGCTGAGGGCCATAGACAATGGCCGAGCATGCGCACCTCTGCTCCATTCAGAATGGAGCTGCAGAACCTTGTTCTCAGGGTTCCAGAGCCACTATTTGGGGATTGTCCAAGCCCCAGCTATCAGCAAATTATCCCCTGACATATGGATAAGGGATAATTTTATTTTGGGGGGGACATTATTCCTTAATGATCATACAATATATGACATTCATTGATTGTTATATCTATAATATAAATGCTCAGGGGCTCAGATTTGTGTTTGCCCCTTGGACGAATACTGGGGGTAAACCTTGAAATGACATCTCGGTGCATGAGCTGTGCATTTAGTGACAAGGACAAAAATCAGATCCTCGTCCTGGAACATCATGAAAGCTTTTCCCATGGACTAATTGGATTCCAACCTGTCCTAAGGCTATGTGCACACGATGCGGATTTTGCTGCGGATCCGCAGCGTTTCCGCAGCTGCGGATCCGCAGCAGTTTCCCATGATTACAGTACAATGTAAACCTATGGGAAACAAAAAACGCTGCACACATGCTGCGGAAAAAAACGCGCGGAAACGCAGCGGTTTACAATCCGCAGGATGTCAACTTCTTTCTGCGGATTCTGCAGCGGTTTTACAACTGCTCTAAAAGAGATCCGCAGTTGTAAAACCGCAGTGAAAACCGCAGAAAAAACGCGGTAAATCCGCAGCGGTTTTCCACTGCAGATTTATCAAATCTGCTGAAATCTGCTGCGGAAAAATCCGCAGCAGACCACAATACGTGTGCACATAGCCTAAATATACTGCTCCGGCATCAAACTGTAAAATGGTCATGTACACAAAGCCTAATATACACATCTAGCAAATATATTAAAATAATTTTTCACATTTGGTTCCTGATTCCAAAACCAAAATCAACCAAAAATAATCCATATAGGACTGACATAATTAAAATACAATCCGTCCCATAACCAATACGACCTGAACCAATTACACATGAAGAATCCAACATATTACCAGCACAAAAAAATTGTTCTTTAGTTGACGATTAACGGGAACTAGAGAAATAAATTTCCAATCTTAATGGGCAAAATTAGAAGACAAATTATAACTACGTAAAAACAGTAAAAAAAAAAATGCTTCCAAAAATTGGGAAACAAGCCAGTCTCATGACTTCTGCTCATACCTGGGACTGCTAAGATGATCAGTAATATAGCTAATGAATTATGATGGAAACTGTCAACTATGGGGTCTATCAGTTACCCATTGGGGTACCACAATTCTTGTCATCACATTGTACAGAACACCTGATGGAAATTTTAAAAATGCTAATGTTATTGGAGACAAAGTAATTACAGCAGTCAATCAGAAGAAAGTTAGCACTGACATATCGATATAAGTTCATGTTGTATCCTACATGGCGGTGTTGTAAATGTGCCATACTAACAATCCATAACCTAGCAGCAACCAAGGATTCCCACCACTGACTGCTTTCCAAAGTCCATAGGATCAAACTACCAAGTTTTAGAACATAAAGGTTCTGATCCAAGTTTTCACTACACCACCTCTTTGTCCCAGTAACCACATTTTTACAAATCTAATAATTCTATTTCTTGGATAACTGGAAACATTTCTGCAAAAAAAAAAAATTGTGTTTATATCTTATTTTCTTTCAGTGGTCCTCATACCGTTCCAAATTTTAGAATTCAACCATTGCAGAGTTTAGATGACTGATTGCTTGGAATACCATGCTAGTTACAACCTAGTCAGTCCATATATATATATATATATATATAAGATAAATGAGATGAGCCCAAGCCTGGCATTCCAGTTAACATAGAAAATCTTATCAAGGTCACTCATCCCACCACAGTCCGGACTCATATGTCCAATTCAATCTGCATCCTCAAAAGCCAAGATGCGTTGACTTCTCGTGCATTATACCCCATGCATTGCATCTGCATGCGTCCCCCTCCATTGTCGCATGGTCACCCCACCACGAGTCCCATGTACCTGTTTTCTTAACAGGCTCAGGCATCCCGACTCAACCTGGGAAAAAACTAAAGTCCCACAAGAAGTTTGCAAGCTGCAGAAGAACTTATCCAGTCTGCAGTCACGACTGGTATGAAGCTGCTGGATTCTACAGACCCCCTTAAAACAGTAAGATAAGGAGAAAGCGTCTCCACCCCCGACACTCAGTCCTGTTGTCACACAGTGCTGTCACCTTCCAGGCAGCAGACCACACTTGACAGGACATATCAGCTGCGATATATATAGATGAGCTGCCCGTGCCTTGTTGTTTGCCCTATGGTCCTGGGGTTTTCGTACAGTTTTGAAGTCTATGCCAGACGAGCCTCTTGCCAGGCTGGGCAGGTAGCACATATTTCCCCATGGCACTATGAGCGCTATGGATGCCCTATATTAGCAGTATCACCAGCGGACTCGCTGATAGCAGTGGCCTCACTGAAAGCTCCTGTCATTTGAAGCTGACCTTGTATACATACACAGCCTATAGAGACATTTCAAGAACAGCTGGGCCAGGCACAGAAATAGTAAAAGGCCCATGTGCCACCATTTTCCCTTCTAGTTGTTCATGTACAATGCAATGTAACAAATGCCAATAATTGATGTGACCGATAAAGTCCAGGTTGGAAGCTACGTATAAGGCCTCAGTTCTCAAAACTGGCTTTATTGCCCATAGCGACCAATCAGAGCTCAGCTTTCATATTTTAAAAAGCTCTCGTAAAATGAAAGCTGTTTTCTGATTGGTCGCTATGGGCAACATACTCGGCTTTCCTTTTAGATTATTTTGAAAAAAAGAGGCCTACAGTATTACCTCAGAAATGGCCGGATAGTAGATAGTGATGAATATTTTCTATCATTGTATAGCCTTAAAACAAAAAGGAATGAATTCAAAACCTATTAGAGTTAAGCCTCCTTGTTAATTAGATCGTCATAGCACACTGGGCAACGTTTGGAAATCATAGGAAAATTACGTGCCCCTGAGTGTATGCGTATGTGCCGCACCCTGTCCCTCAGTATGTATGTATATGTATATGTATATATATATATATATATATATATATATATATAAATGTACCTTGCCGCATTGTGCCCCCCTCAGTATATAAGTAGCTACACTTTGCCCCCAGTTTGAAATTTGAATCCCCGTAAAGTCCTAGCAGAAGAAAAGGCTAAAAAAACATAAAACATACCTCCAAATGTGTTGGATCCTGTGTTGGGAGGAATCCTTTCTCTATGTATTTCTCTCCTTCAAACCGCATATCCAAGCCCTCTCCACTTCCTGCCGACTTCAACTCAAAAATATTTCCCGGATCCGTACATTCCTCAACCAAAAATCTGCAAAAACCCTAGTCCATGCCCTCATCATCTCCCGTCTTGACTTCTGTAACCTCCTGCTCTGTGGCCTCCCCTCAAACACTCTTGCACTCCTCCAATCTATTCTATACTCAGCAGCCCGACTAATCCACCTGCCCCCCCCCCCCTGCTATTCCCCAGCCTCTCCCCTATGCCAGGCCCTTCATTGGCTCCCCATTACCCAACGACTCCAGTTTAAAACCCTAACCATGACATACAAAGCCATCCACAACCTGTGTCCTCCATACATCTGTGACCTCGTCTCCTGGTACTTACCTACATGCAACCTCCGATCCTCAAAAGATCTCCTTCTGTACTCCCCTCTTATCTCCTCTTCCCACAATCGTATACATGATTTCTTCCACGCATCCCCTATACTCTGGAACTCTCTACCCCAACATCAGATTCTCGCCTACCATCGAAACCTTCAAAAAGAACCTGAAGACCCACCTCTACCAACAAGTCTACAACCTGCAGTAACCACCGATCGACCAAACCGCTGCATGACCAGCTCTACCCTCACCTACTGTATCCTCACCCATCCCTTGTAGATTGTGAGCCCTCGCGGGCAGTGTCCTTTCTCCTAATGTACCAGTCATGACTTGTATTAATATTATTGTACTTGTTTTTTATTATGTACCCCTCCTCACATCTAAAGCGCCATGGAATAAATGGCGCTATAATAATAAATAATATGTAGGAGAATCTAGGGATACAGCAGGGTCCTGGGTACCTTCTGCTTCTGCTCAGGTGCACAAGATAATGAATGTACAGCAGAGATCATAAGTGGGTACCCCAGTGGGTCCCGATCTTGCTTGGTGTTGATGTTGGCCCTACCACCCTTTAATAGCCTGCTTGTCTTGTGGTGAATGTGAAGGGACAAAAATTGAACTGGAATAGGTCTCTCATTCAATGGGCACCATCGCAACCCCGTGGCAGGCTCTGTGTTGACTCACCTAGGCATGCCACCCCATTTCCTGTCCTCCAGTTCTTGGGAGAAAGTTAGGAGTAGGGAATCTTACTAAACTGAATGCTCCTTTCCAAGTTATAATGAATGGGAGTTACAGTTCAGCAAGTTGTGGTTCATCCATACGTACCAACTCTCCAGGAACATTCAGGAGAATCCTGGAAAAGGGGACACCTTCTGAACCAGTTGGTATGGCCAATGGCTTCCAAAACCTTCAGGAATCCATTGCTTTGGTCAGGTATTTTTGCGTGATGCTGGGATGCTCTGTAAGAAGATGGAGCCCTGATGTGAAACTGCACATTGAAGTGGTGAAAAGTGAGAAGTGGAAGGGTCATGGTCATGGATAAATCTTTTCAATGGTGTACACCACCAGCACTTCATGGGCCCCATAATTACTTGTTCATGTAGAATCCCTTTAACGTTGCATTCCACACAGTCTAAGTAAAAAAAAACGGGCACCAATCAGAAGTCCAACTACCGAGAACTCTTGAAGCTTATCTAGGCTCACATTCTCTGTGTCCTTCGTGACCTTCATAACTTTGAGATCTCAGACTGAACTGATCCCAAATAGAACGATGAAGCGGAGTGACTGTCAGTGACGGACTAAAGCTCTGCTCTCCTCATATTTTATGACTTTGTTTTTGGATTTTCCTTCTAACTATAGGAAGCCACCCTGGTCCTTATACATGACAGACGAGAACTGTAAATGACGCCCATTAGGTGACTGTGGATTGAGAGGGCTGTCACAGGATCACCAAGATTACGCAGAGTGATTAGTGATCATGCCAGCCTAGATTTCTAAATGTTCTGGTACTTAGGCGGATTAGGCAGTTTACGCTGGTGGCATGTTACACTGAGCTGCCAGGCACATTGTGACGCTCGGAAGCATTGCAAGCTCCGGAGATTACAGAATTTGCCATTGATCCTTTGCTTTGATCTGTAAATTAAGAAAAGATTTACAAGAACAGAATTACTATATCATGAAAGATGCAAGGAATTGCTGGTGTTAGGTCAGAGGCATCCAGAGACCATTACATGTTCTCTCTTGTACACCTTCATTGTATAGTTACATGATATAAGTATGCGGTACTCGCAGAGCAGCCACTTGTTATTTATGTAGTGGTAGAAGGTTATCAGAAACTATCCATGACATGTGCCCATCCAAATCTATGACATCCGTAGCATGTAGTTTAATTCTAGAACAGGATCTGTGCATTTACTTGTGACTGTCCAACTCTTCTCAGTCTGTTTCTTTTCATAGAGCAGCTGTTTGTACTTCAGAGCTGTTGCTCTGTAATTTCAAGAACATACCAATACAAAGAGAATTCTGTTATCTCTTTCTAATGTCCTCATCCTGCTTTATCTCTGGGGGGGGTTCAGTTTAGTGTATCTTACTCCACAAGGACTTTTATACAAGGTTCTGTGGAGAGTTGATGGGATAATGTTGGAGAGAAAGCAGGGTGAAACGCGCGTCGTGGTGCAGGCACGCACATCTGTCCAGACTTTGTAATGTGAATATATACTAATTTGGTACTTGATAGTTTGTACTTTTTTTAAGGGTTATTCCCAATATCATAATGTGGTCTCAGTTTTCTGCACATACAGAATTAAACATGTGTGCTCATTTTTAAATCTGCACTGGGTTTAAACTATTGATGTTTCTGCCTTTCATGCTACAAGCCCTGAGTTTGAATCCTGGGTAATACCGGCTTAAAGGAAAAAGCAAATAAATACATAGTGGCATCTACTAAGCACAGTCAGATGATGAGGCTTGGCCCCCAATGTCCTGAGCTATCGGAGAAGACATAGCAGAGAGGACAGTGAACTGTGATTACTTTGGGATAATAGATAGTTGAAATATCAGCAAGTATCAGCTGACTTCTTGTCCCCCATGTGTCCTGTTAATGTCTGCCCCTGTCCAGGAGGAATAATAGAAGAATGGTGCAAGGAAGAAATCTTCTAGAATTGTTTAGTAGTATTTAACAAAACAGACAAACCACAAGAGCCGAAAGGTTCCTTTAAAATAATGTATTTCTGAATTGTAGAAACAGAAGTTTACTAACTTCCTTTAACAATTCCATAAACTAAAGCTCTTTCAAGGTGTTCTCCACTTTGGACAATCCGATCTTGTTAGATGGTGATCAAAGGTTTCCTCTTCTTGAGATCCTCAGGGATCACTGACAGCAATTTCTCTACAGTGCCCCCACTGGTTAAATGAGGCACTACATTGTGTCCATTCATATCAATGGGTAATCTGTGTACCTCTGGACAGGATGGGTCCTCCAGAGCTAGAATTGTCTTATATAACAACTTTAAACTCTAGCAAAGAGATTAAGATCGTAAATAGAGGACACTTCAATTAAAGGGGTTGTTCACTACTTGGACAACCCCTTCCCAATTGATATATTGTCACGTATAAAATAAAAAACATTCTGCATTCACCTGTGATGCCATTCCTGCGATGTCAGCGCTGTTTCTCCCAGGGCTTGCATGACTTTATGACACGTGAGCCCTACACCCAATCAGCGTCCACATTACGCTCAGTTCCTTGGGACGTAATTGACATCTGGAGACAAAGCAGCAGAAACTCTCAATTTTTCCGGGTGTCAGTTTTGTCCGAAGGACAAGACAGTGAGGCAACCGCTAATTGGGTGCAGGGCTCAAGTGGCACAACAAAGTCACGTGCCAAGAATGGCAGCGGCACCGGAGGGGAGTATGAACTGTTGTTATTTTATACTGTAGCATATAGTAATTGAGAAGGGGTTGTCTTGTCTCAGCAGTGAACATCCCTTTACCTTACAGTGCCCTAATAGGATGAATAAGAATGGGTTTTCTAAACTGGATGACCCCTTTTCAGGATGCTCGTATACAGAGGCTCCACCGTAATTTTACGTTTTTGACACGGTCTAATACTGCCGCTGTCAATGAGACACATGTTGGATTCTTTCTTGTCTCCTCGGCTTAATTAATTATCCAGTGTGTGTCACTAATGTCATCTCTTGGTAAGTAGATACTTTGCTAAAGTCGAAGACAAACAGAAAGGTTACTGAAGCCCGACCAGTCGAAAACAGTGATGTGCTGTGATGACCAAGAGGAAGCCAAAGGGAAAGCGGGGCGAGCAACCGGGGCCACAAAGCCTGTGTATGGCGAATATGTGTGGTCTGGGCACTTTTTACAACAACCTCGAGTGCCAATAAAAAGATTACATTTATTAATAATATGCACAGTTAATGCATAATATAATGTCTAACATGGATATACTGTATAAATAGCATTGACACCACATCAACACAAATCTTGAGAAACAAGATGCCCTAATGTTACATGTCATCCTAAGCCTACATTCACAAAGGCGAATAAAAATAAATCAGATTTTTCTCAATTGTTATTTGAATGCAAATCTATTTTATACAGCAGAAGTTATTGAAATTTGACAAGACAAATACAGTTTTCTCTGTTAAAGAACTGCAAAGTATCAGTAAAAAATGCTGCTACACAGTGTCTGTGGAATCCTAGGTTTTATTACTTGAGTGGGCGAGTGACGTCTGACACATGGAAGAGAATAGCGCATTATGTAATATTTTTGAGCGCAGATTCGGTCTCTAAAGGAAACTCCCCATCTGCAATGCCCCATTGAATAACCTTGGTCTGAGTGATGTCCGTTTTTTTTATAGATGGCACTCAGACCAAAAACACGGTTGTGTGAACTTGGCCTCAGCTATAGGAAATGAATCCATTAACCGCACTATGTACAAGGTAGATACTTGTCCTGGTGGGAGTACCTACCTGTACATACTAGAGGACATTGCAGAGTTCATTGATCTGGGATTTGTAAATAGTGACATTGTAAGGCCATGTTCACACAAGTTGTATTCAGCACAGATTTTATGGTTGATTTTATAGTCTCAGCACAATCCATATCTCATGCATGTGAATGGGGTTTCCATGACCCTGTTTACATCCATCAGAAAATTTCTGCACAGACTTTTGCCGCTGCCTGGAACTAATCTATTACAATGCAAATTGTAAATCCAGAACTAGGAGGAAAATATCAGCAAATTGCCCCGATCGGTACCTATCTACATCCGTTCAAGCTAAATTGTTTACTCATGTAAGAATATTGAAACCATCCAGCTCGATGCCTCCTTGTGAGTAAAGTTCTTAAATGCCCAGTGTCCTAATATATTTAATGCGGCATATCACAAAATGTATAATAATATCATTCTATATCTCTTTAAAAGCCATTTAGCTACTTTCAAGATTTGTAGCACGAGTGCTAGTTACGAGCGTCACCGAAAATTTTAGTTTGTAACCTTGTACTTGGCACCGTGAATGGACGCATTTTCATATATCTTACGATGATGTATAACAACAGCTGACACATTTCGGGGGTCTTATTAATCATTTCTAGTGTTGATGTGTTTATGTGCCCAATGTGTTCCTACCAATGCTATTTATACTCGCATCATATGATTTCTAGCTCATGGGTAATGTTGACTTTTGACAAACCAAATCTCATAAAAGCCACATAATACGACCATGTCCAAATTTTAGTTAGAACTAGAAGTATGTATTTTAAACTTTGTGATGAAGTCAGGTCTTACATTAATTGATTGACCCTGTGAGCAGTCTGCAGGTGTGATAGTTATTATTGCATTACAGTAGGCAATAGGTATGATGGTTTTAATGGTATTACAAGAGGTAACGAAGTTATGGTTACAATGGTATTACAAGAGGCAACGAGCATGATGGTTACAATAGTGTTACAAGAGGCAACGAGCATGATGGTTACAATGGTATTACAAGAGGCAACGAGCATGATGGTTACAATGGTATTACAAGAGGCAACGAGCATGATGGTTACAATGGTATTACAAGAGGCAACAAGCATGATGGCTACAATGGTATTACAAGAGGCAACAAGCATGATGGTTACACTAATATTACAAGAAGCAACAAGCATGATGGCTACAATGGTGTTACATGAGGCAACAAGCATGATGGTTACAATGGTATTACAAGAAGCAATGAGCATGATGGTTACAATGGTATTACAAGAGGAAACAAGCATGATGGTTACAATTCTATCACAAGAGATAACAAGCATAATGGTTACAATGGTATTACAAGAGGCAACGAGTATGATGGTTACAATGGTATTACAAGAGACAACAAGGCTACGGTTACAATGGTATTACAAGAGACAATGAGCATGATGATTACAATGGTATTACAAGAGGCAACGAGCTTATGGTTACAATGGTGTTACAAGAGGGAACAAACATGATGGTTACAATGGTATTACAAGAGGTAACATACATGATGGTTACAATGGTATTACAAGAGGGAACAAACATGATGGTTACAATGGTATTACAAGAGGGAACAAACATGATGGTTACAATGGTATTACAAGAGGCAATGAGCACAACTCATAGCTGGCTACAAATAGCAATGATGTGACAGCACAACTCTTGCCACACACTCCGTCAGTTACTATCAGAAGAAACAGTAGTACTTTGCTTTTCGTCTCTATTTCTCACAGCAGGCTCTTCAGTTGGACACTAGTCTGTCTCTCATCATTGTGTTCTACACACTCTGGATACTATCATTGCCTTCTGGCCACTGCTTTGACATTTCTTAATGTGGCAAGTCAAGTCTCTGGACCTTAGGTCCCTGTACTTTTACGTTTTCTTCACAACTTTACCCTGGGGTCTTGCACCAGTTTTGCAAGCCTTCCTCTTCCCTTTAGCTATAGCATCTGACCTGCAATCAACATCCATTATGGGAAGAAAACCCATATCCTCGGTATTGATGGAAGCAAATATCTGGGTTCCATTGTTGTTAATAGCCAAAAATGTTGACTACTTGAGCACTGTGTGTAATGCTCCTCTTTGGACAATCCCTATAAGTTGGAAAGGTAACTTGAAAAAAAAAAAAGTGATCACAAAGTGTCCTCCTGCCTAGACTCTCAGAGATCAACATTAATCTGTGGGGAAACCTGCAAGTGTTATGTTTCCCTGCAGTGCCCCCACAGGGTAAATGAAGCATTACACAGTGGACATTTAAATCATTGGGTTTTATGTAATGCAGGACAGGACGGGTCCTCCAGAGGGAGAGACACTCATTGCCGCTACCAACATGTGAAAATCCTAAACAGGAGTTTTGAAACTAGAAGACCCGTTTAAATATTTTCAATCTCAAACAAATGAGCAGAAAGTTAATCGATGAAGTGATGTCACAGAAAGTTGTTTGATAAGAATCGGAGCTAATCAATGGTGTTGCTCCTCAGATGTTCCCCTGCCTGACTCCTCAGTAATGAGGAATGTTCTCCTTGCAGCCATATTTCCGGGGAACCCAGCGAGTCTCCAGAAGATCTTCAAACATGTTCCACTGCTGTCGATAGAAAATGAGTGTTGCGGTGATAGATGTCATGAGCTAATGTTCACAACTGATGGGATGTCACCTCCGGGTCAGACCTGGTATGGCCTACTCGGTCAGCTTCTCCATGTTCACATAATTTATATCCTTTTGCACTTTTATATTTCTTTGCATTTTTGAGGACGTAAAGTGGTTTTTCCACTTAAAAAATATCCTTAAATCTTCCTAAATCAGTAATTCATGCAAACTTCTGATATAATTCACTTCTCAAAGATGTCCTGATCATTAGCTACGAGCTGCCATCCTGACAGGTCCTCTCGTGGTGGACAGTTTTTCTTTGTCGCCATGTGACCGGATCTGTATGTGAAGGGGGCTGGCTAACTGCTCATTTAAATCACTAAGCCCCCTTTTCTGGCCTGCAGAGGTGAGGATATAATTCCTGGGCG
Organism: Ranitomeya imitator; assembly: GCF_032444005.1. Taxonomy (NCBI): domain Eukaryota; kingdom Metazoa; phylum Chordata; class Amphibia; order Anura; family Dendrobatidae; genus Ranitomeya; species Ranitomeya imitator. The sequence continues at coordinate 8,055,148 of NC_091290.1, read as the reverse complement.
ATCTGTCCGCTGTTCTAGGAGTCGGTGATTCTTCTGGACATTCCAGGGATAGTTGACAAGTGCGACTTAAAGGGGCTATATATAGTTTGTAAGTGTGACTTAACCCCTTAATGACCGCCAATACGTCTTTTAACTGACCTGAGATATAAGAGAATAGCCTCCCCATACAGGTGACAATCCAGCACCTGTCAGCTGTACACTATAGCTGACAACTTGCTGTATCAGCCACGATCAGTGTTGGCACCGTACATATCTGTTTAACCCCTTAGATGCTGCTGTCAATAGTGACTACATCATTATAAATGGTTAACAGAGTGTGGGGGCTTCCTCTTTATCCCAATTGGTGCCCTCAGACCATGATTGTGTGGTCCTGATGTTTGCGATGGCAATTCACGACCAAATAGCGGCCTTAGAGTCTGTCGGCTGTTGTAACCTGTTCAGAAGATAGAGGCATTTAGGTGGTAAAAATACACATTTTCATTTCTGTCATACCACTTTGCATTAATTCCTGTAGAGCACCTGAAGGGTTAATAAACTACCTGACAGCAGTTTTCAATATGTCAGGTGGTGCTGTTTTTAAAATGGTATCACGTTTGGGGGTTTCCCAATATATGAGACCCCTAAAGTCAATTCATACATGGATAGTTCCCTAAAAAAATAAATGTTGTAAATTTCCTTGAAAAAAATGAAAAATTGCTGCTACATTTTTAAACCTCTTAAAATGCTAACAAAATAAAATAACATTTTACAAATGGTGCTGATGTAAAGCAGTCATGTGGGGAATATTATTTATTAATGGTTTGCTGTGGTATGACCATCTGTATTAAAGGGATAATCATTCACACTTTGAAAATTGCTAATTTTTTAACATTTTTCTCACATTTTTGATATTTTCTATAAATAAAACACAAAACATATTGACCTAAATTTACCGTTATCATAAAGTATAATGTGTCACGAAAAAACAATCTCAAAATCACTGGGATTTGTTGAAGCGTTGCAGAGTTATTACCACATAAAGTGGCACTGGTCAGATTTCAAAAAATTGGCTCCGTCACTAAGGGGTTAAAGGGGTACTTCAACAATTACAGCCTATTGAAAGGGTAAGCGTTTGATTGCTAAGACCCCACCAGTCTTAAGAACGGGGTCCTGTGTCCCTCATTTAATTGGCACAACAGTCATTCATGCATGATGTCGCTCCATTCATTCACTTATGGGATTTGCAGAGATTGATCTTTCCATGACAGGGTCAGTTTTAGGAGTTGGCAAACTGCACGATTGTCTAAGGCCACTGTTTCCTAGGAGACCCCAAAAGCAACCTGAACTTACCATCATTGCAGTAATATTTTTGGGATACTATGTGGCGGTAATATTTATGCATTGTTTGATATTTTTAGTTTGATACTGAATCAAAAGTGTAATATGAGCATTAAATGGTTGTATTAGTGACCAACATTGGCAATATTATGTGGATTCTATGTAGAGGAATTTTTTAGAAACTGTCTGATTTACAATATATAGATCGGTAATGATTGTTACCCAGTGCACGATTCTGTAGCTATGCATGCTGAGAAATAAAAGGGATGTCCAATAAATAACATACATTTCCAATTTATTGGACAATTGTGGATAAGGCCTTAGGGGTCTCAACGTCCCCTGTGCAAATGGAGCAGGAGTGAGCATGTGCGACCAACTCTGAATGAGAAAGTAGTGAGCATGTGCGACCAACTCTGAATGAGAAAGAAGTGAGCATGTGCGACCAGCTCTGAATGAGAAAATAGTGAGCATGTGGGACCAACTCTGAATGAGAAGAGTGAGCATGTGCAACCAACACTGAATGAGAAAGTAGTGAGCATGTGCAACCAACACTGAATGAGAAAGTAGTGAGCATGTGCGACCAACTTTGAATGAGAAAGTAGTGAGCATGTGCGACCAACTCTAAATGAGAAAGTAGTGAGCATGTGCGACCAACACTGAATGAGAAAGTAGTGAGCATGTGTGACCAACACTGAATGAGAAAGTAGTGAGCATGTGCAGCCACTGTTCCATTCACTGTCTATTAGGAGAGTGGTCGCACATGCTCACGACCACTGCATTCACACAGGGGACACTGAGGCTCCATTCTCAGTATCGGATGGGAGTTCTCAGCAGCCAGACATCGCAGTGATTATACATTGCCTATCCTGTGGATAGATTATACATTCTGTAAATAGGACAACCCTTTTAAATTTATTTTAGCAGGCGGATGTCGCATCTAATATCGCACTTCGTCTCGTCTCTAATGATAATTATCTGCTCGTTTTCTTCTTCTGGTGTTGTATGTAAAACAGGTGGCGTCTGAATTCGCGCAGAGAATCGTAACTCTGGGAGATGGTAAGTTAAAGTGGAATATGAGAAACTTTAAAAGGTCTTCATCCTAAAAATAGAAAAGTTTTGACAACAGACAGGAAATTCTAGAGGCAAAGCCCATAAAGTAAAGAGAGAGTTGGAGCAAAAAAAAATGGACAGAGTAATAATTGTGGCTTAGAGTTACTTTTAGAAAACCATCTCCAGATGTTGAGATGTCCTAGGTTGAGACTCAATTTTAAAGGAGTTGTCCTCCGTGTTCTTCTAAATATTCCTGGCTAGCTATAAAAATAAGGAATACAAGCTATACTTGCCTAGTAATGCCACTGGTCTACTTCTGCTTCTTCCTCTGGCGGGGACACCACTTGCCCGCTCCAGGCGATCAGTGGTCGCTTTGGTCACTACTGTGGAGATATATTAATTTTTAAAGAATACTAGGCCCAGTAGAAAAGGAGGACAACGCCTTTCACCATGTCAAAAGCGGCCAGTGTTTGCTCTTATTTCACTCCTGCTGCTCCCCTCAGTCTTTTTTCCCAGAGATGTAGGCAAGGGGGTGGTGCTCACAGGGTAAAAGACACGCCCCAGAGGATCCTGTGAGCCACGCCTCCTCGTAAAGACCATAATTATCACTGAATAAAATGGCACACATCTCTGGAAGCGTATGGGGGATTTTAAGAAAACAAAAAACTCATTGGAGCATTGGGAATAAAACAAGAGCAACCACTGTCCACTTTTGACCTGGGGTGCAACGTTAGTCCGCCTCCACGTGGTGCACCCTGGGTAACGCTAAAGGACTAACAATCTTGACGACCAAGCAATCAAATTACATCTAGATCTCTTGGTCAATATAGTTTACATCATTTCAACTCTGATTTCTGTTCCTTTGTCCCCTTTCAATCACTGTTTATCGTTTTTTATTCATTCTCATATGATGTTAAAATATATGTTCATATGATTAAATAAAACTTCTGACCTTGTGGTAGGTTCTCTTTAGTACAAATGTCAGGAGGCCCACTTCTTCCCGTGACATATTTATCAACTTATAGAAATGATCTCCAACAAGCAAGCCACTTTTTTTTAAAGCATAAACATGTCCTTATTACACGCCATGCTCCTTTCCACATCCTGTTTCTGTCTCCCAATTGTGAGTTTGGACTCTGGGGCGATTTCTAATGATGTGACCACTTGAAGCCATGTACAAAAGGTTTCTCCAATGCCGCAGATATTTGCCAATGGCTCTTGCAGAAAGCCTCCCCTTTTTAAAGGACTCTTCCCGGGAAAGTTGTCACATATGCTCTATGGAGTGTGGTTTGTATTATGGTCCTCTTTCTTCCAGAAAGACCACCAGATATTGCAATTCAGTCCCATTGGAGAGAATACAATACCGGACAACACAACCCATGGACAAGAATGCAGCTGTGCCTGGGAGAAAGAAGTTGGGTTGTTCTAATCTCATAAATCCCTTTTAGGGGCATCCAAAATATAAAGAAGAAAATGGAAAGGTGGCACCACCCATCCCAGTACATTTGGTTTGAAAATGGTGGCATGTAACTTGGACTTCCTAGTGAAAGACATATGGCCACTATATGCCTCATCAATACACTAGTAACTTTCCCAGAACATCTGGGAAACTTCTAGAGAAAAAGTTGAAACCTCACAAACTCCTGGAAGAGTTGGAAAATCTCTGGGGCACCATAGAATCCTCCTGAAATGTCCCAACTCCTTCTGCTTCTAGATGGTGTCTGAGGCATGCAGATGGGGTGCTTCTTGTGACGGAGGAGGTCGGAGGGTACAAATGCACATTTAGGTGGCATGGAAGAGGGGTGGAAGAGACCTGACCTGACAAAATGGGCTCTCATGGTGGAGAAAAGTTTCTTCCCAGACCGGCATTCTTGAAAGTTAGCAAGTGTGGATTAAAGTGGCGCAGATGGCATCTACTTGTGAGAGATCTAAAGACATCACCTTCTCATTGCAGCGCAGCAGATGGCCAAGGTCAGACGACATATATCAGCACGCAGGTTTTCCATGTGGTGCTCTGTCTTCACAATGTAATATGTGTTGGACCTGAAGTCAGTGTCTTCTCATTGTGAATCACACAGGCCATGAATGGTATCTGAGATCTAAGCTCTATTACTGGCTCCTGTCGTGCGTCATTGTGCCTGCTGAGGAAGATGTTACATGTGCGTGTAGGGATGGACTCAACAAAACCACCAGCACCAAGACATTAGCAGCATATCCTGAAAGATACTCAATGGCCTTTATGGATCAGACTTGTTTTTCCAGCACATCCTATATTATCAATCTGACAGAGGTCGGGGAAATTTGCAGACAAGTCACACGGAGCCTGCCATACACATGGTGGAGAACGTAATTCATCAGAACAAGCCCCCTTCTTCCATTGCTCCATAGTCCTTTTCTGATGCTCATGTGCCCATTGTGGACATGGTTGGAGCCCGAGCACGCTGACTGGTGTGTCACTACGCAGCAAGCTACCATGTTGCTTTCTTATAGGATAATTTTGTAGGGCTAACCATTGTATATTGGGAGCACCCCAAAAGACCTGCCGTATACTGGGAACACTCCACAAGACCTGCCATATACTGTGAACACTCCACAAGACCTACCATATACCGGGAATGCCCTACGAGACCTGCCATATACTTGGAACACCCCCAAGAACTGCCGTATACTGGGAACACTCCCAAGACCTGCCGTATACTGGGAACACTCCCAAGACCTTCCGTATACTGGGAACACTCCCAAGACCTGCTGTATACCAGGAACACCCCAGAAGACCTGCCGTATACTGGGAACACTCCCAAGACCTGCCGTATACTGGGAACACCCCAGAAGACCTGCCGTATACTGGGAACACCCCAGAAGACCTGCCGTATACTGGGAACACCCCAGAAGACCTGCCGTATACTGGGAACACTCCCAAGACCTGCTGTATACGGGCAACACCCCCAAGAGCCACCATATACTGGGAACACCCCCAAGACCTGCTGTATACCAGGAACACCCCAGAAGACCTGCCGTATACTGGGAACACTCCCAAGACCTGCCGTACACTGGGAACACTACACAAGACCAGCTGTATAATAGAATCACTGTCATATACCGAGAACACCACAGAAGATCTGCCGAATACCGGTTACACCACCTAAGATTCTCAATATTCCAAAAACATGACCTCTAGACCCGACATTTTGGAGATGCCCTGGACCAGACTTCTAGACATCACAAGTAGGCCACTCTCAAAGTCGCTCACATCATTACTGTTTCCCACTTTCCTGCTTCCAACTCATCTACTTAAGAGCCGGCCATCTCCTTCCCTTCAATGGTTGTATAGATATGGCTGGTCGGTAGTGATTAGCGAATATACTCGTTACTCGAGATTTCTCGAGCATACTCGGGGGTCCTCCGAGTATTTTTTAGTGCTCGGAGATTGTTTTTCTTGCCGCAGCTGAATTATTTACATCTGTTAGCCAGCATAAGTACATGTGGGGGTGCCTGGTTGCTAGGAAATCCCCACATGTACTTATGCTCACTAACACATGTAAATCATTCAGCTGCTGCAAGAAAAACGAAATCTCCGAGCACTAAAAAATACTCGGAGGACCCCCGAGCATGCTCGAGAAATCTCGAGTAACGAGTATATTCGCTCATCACTACTGGTCGGTGAATGCAAATTTTCTATATACGAGTATAATGAATTTCCCGGCCTCCAATCCCCGGCCGTACATGTGTAATCTGAAGCTCCGTGCCTCTAATTCCTGGTTTACTTGTATAACACATGTATTCCTACTCCCTGCAGTATATAATCTGCAAATTAATTCTTTGTGAAGCGGAAGTCAGCCTTGGACGGACTCCATACACAAGTGTTTCAAGCAGCCGGAGTTAGCCTGCGGTTAATGAGTTATGCATCAGGATTAATGTGGCATCAGAAGAGAATCAAGGAGCACCTGACACTGGCATCCCAGGCACGAACGGCCATCTTTCAGTGGCAGCGGGCAGCTCCCTAAGGACTGAGTTATGGCCTCTATATTTAGGCCTCCACTTACAGCTCCAACTGCGGCCTGGAATACTTTCAGCTTGCCAAGTAGAGAGCGCACGTCCCCTCCCTGAGACATGTGATGACACGAGAATGGTGGCTGGATCTAAGCTGCAATCCTGGATTCTGTAAAATAAACTGACCATAGCTCCCAAGACACTCTATCCCGCTTCCTCATATAGAAAGCTGGCTGTGCTCGCATAGGGGGCACAAGTGGCTGACAGCGTGTGTGTATATATATATATATATATATACACACACTAGCTGAAGAGCATGGCGTTGCCCGGGCATAGTAACTAACTGTGGTTAGTTATAATAAATTCTAATGATTATATTGCACGCAAAAACATTTCACATCATATATTCAGCACCACAGATTTCCAACACAAATTAACTAAACGGTTACCCAAGTATTGATAGTATTTTATTTCCAACTCACTCAAGAGCCTTTTGATAAACATTTTGATTTTTTCCTTCCCGTGCAAAGATAAACATTGCCTATTAAGCAGTTGTCTGTGGTGTATGGCATTGTCTATTAAGCAGTTGTCTGTGGTGTATGGCATTGCCTATTAAGCAGTTGTCTGTGGTGTATGGCATTGGCTATTAAGCAGTTGTCTTTGGTGCATGGCATTGCCTATTAAGCAGTTGTCTTTGGTGCATGGCATTGCCTATTAAGCAGTTGTCTTTGGTGCATGGCATTGCCTATTAAGCAGTTGTCTTTGGTGCATGGCATTGCCTATTAAGCAGTTGTCTTTGGTGCATGGCATTGCCTATTAAGCAGTTGTCTTTGGTGCATGGCATTGCCTATTAAGCAGTTGTCTTTGGTGCATGGCATTGCCTATTAAGCAGTTGTCTGTGGTGCATGGCATTGCCTATTAAGCAGTTGTCTGTGGTGTATGGCATTGCCTATTAAGCAGTTGTCTTTGGTGCATGGCATTGCCTATTAAGCAGTTGTCTGTGGTGTATGGCATTGCCTATTAAGCAGTTGTCTATGGTGTATGGCATTGCCTATTAAGCAGTTGTCTGTGGTGCATGGCATTGGCTATTAAGCAGTTGTCTGTGGTGTATGTAATTGCCTATTAAGAAGTTGTCTGTGGTGTATGGCATTGGCTATTAAGCAGTTGTCTTTGGTGCATGGCATTGCCTATTACGCAGTTGTCTGTGGTGCATGGCATTGCCTATTAAGCAGTTGTCTGTGGTGTATGGCATTGCCTATTAAGCAGTTGTCTTTGGTGCATGGCATTGCCTATTAAGCAGTTGTCTGTGGTGTATGGCATTGCCTATTAAGCAGTTGTCTATGGTGTATGGCATTGCCTATTAAGCATTTGTCTGTGGTGTATGGCATTGCCTATTAAGCAGTTGTCTTTGTTGCATGGCATTGCCTATTAAGCAGTTGTCTGTGGTGCATAGTAACATAGTAACATAGTTAGTAAGGCCGAAAAAAGACATTTGTCCATCCAGTTCAGCCTATATTCCATCATAATAAATCCCCAGATCTACGTCCTTCTACAGAACCTAATTGTATGATACAATATTGTTCTGCTCCAGGAAGACATCCAGGCCTCTCTTGAACCCCTCGACTGAGTTCGCCATCACCACCTCCTCAGGCAAGCAATTCCAGATTCTCACTGCCCTAACAGTAAAGAATCCTCTTCTATGTTGGTGGAAAAACCTTCTCTCCTCCAGACGCAAAGAATGCCCCCTTGTGCCCGTCACCTTCCTTGGTATAAACAGATCCTCAGCGAGATATTTGTATTGTCCCCTTATATACTTATACATGGTTATTAGATCGCCCCTCAGTCGTCTTTTTTCTAGACTAAATAATCCTAATTTCGCTAATCTATCTGGGTATTGTAGTTCTCCCATCCCCTTTATTAATTTTGTTGCCCTCCTTTGTACTCTCTCTAGTTCCATTATATCCTTCCTAAGCACCGGTGCCCAAAACTGGACACAGTACTCCATGTGCGGTCTAACTAGGGATTTGTACAGAGGCAGTATAATGCTCTCATCATGTGTATCCAGACCTCTTTTAATGCACCCCATGATCCTGTTTGCCTTGGCAGCTGCTGCCTGGCACTGGCTGCTCCAGGTAAGTTTATCATTAACTAGGATCCCCAAGTCCTTCTCCCTGTCAGATTTACCCAGTGGTTTCCCATTCAGTGTGTAATGGTGACATTGATTCCTTCTTCCCATGTGTATAACCTTACATTTATCATTGTTAAACCTCATCTGCCACCTTTCAGCCCAAGTTTCCAACTTATCCAGATCCATCTGTAGCAGAATACTATCTTCTCTTGTATTAACTGCTTTACATAGTTTTGTATCATCTGCAAATATCGATATTTTACTGTGTAAACCTTCTACCAGATCATTAATGAATATGTTGAAGAGAACAGGTCCCAATACTGACCCCTGCGGTACCCCACTGGTCACAGCGACCCAGTTAGAGACTATACCATTTATAACCACCCTCTGCTTTCTATCACTAAGCCAGTTACTAACCCATTTACACACAATTTCCCCCAGACCAAGCATTCTCATTGTGTACCAACCTCTTGTGCGGCACGGTATCAAACGCTTTGGAAAAATCGAGATATACCACGTCCAATGACTCACCGTGGTCCAGCCTATAGCTTACCTCTTCATAAAAACTGATTAGATTGGTTTGACGGGAGCGATTTCTCATAAACCCATGCTGATATGGAGTTAAACAGTTATTCTCATTGAGATAATCCAGAATAACATCCCTCAGAAACCCTTCAAATATTTTACCAACAATAGAGGTTAGACTTACTGGCCTATAATTTCCAGGTTCACTTTTAGAGCCCTTTTTGAATATTGGCACCACATTTGCTATGCGCCAATCCTGCGGAACAGACCCTGTCGCTATAGAGTCCCTAAAAATAAGAAATAATGGTTTATCTATTACATTACTTAGTTCTCTTAGTACTCGTGGGTGTATGCCATCCGGACCCGGAGATTTATCTATTTTAATCTTATTTAGCCGGTTTCGCACCTCTTCTTGGGTTAGATTGGTGACCCTTAATATAGGGTTTTCATTGTTTCTTGGGATTTCACCTAGCATTTCATTTTCCACCGTGAATACCGTGGAGAAGAAGGTGTTTAATATGTTAGCTTTTTCCTCGTCATCTACAACCATTCTTTCCTCACTATTTTTTAAGGGGCCTACATTTTCAGTTTTTATTCTTTTACTATTGATATAGTTGAAGAACAGTTTGGGATTAGTTTTACTCTCCTTAGCAATGTGCTTCTCTGTTTCCTTTTTGGCAGCTTTAATTAGTTTTTTAGATAAAGTATTTTTCTCCCTATAGTTTTTTAGCGCTTCAATGGTGCCATCCTGCTTTAGTAGTGCAAATGCTTTCTTTTTACTGTTAATTGCCTGTCTTACTTCTTTGTTTAGCCACATTGGGTTTTTCCTATTTCTAGTCCTTTTATTCCCACAAGGTATAAACCGCTTACACTGCCTATTTAGGATGTTCTTAAACATTTCCCATTTATTATCTGTATTATTAGTTCTGAGGATATTGTCCCAGTCTACCAGATTAAGGGCATCTCTAAGCTGGTCAAACTTTGCCTTCCTAAAGTTCAGTGTTTTTGTGACTCCCTGACAAGTCCCCCTAGTGAAAGACAGGTGAAACTGTACAATATTGTGGTCGCTATTTCCTAGATGCCCGACCACCTGCAGATTTGTTATTCTGTCAGGTCTATTAGATAGTATTAGGTCTAAAAATGCTGCTCCTCTGGTTGGATTCTGCACCAATTGTGAAAGATAATTTTTCTTGGTTATTAGCAGAAACCTGTTGCCTTTATGGGTTTCACAGGTTTCTGTTTCCCAGTTAATATCCGGGTAGTTAAAGTCCCCCATAACCAGGACCTCATTATGGGTTGCAGCTTCATCTATCTGCTTTAGAAGTAGACTTTCCATGGTTTCTGTTATATTTGGGGGTTTGTAACAGACCCCAATGAGAATTTTGTTACCATTTTTCCCTCCATGAATTTCGACCCATATGGACTCGACATCCTCATTTCCTTCGCTAATATCCTCCCTTAAAGTATTCCAGCTGAGATTTATAAGACCCTGAAAGAAACTCTGTTGGCCAAATTGGTAGGGGTGTATAATAGCTCGTTGGAAAGAGGGGAGTTGCCTTTGTCGATGAGAGAGGCTATTGTGGTGGTTATCCCTAAGGCCGACAAAGATCCACTGATGCCAGAATCCTATAGACCAATTTCACTCCTGACTGCCGATATTAAGATTTTGGCAAAAACCTTGGCAAATAGGTTAAGTAGGGTGATAGACAAATTGGTACACCCTGATCAGTCAGGCTTCATGCCAAACAAATCAACGGCACTCAATCTGAGAAGGCTGTTTTTAAATTTACAAATCATAGTAACATAGTAACATAGTTAGTAAGGCCGAAAAAAAGACATTTGTCCATCCAGTTCAGCCTATATTCCATCATAATAAATACCCAGATCTACGTCCTTCTACAGAACCTAATAATTGTATGATACAATATTGTTCTGCTCCAGGAAGACATCCAGGCCTCTCTTGAACCCCTCGACTGAGTTCGCCATCACCACCTCCTCAGGCAAGCAATTCCAGATTCTCACTGCCCTAACAGTAAAGAATCCTCTTCTATGTTGGTGGAAAAACCGTCTCTCCTCCAGACGCAAAGAATGCCCCCTTGTGCCCGTCACCTTCCTTGGTATAAACAGATCCTCAGCGAGATATTTGTATTGTCCCCTTATATACTTATACATGGTTATTAGATCGCCCCTCAGTCGTCTTTTTTCTAGACTAAATAATCCTAATTTCGCTAATCTATCTGGGTATTGTAGTTCTCCCATCCCCTTTATTAATTTTGTTGCCCTCCTTCGGACAATGTTGGCAAAAGGGTTGTGGTATCATTGGACGCCCACAAGGCCTTTGACTGTGTGGAGTGGGGCTATTTGTGGTCAGTGTTGGAACGTTTGGGATTTGGACCTAAATTCATCTCATGGGTGCGGCTGTTGTACTCTTCCCCAGTGGCCAAAATTAGAGTGAATAATGTCCTTTCTGAGACTTTCTCTCTGTCTAGGGGAACTAGACAGGGATGTCCTTTGTCCCCACTGCTATTTGCCCTGGCGGTGGAGCCCCTTGCTGCGAAAATTAGAGGCTCCCGGGAGGTGAAAGGATTTATGTATGGGGTTTCGGAAGAAAAGATTGCGTTATACGCAGATGATATTTTGCTATTCTTGGAGGATTCGGGGGAGACCCTGGCAGGGGCGGAGGCCATTATTGAGGAATTTGGGAGTTACTCTGGTTTGAGAATCAACTGGGAAAAGTCCAATATGATGTTAGTAGATGGGGACTATGAGAATAGTGAAATACGGGACTCTCTTACAAAGCTGAGGTTAGTAGATAAATTTAAATACCTGGGGATCCAGATCGCGTTGCCTCTGACTAGCTTTGAGGAACTAAATTTGGCGCCACTTTTGCGGAAGATACGCACTAAGGTTCAGGCGTGGAAAAAGCTACATTTATCGGTTATTGGTAGAATAAATCTAATAAAGATGATTGTGATGCCGCAACTTCTCTACGTGCTACACAACTCCCCTATGTGGATATCGCAGAATAGATTTAGGAGGATTAAATCTCTATTTGGCGAGCTGATTTGGGATGGGAAAAGTTCTAGATTTAAACAAGAAATTCTACAAAGACCAAAGACGGAAGGAGGAGTGGCATTGCCCAACCCATGGTTATACTTTTTGGCTGCACAATGTCAACATTTTTGGGGATGGGGTGAGGAATCGGGTTGGGAGCGGACACCCTGCAGTCTGAGGAATTTGATTGGGTCAAGGGTACTGAGTGAGGGCCTGGAGGGTGGGCATTTTCGAGAGAAGGGTACTAAATTCTGCACTATTAGGCTTATCCAAAAGGTTTGGGACAAAGTTAAGGGAATTAGGGGAGTGAGGGCACTTACTAGGTTCTCGCCCTTGTGGAATAATTGTCTCCTACAGGAGTTTAGACAGATGGAGGGATTTCAGGTTTGGAAGGGAGCGGGAATCTCTCGGATGAGCCAGGTTTTGCACCAAGGTAGAATTAAGGATTTCAAGACATTACAGGAGGAATTTCTGCTGCCAAGCTCTGAACTGTATCAGTATAATCGCATCTCTCATGCATATCGGGCACAATGTAGGAGGGGGCCTATAGAGATTCAGGTGGACCTGATGCTAGACTTTATCCTTATGGGGGAAAGCACAAGGGGGGTGATCTCGGGAATATATGAGTTCCTGCTATTTTCCTTTTTAGAGAAACATCCTATCAGAGCCAGGGCGAAGTGGGAGGCCGATTTGGGGGCGATTGACGGCGATCGGTGGGACTCAATATTGGAATACGTGCCCAAGATCTCGATGAGTGAGCCTGGGAGGTTGTCACAATTGTTTGTTATTCATAGGGCCTATAGATCTCCGGATATGCTGTTCAGGGCAGGTTTAAGACCTAATTCTGAGTGCCCTAGGTGCTCGCAATCCGAGGCGGGTATCTTCCATATGATGTGGCAGTGCCCTAGGCTGGCCTCGTTTTGGATTGTAGTGATAAACAAAGTGGGACTAACATACAATTGTTCGGTACCACGGGACCCTCTGGTATGCATATTAGGTTACGTGGAGGAAATTGTAACTGATAACTTGTATAAAACAGTTATTGCTAGATTGCTGTTTATTGCACGAAAGTTGATCGCTAAGTTCTGGATTAGGGTTGAGCCACCAACGAGAAGAGATTTCATGATGCAAGTAGACCATATTGTTGCATTGGAGAGGAGCATCTATTCTAAAAGAAACAAGATGGACCTTTTCAACAGGTTATGGAATCCCTGGATCGAGTCGACGTGATCTGGAGACCTTGCTCGTGCTTTTGGAACATATATCCCCGTGGGAGCAGTATTGATACGACGCCTTCTTGTTCCTGGTTAATAATGGACATTCGGGTAGATCGGAGTGGTTCTTGTTAGGTCTCCAGGGGTGGGGGTGAGGGGGGGGAGGGAGGTTGGTTTGGGGCTGAAAGTTTATTGTAAATGCAAAACATAGATGTGTACTGTTTGCAGTAATGTAATCTGCATATATTTTTCTCACTGTTTAATAAAAACATTTGATTAAAAAAAAAAATATCCTCCCTTAAAGTGGACTTTAGACAAGACTTTACATAGAGACAAACCCCTCCTCCTCTCCGATGCATGGCATTGCCTATTAAGCAGTTGTCTGTGGTGCATGGCATTGCCTATTAAGCAGTTGTCTGTGGTGCATGGCATTGCCTATTAAGCAGTTGTCTTTGGTGCATGGCATTGCCTATTAAGCAGTTGTCTTTGGTGCATGGCATTGCCTATTAAGCAGTTGTCTTTGGTGTATGGCATTGCCTATTAAGCAGTTGTCTTTGGTGCATGGCATTGCCTATTAAGCAGTTGTCTTTGGTGCATGGCATTGCCTATTAAGCAGTTGTCTTTGGTGCATGGCATTGCCTATTAACCAGTTGTCTGTGGTGAATGGCATTGCCTATTAAGCAGTTGTCTGTGGTGTATGGCATTGCCTATTAAGCAGTTGTCTGTGGTGTATGGCATTGCCTATTAAGCAGTTGTCTGTGGTGAATGGCATTGCCTATTAAGCAGTTGTCTGTGGTGTATGGCATTGCCTATTAAGCAGTTGTCTGTGGTGTATGGCATTGCCTATTAAGCAGTTGTCTGTGGTGTATGGCATTGCTTATTAAGCAGTTGTCTGTGGTGTATGGCATTGCCTATTAAGCAGTTGTCTTTGGTGCATGGCATTGCTTATTAAGCAGTTGTCTGTGGTGTATGGCATTGCCTATTAAGCAGTTGTCTTTGGTGCATGGCATTGCCTATTAAGCAGTTGTCTGTGGTGTATGGCATTGCCTATTAAGCAGTTGTCTTTGGTGTATGGCATTGCCTTTTAAGCAGTTGTCTTTGGTGCATGGCATTGCTTATTAAGCAGTTGTCTGTGGTGTATGGCATTGCCTATTATGCAGTTGTCTGTGGTGTATGGCATTGCCTATTAAGCAGTTGTCTGTGGTGCATGGCATTGCCTATTAAGCAGTTGTCTGTGGTGCATGGCATTGCCTATTAAGCAGTTGTCTGTGGTGCATGGCATTGCCTATTAAGCAGTTGTCTGTGGTGTATGGCATTGCCTATTATGCAGTTGTCTGTGGTGTATGGCATTGCCTATTAAGCAGTTGTCTGTGGTGCATGGCATTGCCTATTAAGCAGTTGTCTGTGGTGCATGGCATTGCCTATTAAGCAGTTGTCTGTGGTGCATGGCATTGCCTATTATGCAGTTGTCTGTGGTGTATGGCATTGCCTATTAAGCAGTTGTCTTTGGTGCATGGCATTGCCTATTAAGCAGTTGTCTTTGGTGCATGGCATTGCCTATTAAGCAGTTGTCTGTGGTGTATGGCATTGCCTATTATGCAGTTGTCTGTGGTGTATGGCATTGCCTATTAAGCAGTTGTCTTTGGTGCATGGCATTGCCTATTAAGCAGTTGTCTTTGGTGCATGGCATTGCCTATTAAGCAGTTGTCTGTGGTGCATGGCATTGCCTATTAAGCAGTTGTCTTTGGTGCATGGCATTGCCTATTAAGCAGTTGTCTTTGGTGCATGGCATTGCCTATTAAGCAGTTGTCTTTGGTGCATGGCATTGCCTATTAAGCAGTTGTCTGTGGTGTATGGCATTGCTTATTAAGCAGTTGTCTGTGGTGTATGGCATTGCCTATTAAGCAGTTGTCTGTGGTGTATGGCATTGCTTATTAAGCAGTTGTCTTTGGTGCATGGCATTGCCTATTAAGCAGTTGTCTGAGGTGCATGGCATTGCCTATTAAGCAGTTGTCTTTGGTGCATGGCATTGCCTATTAAGCAGTTGTCTTTGGTGCATGGCATTGCCTATTAAGCAGTTGTCTGTGGTGTATGGCATTGCTTATTAAGCAGTTGTCTGTGGTGTATGGCATTGCCTATTAAGCAGTTGTCTTTGGTGCATGGCATTGCCTATTAAGCAGTTGTCTGTGGTGTATGGCATTGCCTATTAAGCAGTTGTCTGTGGTGTATGGCATTGCCTATTAAGCAGTTGTCTGTGGTGTATGGCATTGCCTATTAAGCAGTTGTCTGTGGTGTATGGCATTGCCTATTAACCAGTTGTCTTTGGCATATGGCATTGCCATTTAAAGGGAACCTGTCACCCCCAAAATCAAAGATGAGCTAAGCCCACCAGCATCAGGGCTCATCTCCAGCATTCTGTAATGCATTCTATAATGCTGTAGATAAGTCCCCGATGTTACCTGAAAGATGAGAAGAAGAGGTAATATTATATTCGTCCCGGTCCGGTTCTGGTCGGATGGGCGTCGTGGTCCGGGGCCTCCCATCTTCTTACGATGACGTCCTCTTCTTGTCTTCCTGTCGCGGCCCTGGCGCAGGCGTACTGATTTGTCCTGTTGAGAGCAGAGTAAAGTTCTGAAGTGCGCAGGCGCTGGGCCTCTCTGACCTTTCCCAGCGCCTGCGCACTGCAGGACTTTGACGTTGAAGGTGCTGGTGCGTCCTCTGACCAATTTCCTGGCGGTTGCTAGTTACACAATAGGTAAGACCATGATTTGAATATCTTCCATTATGCGACACTGGGAATACCAGGATAGGTGATGGGTCTTTATCATATATGTGCGCCAATTACCTAAATATATATTACCTTGCACCGCCATTATATCGTTATATGGACATAGAATTTTGTTACTATTGGAGCCCAGTGTTTAGGCTCCTTTTATGAATATTTGAGTAGCTATTACCGCCAGACCTTCCATGTCCCGTTTTTGCTGTTTAAATGAACCTACATGTCTTGTGGGAGTACGCACTGTTACACCTGTTTTATTGTATTTATGTAATAAAATTTGTTATACTTTTTCAATATACCTTGGCCTACGGATCGCTGTTCTTTTTGGGGGTGTTTTCAAAAAACGTTACAAGCAAAGTTTTTTGGTGCAGACGGTCCGCCACAGCACGACGGTTGCGACGTGTGACAATGCGTCGCTAATACACGCCTATGGAGAAAAAAACGCACCCTGCAGAAAACTTTGCAGGATGCGTTTTTTCTGCAAAACGACGCATTGCGACGTGCGTCGTACGACGCTAGTGTGAAAGTAGCCTAAGTGAGATCTGTAATTTGTATGTAACCCCTTCTCATGTACAGACCATGGAATCAATGCTGCTATAGAAATAAATAATAATATTATATACCGTAAATGTTTCAGGTCTCAGAAAATGGCGCCTTTTTTAACCGCAAAAAAAATAAAATTTGGTATCACCATAATTGTACCGAGCCAGAGAATCGTGTCACCAGGTCATTTTTACCACAGAATGAACGTCATAAATAGGAAAAAAAAAACAGCAAAAGTTTGGGTTTTTTTCAATCATTTCACTGCACTGTGAATTATTTTTCTATTTTTTTTTTCAGATTTTATGGTAAAATTAGCAAAAATTAAAAATTGCTGCATTGGGAAGGGGTTAATGGGGGCGCTCCAGCATTTGGGGCTGTGGGATGCATTTATGAGGGGCTTTTAACACAAGATGTTACTCAGCCGCCCACCAGACAGGGAAACAGACACAGCACAGGTAAAACGTATGATATCAGTTGTGTTTTCACATTTCAAGGCAGATTACAGGAATAAAGATCAATAATGGTGACATTTACCTCAGAAACCATTAATATCAGCACCATTCACCACAAGGAGAGAACTACCGGTGTCATCATTCACCTCAGGAGCATTTCCCGCCTAGAAATAGGACAGAATCTGAGGAAAGCCAGCAGTTTTCGCAATGATTGCTGGGAGTCGTAGTTTAATAATCACTCCTGCAGATTAGATAACAGCAGACGTGAACTACAGTTCCCAGAAACCCGTGCGCCACAAATGGTTTCTTGGAACTGTAGTCCAGGGAATGCAGTAACAAACACTAGACGGGTACAGTTACACTACAAGTCCCAGAAATCATTGCGTGATCAATTATAGGCGTGAAATACAGGTTGTTGATGAGGAGAGCTCTCTTACATGAGAAGAGCGCATAATATGAGTGACTGCTGGGGCTTGTAGTTCCTCTGTAGCTGAGGAGCCATTCTCCTCAGATTATAGAGATGATGTTAGTCAGGTTTCAGCATCATCTACTATATAATTGTCTAAGGGTCACTTCTGTCTGTCCTTCTGTCACGGTTATTCATTCGCTGATTGGTCTCGCCAGCTGCCTTTCATGGCTGCCGCGACCAATCAGCGACGGGCACAGTCCGGAAGAAAATGGCTCCTTTCTCCCCGCAGTCAGTGTCCCCGGCGCTCCGGTCCATACTCCCCGCAGTCAGTGTCCCCGGCGCTCCGGTCCATACTCCCCTCAGTCAGTGTCCCCGGCGCTCCGGTCCATACTCCCCGCAGTCAGTGTCCCCGGCGCTCCGGTCCATACTCCCCGCAGTCAGTGTCCCCGGCGCTCCGGTCCATACTCCCCGCAGTCAGTGTCCCCGGCGCTCCGGTCCATACTCCCCGCAGTCAGTGTCCCCGGCGCTCCGGTCCATACTCCCCGCAGTCAGTGTCCCCGGCGCTCCGGTCCATACTCCCCGCAGTCAGTGTCCCCGGCGCTCCGGTCCATACTCCCCGCAGTCAGTGTCCCCGGCGCTCCGGTCCATACTCCCCTCAGTCAGTGTCCCCGGCGCTCCGGTCCATACTCCCCGCAGTCAGTGTCCCCGGCGCTCCGGTCCATACTCCCCGCAGTCAGTGTCCCCGGCGCTCCGGTCCATACTCCCCGCAGTCAGTGTCCCCGGCGCTCCGGTCCATACTCCCCGCAGTCAGTGTCCCCGGCGCTCCGGTCCATACTCCCCGCAGTCAGTGTCCCCAGCGCTCCGGTCCATACTCCCCGCAGTCAGTGTCCCCGGCGCTCCGGTCCATACTCCCCGCAGTCAGTGTCCCCGGCGCTCCGGTCCATACTCCCCGCAGTCAGTGTCCCCGGCGCTCCGGTCCATACTCCCCGCAGTCAGTGTCCCCGGCGCTCCGCTTCCCGCAGTCAGTGGCCGGCGCCCGCATACTCCCCTCCGGTCACTGCTAACACAGGGATAATGCCGGCGGTAACGGACCACGTTATGCTGCGGGTAACGCACTCCGTTACCGCCGCTATTATCCCTGTGTGTCCCCAACCTTTTACTATTGATGCTGCCTATGCGGCATCAATAGTAAAAAAAATAATGTTAAAAATAGTAAAAAAAAATTAAAAACCTGCTATACTCACGCTCCGTTGTCCGCTAGCGCCTGCCGCCATCTTCCTTTCCCAGCGATGCTTTGCGAAATTACCCAGAAGACCTAGCGGTCTCGCGAGACCGCCAAGTCCTCTAGGTAATTTCGCAATTCATCCCGGGAACAGAAGATGGCGGCAGCCGCACGCCCATCGACACAGCGCCATTGGATCCCAGGAGGCGGAGAGACGGGACGCTGAGGAGCAGCGACAAGAATGGTGAGTATGTTAGAACTACGAGGGGCCCTCGGTTCGTTAGGTGAGTATATGTTTATTTTTTATTTTTTAACCTGTGACATACGTGGCTGGGCAATATACTACGTGGCTGGGCAATATACTACGTGACTGGGCAATATACTACATCACTGGGCAATATACTACGTGGCTGGGCAATATACTACGTGGCTTGGCAATATACTACATGACTGGGCAATATATTACGTGTCTGCTGTATACTATGTCGCTGTGCAATATACTACGTGACTGGGCAATATACTACTTGGCTCTGTGCTGTATACTATGTAACTGGGCAATATACTACGTGGCTCTGTGCTGTATACTACGTGACTGGGCAATATACTACGTGGCTGGGCAATATACCACGTGGCTGGCCAATATACTACGTCACTGGGCAATATACTACGTGACTGGGCAATATACGTGGCTCTGTGCTGTATACTACGTTGCTGTGCAATATACTACGTGGCTCTGTGCTGTATACAAAGTCGCTGTGCAATATACTACGTGGCTCTGTGCTGTATACTACGTGGGCTGTGCAATATACTACGTCACTGGGCAATATACTACGTGGCTCTGCTGTATACTACGTGGCTCTGTGCTGTATACAAAGTCGCTGTGCAATATACTACGTGGGCTGTGCAATATACTACGTCACTGGGCAATATACTGCGTGGCTGGACAATATATGTGGCTGGGCAATATACTACGTGGCTGGGCAATATATTACGTGGGCTGGGCAATATACTACGTCGCTGGCCAATATACTACGTGGCTGGGCAATATACTACGTCGCTGGCCAATATACTACGTGGCTGGACAATATACTACGTGACTGGGCAATATATTACGTGGCTGGGCAATATACTACGTGACTGGGCAATATACTACGTCGCTGGCCAATATACTACATGGCTGGGCAATATATTACGTGGCTGGGCAATATACTACGTGACTGGGCAATATACTACGTCGCTGGCCAATATACTACGTGGCTGGGCAATATATTACGTGGCTGGGCAATATATTACGTGGGCTGGGCAATATACTACGTCAGTGGGCAATATACTATGTCGCTGGGCAATATACTACGTCGCTGGGCAATATACTACGTGGACATGCATATTCTTGAATACCCGATGCGTTAGAATCGGGCCACCATCTAGTTTACTATATAATTGTCTAAGGGTCACTTCCGTCTTTCTGTCTGTCACGGATATTCATAATTACATCCTAACAGTTGGTTCTGAGCTTCCTATAAAAGCAGGCTTTACCACGTTATTAGCCATAGGTAAGTGTTCACACTAGGCAGTCAGCTCAGGTACCCATCCGTTCTGAGATTACCTTGACGATTGGTGGATGGGCTCACAACTTTTGGCCAAATCTTGTGCTAAGAATCTCATGTGTTTTTTCATACATTTCACAAGCCATTATGCTATTCCCATTTCATGTATCGCACATTTCCTTGCCTTAGCACAGTAAATTTTGAGTGCAGCCATTAATCTATTTGCTATATGACTTTTTTGGTTATGCACCAGTTCAGATTAGATTGCTGTTCAGTCAGTTTTTCTATATCTACGGATATTCATTGGTCGCGGCCTCTGTCTTGTCATGGAAATCCAAGTCGCTGATTAGTCTCGCCAGCTGCCTGTCATGGCTCCCGCGACCAATCAGCGACGGCCACAGTCCGATTAGTCCCTCCCTACTCCCCGCAGTCAGTGCCCGGCGCCTGCTCCATACTCCCCTCCAGTCACCACTCACACAGGGTTAATGCCAGCAGTAACGGGCCACATTATGCCACGGTGTAACGCACTCCGTTACCGCCGCTATTAACCCTGTGTGACCAACTTTTTACTATTGATGATGCGTATGCAGCATCAATAGTAAAAAGATCTAACGTTACAAATAATAATAAAAAAATAAACGTTATTCTCACCCTCCGCCGTCGCGTCCTGTCCTCGGCAGTGCAAGCGGCAGGCTGTGGTGCCAAGGATGCTATGAGAGAAGGAGCTTCTATGACATCACGGTCATGTGACCGCGACGTCATCACAGGTCCTGCGCTCATACCAACCCTGGGACCGGAAGCTGCCGCGTACACCGCACACAGGCGACAGGACTACAAGGGGCCCTCGGATGGTGAGTATATGTTTATTTTTTATTTTTTAACCTGTTACATACGTGGCTGAGCAATATACTACGTAGCTGGGCAATATACTACGTGACTGGGCCGCGACCAATCAGCGACGGGCACAGTCCGGCGGCAAAATGGCCACTCCTTCCTCCCTGCAGTCAGTGCCCGTTCCATACTCCCCTCCAGTCAGGGCTCACACACGGTTAATGGCAGTGTTAATGGACCGCGTTATGCCGCGGGTACCGCACTCCGTTACCACCGCTATTAACCCTGTGTGACCAACTTTTTACTATTGATGCTGCCTATGCAGCATCAATAGTAAAAAGATCTAATGTTAGAAAAACTACGTCATCATCTCGCGAGACCACAATGCATGGAGCGGTCACCAGGGCGTCGTGAGGAGCGGGAAAGGCCTGTTCTGGATCCGAGGGGCCGACAGAAGGTGAGTATATCACTATTTTTTATTTTAATTCTTTTTTTAACAGGGATATGCAATATACTACGTGGCTGTCCAATATACTACGTGGGCTGTGCAATATACTACGTGGGCTGTGCAATATACTACGTGGCTGTGCAATATACTACGTGGCTGTGCTATATACTATGTGGCTGGGTTATACACGACAAGGGCTGTTATATACTACATGGGCTGTGTTATACACTACGTGGGCTGTGTTATATGCTGCGTGTGTGGGCTGTTATATACTACGTGAGCTGTGTTATATGCTATGTGGGCTGTTATACACTCCGTGGGCTGTGCTATATACTCCGTGGGCTGTGTTATATACTACGTGGCTGTGCTATATACTCCATGGGCTGTGCTATATACTACGTGGCTGTGCTATATACTACGTGGCTGTGCTATATACTACGTGGCTGCGCAATATACTACGTGGCTGTGCTATGGACTATGTGGCTGTGCTATTTACTACGTGGGCTGTTATATACTACGTGGCCGGCTGCGAACAATCAGCGACAGGCGCAGTCCGGCCGCGAATTGGCGCGGGATTTGAACCACACTTCGCTAATTGGTTGCGGTTGCCCGAATCCTGTGTATTCAATGTATTATTCTAAAATCTTCATAAATAAACTACATACATATTCTAGAATACCCGATGTGTTAGAATCGGGCCACCATCTAGTCTACTATATAATTGTCTATGGGTCACTTCCGTCTGTCTGTCTGTCCCGGAAATCCCGTGTCGTTGATTGGTCGCGGCCGCCAGGCTGCGACCAATCAGCGACGGGCACAGTCCGGCAGCAAATTGGCCGCTCCTTACTCCCCGCAGTCAGTGCCTGCTCCATAATCCCCTTCAGTCAGCGCTCAAAAAGGAATAATGGCAGCGTTAACGGACCGCGTTATGCCGCGGTGTAACGCACTCCGTTAACACTGCTATTAACCCTGTGTGACCAACTTTTTACTACTGATGTTGCCTATGCAGCATCAATAGTAAAAAGATCTAATGTTAAAAAAATAAAATAAATCATTATATACTCACCCTCCGTTGGCCCCCCCGGATCCAGCCGAGGCCTTTCCCGCTCCTGGCGACACTCCGGTGACCGGTCCATGCATTGCGGTCTCGCGAGATGATGACGTAGCGGTCTCGCGAGACCGCTACGTCATCATCTCGCAAGGCTGCAATGCACTCTTGGAACCGGAGCGTCGCGAGAGCCATCGGTAAACGCCTCAGCTGGATCCGGGGGGCCGACGGAGGGTAAGTATATAACTATTTTTTATTTTAATTCTTTTTTTAACAGGGATATGGTGCCCACATTGCTATACACTACATGGGCTGTGTTATATACTACGTGGCTGTGCAATATATTACGTGGCTGGGCAATATACTACATTCCTGTGCTCTATACTACGTGGCCTGGGTTATATACTGCACGGGCAGTGTTATATACTATGTCTCTGTGCTATATACTACGTGGCTGTGCAATATACTACGTGGCTGTGCAATATACTACGTGGCTGTGCAATTTTATATGTGGCTGTGCTATATACTACGTGGCTGTGCTATATACTACATGGCTGTGCAATATATTACGTGGCTGGGCAATATACTACATGTCTGTGCTATATACAACGTGTCTGTGCTATATACTACGTGTCTGTGCTATATACTACGTGGCCTGTGTTATATACTGCATGGGTTGTGTTATATACTACGTCTCTGTGCTATATACTACGTGGCCTGTGCTCTATACTGCATGGGTTGTGTTATATACTACGTGGCTGTGCAATATACTACGTGGCTGTGCAATATATTACGTGGCTGGGCAATATACTACGTGGCAATTTGAACCACGCTTCACTAATTGCTCGCGGCCAGCCGAATCCTGTGTGTAAATTACATTAATCTGAAAACTTTGTAAATAAACTACATACAGATTCTAGAATACCCGATGCGTTAGAATCGGGCCACCATCTAGTGAATGTATAAATGTCTCCACTATTATTACGCACATTCGCTGTCGAACGTGCCATCACATTTCTCTGACGTGTTGAGTTTTTATTTCTCTTCTCCATCTTTCAATAACCAATAACGTCTCCATGAATTGGCCTAAGAGGAGAGTGGCTACTATGAGAGTCTTTCGAAGGATGACGTGTATTCCTGCAACACAAAAATAGCGCAATGACAAAATGCAGTACTCCACTTGTCCTGTAGAGGTGCTGCAGGGGAATTGTGCACATACTGCTTCATTCCCACTGGGATGGCAAGGCACTTGTCCATTATGCCGATGCCATTGGCCTGTTGCTAATAGATTAATTGAAGGGATGCGTAACAGCACAAATTGATCTCCTCAATAGCATGGAGGTCATTATACAGCAGTGCTTGGCAGTTTAGCTGTGAATCCTGCACTAAGGGGAGAAAAAAAAACACTTACTAGAAAGCAGGAGAATGATGGGCATTATACAGCAATACTAAGCAGTGTAGATGTGAATCCAGCTCTGGGTGCGCTGAAACAGTTACTAAAATCTACAACACAAATTGTTTCTCTGCCAATTCCATTCTGTTCCTCCCTGCCTTCCTCTCCATAGGCAGAGATAGTATGACCCCTAAGTGAACGTGCAGTCCCTCTTGTCTTAAGTGGGAGAGATTTTAGAAGTATTTCAGAGTGAATGATGAGTTCAGGCGGCAGGAGGGTGGAGGAGGAGAATTAACTTGTAAATGGGGAAATAAGCAGATTTGTCCGATAAGATATATTACAACTTTTCTTATATTTTCGTGTACTTTTCATTTATGCAAAGTTTGCTGAAATGATAGCGATCATATAAAATTACTATCTGTAGCAATGAGAATGGTAGAGTGGTCCCTGCCCTACAATGAATGGGGTCGTGAAGGAAATGCCTGCTTTTTCGGTATTCCTGTCTGGTAAATAGATGATTACCATAGAATGAGTAAGAAATTGTGTGCAAGTGATGGTTGGGGGGTCCACTGTTAGCCACAGCTGTCTTCTTTTATTGTTCTGAGGTCAGGCGGTCACACACCATGAAGTCTTCTAGGCACGGAGGGTTCATCAAGGGATAAGCATGGACACGAGAAGTGCAAAGTAAGAAATCTCCACTTTGAAAAATGACCCCTAGTTTCACATTTGGATATTGGAGGACATGCCATTTAGTACATGCAATGGAAAAAATGTCCTCATGTGTTACCCCAGACGAAGGTGATGTCCCCGATTCAGCAAAATGGTTGGAATGGTGAACGAAATTCTATCCACCTGTTGTAACATTTAATTTCATCTCACGTTCCACTTTTACTGCCCTTTTGGCCTCCAATCTTCGTGGCCATTCATGAGTCTTCATACCTCTTCTGTCACTAGGTCTCAAAGGGTCTCCATTAGTGGCATTAAAGAATTTTGTTTTCTATTATGACCCTCTTTACAGAGTTCTTTGTGACTACCATAATCGAAAAGACAACCCTTGACCCTTAATAGTTTTGAGAAAATTGTCCCCACGTACCTCGTCTGTTTTTCCTCTTTACTCCTGTTAACATCTGTCCCTAGTGCCCCCTACAGCCATTACCACCTGCTCGGAAGGACATTTGGGTTCCACTTGAACTGCCACACAGTGGAGTAGATTCTGGGAAATTAAGGGCAGAAGCTCTGTCAACACCATGCTAGAGAACTACTTTAAGGTGCCGCTAAGATGGTTATTACTCCCAATGCATATAGCCCCTGGGATCTCTATTTTCTCCCATACATGGTTTTGAGGATGACTTGAGCGTGGTGACATGTGCCACACCTGGTGGACCTCCACAGAAAGGATCTGAGCTTGCTACCTCATTGACACAGTCAAAGGTCAGATCTGGTCTTTGGTAAGTTTCGAAGGCTCAGTCTTTGTTACTCGTACTGTCGGTACACCAGGTGCTCCGGTTGCTGACATAATCTCTTTGCTGACACGTTTTCGGCTCTCCTGCAGACTTCCAAGCTGACTGCCTTACTCCTTGTTCTCCTATAATATTGGATTACCCAAATGTAACCATTACTCTGTTCCTCCACTACTGCATCCTTTTGCCAGTTTCTGACCGGTATCCCCTAGAACAAGCCAGATTAGTATATTGGGACAGCTCGGATCGGCCATAGGAAGACAGCATGAGGTCCTCAATGCACATGGTGGCTCAGAGGAAGCTCCGCATGGTGAATTAAGGCCTTAGTTGCATTAACCATGTGCCAAAGAAGAAACTAAGAGATGCCATGATGTTGTAAAAAGAACGAGGCTGGACGGTACTTTCCTCTTATCCAGACATCGGTTGTCCTCGGCACTGCATCTCCTCAGCCACATTGTGATGTCCATCCATTCTTCTGCCTGGGGTCCTTCCAGGATCACCATGGCTTATATCACTTACAAAGGCCACCAATGCCTAGACGAGGGGTAGGCGGGCGTGCTATCTGGTAAATAGTTGTAGTGGGAAAAATGGGTGACTCCTAAATTACAAATGCAAATACATTATAGGAACTGACAACCGCAAAAAAAACTGTGAGCTGGAAGTGTGGTATAAGAAGAAAAAACAGGTGGGCACCAGGACACCCAAAAATATTCAAGAACAGACTGCAAAATTGAAAAAAAAGGCTTTTAAGAGTAAAGGGCAAAGCAATCAGAGTATTTTTTGGAAAAGCCTCAAAATATTGGAAAACCCTATTAATTTCCGTTCAGCAGAATTGCAGGAAGATTTGATGATTCTACAGATGGACACTAAAACAAGGCCGTACAGAACGGTGAACCCAGATCTGGGGCCATGATACAGAATCTGACCTAGGACTGAATATTCAATCCCACCATTATATTGTAGATTAGTAGAGGATCACTTTCATTCCCGGTGTGTAGTGCAGACAATATAACTCATGAGCTGCTGCTTTTAGCTACCCCCTGCCTTTACACCGAGGGTCAGAGTATATAAGGGTCCCGCAATGGGCTCCACAGCTGAGCCCATCGCAGGACCCACTGAGTAGTTTATATGGTCCAGCTAAAGACAACCCTCTTTGAGGGTAACAGTCGAAAGCGTTCTGTAAGTCTTTATTTATGATATGGCCAAAAGGGCAATATAATAGAAGAATTTACAAAAAATGCTGCTGGATGATGGGCCTTCAAATTATCTCTTAGCGCAGATGGAAACTTGTCATAAGCAGGAGAACATTTCTGCTGTAATTTATACTTTTGCTGCGTAAATTATAGTAAATGTGCTAGACAATGCCGCTTCCGCTAAGCTCTGACCACTTTACGCCAGCTCCGCTAACTTTTTGCATAACTGACAAAAGTTTCAAAAACTTTGTACAGCTATTCAAAAGCTTTTTAATTTTATTTTCTTTCATAAAATGTTTTATGAATCAATCTCATATTATTTACTAAGAGACCCTCACCCATTCAGCTTCTTTAAAGGTGAAAATGGGCCCCCCTGTCAGTCGCTGAGGCAGTGTCTGATATTGCAAATCAGCCCTATGCACTTGTACAACGATATGCTACAACACCAGAAACAACTCTATACAAAAAGAGAAAAACTCAAAACTGAAAACTATCATTTTTTCATATTTAGGACGTTTTTGCCATCCATTCCCATCTCAGTCCACACATCGTGCCAGTTGGACCCTGGTTTATATAGATCTATGGGTGATGCTTAACAACTTCTCGGTGAATCACAGACTGACCCCCGCTCGCTGTTGCCATGTCGGAGAATAATAATGACATGTGGGTGGTGGGGAAATTGCTTAATGTGCTCAAAATTTCCAGATGTCTCAAGAAGGATTGTGAAAGATCCAGACCCTGTGCAAACATCGCAACCTCAAGCCGTCACGTCTGCGGAACATACTGCCTCGTATGCAGCTACAACACCCCCCATATTTTATACATTGTGAGACGGAATTGTATTAAGCATTAACCCCTTAAAGATTGACCCCAGTTTTTTTTTTTTTAATTTTGCATCATCCTATTTGGAGAACTGGTCATTTTTCATTTGCACCATATAGGGGTACATACCGTATAACTTATTGATAAACTTTTAATTAACTTTTTGTGCAGCAATTGCGCCTTTTTTTTTGCTTTCTAAATTCACGCCATGCACCGCGTGTCATAAATAACTTGTTACAGTTATTCTTCGGGTCAGTACAATTTCTGTGATACCAGATATGTGTAGTTTTCATTCCGTTTGCTACTTTTTTTAAATAATAGCAAGTAATAGAAAAATGAAATTTTGGGGAGAGCCAAAACTTTTTCCGTATTTTGTTTTTCTTTTCTTTAGTTTCTTTTTTTTTTTTCTGTGGGACGTCTCATATCACTTATTTTTTCAGCTTTTTGCAGGGTAAAAAATTAGAAAGTCTGCAATTTGGTCACTCAAGCTTGGACTGGCCCACCGGAGAACAGGAGAATCCTCTGGTGGGCCACCCCTCTCCTATATGGTAGTACTTTCTTTATTTTTTTTCTTTATTTTTTTTTATATAGCGCTAACATATTCCGCAGCGCTTTACAGTTTGCACACATTATCATCACTGTCCCTGATGGGGCTCACAATCTAAATGTACTTGGCACAATATACTTGAATCACTATGTACAGACAAAGGCAGCATCTTATTCATTTACAATCTATCCAGTTCATTATATCAATTTTTGATTGAGGATAATGTCTTATTATTATTATTATTATTTATTATAGCATTTAGTTGAAAGGGGGGCCCTAGAGTTGGCTGCTGGTGGACCCTTGGCATCCCAGTCCGACCTTGCCTTCATCATATGGTTTAAAAATGCATTAAGTTTATTAAATAGATCATGACGCAATGACTTTTTTTATTTTTTAACACTTTTGCAAAGTAAAACCAATTTTTATAGAAATACTTGATTTTTAATGTAACCGTGAACTTTTTTTAAATAAACTTTATCAAATATAAATCAATTATTGAATGTATTCCTTCT
Organism: Ranitomeya imitator; assembly: GCF_032444005.1. NCBI lineage: Eukaryota > Metazoa > Chordata > Amphibia > Anura > Dendrobatidae > Ranitomeya > Ranitomeya imitator. Next base: position 8,026,661 of record NC_091290.1, on the reverse strand, counting down.
AGGGAAGTTCACAATGCGATCTGCTGATATGATGCTCTGGATTATTCTGCATCCTAAAGGAGTACTGCTTGTCAATCATTCTATCATAAAGCCAGCCCCCACTGATGGCGCATGCGCTGCTCCTGTGCCGTCCAATGGATGCTACATACATCTGGAAATACTGTGACGTCTGTATGTAGGCAGGGGTATGCAGTCAGCACCTGTGCTCCCCCTAGTGGTGGCGGCAGACCACCAGAAATGTATAAGCTTAGGCTATACAGGGAGACTTTGGTGTCAGTAAAATTAAGTAAGACATATTAACCCCTTCACGACCTTGCCCTTTTCCGTTTTTGCGTTCTCGTTTTTCGCTCCTCTCCTTCCCAGAGCCATAACTTTTTTTATTTTTCCGTCAATATGGCCATGTGAGGACTTGTTTTTTGCGGGACAAGTTGCACTTTTCCACAACATCATTGGTTTTAGCATGTCATGTACTAGAAAACAGGAAAAAAATTCCAAGTGCGGTGAAATTGCAAAAAAAAGTGCAATCCCACACTTGTTTTTTTGTTTGGCTTTTTTGCTAAAACTGACCTGTCATTTGGATTCTCCAGGTCAGTATGAGTTCATAGACACCTAACATGACTAGGTTACGTTTTATTTAAGTGGTAAAAAAAAATCCAAACTTTGCTAAAAAAAAAAGTGCCATTTTCCAATACCCGTAGCGTCTCCATTTTTCGTGATCTGGGGTCGGGTGAGGGCTTATTTTTTTGTGTGCCAACCTGGCATTTTTAATGATACCACTTTGGTGCAGATACGTTCTTTTGATCGCCAGTTATTAAATTTTAATGAAATGTCACGGCGACCAAAAAACCGTAATTCTGGCGTTTCTAATTTTTTTCTCGCTACGCTGTTTAGTGATCAGGTTAATCCTTTTTTTTATTGATAGATCAGGCGATTCTGAACGCGGCGATACCGAATATGTGTACAGTATGTTTTTGTTTTTTTGTTTTTTATTCTTTTATTTTGAATGGGGGAAAAGGGGGTGATTTAAACTTTTATTTTTTTTTAATTTTTTCATATTTTTTAAAACATTTTTTTTTTAACTTTTGCCATGCTTCAATAGCCTCCATGGGAGGCTAGAAGCTGGCACAACTCGATCGGCTCTGCTACATAGCAGCAATCATCAGATTGCTCCTATGTAGCTGAAATGCAGGTGTGCTATGAGCGCCGACCACAGAGTGGCGCTCAGATAAGGCCGGCCTCAGTAACCATAAAGGTCTCAAGGATCTCTATGTTTACCATCCTGACGCATGGCTGACCCCCGATCATGTCACGGGGGTCGGCGATGCGATCATTTCCGGCCGCGCGGCCGGAAGCGGCGGTTAAATTCCGCTGTCGGCATTTAACTGGTTAATAGCGGTGGGTGAATCGCGATTTCACCCTCCGCTATTGCGGGCAGGGGACCCGACCTCCACCGTAATAGTACGGCGGAGGTCGGGAAGGGGTTAAGAAATCTATAATTTTGGATAAATTCAGGTTAACAAAGAATTGAACTTAATGGTGATAAAGAGTCAAAAATGTTCCTATAGAAAGTTATAACCTGACTTTATAAAAGGAGGAGCTTTTAGGATGTGATGTAAATGAGCTATATGAATTATGATAGTCTATAAATCTAGAAGTCCGGCTTTATGTCCATCATTGCTATCTAGCACAGGCGTCCAGTGCTGGAAACCTTTGCAGGATGGGTACCATATTGACCCCTCCTGAAGTGAAAAGGCAAAACTGCAGGAGGGGTCGATATGGTAGCCATCCTAAAAGTGACCATTAATATCTGCAGGGACTGGATGGATCCACAACCCCAGCCTTTCCAACCAGCCAAAATCGAGTCTTCCATTTGTAGCAGAAGAGGGAGTATAGCGAGATGAGAAGCTTCCTGGGTTAGTCAGGAATCTGAAGCGGTCTTGACTCTTGCTGTACATATGAAAGAAAAACTATAAGAAGACCATGTGGTTGGTGGCCTATGGATGCTAGTGATAGGGCACCTTCTCCAGTGGTCAATGGTTTTATAAAAATGACAAAATGCCAGTGAGGTGTTTTTACTAATTATTTGTGTAGGAAGCAGAATGACAATTTTTTGGGGCATTCTAACGTTTTGGCTTCTCTGATCATAACCGTCAATGACTTGAGATATAGGTGAGAGTAATTTCAAGCGAAATCTTCTACTAAAGTCCTCACGTTACAATATACTGAGAGATATTAGCGATGAGCAAAGTGATTCCCAGGACAGTATTAAGAGGAGCATAGAGTCTAGATCAGTGAAGTAATTATGATCCCTCTCATGAAGGTAAACTAATCAAATTTGCAGACGATGCAAAGCTAGGAGGGATAGCTAACACTACAGAAGACAGAGGAAGGATGCAAAAGGATCTAGATAAGCTTAAACAATGGGCAGCGACTAATAGAATGGTATTAAACAGAGAGAAATGCAAGATTCTACATCTGGGCAAGAAAAATGAAAACTACATCTACATTGGAGGAATAGAACTAAGCAACAGCACGTGTGAGAAAGACTTGGGCATAGTAATAGATCACAGGCTGCACATGAATCAACAGGGTGATGCAGCAGCAAAAAAGGCAAACAGTTCTAAGATGTATTAAGAGAAGCATAGTGTCTAGATCACGTGAAGTAATTATCCCTCTCTGCTCCTCCTTGGTCAGGCCTCATCTGGAAAACTGGGTCCAGTTCTGGGCACCACATTTTATAAAAGACATTGAAAAACGGGAGCAAATTCAGAGAAGAGAGACCACGATGGTGAACGGACGGCAAAGTATGTCCTATGAGGAACGGTTAAAGGATCTGGGAATGAGACTTAATAGCTGTCTACAAATATCTGAAGGGCTGTCACAGTGTAGTGGGATCATCATTATTCTCATTTACACCTGGAAACACGAGAAGCAATGGAATGAAACTGAAAGGGAGAAGATACAGATTATATATTAGAAAAAAACTTTTTGACAGTGAGGGTGACCAATGAGTGGAACAGGCGGCCACGAGAGGTGGTGAGTTCCCCTTCAACGGAAGTCTTCAGACAGAGGCTGGACAGACATCGGTCTGAGATGGTTTAGTGACTCCTCCATTGAGCAGGGGGTTGGACACGATTACGCTGGAGGTCCCTTCCAACTCTAACATTCTATGATTCTATGACACCGGTTCAGTGGCCATATTGATAGTCCATAGGGTGCCAGACCAGAGCCCTGCAAACCTCCTCCTAACTACTCTTCTGATTAGAAACCCTGGCGATATTTCATGCATGTTTCATGCCACAACGTTTACATGGTGCCAGACCTCCTGATCAAAAGAAAAACAAGGGATGCCAGAAGGTAGGAGAAGATTCAATGGGGGCCACAGAATACTGACATGGTTCCTGGCCAGGGTCCTGAGAATCATTTTCTTTGACTCTAATATAAATGATAAAATCCAATCATCTAACCCCACCGAGACATTGGAGCGTCTTGTTCTCTTTGTACATCCAGAAGACCTGTCCATCAAACCGTGACACGTCAGCGGCTGCAAGAGGTGCACACGTCTGTTGTAACTTCCTTTGGCTTTTTCAGAATGGTGAAGTAATTATTTTTATGGCAAGAGATGTTACAAGAGAGATAGAAGCAACGTTTAAGAACAGCGTCTACAGCAATGACATTTTAATGTCTATTCGTTATCTTATTGGAAGTAAAAAATGGCCACAGTTATACGGCTGGTGCCTGGAGTCAAAGCCCAAGGAAGCCCCATGGGACTTGTCAGGTCGGGGATAAATTAAGGCATCTCTCAGAAGACCTCAAAGAGCAGAACTGCAGGAGTTAACTCAATGGATGAAATCCTCTCCTACCATCATCCACAGTTTGACATATGTGACAAAACTGCAAACTGAATGTGGTGAAATATATATATATATATATATATATATATATATATATGTGTAGGGACATATGTCTAGGGTTATATGTGTGACTAGTGATAATGTAACATCTGTCCTGAAGGCAAGTCGCACCTAGGTGTTAATAGGTACTTCCTTGGGACTAGTAGAGATTCTGTCTCCATATCTCACCAGGGGGTCTAGCTAGGGACGAGAAGAAAAGCAACATTTGGCACCTTCTAGGTCTTGGAACCTGACCTCAGACCAAAGTTATAAATTTAGGCTGCAGACAGAGAATTGTGTTCACATGTGAGGGCAGCCTGAGAAGCTGATGTGTTCCACCAACTTCATTCATACCCCCCCCCCTCAGGGAGCAGAAAGCAAACTACCAGTTAGATGATTTCTGTAAGTATTTTCCTGCTTATTTTGACACTGTTTGGCATAAGTTGTATCTCATTTTATTATCATATTTTTATATATTTTTCTTATTGCAAGCATTGAACTTTTTGTTATTAAAGTATAAAACTTTAACATGTTGAACCTTGAATGTTCTAAAAGAATCCATAGCCTAAAGGTGTGTGAGCCTTATGAGTGATAGACATATTTTTATTAGTATTATTATTAGTCCGGGACTCATCGCCCGTGTATTCGATGAGTGGTGGCAGCGCGTATGAGCGGGTGTGTGGCCTGGGTTGGTGTGTGATTTATGCTCCCATTATAGCATAGGACAGAGGTTGAATGCTGGACTGAGAGTGGGGAGATAGATTAACCCTTGCAGGCACAACCCCAAGTCACGTCTGAAAGCAGGCACGTGACGAATAAGTGACACCACGGAGAAGGGATCCGTAACACTGAACATCCAAATAAATCTGAAATCTTTATATTATGTCCCCAAATATGACAATTTTTGATAAAGCTTTCTCTTTCGAGCAATTAAAAATATTTTATTAACACTGAGAAAAAAATTTGTTCTGATATTTTTGGATCCTCGGGTGAGATATTGTACATGGTAATATTTGTAATAATGCTGAAATCTGGATCTTCTGATATTCGGAATGTCGCCACCTTCTCTGGTCTCGCACCCTTTTTTTCTACGGCACGGTAACACTCGCCAACCAAATAAAAAAAAATAATTACTATAATATTAATATTTACAAAGGAATGTTACTTTTACATGTAGAGTCTTTCGTACCAAAGGATTGGTGAAGAGCCTCTCCGTGCTGTGGATGGAGTAGACGTATGGATCTTAATGATGGAAGTGCTTCCTCCCGCTGTACATCTTGAGCAGGACCTCGCCACTGAACTGATACGTCAACTTCTTCTTGACCTTCCTGACTTCTCCCGTCTTGCCGTAGTTGCGCAATGCCCTGGCCATTTTCTGATAAGTCATCTTCTTGCGGTTGCCTTTTTGAATACCCCAACGATGGGCAAGAGCTTCTTTGTGCTTGGAGGAAAATTGGAAGGTTCCTTTGTCTTTATCCACCCACCAAATGCTATCTTTCATGTCTCCATTGTGCAGTAGCTCTAGAAGGAACTGGTATAGACGGATCTTCTTCTTACTTCCTGCAAATAGAAGATGAAAGGTTCTAAGAAAACAGTATTGGAGAAACCTAGAGAGATTATTCCTCCAAGAGGATAAGTGATAAATGTATGATCTGCTGGGGGTTTTACCACTGGGATCTGCACCGATTCCGAGAACGAGGTCTCAACGTTCGAAGTGAATGGAGTGGTACTGCACATGCTCCAATGTGTTCACTTTCATGAGTCTATAGGTGCCGTAGTGTGCATGTCTGACCATTGCTCCTGTAGACCATGACTAGAGTAGTGGTCACGTCACTCCAGTCACACAAGAACCCCATCTTTGGAGGTCCTAACAGTCAGACACACACCTGTCACACATTTGTCATCTATGCCATCGTTGGGCGATAAATGTTGTTCATGGGATAACCCGTATTGGTTGGACTTTGAGAACTTTCCATTTTTGGAAGCCAATAGAAGTGGACAATACATTTACGACTCCAAACCACTACTGTGTACAGAAGAGAGAGCAGAAAGGAGATCCTGACCTGATTCTCCAAGAAGCATCCCATAACTAGTGTCTCGTGGATCCATCTCTCCATCTGACACTTCCAAAGGAGGGCTTTGCCTTTCATGGTCATCTTCTTCTGAGCTGGGGGGCGCAGGTGATGGGTATGGCAGACAAATGCGAGGGAGATAGGACACCTTGAAGAGAACAAAGATATACAGTCCCTGTGATATATTGGCAAGGGTAAGTTTCACATTTAAGGCAGTTCTGAAAAAGTACTACAAAAACAATGAAACAAAAAGTGAAATTCCCATTTTTCCTGGAGCCTCCTAGAAGTTGATATAACCGGAGCTGGCAAATAGCTTTGTGGCATGGTCGCGATTGCATACCTGGTGGGTCAGTGGTAATTGCGAATGCGCTGCCGTCATTGTAGGATCCAGGACGTGCATTTGTTCAATCTCCATGTGTCGGTACAAATGTTGCAGCTGGGGGGGTTGAACACTTTGCAGCTCTGTGAGCTGTGAATCAGGGAATCCATCAAGATCTCCATGTATGTGCGGGGGGTATTCCCAGTAATGTTCTAGGATGGAAGCTAAGGCAGGATTAGTCATCAGTTATTTCATATGTTGTTTTCTTGGTCTTTCTTCCTATTTTTATGTTTTTTCTTTTGCGGATTAATGATATTTAAAGATTATAGACACCTTTTTCCTAGAAGCAACAGACAGTTTGTACCTGGCATATCAGAGTGTTTAGAGAGTAGAGTAAAAAAAGCATTTATATTCTCAGGGATGGCAGAGAAAACACAAAGAACGCATCACTCCACTGAAGACAGCAGCATCCTGCACACAAAGACCTAACATCCAGCCTGTATTACTGGGATAGATACACAGACCTCAAATCCAGCCTGTATTACTAGAAGGACAAACAAACCTCAAATCCAACCTGTATTACTGGGATAGATACACAGACCTCAAATCCAGCCTGTATTACTGGAAGGACACACAAACCTCACATCCAGCCTGTATTACTGGGATAGTTACACAGACGTCAAATCCAGCCTGTATTACTAGGATAGATACACAGACGTCAAATCCAGCCTGTATTACTGGAAGGACACACAAACCTCATATCCAGCCTGTAGTACTGGGAGAACACACATACCTCAAATCCAGCCTGTATTACTGGAAGCAAACACAGGCCCCAGATCCAGTCTCTATTACTGGGAGGAACACCAAGCCTCACACCCAGCCTGTATTACTGGGAGGACACAGACCTCACATCCAGCCTGTATTACTGGAAGGACACACAGACCTCACATCCAGCCTGTATTACAGGGAGGACACACAGACCTCACATCCAGCCTGTATTACTGGGATAGATACACAGACCTCAAATACAGCCTGTATTACTAGAAGGACACACAAACCTCATATCCAGCCTGTATTACTGGGATAGATACACAGACCTCAAATCCAGCCTGTATTACTGGAAGGACACACAAACCTCATATCCAGCCTGTATTACTGGGATAGATACACAGACCTCAAATCCAACCTGTATTACTGGAAGGACACACAAACCTCATATCCAGCCTGTATTACTGGGATAGATACACAGACCTCAAATCCAGCCTGTATTACTGGAAGGACACACAAACCTCATATCCAGCCTGTAGTACTGGGAGAACACACATACCTCAAATCCAGCCTGTATTACTGGAAGCAAACACAGGCCCCAGATCCAGTCTCTATTACTGGGAGGAACACCAAGCCTCACACCCAGCCTGTATTACTGGGAGGACACAGACCTCACATCCAGCCTGTATTACTGGAAGGACACACAGACCTCACATCCAGCCTGTATTACAGGGAGGACACACAGACCTCACATCCAGCCTGTATTACTGGGATAGATACACAGACCTCAAATACAGCCTGTATTACTAGAAGGACACACAAACCTCATATCCAGCCTGTATTACTGGGATAGATACACAGACCTCAAATCCAGCCTGTATTACTGGAAGGACACACAAACCTCATATCCAGCCTGTATTACTGGGATAGATACACAGACCTCAAATCCAACCTGTATTACTGGAAGGACACACAAACCTCATATCCAGCCTGTATTACTGGGATAGATACACAGACCTCAAATCCAGCCTGTATTACTGGAAGGACACACAAACCTCACATCCAGCCTGTATTACTGGGATAGATACACAGACCTCAAATCCAGCCTGTATTACTGGAAGGACACACAAACCTCATATCCAGTCTGTATTACTGGGAGGACACACAGACCTCACATTAAGCCTGTAGTACTGAGAGGACATGCAGGGCCCACATCAAGCCTGTATTACAGGGAGGACACGCAGACCTCACATACAACCTGTATTACTGGGAGGACATACATATTTCACATACAGCCTGTATTACTGGGGGTACAAACAGACCTCTCATCCAGGATGTATTACTGGGTGGACACACACATGCCTCACATCCAGCTTCTATTACTGGGAGGAGACACAGACCCCACATCCAGCCTGTATTACTGGAAGCAAACACAGGCCCCAGATCCAGTCTCTATTACTAGGAGGAACACCAAGCCTCACATCCAGTCTGTATTACTGGGAGGCCATGCAGACCTCACATCCAGCCTGTATTACTGGAACGAAACACAGGCCCCAGATCCAGCCTGTATTACAGGGAGGACACACAGATCTCACCTCCAGCCTGTATTACTGGGAGGACACACAGACCTCACACCCAGCCTGTATTACTGGGAGGCCACGCAGACCTCACATCCAGCCTGTATTACTGGAACGAAACACAGGCCCCAGATCCACCTGTATTACAGGGAGGACACACAGATCTCACCTCCAGCCTGTATTACTGGGAGGACACACAGACCTCAGACCCAGCCTGTATTACTGGGAGGACACACAGACCTCAGACCCAGCCTGTATTACTGGGAGGACACGGACCTCACATCCAGCCTGTATTACTGGGAGGACACACAGACCTCACACCCAGCCTGTATTACTGGGAGGACACACAGACCTCACACCCAGCCTGTATTACTGGGAGGACACACAGACCTCACATCCAGCCTGTTTTACTGGGATGACACACAGACCTCACACCCAGTCTGTATTACTGGGAGGACACACAGATCTCACATCCAGCCTGCATTACTGGGAGGACACAGATCTCACATCCAGCCTGTATTACTGGGAGGACACACAGACCTCACACCCAGCCTGTATTACTGGGAGGACACACAGACCTCACACCCAGCCTGTATTACTGGGAGGCCACGCAGACCTCACATCCAGCCTGTATTACTGGGAGGACACACAGACCTCACCTCCAGCCTGTATTACTGGGAGGCCACGCAGACCTCACATACAGCCTGTATTACTGGGAGGCCACGCAGACCTCACATATAGCATGTGTTACTGTGGGGAGCACAAATTTCATGTCCATCCTGTATTATTACTATGGGAAAATGTTTTCAAAAGAAAATTCTTAAACTCAGAGCAATTCGTAAACTGAATATCAAGAGACTGACAATGAAGGAATGACAATTGCTGAATGCAACTTAGAAATACTTTTTAAATCAAAGGCAACCAATAACATAGATGAAAAAAATCATTTTTAATGTCAGCGATGTCCACAGCATTTAAAGGGAAAGTGCAGAATTTAAAAAAAAAAAACATAGCTGCGTTTTCCTAGACGAAGCACCACACCTGTTCACATTAGACGAGGACAGGGCTGAGCTGCAGTTCCACATGCACAACTATTACTATATGAAAACTATACTAGAAAATCCATCAAAAAAATGCAACATTTCTCTAATTCTTTGTTTGTTCTTGTTTTGTTTGATATATCCAGATCCACACCTTCATTTTCACAACTTATGCAATAATTACCATGGCTTTCACTGTCACTGAGGTACTGGTAATATTCAGGGGGTGGACGGTACACCTCCGGCTCATAGGGAACCAGCTCTTCCGGATGAGTCTGAGAAAGAGAAAGATGAAAAAGAGTTAATAAAGGTCATAAATGGATGACAAAGGTGTCAGATGCCCTCAGATTGGCCATTGCTCCTATGATTCTGGTATGTGAGGCTTCCCAGTAAAGTCTCAAAGTCAGACTTTCCACTAGCTGATTGCGGTCGACTCTTATAGGAGGGATCATCCCAAAATTCCTACTCTGTTGGCGAACCAGAATAGTTTTAGGGCTGCGTACCAAATTGTCCTTCTGAACTGGGTGCCGTCAAGAGAAGAAGACTACGCAGGATGTTTGGGAATCCAGCATGCATCGCAAATCAGCGATAAATGGGAATAACTGGCCGTACCAGAAATGTGACGTTGGAGAGGTCTACAGACGGTAAACTGGATCATATCAGCCGCATGGGATGAATAGATTAAAGGGGCAGACGAGAGCAGAAATCACAACGCAGCTCCATTCTACCACCACCAGCAGAAGAGTCCATGCGAATCTCTCCTCTTCCCAAGGTAGAAGGACTCAGAAATTCTAGTATTGCTAATATTATAGGCAAAATCCACGTAAGAAAGGTAACGAAGGCTCTCACCAGTCTTCAAAAAGTCAATTCTTTATTGATACCAACTCCAGATAAAATTCATAGCCAGGGGAGAGGGAGCCGAAGCTCGTGTGAGCAGGGGAAGACGACGGCCGTTTCGCGCTGTGCCTGCGCTTCTATGGGACCCATACAAGACTGCTAAGTGCCTTCGTTACCTTTCTTACGTGGATTGTGCAGATAGATATCTTTTTTTCTGAAGAGCACCTAAGGTCCTATGCAAGCGGTGTTGTAGTTCATGATGTGCCGCAACATACCCTGATCTTAAGTCTCGGAAAAACCACAATACTGGGGACTGTGCCGCTCCTGATTTTTTCACTTTAACTGACATTGGCTAATATTATAGGATCTATCAACAGTCAGAGCACTTACAGGGCACCCACCACCACGTGGAAAGGCAATAGGTCCGACCAGACTTTGTCCCAGCTTCCATCCTCAGCTTTCTCTATGGCACATATATTCTTGTTTTGTTGGACTTATCTATTTAGTAGCATTTCTGAACTCTTTGAGCTCTCATGCATGTACCATGAATAACGGGGCGCACGTTTTACTCCTTTTAGCCATGTTCTCTTTTTTGGATACTTTATAAATGTCATAAAACTTTCCTAAATCACATTATAAAGCATGTTTCATCGCAACGTGGTCCAGAACTCTGACTCCTTTGTCTCACGAAATCTCTCCTCATCTTTATCCTAGAGTTACAGTTTTTTTTTTTGCTTTAACAGACTTTTGCATAATCTCGAGCCATGGTGACTTGATGAATGAACGATCTATAGGAAGGAAGGTTGATCTTGTGGAAGCCTTGATAAGTCCACCAGGGTCTTTATCTTGATTGTACCAAGCCATTGGGTTGCTGGTCTTCGTCTTCACCTTGTTCCTTCTATTCTTCCGACCATGATGTCTTTCTCCAGTGATTGATCTCCTCGTATGATGTGTCCACGGTAGACAAGTCGTAGCTTGGTGATCATTGCCTCCAGTGACATGTCTGGCTTCATTTGTTCCAAACTTGATTTTTTTTTTCTTCTTGCCATCCATGATATTGATAACATCCATCTCCAGCACCACATTTCGAAGGCGTTGATTCTTCTTCTGTCTTGTTTCTTTAGCGTCCTGGTTTCGCATCCTTATATTACCACAGAAAAGACCAGACTTTGTAGGAGCTGTGTCTTCATCGCCAGTGAAATCTTCCTCAATTTGAAGACCTTGTCCACTGACTCCATTGTTGATTTGCCCATAGCGATTCTCCTACTGATTTCTGGTGTTGTCGCTCCATCGTGAGTGATCATAGATCCAAGTAGCTTGAAGTCCTTTACAACTTCCAGTTCATCACCGTCCATCTCAAATGTGTCCCGATCGTACCTGGCAGTAGTCAATATCTTTGTCTTGTGTTGAGTTGCAGTCCCATATACGAGCTTTCCATTTTAAAAGTCAGTAATAAGTCCTTCATTCCATCTAGACCTACAGAATGTCCACCTTTTATTCCTAAACTTGGTGATTAATATTAAAGGGGTTCTCTGTTTGAATGATCCCTACTTGTCAAGAGCACCTTCTAATAATAGGCTGATCTACAGTCTCTTCCTGCTGGGACCCCAGTGATCAACAGTAATCCATGTGCTGGGACCTCAGTGATCAGCAGTAATCCATGTGCTGGGACCTCAATGATCAGGAGTAATCTATGTGGAGGGACCTCAATGATCAGCAGTAATCCATGTGCTGGGACCTAAATGATTAGGAGTAATCCATGTGGTGGGACCTCATTGATCAGCAGTAATCCATGTGCTGGGACCTCAATGATCAAGAGTAATCCATGTGCTGGGACCTGTGATCAGCAGTAATCCATGTGCTGGGACCTCAGTGATCAGCAGTAATCCATGTGCTGGGACCTCAGTGATCAGCAGTAATCCATGTGCTGGGACCTCAGTAATCAGGAGTAATCCATGTGCTGGGACCTCAGTGATCATCAGTAATCCATGTGCTGGGACCTCAGTGATCAGCAAGTAATCCATGTGCTGGGACCTCAGTGATCAACAGTAATCCATGTGCTGGGACCTCAGTGATCAGGAGTAATCCATGTGCTGGGACCTCAGTGATCAGGAGTAATCCATGTGCTGGGACCTCAATGATCAGGAGTAATCCATGTGGAGGCACCTCAGTGATCAGCAGTAATCCATGTGCTGGGACCTCAGTGATCAGGAGTAATCCATGTGCTGGGACCTCAGTGATCAACAGTAATTCATGTGCTGGGACCTCCGTGATCAACAGTAATCCATGTGCTGGGACCTCAGTGATCAACAGTAATCCATGTGCTGGGACCTCAGTGATCAACAGTAATCCATGTGCTGGGACCTCAGTGATCAGGAGTAATCTATGTGCTGGGACCTCAGTGATCAGGAGTAATCCATGTGCTGGGACCTCAATGATCAGGAGTAATCCATGTGGAGGCACCTCAGTGATCAGCAGTAATCCATGTGCTGGGACCTCAGTGATCAGGAGTAATCCATGTGCTGGGACCTCAGTGATCAACAGTAATTCATGTGCTGGGACCTCCGTGATCAACAGTAATCCATGTGCTGGGACCTCAGTGATCAACAGTAATCCATGTGCTGGGACCTCAGTGATCAACAGTAATCCATGTGCTGGGACCTCAGTGATCAGGAGTAATCTATGTGCTGGGATCTCAGTGATCAGGAGTAATCCATGTGCTTTGACCTCAGTGATCAGGAGTAATCCATGTGCTGGGATCTCAGTGATCAGGAGTAATCCATGTGCTGGGACCTCAGTGATCAGCAGTAATCCATGTGCTGGGACCTCAGTGATCAGGAGTAATCCATGTGCTGGGACCTCAGTGATCAGGAGTAATCTATGTGCTGGGACCTCAGTGATCAGGAGTAATCCATGTGCTGGGACCTCAGTGATCAGCAAGTAATCCATGTGGAGGCACCTCAGTGATCAGCAGTAATCCATGTGCTGGGACCTCAGTGATCAGGAGTAATCCATGTGCTGGGACCTCAGTGATCAACAGTAATTCATGTGCTGGGACCTCCGTGATCAACAGTAATCCATGTGCTGGGACCTCAGTGATCAACAGTAATCCATGTGCTGGGACCTCAGTGATCAACAGTAATCCATGTGCTGGGACCTCAGTGATCAGGAGTAATCTATGTGCTGGGACCTCAGTGATCAGGAGTAATCCATGTGCTGGGACCTCAATGATCAGGAGTAATCCATGTGGAGGCACCTCAGTGATCAGCAGTAATCCATGTGCTGGGACCTCAGTGATCAGGAGTAATCCATGTGCTGGGACCTCAGTGATCAACAGTAATTCATGTGCTGGGACCTCCGTGATCAACAGTAATCCATGTGCTGGGACCTCAGTGATCAACAGTAATCCATGTGCTGGGACCTCAGTGATCAGGAGTAATCTATGTGCTGGGATCTCAGTGATCAGGAGTAATCCATGTGCTTTGACCTCAGTGATCAGGAGTAATCCATGTGCTGGGATCTCAGTGATCAGGAGTAATCCATGTGCTGGGACCTCAGTGATCAGCAGTAATCCATGTGCTGGGACCTCAGTGATCAACAGTAATCCATGTGCTGGGACCTCAGTGATCAGGAGTAATCTATGTGCTGGGACCTCAGTGATCAGGAGTAATCAATGTGCTGGGACCTCAGTGATCAGGAGTAATCAATGTGCTGGGACCTCAGTGATCAGGAGTAATCCATGTGGGAACCTGGTAGTAAGTGTTTAATTTTCCTGCAGCTCCCCAGCAGGGGGAATAAAGTATTACACGGTGCTGATCATATCAATGAGATGTCTGAGCAATGCAGGGGCATAATGATCTCAATGTAACATCGCTCTGCTCTGTAGGCTGTATGAACATAGTTTTTCTTACAAAAAAACCCTATTGAGGACCGGGCTTACCTCCACAGATAAACCTAGCACAGAGCGAAAGTAAGCAAAGCCAACTCCGAAGTCCAAGATGGAGTGGGATAAGAAAATACTAAACTACATGTAGAAAAATACAATATACTTAAAGGAAGTGAAGAGAGTAAGAGACAATATCTGGGGGATAAGGGGGGAATAAATCACTGGAGGCCTTCTTTAATGAACCTAAAGTGGTGAAAGATAAAATTATATTTAGATTTCAGAAGTCAATAAGGAAGGAATATAGTTTGATGTACGGTAATTCTAGAATTCCTGTTATTTTAGGATTACAAAAGATTGGAAGGGAAGTAATTTCACATGTTCTGCGCCATCTGTGACATCACCAACCAATCAGAAACTAGCCTGCTACAGAGCCTGTGTGACATCACTGTGCTCCCTCTATGACATCACCAACCAATCAGAAACTAGCCTGCTACAGAGCCTGTGGGACATCACTGTGCTCCCTCTGTGACATCACCAACCAATCAGAAACTAGCCTGCTACAGAGCCTGTGTGACATCACTGTGCTCCCTCTATGACATCACCAACCAATCAGAAACTAACCTGCTACAGAGCCTGTGGGACATCACTGTGCTCCCTCTACGACATCACCAACCAATCAGAAACTAGCCTGCTACAGAGCCTGTGGGACATCACTGTGCTCCCTCTATGACATCACCAACCAATCAGAAACTAGCCTGCTACAGAGCCTGTGGGACATCACTGTGCTCCCTCTACGACATCACTAACCAATCAAAAACTAGCCTGCTACAGAGCCTGTGGGACATCACTGTGCTCCCTCTATGACGTCACCAACCAATCAGAAACTAGCCTGCTACTGAGCCTGTGGGACATCACTGTGCTCCCTCTATGACATCACCAACCAATCAGAAACTAGCCTGCTACAGAGCCTGTGGGACTTCACTGTGCTCCCTCTATGACGTCACCAACCAATCAGAAACTAGCCTGCTACAGAGCCTGTGTGACATCACTGTGCTCCCTCTATGACATCACCAACCAATCAGAAACTAGCCTGCTACAGAGACTGCGTGACATCACTGTGCTCCCTCTATGACATCACCAACCAATCAGAAACTAACCTGCTACTGAGCCTGTGTGACATCACTGTGCTCCATCTAAGATGTCACCAACCAATCAGAAACTAGCCTGCTACAGAGCCTGTGGGACATCACTGTGCTCTCTCTATCACATTACCAACCAATCAGAAACTAGCCTGCTACAGAGACTGTGTGACATCACTGTGCTCCCACTATGATTTCACCAACCAATCAGAAACTAGCCTGCTACAGAGCCTGTATGACATCACTGTGCTCCCTCTATGATGTCACCAACCAATCAGAAACTAGCCTGCTACAGAGTCTGTGTGACATCACTGTGCTCCCTCTATGACATCACCAACCAATCAGAAACTAACCTGCTACTGAGCCTGTGTGACATCACTGTGCTCCATCTAAGATGTCACCAACCAATCAGAAACTAGCCTGCTACAGAGCCTGTGTGACATCACTGTGCTCCCTCTATGACATCACCGACCAATCAGAAACTAACCTGCTACAGAGCCTGTGTGACATCACTGTGCTCCCTCTATGACATCACCAACCAATCAGAAACTAACCTGCTACTGAGTCTGTGTGACATCACTGTGCTCCCTCTATGACATCACCAACCAATTAGAAACTAACCTGCTACTGAGCCTGTGTGACATCACTGTGCTCCCTCTATGACATCACCGACCAATCAGAAACTAAACTGCTACAGAGCCTGTGGGACATCACTGTGCCCCCTCTATGACATCACTGACCAATCAGAAACTAGCCTGCTACAGAGACTGTGACATCACTGTGCTTCCTCTATGACATCACCAACCAATCAGAAACTAGCCTGCTACAGAGCCTGTGGGACATCACTGTGCTCCCTCTACGACATCACCAACCAATCAGAAACTAACCTGCTACAGAGCCTGTGTGACATCACTGTGCTCCCACTATGACATCACCGACCAATCAGAAACTAACCTGCTACAGAGCCTGTGGGATATCACTGTGCTCCCTCTATCACATCACTGACCAATCAGAAACTAGCCTGCTACAGAGACTTTGACATCACTGTGCTCCCTCTATGACATCACCAACCAATCAGAAACTAGCCTGCTACAGAGCCTGTGTGACATCACTGTGCTCCCTCTATGACATCACCAACCAATCAGAAACTAGCCTGCTACAGAGCCTGTGTGACATCACTGTGCTCCCTCTATGATGTCACCAACCAATCAGAAACTAACCTGCTACAGAGCCTGTGGGACATCACTGTACTCCCTCTATGACATCACCAACCAATCAGAAACTAACCTGCTACAGAGCCTGTGTGACATCACTGTGCTCCCTCTATGACATCACCGACCAATCAGAAACTAACCTGCTACAGAGCCTGTGTGACATCACTGTGCTCCCTCTATGACATCACCAACCAATCAGAAACTAGCCTGCTACAGAGCCTGTGTGACATCACTGTGCTCCCTCTATGACATCACCGACCAATCAGAAACTAACCTGCTACAGAGCCTGTGTGACATCACTGTGCTCCCTCTATGACATCACCGACCAATCACAAACTAACCTGCTACAGAGACTGTGTGACATCACTGTGCTCCCTCTATGACATCACCGACCAATCAGAAACTAACCTGCTACAGAGCCTGTGTGACATCACTGTGCTCCCTCTAAGACATCACCAACCAATCAGAAACTAGCCTGCTACAGAGCCTGTGTGACATCACTGTGCTCCCTCTATGACATCACCGACCAATCAGAAACTAACCTGCTACAGAGACTGTGTGACATCACTGTGCTCCCTCTATGACATCACGACCAATCAGAAACTAACCTGCTACAGAGACTGTGTGACATCACTGTGCTCCCTCTATGACGTCACCAACCAATCAGAAACTAGCCTGCTACAGAGCCTGTGGGACATCACTGTGCTCCCTCTACGACATCACCAACCAATCAGAAACTAGCCTGCTACAGAGCCTGTGGGACATCACTGTGCTCCCTCTACGACATCACCAACCAATCAGAAACTAACCTGCTACAGAGACTGTGTGACATCACTGTGCTCCATCTATGACGTCACCAACCAATCAGAAACTAGCCTGCTACAGAGCCTGTGGGACATCACTGTGCTCCCTCTATGACATCACCAACCAATCAGAAACTAGCCTGCTACAGAGACTGTGTGACATCACTGTGCTCCCTCTATGACATCACCAACCAATCAGAAACTAACCTGCTACTGAGCCTGTGTGACATCACTGTGCTCCATCTAAGATGTCACCAACCAATCAGAAACTAGCCTGCTACAGAGCCTGT
This sequence comes from Ranitomeya imitator, assembly GCF_032444005.1. Taxonomy (NCBI): domain Eukaryota; kingdom Metazoa; phylum Chordata; class Amphibia; order Anura; family Dendrobatidae; genus Ranitomeya; species Ranitomeya imitator. The sequence goes on along the minus strand of NC_091290.1, from coordinate 8,008,823 downwards.
GGGACATCACTGTGCTCTCTCTATCACATTACCAACCAATCAGAAACTAGCCTGCTACAGAGACTGTGTGACATCACTGTGCTTCCACTATGATGTCACCAACCAATCAGAAACTAACCTGCTACTGAGCCTGTGGGACATCACTGTGCACCCTCTATGACATCACCAACCAATCAGAAACTAACCTGCTACTGAGCCTGTGTGACATCACTGTGCTCCATCTAAGATGTCACCAACCAATCAGAAACTAGCCTGCTACAGAGCCTGTGGGACATCACTGTGCTCTCTCTATCACATTACCAACCAATCAGAAACTAGCCTGCTACAGAGACTGTGTGACATCACTGTGCTTCCACTATGATGTCACCAACCAATCAGAAACTAACCTGCTACAGAGCCTGTGTGACATCACTATGCTCCCTCTATGACATCACCAACCAATCAGAAACTAACCTGCTACAGAGCCTGTGTGACATCACTGTGCTCCCTCTATGACATCACCAACCAATCAGAAACTAACCTGCTACTGAGTCTGTGTGACATCACTGTGCTCCCTCTATGACATCACCAACCAATTAGAAACTAACCTGCTACTGAGCCTGTGTGACATCACTGTGCTCCCTCTATGACATCACCGACCAATCAGAAACTAACCTGCTACAGAGCCTGTGGGACATCACTGTGCCCCCTCTATGACATCACTGACCAATCGGAAACTAGCCTGCTACAGAGATTGTGACATCACTGTGCTTCCTCTATGACATCACCAACCAATCAGAAACTAGCCTGCTACAGAGCCTGTGGGACATCACTGTGCTCCCTCTACGACATCACCAACCAATCAGAAACTAACCTGCTACAGAGCCTGTGTGACATCACTGTGCTCCCTCTATGACATCACCGACCAATCACAAACTAACCTGCTACAGAGCCTGTGGGATATCACTGTGCTCCCTCTATGACATCACTGACCAATCAGAAACTAGCCTGCTACAGAGACTGTGACATCACTGTGCTCCCTCTATGACATCACCAACCAATCAGAAACTAGCCTGCTACAGAGCCTGTGTGACATCACTGTGCTCCCTCTATGACATCACCAACCAATCAGAAACTAGCCTGCTACAGAGCCTGTGTGACATCACTGGGCTCCCTCTATGATGTCACCAACCAATCAGAAACTAACCTGCTACAGAGCCTGTGGGACATCACTGTGCTCCCTCTATGACATCACCAACCAATCAGAAACTAACCTGCTACAGAGCCTGTGTGACATCACTGTGCTCCCTCTATGACATCACTGACCAATCAGAAACTAACCTGCTACAGAGCCTGTGTGACATCACTGTGCTCCCTCTATGACATCACCAACCAATCAGAAACTAGCCTGCTACAGAGCCTGTGTGACATCACTGTGCTCCCTCTATGACGTCACCGATCAATCAGAAACTAACCTGCTACAGAGCCTGTGTGACATCACTGTGCTCCCTCTATGACATCACCGACCAATCAGAAACTAACCTGCTACAGAGACTGTGTGACATCACTGTGCTCCCTCTATGACATCACCGACCAATCAGAAACTAACCTGCTACAGAGACTGTGTGACATCACTGTGCTCCCTCTATGACATCACCAACCAATCAGAAACTAGCCTGCTACAGAGACTGTGTGACATCACTTTGCTCCCTCTATGACATCACCGACCAATCAGAAACTAGCCTGCTACAGAGCCTGTGGGACATCACTGTGCTCCCTCTATGACATAGTAACATAGTAACATAGTAACATAGTTAGTAAGGCCGAAAAAAGACATTTGTCCATCCAGTTCAGCCTATATTCCATCATAATAAATACCCAGATCTACGTCCTTCTACAGAACCTAATAATTGTATGATACAATATTGTTCTGCTCCAGGAAGACATCCAGGCCTCTCTTGAACCCCTCGACTGAGTTCGCCATCACCACCTCCTCAGGCAAGCAATTCCAGATTCTCACTGCCCTAACAGTAAAGAATCCTCTTCTATGTTGGTGGAAAAACCTTCTCTCCTCCAGACGCAAAGAATGCCCCCTTGTGCCCGTCACCTTCCTTGGTATAAACAGATCCTCAGCGAGATATTTGTATTGTCCCCTTATATACTTATACATGGTTATTAGATCGCCCCTCAGTCGTCTTTTTTCTAGACTAAATAATCCTAATTTCGCTAATCTATCTGGGTATTGTAGTTCTCCCATCCCCTTTATTAATTTTGTTGCCCTCCTTTGTACTCTCTCTAGTTCCATTATATCCTTCCTGAGCACCGGTGCCCAGAACTGGACACAGTACTCCATGTGCGGTCTAACTAGGGATTTGTACAGAGGCAGTATAATGCTCTCATCATGTGTATCCAGACCTCTTTTAATGCACCCCATGATCCTGTTTGCCTTGGCAGCTGCTGCCTGGTACTGGCTGCTCCAGGTAAGTTTATCATTAACTAGGATCCCCAAATCCTTCTCCCTGTCAGATTTACCCAGTGGTTTCCCGTTCAGTGTGTAATGGTGATATTGATTCCTTCTTCCCATGTGTATAACCTTACATTTATCATTGTTAAACCTCATCTGCCACCTTTCAGCCCAAGTTTCCAACTTATCCAGATCCATCTGTAGCAGAATACTATCTTCTCTTGTATTAACTGCTTTACATAGTTTTGTATCATCTGCAAATATCGATATTTTACTGTGTAAACCTTCTACCAGATCATTAATGAATATGTTGAAGAGAACAGGTCCCAATACCGACCCCTGCGGTACCCCACTGGTCACAGCGACCCAGTTAGAGACTATACCATTTATAACCACCCTCTGCTTTCTATCACTAAGCCAGTTACTAACCCATTTACACACAATTTCCCCCAGACCAAGCATTCTCATTGTGTACCAACCTCTTGTGCGGCACGGTATCAAACGCTTTGGAAAAATTGAGATATACCACGTCCAATGACTCACCGTGGTCCAGCCTATAGCTTACCTCTTCATAAAAACTGATTAGATTGGTTTGACAGGAGCGATTTCTCATAAACCCATGCTGATATGGAGTTAAACAGTTATTCTCATTGAGATAATCCAGAATAACATCCCTCAGAAACCCTTCAAATATTTTACCAACAATAGAGGTTAGACTTACTGGCCTATAATTTCCAGGTTCACTTTTAGAGCCCTTTTTGAATATTGGCACCACATTTGCTATGCGCCAGTCCTGCGGAACAGACCCTGTCGCTATAGAGTCCCTAAAAATAAGAAATAATGGTTTATCTATTACATTACTTAGTTCTCTTAGTACTCGTGGGTGTATGCCATCCGGACCCGGAAATTTATCTATTTTAATCTTATTTAGCCGGTTTCGCACCTCTTCTTGGGTTAGATTGGTGACCCTTAATATAGGGTTTTCATTGTTTCTTGGGATTTCACCTAGCATTTCATTTTCCACCGTGAATACCGTGGAGAAGAAGGTGTTTAATATGTTAGCTTTTTCTTCGTCATCTACAACCATTCTTTCCTCACTATTTTTTAAGGGGCCTACATTTTCAGTTTTTATTCTTTTACTATTGATATAGTTGAAGAACAGTTTGGGATTAGTTTTACTCTCCTTAGCAATGTGCTTCTCTGTTTCCTTTTTGGCAGCTTTAATTAGTTTTTTAGATAAAGTATTTTTCTCCCTATAGTTTTTTAGAGCTTCAGTGGTGCCATCCTGCTTTAGTAGTGCAAATGCTTTCTTTTTACTGTTAATTGCCTGTCTTACTTCTTTGTTTAGCCACATTGGGTTTTTCCTATTTCTAGTCCTTTTATTCCCACAAGGTATAAACCGCTTACACTGCCTATTTAGGATGTTCTTAAACATTTCCCATTTATTATCTGTATTCTTATTTCTGAGGATATTGTCCCAGTCTACCAGATTAAGGGCATCTCTAAGCTGGTCAAACTTTGCCTTCCTAAAGTTCAGTGTTTTTGTGACTCCCTGACAAGTCCCCCTAGTGAAAGACAGGTGAAACTCTACAATATTGTGGTCGCTATTTCCTAGATGCCCGACCACCTGCAGATTTGTTATTCTGTCAGGTCTATTAGATAGTATTAGGTCTAAAAGTGCTGCTCCTCTGGTTGGATTCTGCACCAATTGTGAAAGATAATTTTTCTTGGTTATTAGCAGAAACCTGTTGCCTTTATGGGTTTCACAGGTTTCTGTTTCCCAGTTAATATCTGGGTAGTTAAAGTCCCCCATAACCAGGACCTCATTAAGGGTTGCAGCTTCATCTATCTGCTTTAGAAGTAGACTTTCCATGGTTTCTGCTATATTTGGGGGTTTGTAACAGACCCCAATGAGAATTTTGTTACCATTTTTCCCTCCATGAATTTCGACCCATATGGACTCGACATCCTCATTTCCTTCACTAATATCCTCCCTTAAAGTGGACTTTAGACAAGACTTTACATAGAGACAAACCCCTCCTCCTCTCCGATTTTTACGATCCTTTCTAAACAGACTGTAACCCTGTAAGTTAACTGCCCAGTCATAGCTTTCATCTAACCATGTCTCGGTTATTCCCACTATGTCAAAGTTACCTGTAGATATTTCTGCTTCTAGTTCTTCCATCTTGTTTGTCAGGCTTCTGGCGTTTGCGAGCATGCAGTTTAGAGGATTTTGTTTTGTTCCAATCTCCTCGCTGTGGATTGTTTTAGAAATGTTCTTACCTCCCATCTGAGTATGTTTTCCTGGGTCTTCTTTGTTCAAGTCTAATGTTTTTCTTCCCGTCCCCTCTTCTTCTAGTTTAACGCCCTCCTGATGAGTGTAGCGAGTCTTCTGGCGAATGTGTGTTTCCCAGGTTTGTTGAGGTGTAGTCCGTCTCTGGCGAGGAGTCCATCGTACAAGTAATTCACACCGTGGTCCAGGAATCCGAATCCTTGTTGTCTGCACCATCGTCTTAGCCAGTTGTTTGCATCAAGGATCCTGTTCCATCTCCTGGTGCCATGCCCGTCTACTGGAAGGATAGAAGAAAAAACTACCTGTGCATCAAGTTCCTTTACTTTCTTCCCCAACTCTTCAAAGTCCTTGCAGATTGTCGGTAGGTCCTTCCTTGCCGTGTCATTGGTGCCAACATGTATCAGAAGAAATGGGTGGACGTCCTTGGAGCTGAAGAGCTTTGGTATCCTATCGGTCACATCCTTGATCATCGCACCTGGAAGGCAGCATACTTCTCTTGCGGTTATGTCCGGTCTGCAGATGGCTGCTTCTGTGCCTCTCAGTAGTGAGTCTCCCACCACCACCACTCTTCGTTGCTTCTTGGCTGTACTTTTTGCAGTCACTTGTTGCTGTGTGCCCTTTTCTTTTTTGCTTGCTGGTATTGCTTCATCCTTAGGTGTGCCATCTTCATCCTCTACAAAGATTTGATATCGGTTCTTCAGTTGTGTGGTTGGTGATTTCACCATGGTCTTCTTGCTTCTTTTGGTCACATGCTTCCACTCATCTGCTTTTGGAGGTTCTCTGACACTTTTTTCACCTTCTGTGACCAGTAGAGATGCTTCTGTTCTGTCGAGAAAGTCTTCATTCTCTTTGATGAGTTTCAAAGTTGCTATTCTTTCTTCCAGACCCAGCACCTTTTCTTCTAAAAGGGCCACTAGTCTACACTTCTGACAGGTGAAATTTGATTCTTCTTCTGGTCGATCTGTGAACATGTAGCACATGCTGCAGCTCACCATGTAGGTTGTCACATCTGCCATGTTGCTCCTAGATCCTGCTGACTTGCTGTGTGTTTTCCTTCTTGTGTAATCTACTCAGCCAAGCTCTCTTGCAATAATATCCTACAGGCAAAAATTAGCGTGCCGTAAGGCGCGCGGTTTGGTGATGTTTTCCAAGCAGCTGGTCCCGGCTGTACCCAACGATCTTCTAGCTTAGGGAGACTTCGCTTTTCCCAGAAGGCACCTGGAATATGCAAATTAGCCTCCTCAAGCTTGAATCCCTGGTTTGGTGATGTTTTCCAAGCAGCTGGTCCCGGCTGTACCCAACGATCTTCTAGCTTAGGGAGACTTCGCTTTTCCCAGAAGGCACCTGGAATATGCAAATTAGCCTCCTCAAGCTTGAATCCCTGGTTTGGTGATGTTTTCCAAGCAGCTGGTCCCGGCTGTACAAAAACGATCTTCTAGCTTAGGGAGACTTCGCTTTTCCCAGAAGGCACCTGGAATATGCAAATTAGCCTCCTCAAGCTTGAATCCCTGGTTTGGTGATGTTTTCCAAGCAGCTGGTCCCGGCTGTACCCAACGATGTTCTAGCTTAGGGAGACTTCGCTTTTCCCAGAAGGCACCTGGAATATGCAAATTAGCCTCCTCAAGCTTGAATCCCTGGTTTGGTGATGTTTTCCAAGCAGCTGGTCCCGGCTGTACCCAACGATCTTCTAGCTTAGGGAGACTTCGCTTTTCCCAGAAGGCACCTGGAATATGCAAATTAGCCTCCTCAAGCTTGAATCCCTGGTTTAGGGACCAACCAATCAGAAACTAGCCTGCTACTGAGCCTGTGTGACATCACTGTGCTCCCTCTATGACGTCACCAACCAATCAGAAACTAGCCTGCTACAGAGACTGTGTGACATCACTGTGCTCCCTCTATGACATCACCGACCAATCAGAAACTAGCCTGCTACAGAGCCTATGGGACATCACTGTGCTCCCTCTATGACGTCACCAACCAATCAGAAACTAGCCTGCTACTGAGTCTGTGTGACATCACTGTGCTCCCTCTATGACGTTACCAACCAATCAGAAACTAGCCTGCTACAGAGACTGTGTGACATCACTGTGCTCCCTCTATGACATCACCAACCAATCAGAAACTAGCCTGCTACAGAGACTGTGTGACATCACTGTGCTCCCTCTATGACATCACCGACCAATCAGAAACTAGCCTGCTACAGAGCCTGTGGGACATCACTGTGCTCCCTCTATGACGTCACCAACCAATCAGAAACTAGCCTGCTACTGAGCCTGTGTGACATCACTGTGCTCCCTCTATGACGTCACCAACCAATCAGAAACTAGCCTGCTACAGAGCCTGTGGGACATCACTGTGCTCCCTCTATGACGTCACCAACCAATCAGAAACTAACCTGCTACTGAGCCTGTGTGACATCACTGTGCTCCCTCTATGACATCACCAACCAAATAGAAACTGACCACAAAGTATTGCAATTTACTCCAAATAAATGAGTTTTTGGTGAGTTTTTGATGCTATGCATTTCCTGCCCCCAAAATCGCCGTGTCTTATTACAGTTCCAGCAGAAATCTCCTGCCCCCTGCAGTGCGTGTTTGAAGTCTGCAACATGTCAATTTCTGTTACGAATATGCTGCATTTTATGTGCAGATTATCCCCAGACAATCCACAGATATAAAATGCATTTAATCCTCAGATTAAGTTTTTTTATTAGGTTTTGTGAAAGCTACATTAATTTAAAACACCATACCAAAAACGACAAGAAACCAAGGTCAAAAACACGGGAAACATGCATGTAAAAAATGGAAATAACATGGAAATAACTTGAATTTATCTAGTAGGTGCAGAAAATCTACAACATCAAAAATTGCACAGAAGTAATTTGTTTATACATGGACCAAATGTGACGCTGTAAATACGGTGAAAACACGATAAGTTTCAACCTATTTCTAAATAATAATAAGACTTTAAAAATGTATTTGATAATACATGACATCTGTCTATTATCTAACTATTATCTATCATCTATCTATTATCTATCTATCATCATCTGTCTATTATTTATCTATCAATCTATTATCTATCATCATCTATTATCTATCTATCATCTGTTTAACTATTAGCTATCATCTGTTATCTATCTGTCTATCATCTATCAATCTATTATCCATCATCATCTATTATCTATCTATCTATCATCTATCTATTATATTATCTATAATCTATCTATCTATTAGATATCTATCTTCTATTATATATCTATCATCCATCATCTATTATCTATCCATCATCTATTATCTATCTATTATCTATCTATCATCTATCATCTATCTATTATCTATCATCTATTATCTATCTATCTATTATCTATCATCTATCTATCTATTATCTATCATCTATTATCTATCTATCTATTATCTATCATCTATCTATCTATTATCTATCATCTATTATCTATCTATCTATTATCTATCATCTATCTATTATCTATCATCTATCTATCATCTATCTATCTATTATCTATCAGCTATTATCTATCTATTATCTATCATCTATCTATCTATTATCTATCATCTATTATCTATCTATCTATTATCTATCATCTATCTATCTATTATCTATCATCTATCTATCTATCTATTATCTATCATCTATCTATCTATTATCTATCATCTATCTATTATCTATCATCTATCTAACTATCATCTATCTATTATCTATTATCTATTATCTATCATCTATCTATCATCTATCTATTATCTATTATCTATCATCTATCTATCTCTCTATTATCTATCTATGATCTATCTCATACTTATCTTCCTATAAATGTATCCATATCTCATATCTATCCATCTGTCTAAAACAAAACACAATTTGTACAGACACGTATCCAATCCATCATTGTGAAACCTCTGGGACACTTAGATGTGGACATGGAATAGTGTCTGAGGTTGTGGTGTCTTATGACCGTTTCCAGATATTTCTTATGACTCACATTTCTGGTAACAATACTAATTATTAATAAATTATTAACACATTGGGATGGTCACATGTAAGGGAATAGCATTCACAGTAATTACACATATTGGGCACCAGGGCCGGGTATGTCTATCGCACTCCATAAAGCTGCACGCATGCTAATAACAATGCTCAATGCCACAATGCCCTCCAATGCCAGACGCAATGCCCTCCAATGCCAACCACAATGCCCTGCAATGCCAACCACAATGCCCTGCAATGCCAACCACAATGCCTTCCAATGTCAGCCACAATGCCCTCCAATGCAAGCCGCAATGCCCTGCAATGCCAGCCACAATGCCCTGCAATGCCAACCACAATGCCCTGCAATGCCAGACGCAATGCCCTCCAATGCCAACCACAATGCCCTCCAATGCCAGCCACAATGCCATCCAATGTCAACCACAATGCCCTCCAATGCCAGACGCAATGCCCGCCAATGCCAACCACAATGTCCTCCAATGCCAGCCATAATGCCCTCCATTGCCAGCCACAATGCCAGCTGCAATGCCAGCTGCAATGCCCTCCAATGCCAGCAGCAATACCATCCAATGCCAGCAGCAATACCCTCCGTGCCAGCCACAATGCCCTCCACAATGCCCTCCAATGCCAACCTCAATGCCCTCCAATGCCAACCACAATGCCCTCCAATGCCAGCCATGTTGATCCTGTCTTTTGGGGTGCATGTCGCGGGCTCAGGATACACGTCAGGTGCCAGCAGTGATCAGGGAGGGCGACACCTGCTACAACTGAGCAGGAGGGAGGGATCCACTTTCTGGGACTGATCAAATGTGGAAAACAAAATCACAGATTAAGTTTGAATAATAATCTACAATGTTACGATTCGTTACCTTATTTACAAAGATCTGAATAATAAAGAATATGAACACATTTGTATCACTGCGTCCATGACGGTCCGAACTATTAAAATATCAGGTTATCCATCGCGTACAGCGTGATCTCCACCACACACTGTCAGAGTTGCTGCTTTGCGGTCACTTGGCCTCCAAAACACATAATAAACAAGTCATGAAAAATCTGCATCTAACAAACGGGAAAATAACCGCAGCTCGTCTCACAAAAACAAAGCTGAACAAAAAATTAATATGTGTCACTGTATGGCGACACAAGCCGATATTTATAAGTTGTTTTTTTTATTATTTTAAAGAGGTAAAACGGAATATAAACTAAATAAATCTGGCATTGCCGAAATCGAACTGATCCACAGAATGAAGTTATTATTTTTTACTGCATGGTGATGTGTATAAATATTAAACTAAATAGAAAAAGCAATTGTGGATTTTCATTTATATGGTGATGTCGACTGAAAAATAAAAAATATATGAACAATGATGGCGGAAGTGATCGGTGGTGGATCAGGAGATTCCGCAGTGGAGACTTCCTGCTGGCACGGTTGTTTGTTTCATTGCAGCCATTTGGTAAATTAAAAAAAGTTAATTTTTCCTCATTAATGTGCACTCTGCACCCCATCTTCACTGAAAAAAAAACAAATGTAGTAATTTTTACAAATTTAATAAAAAAAAACCTGAAATATCCCATGGCCATAAGTCTTCAGCCCCTTTGCTCAGTATTGGGTAGAAGCCCCTTTTGAGCTCGTACAGCCATGAGTCTTCTTGGGAATGATGCCACAAGTTTTTCACCCCTGGATTTGGGGATCCTCGGCCATTCTTCCTTGCAGATCCTCTTCAGTTCCGTCAGGTTGGATGGTGAACGTTGGTGGACGCCATTTTCAGGTCTCTCCAGAGATGCTCATTGGGTTTAGGTCAGGGCTCTGGCTGGGCCGGTCAGGAATGGTCACAGAGTTGTTCTGAAGCCGCTCCTTTGTTATTTTAGCTGTGTGCTTAGGGTCATTGTCTTGTTGGAAGGTGAACCTTCGGCCAAGTCTGACTGGTGGACGGCTGCAGTGATGGTTGTGTAACTTTCTCCCATCTCCCTACTACATCTCTGGAGCTCAGCCACAGTGATCTTGGGGTTCTTCTTTACCTCTCATCAAGGCTCTTCTTCCACGATTGCTCAGTTTGGGTGGACGGCCAGGTCTAGGAAGACTTCTGGAGGTCCTAAACTTCTTCCATTTAAGGATTATGGAGGCCACTGTGCTCTTAGGAACCTTGAGTCCTGCAGAAATTCTGTGGTAACCTTGGCCAGATCTGTGCCTTGCCACATCTCTGTCTCTGAGCTCCTTGGCCAGTTCCTTTGACCTCATGATTCTCCTTTAGGCTACTTTCACACTAGCGTTAACTGCAATCCGTCACAATGCGTCGTTTTGCAGAAAAAACGCATCCTGCAAAAGTGCTTGCAGGATGCGTTTTTTCCCCATAGACTTGTATTGACAACGCATTGCGACGGATTGCCACACGTCGCATCCGTCGTGAGACGGATGCGTCGTGCTTTGGCGGACCGTCGGGAGCAAAAAACGCTACATGTAACGTTTTTTGCTCCTGACGGACCGCTTTTTCCGACAGCGTATGCGCGGCTGGAACTCCGCCCCCACCTCCCCTCACCTCACAATGAGGCAGCGGATGCGCCGGAGAAATGCATCCGCTGCCTCCGTTGTGCAGTGCGTTAAACGCTAGCGTCGGAATCTCTGCCCGACGCACTGCGACGGGGAGATTCCGACGCTAGTGTGAAAGTAGCCTTAGTCTATCATGCACTGTGAGCGGTGAGGTCTTATATAGACAGGTGTGCGCCTTTCCAAATCAAGTCCTATCAGTTTAATTACACACAGCTGGACTCCAATGAAGGAGTAGAACCATCTCAAGGAGGATCACAAGGAAATGGACAGAATGGGACTTACATATGAGGGTCTGAGCAAAGGGGCTGAAGACTTATGACCACGTGATATTTCAGTTTTTCTTTTTTAATAAATATGCAAAAATGTCTACATTTCAGTTTTTTTTTTAGTCAAGATGGGGTGCAGAGAAAATGAGAAAAAAATGAACTTTTCTGAATTTACCAAATGGCTGCAATGAAACAAAGAGTGAAAAATTTAAAGGGATCTGAATACTTTCTGTACCCACTGTAGATAGAAAAATAGATAGATAGATAGATAAATAGATAGATAGATAGATAGATAGATAGATAGATAGATAGATAACAGATGGATAGATGATAGATAAATAAATAGATAATAGAAAGATAGATAGATAATAGATAGATAAATAAATAAATAGATAATAGATAGATAACAGACAGATAGATAATAGATATACAGATAATAGATGATAGATAATAGATAGATGATAGATAGGTATACAGGTTAGAGATATAATAGATAGATAATAGATATATATATATCGAGATAATTAGATAATAGATAGATATACAGATAATATATAAATAATATATAGATATATATACTAAATAGATAATAGATAGATATACAGATCATAGATAGATAATAGATAGCTAGACAAGAGAGATAGAATAGATAGATAAATAGATATTAGATAGATATATATCGATAATAGATGATAGATAGATAATAGATAGATATACAGATAGATAGATAATAGATACTAGATAGATAATAGATATATAATAGATAGCTAGACAAGAGAGATATGATAAATAGATAGATAGATATTCTTGATAAAACACATTGACAGCAAAAATTCCTTAAAATCCAAAATAGCCCTAGCACTTGTTCTTGGAGGCAGAAGCGTCACCCAGAGGCCTCATCCACCATGTGCCGTTTATAACCCGGGTTTTCGGGCAGAGGGATCTCTGGATCCTCCATGTACAGTGAATATGACCACTACCTCCCATACACATCTCCTCTCTCTACAGGGGAGGGCGATTAGCCATCATTTTGTGATATTTTAACTAAAATATCTATTACATTTTTAGAGAACAATTAGATGGATATCTGATACATTTAATGGCTATTTTCTCTGTTCTACAGTTTCTATTTGTTTATTATAGTCGTTTTTACAATTGTTGCACTTTTTTGTTACTTTCCATTATTGGGATCTTCAGACTTTTATAGGTTTAGAACGGTAAAATCGATACATTTTTTTTACTTTCTAGGACACTTTGTTTCTCCAGACATTTGCTTATGTGAGTAGAATTTCTCTCCAGAATTAATCGACCTTCATTCCTTGATTGAGTCTTCTGTCTTTTTGTACATTTATATATTGTGCTCTTATATATTCCCCATGTGTGCTCACATTATAAATATACGAGTCCCCTATAAATCCCACCACCGATCTGATGATAATATTATAATTTGTTCTATCATTCCTCTATCCATTGAGCTTAAATAAAACATTTCGGTCATTATACCATAATTTATACATTTTAGACCAGTGGAACAAAGGGGATATTACTCCAGTCATTTACTACTGGTAGTATTACATTACCTAGAACAATTGATAGTTTTGATATATTACCTAGAAGAACAGTTTTAGCAAAGTATTTTGTTACCAGCCCAATAGATCTTATCTCTTTATTATTATTACATCTTCCTAAAGCTTTCTGACTTTATAATTAGCACTAGTAGAGTATCCGTAGGAATAGATTATGCCCCAAAAAATCAACTTCTATACTCATAAAATCCCCCCAAAATAATCATTTTAGATAATTAAGACCAGGACAATTAGTCTAGCAATGGTCTGGAAGCCCCTCAGGTCTACTGACTAAGACCATAAAAGCCAACCATTATCTGCTTTGGGGGCTTCCAAACATTACATCCTTCACCTCGTTCTTGAGAACCGAGCCCAAGAGCGAAACACCAAGATATGTAGCAGGCATAGCCAACTCACCGTGATTAGGGTATACCCATCCATCCTGCTAGACGGCACCATCCACAGATCTGGGGGGCCAGGACCTTCCTCTACACTCAGTTGCCCTTTAAATTGACTCCCGACAACCCTGAGAGCGACACAGTGGCCAAAGGAGAAGTGCAATGGTGGTGACCCCCCGTGTAAGTGTGGCCAGCGGAGATCGCACACAACCACCACTGACAATGAAGTTTTTCTTTCTTTCTCAATACAAGTTCCTGATTTGGAGTTTAGGGAGTCGGTCATATACGCGTAACACTTCACTGCATAAATCTTATGGGGACGTCGCAGGAAATGTGTCCTGTCTGATTGTGGCCAACCAATCCTTCCCCCAGATCCTGGCTATAAAAAGAAGAAATCCTTCAAGGTAAACCTCACTTCTGTAGATCCTGCAGAGTACCGGACAATTCTGATATTCAGGGGTAGTTTACATTTGAGATTGGGGGTCCAGTAATCCTTTATAGATGTGATGGGGCGGGGGATATCTCCTAGGAGTATGCCATCACATATCATTGCCATACATGACCAATATCAGCTCCAACATCAGAAAGGAAGAGCTTTTATAGATGTCCATATCTTGTGTTTGTCGCCACAGGCACAGGCCGTACCAGTGATCATTAAAAAAGTTAAGCCTCCATTTGCGTTTATTTTTTATTTCTTTATGGAAGCTCCTGAACAAGATCAAGACAACCCAATAATCCAGGAAATCTTGAAGTCAAGCAGGTGCAACGTCCCATTAATGCCGATGGAAAGGAGATTTGCAATTGCACCAGTCATTCCCTTAAACTAACAGCAAGGTGTTGGCGACTATGTTTTTCAAGCCTCTGCGCCATGCATCTCTATGCACCAAGCATCTCTATGCACCAAGCATCTCTATGCACCATGTATCACTATGCACCATGTATCACTATGCACCAAGTATCTCTATGCACCAAGCATCTCTATGCACCAAGCATCTCTATGCACCAAGCATCTCTATGCACCAAGCATCTCTATGCACCATGTATCACTATGCACCATGTATCACTATGCACCATGTATCACTATGCACCAAGTATCTCTATGCACCAAGCATCTCTATGCACCATGTATCACTATGCACCATGGATCACTATGCACCAAGTATCTCTATGCACCAAGCATCTCTATGCACCAAGCATCTCTATGCACCAAGCATCTCTATGCACCAAGCATCTCTATGCACCATGTATCACTATGCACCATGTATCACTATGCACCAAGTATCTCTATGCACCAAGCATCTCTATGCACCATGTATCACTATGCACCATGGATCACTATGCACCAAGTATCTCTATGCACCAAGCATCTCTATGCACCATGTATCACTATGCACCATGGATCACTATGCACCAAGTATCTCTATGCACCAAGTATCTCTATGCACCAAACATCTCTATGCACCAAGTATCACTATGCACCATGGATCACTATGCACCATGGATCACTATGCACCATGGATCACTATGCACCATGGATCACTATGCACCAAGTATCTCTATGCACCAAGTATCTCTATGCACCAAGTATCTCTATGCACCAAGTATCTCTATGCACCAAGTATCTCTATGCACCAAGCATCTCTATGCACCAAACATCTCTATGCACCAAGTATCACTATGCACCATGGATCACTATGCACCAAGTATCTCTATGCACCAAGTATCTCTATGCACCAAGTATCTCTATGCACCAAGTATCTCTATGCACCAAGTATCTCTATGCACCAAGTATCTCTATGCACCATGGATCACTATGCACCAAGTATCTCTATGCACCATGGATCACTATGCACCAAGTATCTCTATGCACCAAGTATCTCTATGCACCAAGTATCTCTATGCACCAAGTATCTCTATGCACCAAGTATCTCTATGCACCAAGCATCTCTATGCACCATGCATCACTATGCACCATGGATCACTATGCACCAAGTATCTCTATGCACCATGGATCACTATGCACCATGGATCACTATGCACCAAGTATCTCTATGCACCATGGATCACTATGCACCATGGATCACTATGCACCATGGATCACTATGCACCATGGATCACTATGCACCAAGTATCTCTATGCACCAAGTATCTCTATGCACCAAGTATCTCTATGCACCAAGTATCTCTATGCACCAAGTATCTCTATGCACCATGGATCACTATGCACCATGTATCACTATGCACCAAGTATCTCTATGCACCATGGATCACTATGCACCATGGATCACTATGCACCATGGATCACTATGCACCAAGTATCTCTATGCACCATGGATCACTATGCACCATGGATCACTATGCGCCATGCATCTCTATGCACCATGTATCACTATGCACCATGGATCACTATGCACCAAGTATCTCTATGCACCATGGATCACTATGCACCATGGATCACTATGCACCAAGTATCTCTATGCACCAAGTATCTCTATGCACCATGGATCACAATGCATTACAGTTGTGCTCAAAAGTTTACATCCCCCGGCAGAATTTTTTCTTTCTTGGCCTTTTTTTTCCAGAGAATATGAATGATAATACCAAAACCTTTTCTCCACTCATGGCTAGTGGTTGGGTCAAGCCATTTATTGTCATACAAAAGTGTTTTCTCTTTTTAAATCATGACAACCCAAAACATCCAGATGACCCTGATCAAAAGTTCACACACCCTGGTGATTTTGACCTGATAACATGCACAGAAGTTGACACAGATGGGTGTGAATGGCTACTAAAGGTAACATCCTCACCTGTGACCTGTTTGCTTGTAATCAGTGTGTGCATAAAAGCTGAGTGAGTTTCTAGGATCCAGACAGACTCTGGCATCTTTCATCCAGCCACGGACATTTCTGGATTGTGAATCATAGGGAAAGCAAAAGAATTGTCAACGGATCTACGGGAAAAGATAGTTGAACTGTATAAAACAGGAAAGGGATACAAAAAGATATCCAAGAAATTGATAATGCCAGTCAGCAGTGTTCACACTGTGATTAACAAATGGAAAATCAGGGGCTCTGTAACAACAAAACCACGGTCAGGTAGACCAACAAAAATGTCGTCCACAACTGCCAGGAAAATTGTTTAGATGCAAAGAAAAACCCACAAATAACATCAGCTGAAATACAGAACTCTCTGAAAACTAGCGGTGTGGATGTTACAAGATGTACAATAAGGAGGCAATTGAAGGAAAATGGGCTGCATGGTCGAGTCTCCAGAAGAAAGTCATTACTGCACAAATGCCACAAAGTATCTCACCTACAATACACAAAACAGCACAGAGACAAACCTCAAAACTTCTGGAACAAGGTAATTTGGAGTGATGAGACCAAAATTGAACTTTTTGGCCACAACCATAAACGTTACATTTGGAGAGAGGTCAACAAGGCCTATGCAATACACGGTATTAAGAAATGGGGTATGTGAACTTTTGATCAGGGTCATTTGGATGTTTTGGGTTGTCACTATGATTTAAAACACAGTAGTTTGACAATAAATAGCTTCACCTAACCACTAACCAAGAGTGGAGGAAAAGTTTTGGTATTATCATTCATATTCTCTGAAAAAAAAAGGCCAAGAAAGCAGAAATTCTGCCGGGGTATGTAAACTTTTGAGTACAACTGTATGTATCACTATGCACCATGCTCACCTCCTCCTGTACAATGCCTGATAACACCTCTATATACAGTAGATAACACAGAATGCACCATTCACAATAGGTGATATCACAGCTCACCTCCTCCTCCTGTACAATGACTGATAACACCTCTATATACAGTAGATAACACAGGATCCACCATTCACTATAGGTGATGTCACAGCTCACCTCCTCCTCCTGTACAATGACTGATAACACCCCTATATACAGTAGATAACACAGGATCCACCATTCACAATAGGTGATGTCACAGCTCACCTCCTCCTGTACAATGACCGATAACACCTCTATATACAGTAGATAACACAGGATCCACCATTCACAATAGGTGATATCACAGCTCACCTCCTCCTCCTTCTGTACAATGACTGATAACACCTCTATATACAGTAGATAACACAGGGTCCACCATTCACAATATGCGATGTCACAGCTCACCTCCTCCTCCTGTACAATGACTGATAACACCTCTATATACAGTAGATAACACAGGATCCACCATTCACATTAGGTGATATCACAGCTCACCTCCTCCTCCTTCTGTACAATGACTGATAACACCTCTATATACAGTAGATAACACAGAGTCCACCATTCACAATATGCGATGTCACAGCTCACCTCCTCCTCCTGTACAATGACTGATAACACCTCTATATACAGTAGATAACACAGGATCCACCATTCACAATAGGTGATGTCACAGCTCACCTCCTCCTCCTGTACAATGACTGATAACACCTCTATATACAGTAGATAACACAGGATCCACCATTCACAATAGGTGATATCACAGCTCACCTCCTCCTCCTTCTGTACAATGACTGATAACACCTCTATATACAGTAGATAACACAGGATCCACCATTCACAATAGGTGATATCACAGCTCACCTCCTCCTCCTTCTGTACAATGACTGATAACACCTCTATATACAGTAGATAACACAGCGTCCACCATTCACAATATGCGATGTCACAGCTCACCTCCTCCTCCTGTACAATGACTGATAACACCTCTATATACAGTAGATAACACAGGATCCACCATTCACAATAGGTGATGTCACAGCTCACCTCCTCCTCCTGTACAATGACTGATAACACCTCTATATACAGTAGATAACACAGGATCCACCATTCACAATAGGTGATATCACAGCTCACCTCCTCCTCCTTCTGTACAATGACTGATAACACCTCTATATACAGTAGATAACACAGGGTCCACCATTCACAATATGCGATGTCACAGCTCACCTCCTCCTCCTGTACAATGACTGATAACTGTTGTGAATTCTGTTGTCAAGCTCCCTCCTGTGGTCATGAATGGTACTTCGGCTGGTTCTGTCCATGGGCTTCCTCTGGTAGTTGTGAGTGGGGCTGCGGCTTCTGAGTTTCCTTCTACAGGTGACGAGGTTAATTAGTTAGCTGCTGCTCTATTTAACTCCACTTAGATCATTGCTCCATGCCACCTGTCAATGTTCCAGTATTGGTCTGTTCTCTCCTGGATCGTTCTTGTGACCTGTCTTCCCAGCAGAAGCTAAGTTCCTGCTTGTTTTTCTTTAGTTTGCTATTTTTCTGTCCAGCTTGCTATTTTGATTTTTGTCTTGCTTGCTGGAAGCTCTGGGACGCAGAGGGAGCGCCTCCGCACCGTGAGTCGGTGCGGAGGGTCTTTTGTGCCCTCTGCGTGGTCTTTTGGTAGTTTTTTGTGCTGACCGCAAAGTTACCTTTCCTATCCTCAGTCTGTTCAGTAAGTTGGGCCTCACTTTGCTAAATCTATTTCATATCTGTGTTTGTATTTTCATCTTTACTCACAGTCATAATATGTGGGGGGCTGCCTTTTCCTTTGGGGAATTTCTATGAGGCAAGGTATGCTTTTTTTTCTATCTTCAGGGCTAGCTAGTTCCTTAGGCTGTGCAGAGTTGCATAGGGAGCGTTAGGAGCAATCCACGGCTATTTCTAGTGTGTGTGATAGGACTAGGGATTGCGGTTAGCAGAGTTCCCACGTCTCAGAGCTCGTCCTATATTATTTGTAACTATCAGGTCATTCCGTGTGCTCTTAACCACCAGGTCCATTATTGTCCTTACCACCAGGTCATAACAGTACAGGTGGCCAAAAGTATTAATGCATCTCAATAGAGGGATAAGAGAAGTTCTGAGACCATTTTTTTTTTCTTTGCAGTGTGTTTTGTCTCTCTTTTCCCCTTTACCTCTGGGTGGTTCAGGACACAGGTGTAGACATGGACATTCAAGGTCTGTCCTCTTGTATGAATAATCTCACTACACGGATACAAAACATTCAAGATTTTGTGGTTCAGAATCCGATGTCAGAGCCTAGGATTCCAATTCCTGATTTGTTTTTTGGGGATAGATCTAAGTTTCTGAATTTCAAAAATAATTGTAAATTGTTTCTTGCTTTGAAACCTCGCTCCTCAGGTGACCCTGTTCAACAAGTAAAGATCATTATTTCTTTGTTACGTGGTGACTAGTGTTGAGCGATACCGTCCGATACTTGAAAGTATCGGTATCGGATAGTATCGGCCGATACCCGAAAAATATCGGATATCGCCGATACCGATATCCGATACCAATACAAGTCAATGGGACATCAAGTATCGGAAGGTATTCTCATGGTTCCCAGGGTCTGAAGGAGAGGAAACTCTCCTTCAGGCCCTGGGATCCATAGGGATGTGTAAAATAAAGAATTAAAATAAAAAATATTGATATATTTACCTCTCCGGCGGCCCCTGAACTCAGCGCGGGTAACCGGCAGGCTTCTTTGTTCAAAATCAGCGCTTTTAGGACCTGAGAATCACGTCCCGGCTTCTGATTGGTCGCGGGCCGCCCATGTGACCGCCACGCGACCAATCACAAGCCGCGACGTCACCGCAAGCTATTAACGCGCTCATTTTTTAAAATGAGCGCGTTAATGACTTTCAAAGACGTAGCGGCTTCTGATTGGTCGCGTGGCCGCGACCAATCACAAGCCGCTACGTCTTTGAAAGTCATTAACGCGCTCATTTTTAAAAATGAGCGCGTTAATAGCTTGCGGTGACGTCGCGGCTTGTGATTGGTCGCGGCCACGCGACCAATCACAAGCCGCTACGTCTTTGAAAGCCATTAACGCGCTCATTTTTAAAAATGAGCGCGTTAATAGCTTGCGGTGACGTCGCGGCTTGTGATTGGTCGCGGCCACGCGACCAATCACAAGCCGCTACGTCTTTGAAAGCCATGAACGCGCTCATTTTTAAAAATGAGCGCGTTAATAGCTTGCGGTGACGTCGCGGCTTGTGATTGGTCGCGTGGCGGTCACATGGGCGGCCCGCGACCAATCAGAAGCCGGGACGTGATTCTCAGGTCCTAAAAGCGCTGATTTTGAACAACGAAGCCTGCCGGTTACCCGCGCTGAGTCCAGGGGCCGCCGGAGAGGTAAATATATCAATATTTTTTATTTTAATTCTTTATTTTACACATCTCTATGTATCCGATACCGATACCCGATACCACAAAAGTATCGGATCTCGGTATCGGAATTCCGATACCGCAAGTATCGGCCGATACCCGATACTTGCGGTATCGGAATGCTCAACACTAGTGGTGACCCTCAAGACTGGGCATTTTCCCTTGCGCCAGGAGATCCGGCATTGCGTGATGTTGATGCGTTATTTTCTGGCGCTCGGATTGCTTTATGATGAACCAAATTCAGTGGATCAGGCAGAGAAAATCTTGCTGGCTCTGTGTCAGGGTCAGGATGAGATAGAAATATATTGTCAGAAGTTTAGAAAGTGGTCTGTGCTCACTCAGTGGAATGAATGTGCCCTGGCAGCAATTTTCAGAAAGGGTCTCTCTGAAGCCCTTAAGGATGTCATGGTGGGATTTCCCATGTCTGCTGGTCTGAATGAGTCTATGTCTTTGGCCATTCAGATCGATCGACGCTTGCGTGAGCGTAAAGCTGTGCACCATTTGGCGGTATTATCTGAGCACAGACCTGAGCCTATGCAATGTGATAGGACTTTGACCAGAGCTGAACGGCAAGAACACAGACGTCGGAATGGGCTGTGTTTTTACTGTGGTGATTCCACTCATGCTATCTCCAATTGTCATAAGCGCACTAAGCGGTTCGCTAGGTCTGCCACCATTGGTACGGTACAGTCGAAATTTCTTTTGTCCGTTACTCTGATTTGCTCTCTGTCATCCTATTCTGTTATGGCATTTGTGGATTCAGGCGCTGCCCTGAATTTGATGGACTTGGAGTATGCTAGGCGCTGTGTTTTTTTCTTGGAGCCCTTGCAGTGTCCTATTCCATTGAGAGGAATTGATGCTACGCCTTTGGCCAAGAATAAGCCTCAGTACTGGACCCAACTGACCATGTGCATGGCTCCTGCACATCAGGAGGATATTCGCTTTTTGGTGTTGCATAATCTGCATGATGTGGTCGTTTTGGGGTTGCCATGGCTACAGGTCCATAATCCAGTATTGGATTGGAAATCAATGGCTGTGTCCAGCTGGGGTTGTCAGGGGGTACATGGTGATGTTCCATTTTTGTCTATTTCGTCATCCACCCCTTCTGAAGTCCCGGAGTTTTTGTCGGATTACCGGGATGTATTTGATGAGCCCAAATCCAGTGCCCTACCTCCTTATAGGGATTGCGATTGTGCTATCAATTTGATTCCTGGTAGTAAGTTTCCTAAGGGCCGACTGTTCAATTTATCTGTGCCAGAGCACGCCGCTATGCGGAGTTATGTAAAGGAATCCTTGGAGAAGGGTCATATTCGCCCGTCGTCGTCACCATTGGGAGCAGGGTTCTTTTTTGTGGCCAAGAAGGATGGTTCGTTGAGACCTTGTATTGATTACCGCCTCTTAATAAGATCACAGTCAAATTTCAGTACCCTTTGCCGCTGCTGTCTGATTTGTTTCCTCGGATTAAGGGGGCTAGTTGGTTCACCAAGATAGATCTTCGTGGTGCGTATAATCTTGTGCGTATTAAACGGGGCGATGAATGGAAAACAGCATTTAATACGCCCGAGGGCCATTTTGAGTACCTGGTTAGGCCATTCGGGCTTTCTAATGCTCCATCTGTGTTTCAGTCCTTTATGCATGACATCTTCCGAGAGTACCTGGATAAATTCCTGATTGTATATTTGGATGATATTTTGGTCTTTTCGGATGACTGGGAGTCTCACGTGAGGCAGGTCAGAATGGTGTTCCAGGTCCTTTGTGCGAATTCCTTGTTTGTGAAGGGGTCAAAGTGTCTCTTTGGAGTTCAGAAGGTTTAATTTTTGGGTTTCATTTTTTCCCCTTCTACTATCGAGATGGACCCTGTTAAAGTCCAGGCCATTTATGATTGGACTCAGCCGACATCTGTGAAGAGCCTGCAAAAGTTCCTGGGCTTTGCTAATTTTTATCGTCGCTTCATCAGTAATTTTTCTAGTGTTGCTAAACCGTTGACTGATTTGACCAAGAAGGGTGCTGATGTGGTCAATTGGTCTTCTGCGGCTGTGGAAGCTTTTCAGGAGTTAAAGCATCGTTTTTCTTCTGCCCCTGTGTTGTGCCAGCCAGATGTTTCGCTCCCGTTTCAGGTCGAGGTTGATGCTTCTGAGATTGGAGCAGGGGCTGTTTTGTCGCAAAGAAGTTCTGATGGCTCGGTGATGAAACCATGTGCCTTCTTTTCTAGAAAGTTTTCGCCTGCTGAGCGCAATTATGATGTTGGCAATCGAGAGTTGTTGGCCATGAAGTGGGCATTCGAGGAGTGGCGTCATTGGCTTGAAGGAGCCAAGCATCGCGTGGTGGTCTTGACGGATCACAAGAATTTGACTTATCTCGAGTCTGCCAAACGGTTGAATCCTAGACAGGCTCGTTGGTCGCTATTTTTCTCCCACTTTGATTTTGTGGTTTCGTACCTTCCAGGCTCTAAGAATGTGAAGGCTGATGCCCTGTCAAGGAGTTTTGTGCCTGACTCTCCGGGTGTTCCTGAGCCGGCGGGTATTCTCAAAGAGGGGGTAATTTTGTCTGCCATCTCCCCTGATTTGCGGCGGGTGCTGCAAAAATTTCAGGCTGAGAGACCTGACCGTTGCCCAGCGGAGAAACTGTTTGTCCCTGATAGATGGACTAGTAGAAGTATCTCTGAGATTCATTGTTCAATGTAGGCTGGGCATCCTGGAATCTTTGGTACCAGAGATTTGGTGGCTAGATCCTTTTGGTGGCCGTCTTTGTCGCGGGATGTGCGTTCTTTTGTGCAGTCCTGTGGGACTTGTGCTCAGGCTAAGCCCTGCTGTTCTCGTGCCAGTGGGTTGCTTTTGCCCTTGCCGGTCCCGAAGAGGCCCTGGACGCATATCTCTATGGATTTTATTTCGGATCTCCCTGTCTCTCAAAAGATGTCGGTCATTTGGGTGGTTTGTGATCGCTTCTCTAAGATGGTCCATTTGGTACCCTTGTCTAAGTTGCCTTCCTCCTCTGATTTGGTGCCATTGTTTTTCCAGCATGTGGTTCGTTTACATGGCATTCCAGAGAACATCGTTTCGGACAGAGGTTCCCAGTTTGTTTCGAGGTTTTGGCGAGCCTTTTGTGCTAGGATGGGCATTGATTTGTCTTTTTCCTCGGCTTTCCATCCTCAGACAAATGGCCAAACCGAACGAACTAATCAGACTTTGGAAACATATCTGAGATGCTTTGTTTCTGCTGATCAGGATGATTGGGTGTCCTTTTTGCCTTTGGCTGAGTTCGCCCTTAATAATCGGGCCAGCTCGGCTACTTTGGTTTCGCCGTTTTTCTGCAATTTTGGTTTCCATCCTCGTTTCTCTTCAGGGCAGGTTGAGTCTTCGGACTGTCCTGGTGTAGATACTGTGGTGGATAGGTTACAGCAGATTTGGACTCATGTGGTAGACAATTTAACATTGTCCCAGGAGAAGGCTCAACGTTTCGCTAACCGCCGGCGCTGTGCGGGTCCCCGACTTCGTGTTGGGGATTTGGATTGGTTGTCGTCTCGTTATGTTCCTATGAAGGTTTCCTCTCCTAAGTTTAAGCCTTGTTTCATTGGTCGGTAAAAGATTTCGGAGGTTCTCAATCCTGTGTCGTTTCGTTTGACCCTTCCAGCTTCTTTTGCCATCCATAATGTATTCCATAGGTCGTTGCGGAGATACGTGGCGCCTGTGGTTCCATGCGTTGATCCTCCTGCCCCGGTGTTGGTTGAGGGGGAGTTGGAGTATGTGGTGGAGAAGATTTTGGATTCTCGTATTTCGAGACGGAAACTCCAGTACCTGGTCAAGTGGAAGGGTTATGGTCAGGAAGATAATTCCTGGGTCTTTGCCTCCGATGTTCATGCTGCCGATCTGGTTAGTGCCTTTCATTTGGCTCATCCTGGTCGGCCTGGGGGCTCTGGTGAGGGTTTGGTGACCCCTCCTCAAGGGGGGGGTACTGTTGTGAATTCTGTTGTCAAGCTCCCTCCTGTGGTCATGAATGGTACTTCGGCTGGTTCTGTCCATGGGGCTGCGGCTTCTGAGTTTCCTTCCACAGGTGACGAGGTTAATTCGTTAGCTGGCTGCTCTATTTAACTCCACTTAGATCATTGCTCCATGCCACCTGTCAATGTTCCAGTATTGGTCTAGTTCACTCCTGGATCGTTCTTGTGACCTGTCTTCCCAGCAGAAGCTAAGTTCCTGCTTGTTTTTCTTTAGTTTGCTATTTTTCTGTCCAGCTTGCTATTTTGATTTTTGTCTTGCTTGCTGGAAGCTCTGGGACGCAGAGGGAGCGCCTCCGCACCGTGAGTCGGTGCGGAGGGTCTTTTGCGCCCTCTGCGTGGTCTTTTTGTAGTTTTTTGTGCTGACCGCAAAGTTACCTTTCCTATCCTCAGTCTGTTCAGTAAGTCGGGCCTCACTTTGCTAAATCTATTTCATCTCTGTGTTTGTATTTTCATCTTTACTCACAGTCATTATATGTGGGGGGCTGCCTTTTCCTTTGGGGAATTTCTCTGAGGCAAGGTAGGCTTTTTTTCTATCTTCAGGGCTAGCTAGTTCCTTAGGCTGTGTCGAGTTGCATAGGGAGCGTTAGGAGCAATCCACGGCTATTTCTAGTGTGTGTGATAGGATTAGGGATTGCGGTCAGCAGAGTTCCCACGTCTCAGAGCTCGTCCTATATTATTTGTAACTATCAGGTCATTCCGTGTGCTCTTAACCACCAGGTCCATTATTGTCCTTACCACCAGGTCATAACAGATAACACCTCTATATACAGTAGATAACACAGGATCCACCATTCACAATAGGTGATGTCACAGCTCACCTCCTCCTCCTTCTGTACAATGACTGATAACACCTCTATATACAGTAGATAACACAGGGTCCACCATTCACAATATGCGATGTCACAGCTCACCTCCTCCTCCTGTACAAAGACTGATAACACCTCTATATACAGTAGATAACACAGGATCCACCATTCACAATAGGTGATGTCACAGCTCACCTCCTCCTCCTCCTGTACAATGACTGATAACACCTCTATATACAGTAGATAACACAGGATCCACCATTCACAATAGGTGATGTCACATCTCACCTCCTCCTGTACAATGACTGATAACACCTCTATATACAGTAGATAACACAGGATCCACCATTCACTATAGGTGATGTCACAGCTCACCTCCTCCTCCTCCTGTACAATGACTGATAACACCTCTATATACAGTAGATAACACAGGATCCACCATTCACAATAGGTGATGTCTCAGCTCACCTCCTCCTTCTGTACAATGACTGATAACACCTCTATATACAGTAGATAACACAGGATCCACCATTCACAGTAGATGATATCACAGCTCACCTCCTCCTCCTCCTGTACAATGACTGATAACACCTCTATATACAGTAGATAACACAGGATCCACCATTCACAATAGGTGATGTCACAGCTCACCTCCTCCTTCTGTACAATGACTGATAACACCTCTATATACAGTAGATAACACAGGATCCACCATTCACAATAGGTGATGTCACAGCTCACCTCCTCCTCCTGTACAATGACTGATAACACCTCTATATACAGTAGATAACACAGGATCCACCATTCACAATAGGTGATGTCACAGCTCACCTCCTCCTTCTGTACAATGACTGATAACACCTCTATATACAGTAGTTAACACAGGATCCACCATTCACAGTAGGTGATATCACAGCTCACCTCCTCCTCCTCCTGTACAATGACTGATAGCACCTCTATAAGTAACTGCTGTGTACAGTAATTCAAAATGGCAAATTAGTAAAAATCTGGTCGTCGTGACTCTTCATTTCCTGTAGGGGTTTCACAAATATTACGTTTTGTAAAGACCAATGTTGTCGTTTTGTTTTCAGCAGATGACGTGAACTTCTGCACATTTTTATATTGAGAAGAATTACCGGAACCAAATCTGATGTTATAGGAACGCGGCACTCGGAATTAGGAAATCCACACGTCACACCGGGGCCCCGCACATACTGTGTGTATATATGTATACTGTATATACAGAGAGTCTGGATACTTCACATCTGCCTGACACAGATTCCTGCTTCCTTGTGCTGTGGAGCACGGACTGCTGTGACTATTGGGGAAGCAAAGGGACTGCACTCATTACTGGGGATTAGGGATGGTACCTGCTTGACTACTAAGTGGGGGTCTTACGGTAACTATTGTTTAAATGGGGTCTGCTGTGATAGACAGGGGCCTTTGTGACTAATGTGGTTAGAGGGGCTATTGTGACTACTGGATAGATAGGGGCAGTAGTGATTATTGGGGAGATGTGGCGCTTTTTTGATGACTGTTGGAGGCTGCTGCGAGTTCAAGGCGGATTATGGAGGCTGTGAAGACTTTGGAGATTGGTGTCTGATGTGACAACTGGGGAGGTGGGGGGTGCTGTGATGATTAGGCAGGTAGGGGGATGCTAGTCAGATAATGTTCTGCTGGGTATATTGGGAAGGAAGAGAAATTATGTGTCCAATGTGTGATGGAGAAGCTGCAAGAACTGGGGAGAAGGGGAATGATGTGATTACTGGGGAGATGGGGAATTATGTGATTACTGGGGAGATGGGGAATGATGTGATTACTGGGGAGATGGGGAATGATATGACTACTGGGGAGATGGGGAATGATGTAATTACTGGGGAGATGGGTAATGATGTGATTACTGGGGAGATGGGGAATGATGTGATTACTGGGGAGATGGGGAATGATGTGATTACTGGGGAGAAGGGGAATTATGTGATTACTGGGGAGATGGGGAATGATGTGATTACTGGGGAGATGGGGAATGATGTGATTACTGGGGAGAAGGGGAATTATGTGATTACTGGGGAGATGGGTAATGATGTAATTACTGGGGAGATGGGTAATGATGTGATTACTGGGGAGATGGGGAATGATGTGATTACTGGGGAGATGGGGAAAGATGTGATTACTGGGGAGATGGGGAATGATGTGATTACTGGGGAGATGGGTAATGATGTGATTACTGGGGAGAAGGGGAAAAATGGGATTACTGGGGAGATGGGGAATTATGTGATTACTGGGGAGAAGGGGAAAAATGTGATTACTGGGGAGATGGGGAATTATGTGATTACTGGGGAGATGGGGAATTATGAGATTACTGGGGAGATGGGGAATTATGTGATTACTGGGGAGATGGGGAATGATGTGATTACTGGGGAGATAGGGAATGATGTGATAATTGGGGAGAAGGGGAATGATGTGATTACTGGGGAGATGGAGAATGATGTGATAATTGGGGAGAAGGGGAATGATGTGATTACTGGGGAGAAGGGGAATGATGTGATTACTGGGGAGATGAGGAATGATGTGATTACTGGGGAGAAAAGGAAAAATGTGATTACTGGGGGAGATGGGGAATTATGAGATTACTTGGGTGATGGGGAATGATGTGATTACTGGGGAGATGGGGAAAGATGTGATTACTGGGGAGATGGGGAATGATGTGATTATTGGGGAGAAGGGGAATGATGTGATTACTGGGGAGATGGAGAATGATGTGATAATTGGGGAGAAGGGGAATGATGTGATTACTGGGGAGATGGGGAATGATGTGATTACTGGGGAGATGGAGAATGATGTGATTACTGGGGAGATGGGGAATGATGTGATTAAAGGGGAGAAGGGGAATGATGTGATTACTGGGGAGATGGAGAATGATGTGATAATTGGGGAGAAGGGGAATGATGTGCTTACTGGGGAGATGGGGAAAGATGTGATTACTGGGAGATGGGGAATGATGTGATTACTGGGAAGATGGGGAATGATGTGATTACTGGGGAGATGGGGAATGATGTGATTACTGGGGAGATGGGGAATGATGTGATTACTGGGGAGATGGTGAATGAAGTGATTACT
The DNA here is from genome assembly GCF_032444005.1 of Ranitomeya imitator. Taxonomy (NCBI): domain Eukaryota; kingdom Metazoa; phylum Chordata; class Amphibia; order Anura; family Dendrobatidae; genus Ranitomeya; species Ranitomeya imitator. The sequence continues at coordinate 7,980,208 of NC_091290.1, read as the reverse complement.
GGGGAGATGGGGAATGATGTGATTACTGGGGAGATGGGGAATGATGAGATTACTGGGGAGATGGAGAATGATGTGATTACTGGGAGATGGGGAATGATGTGATTACTGGAGAGATGAGGAATGAAGTGATTACTGGGGAGATGGGGAATGATGTGATTACTGGGGAGATGAGGAATGATGTGATTACTGGGGAGATGGGGAATGATGTGATTACTGGGGAGAAGGGGAAAAATGTGATTACTGGGGAGATGGGGAATTTTATGTGATTACTGGGGGAGATGAGGAATTATAAGATTACTCGGGTGATGGGGAATGATGTGACTACTCGGGAGATGGGGAATGATGTTATTATTGGGGAGAAGGGGAATGATGTGATTACTGGGGAGATGGAGAATGATGTGATTACTGGGGAGATGGAGAATGCTCTAATTGCTGGGGAGATGGGGAATGATGTGATTACTGGGGAGAAGGGGAATGATGTGATTACTGGGGAGATGGAGAATTATGTGATTACTGGGGAGATGGGGAATGATGTGATTACTGGGGAGACGGGGAATGATGTGACTACTGGGGAGATGGAGAATGATGTGATTACTGGGGAGATGGAGAATGATGTGATTACTGGGGAGATGGAGAATGATGTGATTACTGGGGAGATGGAAAATGATGTGATTACTGGGGAGATGGGGAATGATGTGAGTACTGGGGAGATAGAGAATGATGTGATTACTGGGGAGAAGGGGAATGATGTGATTACTGGGGAGATGGAGAATGATGTGATTACCGGGGAGAAGGGGAATTATGTGATTACTGGGGAGATGGAGAATGACGTGATTACTGGGGAGATGGAGAGTGATGTGATTACTGGGGAGATGGAGAATGATGTGATTACTGGGGGGATGGAGAATGATGTGAGTACTGGGGAGATGGGGAATGATGTGATTACTGGGGAGATGGAGAATGATGCGAGTACTGGGGAGATGGAGAATGATGCGACTACTGGGGAGATGGAGAATGATGTGATTACTGGGGAGATGGAGAATGATGTGAGTACTGGGGAGATGGGGAATGATGTGATTATTGGGGAGATGGAGAATGATGTGATTACTGGGGGGATGGAGAATGATGTGAGTACTGGGGAGATGGGGAATGATGTGATTACTGGGGAGATGGAGAATGATGCGAGTACTGGGGAGATGGAGAATGATGTGACTACTGGGGAGATGGAGAATGATGTGATTACTGGGGGGATGGAGAATGATTTGAGTACTGGGGAGATGGGGAATGATGTGATTACTGGGGAGATGGAGAATGATGTGAGTACTGGGAGATGGAGAATGATGTGACTACTGGGGAGATGGAGAATGATGTGATTACTGGGGAGATGGAGACTGATGTGAGTACTGGGGAGAAGGGGAATGATGTGATTACTGGGGAGATGGAGAATGATGTGATAATTGGGGAGAAGGGGAATGATGTGATTACTGGGGAGATGGGGAAAGATGTGATTACTGGGGAGATGGAGAATGATGAGATTACTGGGGAGATGGGGAATGATGTGATTACTGGGGAGATGGAGAATGATGTGATTACTGGGGAGATGGAGAATGATGTGATTACTGGGGGGATGGAGAATGATGTGAGTACTGGGGAGATAGAGAATGATGTGATTACTGGGGAGATGGAGAATGATGTGAGTACTGGGGAGATAGAGAATGATATGACTACTGGGGAGATGGAGAATGATGTGAGTACTGGGGAGATGGAGAATGATGTGACTACTGGGGAGATGGAGAATGATGTGAGTACTGGGGAGATAGAGAATGATGTGATTACTGGGGAGATGGAGAATGATGTGATTACTGGGGAGAAGGGGAATGATGTGATTACTGGGGAGAAGGGGTATGATGTGATTACTGGGGAGATGGAGAATGATGTGAGTACTGGGGAGATAGAGAATGATGTGACTACTGGGGAGATGGAGAATGATGTGATTACTGGGGGGATGGAGAATGATGTGATTACTGGGGGGATGGAGAATGATGTGATTACTGGGGAGAAGGGGAATGATGTGATTACTGGGGAGAAGGGGAATGATGTGATTACTGGGGAGATGGAGAATGATGTGAGTACTGGGGAGATAGAGAATGATGTGACTACTGGGGAGATGGAGAATGATGTGATTACTGGGGGGATGGAGAATGATGTGAGTACTGGGGAGATAGAGAATGATGTGATTACTGGGGAGTAGGGGGCTGCTGTGAAATTAGAGGGTACACTGTAACTACAGGGGGGGCAGATTTAATAAAGAATGTAGGTATCAGTTATCGCTTCCTTGTGTCCACCATGATAATGTCGCCCTGTGCAGACCCACGGACCTTCTGCTCGGCTCCACCACACCGGTCCCTGACCCTGCAGATCCCAAGGTGAACATTGAACGTTTTGTGTTATTCTGACTCGGTAAATGTGGCTTTATTATCAGGAAACAAATTTACACAAAATTCTGCCCCAGTGACGAAACTGTTATCTGGAATATCTGTCAGTGGCGTTATCTACTGATATGGCGAAGTTACAGCGCGCTTCACTAAAAAGACCCTGAGACACACTTGGTGCAGCGAGGAGCCTCCATCTAGCGCAAATTTTGCATTTCTGGAAATTAAATTATTGCATCATGGGCCCCAGGACATGATACCCCCCACACCCTTCACTTACAATGGCGACCAACCTTTTTTTTTTTTTTAAAGTGTGATTCCTTCTGTCTGGTTGTTGCCATTTTCCTGGTGATTTTAGTAAACCGGAAGCAAATGCTTGTCGGCTATAAGGATCAAAATTGTGTCTAACATAGTTTTATCCCTTTATGAGTTAGTTTTTCACATTTGCTGGGCCAAATGTTTTGCATATCTTGTCGTGGGTAGTCCAATTTTTCCCCAATTTTCTTTTATTGTTTGTGTGTTTTTTTTTATTAAAACATGGCAAAGACAAAGCCAAATGTATCAGCAGATGCCAGGCAAGCTTGTTATTCTGAGAGTGGAGTCAAGCAAAAGCCAAAAAGAGGGAACTATGGAATTCAACTGCTCTCAGAGACAAAGTGTCACGTAGAATAATAAAGAAGGTTACGGAACAGTTGACAAACCTAGAAGTGGACGACCACGGAAAACTTCCTCCAAAGGTGATCACAACAAAGAAGAAGTCAGCAACTGATGTCTATAAAATGCTGCACAGATTTCACACTAAAGGAACGAAGAATACGAGGTCAAAAATAGTCGGTAATATGTGGCTGAGAGCAGTAGGGCTGAATGCAAGAGTTCCAGCCAAGAAGCCTTTTATCTCTGCAAAGAACTGGAAGGTCCGACTTGAGATTGCCAAAGAACACGGCCAATGGAAAGAGACAGATTGGTCTAAGGTGTTCAGATGAATCCAAGTTCAATCTGTTTGCTAGTGATGGCAAGCAATGTATATACTGTCCAACTGGAAAATGTAACAATGTAAGGTTCCACACACCTACAGTAAAGCATGGTGGAGGCAATGTAATGGTTTGGGGCTGCTTTTCTGCATCTGCCATTGGCCCTCTGCATAGAATTCATGGAAATATGAATGCTGCCATGTACAAGGATATACTGGAGAATATAATGCTGCCACATGGTAAAACCAAAGTAGGCAGGGTCCGGAAATTCCAGCAAGACAATGATCCTAAGCACACATCCAATATAGTAAAATGTTGGTTAGCAAAGAAAAATGTTCGCCTGTTGCAATAGCCGAGCCATTCCCCTGATTTACACCCTACAGAGCACCTTTGGGATGAGTTAGGGCCACGAGTTGGGGTCTGGATGTAGAGTAATAAAGATGAATTGTTTGCAGATTTGCAGATGGAGCGAGATCCCTCAGGACGCCATATACCCAAGAGGCCTCAATGTCCCATCAGTCGGTGCAGTAATAAAGCGGGAGGTTCTGCTACAAAATACTAAGTTACGGCGTCGTAACAATGAAACACTCTCCATGTTGTCATCAGTAAATAGTAGATCCAACACTTTTGTCCGCCAGGTTTCTTACATTAAATGACGGTAGCGATATTCCACAGCATTGTGGCTACAATTAAGGTCTTGTACGATGACAACTTCACGGAACTTCAATTCATCACCAGGAAAATGGCGTCACATCAACCAGATAGAAGGAATCACACTTTTTAAAAAAAGCAAAACTTTTGGTCGCCACTGCACAGACTGTTCTTGTAGCTCTTGCATCTTGCACCATTTTGCACAATTTGTCCATAATTTGCTTCTTCTTGTAGAACAGATATTTTCTTATTTTCAGAAGACCGAGATTGTGAGTTTTTCACCTATGTACAAAAATCGAGCAGCGGATCACAAAGTGAGGTGGACATGGAAGAAGTCTAGGAAAGCAGACATGTCCCCCATCCATCTGCCCTGGAAGACCACCATAAAGCTTAGAGATAGGCATCCTCTTTCCCCAAAAGCTTAGGGAGAGGCTGTTTTGCCCCCAATATCCACCCCAGTGTCCGCCGAGAGCCGCAGACCTTACATGCACTACACACTGGTCAGTTCTCCTTACAAAATCCATAGGTTGGCGGAGAGAATGGAAATTATTGAGGCCACTAGGAATCCTATTTGCAATGTACTATGGGAAGATATGCAAATGAGATCTCTCCGGAAGGAAAAATACCAGGTGCCACCAAGAGGAGGGGAGTCTAGAACAGACAGGGATTGTAGTCACAGCTCCTTGGGGTCACTCAGAAGCTGCAGGATGGATGCATAGGAAAGAGAAGGAGATCCAGCTCAACGAAATAGTGAAAAATCCATAATTTATTTCACTTAAAATATAGTGATTAAGGGTGCTTAGTCACCGGAAACGCGTTGACCTTGTTTTTATAATTTTTTCTGTATGCTGATGTTTTGTCCTTTCACTATATTTTAAGTGAAATAAATTATGGATTTTTCACTATTTCGTTGAGCTGGATCTCCTTCTCTTTCCTGTTCGTCCACGCCCTGACACAGAAGTTCCGTGCTCCGAGCTCCTGGGAATGTCGGTATGGTGAGCTGGATTTTGTTTTTCCAGGATCGATGCATACCTAGTGCAAAACAAGCAAAGATCGGCCTCCACTATTGTCGGCCGAAGATGCAGACCTGTTGGTTTTCCTATGAAGCACAGTCTGATAATATAGTTCGGTGCTAATATTTGTTTCCATCCATTTCTGGAGGTTTGTTGAAGTATGTTTGGAGTCATTGTCTTGCTGGAACACCCATGACTTCGGACTCAAACACAGCTTTTTGACACTGAGCACTACATTGCCCCCCCAAATCCTTTGGTAATCTTCAGATTTAATGATAAATTGCACACAGTCAAGGCACCCAGAGCCAGAGGAAGCAAAACAACCCCAAAACATATTTGTACCTCCTCCATATTTGACTGTAGGTACTGTGTTCTTGTCTTTGTAGGCCTCATTCCATTTTCAGTAAACAGTAAAATTATGTGTTTACCAAAAAACTCCATCTTGGTCTAGTCTGTCCACAAGACACTTTCCCAGAAGGATTTTGGCTTACTCTTGTATATTTTGGTCAACTTTAGTCTAGCTTTTATGTCTCTGTGTCAGCAGTGGGATCCTCCTGGGTCTCCTGCCATAGCTTTTTATTTCATTTACATGTGAATGGATAGTTCACGCTGACACCGATTCACCCTGGGCCTGTAAGGCAGCTGGAATTTCTTTAGACCTTGATTGGGACTTATCCACCATTTGGACTATCCAGTGTTGCAACCTGCCATCAATTTTTCCCTGCCGTCCATTAGCTGCAGTGCAATGGGTTGTAAACTTCTAGATGATGTTGCGCACAGTGGATAAAGGAACATCACGATCTCTGGAGATGGACTTGTAACCTTGAGATTGTTGACATTGTTCATCAATTTTGCTTCTCAAGACCTCAGACTGTTCTCTTCTCCTTTTTCTGTTCTCCATGCTTAGTGTGACACACAGACACCCAATGTGAAGACTGAGACAACTTCTCCCCTTTATATCTGGTTTCAGGTGTGCTATTCATATTTACCACACCTGTTACTTGCCACATGTGAGTTTGAAAGAGCATCACATGAAGGAAACAAAGTTGTTTACCCACAATTTTGGGAAGGTGCCATCAATTTTGAACCGCCCATTTTGGGGGTTTTGTGTGAAATTATATCCAGTTTGCCTTTTATTCTCTGTTTTTTTTTTTTTTGTTTTTTTTTGTTCCAATACTCAAAAAGGAAATAAACATGTATATAACAAAACACGATGAATTGTAATAATTTCCTGGGCAAAACACTTCATTTTCTGGAATAATTTCAAAGGTGACAACACTTTTAGCCATGACTGTGTGTTACATCATTTTTTGCATACAATCAAGTGATCGTAGGTTCAATTTCCCGATGGGTACCATGAAAATATGCAAAAAAATAAGAGTTTAAAACCAAATTAAAATTAAAATAAATAAATGTAATCCTCGATAGATCACAAAAAAAAACCTAATAAAATAATCGCATTTGGTTTTGCCGCGCTTAGAATTTTTTTCTGTACTGTTTTATGGCATTCTTGTCCCACAAAAAAACAAGTCCATGGAGAAATGTAAAAAGCGAATACGCAGAAATGAAGAGTTTAGAGGCACAGAAATACGTGGAGGCTGCACAGGGCGGACGCTGAGGGTCGGCCGGAGCAGTTCCTTATTTTTGTATCATTTTGTGGCCTCAACTTCTCATTTTCCATTTCTCACCTCACGCAGGTAGCACCCCGACTTCTTCACACTTCCCCTATGACACAGAACAAGACTAGTTATGGGAACAGGGACCTGCGATGTGGAAGCAGGTGCGTCTCCAGACCTTAACCCTTCGCTGGTGTCAGGACCCACAGGCGGACAAACGCTATTGACGGCGTGACCGATATGACCTACCTGGCCTACAGAACTGGTCCATCACATCTGAGTTTACCTCCAATCTTCATCCAAAAACATATTGGAAGATTAACTGGCCGCCATTTAGTCCTAATGCTTCCTAGGGTCAGCTTGGCCGATCGTTGTATCAGCAAAGGTCGAGCAGAAATCAACCCCATTTGGCGGGACCTCGGAGCAATCACCTGTCACTAAAGGCTATTTCTTATGGCGTGACCACAAATAACCTATTAGATCTTGTTGATGATCCATATAGTTACAGTACCAACAAGATCTTCAATCCCGCCATAGTCAAAGAGGTTAAGAGGCCATGAGTGGAGCCTTCAGGTGATAGAAGGGTCTGAAGGGAATAGAAGAGTGTGGAGGAGGACAGAGGTGACTAGATGGAGGAGAAAGACAGATGAGATAAGGATGAGGTTAACAGAGGGGTCTGGAGGAGGAGGACAGGGACTCTGGACGTGGACAGAGAAAACTCTAGGGGATAAAAGAGTCCGGAAGGGGACAGAGTAGTTTGGCGGACAAGGACAGAGGGGTCTGTAGGGGATAGAGGAGTCTGGAGGAGGACAGACGAGTCTGGAGAAGGACAGAGGAGTCTGGAGGAGGACAGAGGAGTCTGGAGGAGGACAGAGGAGTCTGGAGGAGGACAGAGGAGTCTGGAGGAGGACAGAGGAGTCTGGAGGAGGAGGACAGGGAGTCTGGACGTGGACAGAGAAAACTCTAGGGGATAAAACAGTCCGGAAGGGGACAGAGTAGTTTGGAGGACAAGGACAGAGGGTTCTGTAGGGGATAGAGAAGTCGAGAAGAGGAGGACAGACGAGTCTGGAGAAGGACAGAGGAGTCTGGAGGAGGACAGAGGAGTCTGGAGGAGGACAGATGAGTTTGGAGGAGGAGGACAGGGAGTCTGTAGGGTATAGAAGAGTCTGGAAGAGAAGGACAGTGGAGTCTTGACGTGGACAGAGAAAACTCTAGCAGATAAAAGAGTCCGGACGGAGACAGAGTAGTTTCAAGGACAAGGACAGAGAGGTCTGTAGGGGATAGAGGAGTCTAGAAGAGGAGGACAGATGAGTCTAGAGAAGGACAGAGGAGTCTGGAGGAGGAGGACAGAGGGGGTCTTGACATGGGTAGAGAAAACTGTAGGAGATAGATGAGTCTGGATGAGAACAGATGGGTCTGTAAGGAATAAAGGAGTCTGGAAGAGGAGGACATAGGACTCTGTAAGGGATAGAGGAGTCTGGAGGAGGAAGAAGACAAAGAGGTCTGGAGAAGGACAAATAAATCTGCAGGAGATAGAAAAGTCTGGATAAGGAGGACAGAGGAGACTGGAGGGAAGAAGACACAGGAGTCTGGAGATAGGAGGAGGATATAGGGGTCTGGAGGAGGACAGAAATATGTTGGGGACAAAGGAGTCTGGAAGAGAAGGACAGGTGAGTCTAAAGGCAAAGGACAGAGGAGTCTTGTGAAGTCTGTTGGGGACAGAGAAGTCTGGAGGGAGGGATCTAAGGAGTTGGGAAGGATCAGACTAGTCTGGGGGGAGAGACGTATCTATAAAGGGACAGAGGCGACTGGAGGGGAGAGAGGAGTCTGTAATGAGAGAGGAAATGAAGGGTCGCACTGGAGAGTTTTCCAATTGTAAGCGCATGTAAGCTCAACAGTACTGAGCGTGCATATATATGGGGCATAGTCGGGACAAAGAGCTGTCCAGGGAGCTAAGAAAAGAGTATGACCACTCTTATCATGGGTCAATTACAAATAATTTCCAAAAAACTGAATTGTTTTTGATTCCCAGAGTCCTCAAAGCTCAAGATTTTAGATACTTTTTTTTACTCCATCTCTTTCTACTGTTATACTTAGAGATGAGCAGTTGATTAGTGTGAATTACATCAGTCAGAGAAGGCTCACATGACCTCCGGAGCGAATGCATAGGTTTCCCCATATTGCTTTGCAGCCATCATATGGTAGAGCACAGCCATTCAGGAGAGACTATTATAGCCACTATAAAAGCTGAGGCAAAGAATGCAGCAGCCATATTGTGGTGAATCTGAATAGGACAGTGAGAGGAAGTCAGAAGTCATGACCATGCACCATTTATTATTATTTCTGTGGGAATTGCTCTATGTAAAAGCTCTTGTTAAAATCACATTGCAGTCGGATGTAAATCGGCTGCTCGGTGTGAAAAATCGGATTGTACTCACATGACACTCGCATTACACTCGTGCGACTCTCGGGAGGGAGACTCGGACCGATTTTTTATACGTTTAGTGTGACTCCAGCATTAACTAGACATATCATTTATTCATGAGCTCTCCTAGCTGCCATTGGACCCCTTTGGATGCCGCAGTTAGGATAAAACACAGCATCTAAAGCGGTTTAACGATAGGAGACAATCATCTGCTAATGACACCATAAAGTGCAGTATGGTCGCCGGCCGATAAATGGCTAAAACAAGCAATAGGAAAAATGAACGAATGACCTGATGTCTGTGGAGCTGCCCGACCATAATACGTGTAAATGTCAATATTCTTCATCCAACGTTTTTGTTATTGGAGGAATCTAGTGGCCACCTGTGGTTTCTGGTAGCCACTTGTTTCTGTGCCTGTGTACGGAGGTGTACGGATGCTAACAGAGGAACTCGGCAGATAACGTGACACCGTGACCAGCAATTAATCTAAACTTAGTACAACCCTTTAATCGTAGATTTGCAAAGTCACCGACAACAGGAGAATATTTCAGATTTCGCAAGATGAAATTTGATGTTTGACAACACAGAGATGAGTGCAGAAAACGGCCCAGAGTGATGACACAGGACATGGTCACACCATGACACACACACACAACGACCATGACTATGGGCTGACCTCAGGATGGCGGGGGATGGTATACACCAAGAACGGACATTGAGGAGGAAGAGCAGTGTCAACCGAGAAGACAATTAGTCCATGCTGAGACCTCGGTACAAGAAACTTCACTCCACAAGGGTAACTTCAGCTCCGTGCAAAATCCACAACAGGGCCGACATCTATTGCACTGGTATGACCATGATATAGGGACCCTGTGGGCCCTTTCCTCCTCCAGGGCTATTTTGCCCACTCCGTACACCTCTACAAGGTTCACCCCACCATATTCTGAAGGTGGTAGCCATACGTAGACTGACTAGCTCAGTGGTGATATGTGACGCTTTTGGGCCTCAATGCAAAATCTCCAACTTAGCCCCAAATATCACGGCTCTTTATTAGTATTGGTCTTCTCATATGGGTCCCCCATAGGCTCTAGGTACTGGGGGGACGCTTGCAACTCCTATAGTTATACCCTTGGACTATGTTTTTTAGCATAGACTGTGCATAGTCCCTGCAAAAAAAAGTCAGATCTAATGAGCTTACCTTGCAGGATACAATGTTCCAGGGGGCATTCATCCTACCACCACCGGCACCTGGTAGAAAACCATACATCCACACGGGAGTTCACTTGCGACCACCACAATGCAATGATGAATGGGCACCGTCCGGCTACATGTCGGGGATGAGCGATAAACTCTTTCATTTGATTTAAAGGGGGAAGTGTGCGGACTTCCTTTATACCGTACAACGGCAGGAATTTATTCACTTCTCCATGCTCTTAGTTCTGCTAAACTATGCTAATACACAGGGAACTCATCACCAACTCTATGCAAAGTCTGGGATCTCTAGGGTAGGGGGAGCTCAGGGATGAACAATACATAGACTCCAGGTAAAAGTCAGATTTTAGTATTGGTGACTTGATATTGATTCTGAACAAATTATTAAACAGCATGTATGTAAGTACTTGGATAAGAATACACTACGGTAGGTAACCACAGCCAGCATGGGTTTTGTTGTGAATTCTGTGGCTGAGTTCACTTCTGTGGTCACAAGTGGTATTGCAGTCTCTGGGCTTCCTCCCTCAGGTGTTTTGGTGAGCTCGTTGGCTGCCTTGCTATTTAGCTCCACCTGAGTCTGTCTTCCTTGCTCCTTGTCAATGTTCCAGTGTTGGATCTGAGCTACTGCATCTTCCCTTGGGCCTGCTGCTCTGCTAGATAAGTGCTTCTAGTTTGTTTTCTGTTTTTTTCTGTCCAGCTTGCTATTAACTTTTGCTGGAAGCTCTGAGAAGCAAAGGGGTGCACCGCCGTGCTGTTAGTTCGGCACGGTGGGTCTTTTTGCCCCTTTGCGTGGTGTTCGTTTTAGGGTTTTTTGTAGACTGCATAGTTCTCTTTGCTATCCTCGCTCTGTCTAGAATATCGGGCCTCACTTTGCTGAATCTATTTCATTCCTACGTTTGTCTTTTCATCTTGCTAACAGTCATTATATGTGGGGGGCTGCCTATTCCTTTGGGGTATTTCTCTGAGGTAAGTCAGGCTTGTATTTCTATCTTCAGGCTAGTCAGCTCCTCAGGCAGTGCCGAGTTGCATAGGTAGTGATAGGCGCAATCCACTGCTGCTTATAGTTGTGTGAGGATAGATCAGGTACTGCAGTCTACAGAGATTCCACGTCTCAGAGCTCGTCCTATTGTTTTTGGTTATTGCCAGATCTCTGTATGTGCGCTGATTACTGCACGCTGTGTTGCCTGATTGCCAGCCATAACAGTACAAGGAGCCCCACCAATGATTCCCAATAGAGGGAAAAAAGAAATCCTGACAGCATTTTTTTTTCCTCAGCTCTGTCTTCAGTCTTTTTTTCCCCTAGACATTAGAGTGCTTCAGGACACAGCTGTGGACATGGATATTCAGGCTCTGTGCTCCTCAATGGATAATCTCGTTGTAAATGTACAAAAGATTCAAGATACTATTGATCAGAAATCGATGCTAGAACCAAGAATTCCTGATTTGTTTTTTGGTGACAGAACTAAGTTCCTGAGCTTCAGAAATAATTGTAAGCTATTTTTGGCCTTGAAACCTCATTCTTCTGGTAATCCTATTCAACAGGTTTTGATTATTATTTCTTTTTTGCGCGGCGACCCACAGGACTGGGCGTTTTCTCTTGCACCAGGAGATTCTGCATTGAGTAATGTTGATGCATTTTTCCAGGCGCTTGGATTGCTTTACGATGAGCCTAATTCAGTGGATCAGGCTGAGAAAAATCTGCTGGCTTTATGCCAGGGTCAGGATGATGTAGAAGTATATTGTCAGAAATTTAGGAAGTGGTCAGTACTCACTCTGTGGAATGAATCTGCACTAGCGGCTTTGTTCAGAAAGGGTCTCTCTGAAGCTCTTAAGGATGTAATGGTGGGATTTCCTATGCCTGCTGGTTTGAATGAGTCTATGTCCTTGGCCATTCAGATCGGTCGTCGCTTGCGCGAGCGTAAATCTGTGCACCATCTGGCGGTATTGTCTGAGAGTAAACCTGAGCCTATGCAGTGCGACAGGACTATGACTAAAGTAGAACGGCAAGAACACAGACGTCTGAACAGACTGTGTTTCTATTGTGGTGATTCTACTCATGCTATTTCTAATTGTCCTAAACGCACTAGGCGGTTCGATAGCTCTGTCGTTATTGGTACTGTACAGTCCAAATTCCTTTTGTCCATTACCTTAATGTGCTCTTTGTCATCGTATTCTGTCATGGCGTTTGTGGATTCGGGCGCTGCCCTGAATCTGATGGATTTGGATTATGCTAAACGTTGTGGATTTTTCTTGGAGCCTTTGCGGTGTCCTATTCCGTTGAGAGGAATTGATGCTACACCTTTGGCCAAGAATAAGCCTCAGTACTGGGCCCAGCTGACCATGTGCATGGCTCCTGCACATCAGGAAGTTGTTCGCTTTCTGGTGTTGCATAATTTGCATGATGTGGTCGTGTTGGGGTTGCCATGGCTACAAACCCATAATCCAGTATTGGATTGGAACTCTATGTCGGTAACCAGCTGGGGTTGTCAGGGAGTACATGGTGATGTTCCATTTTTGTCTATTTCGTCATCCATTCCTTCTGACATCCCAGAGTTCTTGTCGGACTTTCAGGATGTATTTGAAGAGTCCAAGTCTGATGCCCTACCTCCGCATAGGAATTGTGATTGTGCTATCGATTTGATTCCTGGTAGTAAATTCCCTAAGGGTCGTTTATTTAATTTGTCCGTACCTGAACACACCGCTATGCGCAGTTATGTGAAGGAGTCCCTGGAGAAGGGACATATTCGCCCATCGTCGTCACCATTGGGAGCAGGGTTCTTTTTTGTAGCCAAGAAGGATGGTTCGCTAAGACCGTGTATTGATTACCGCCTTCTTAATAAGATCACTGTTAAGTTTCAGTATCCCTTGCCATTGATTTCTGACTTGTTTGCTCGGATTAAGGGGGCTAGTTGGTTTACTAAGATTGATCTTCGTGGTGCGTATAATCTGTTGAGAATCAGGCAGGGAGATGAATGGAAAACGGCATTTAATACGCCCGAGGGTCATTTTGAGTATCTGGTGATGCCGTTCGGACTTGCCAATGCTCCATCTGTTTTTCAGTCTTTTATGCATGACATTTTCCGTGAGTATCTGGATAAATTCTTGATTGTTTACTTGGATGATATTTTGATCTTCTCAGATGATTGGGAGTCTCATGTGAAGCAAGTCAGAATGGTTTTCCAGGTACTGCGTGCTAATTCCTTGTTCGTGAAGGGATCAAAGTGTCTCTTCGGTGTGCAGAAAGTTTCATTTTTGGGGTTCATCTTTTCCCCTTCTACTATCGAGATGGATCCGGTTAAGGTTCAGGCCATCCAGGATTGGACTCAGCCGACATCTCTAAAAAGTCTGCAGAAATTCCTGGGCTTTGCTAATTTTTATCGTCGCTTCATCTGTAATTTTTCTAGCATTGCCAGACCATTGACCGATTTGACCAAGAAGGGTGCTGATTTGGTTAATTGGTCTTCTGCTGCCGTGGAAGCTTTTCAGGAGTTGAAGCGTCGTTTTTGCTGTGCCCCTGTGTTGTGTCAACCTGATGTTTCTCTTCCGTTCCAGGTCGAGGTTGATGCTTCTGAGATTGGTGCAGGGGCGGTTTTGTCACAGAGAGGTTCTGGTTGCTCAGTGTTCAAACCATGTGCTTTCTTTTACAGGAAATTTTCTGCTGCTGAGCGTAATTATGATGTGGGCAACCGAGAGTTGCTGGCCATGAAGTGGGCATTCGAGGAGTGGCGTCATTGGCTTGAGGGTGCTAAGCATCGCGTGGTGGTTTTGACTGATCATAAGAACCTTACTTATCTTGAGTCTGCCAAGCGCTTGAATCCTAGACAGGCCCGTTGGTCGTTATTTTTTGCTCGTTTTGATTTTGTGATTTCATACCTTCCGGGCTCTAAAAATGTGAAGGCGGATGCTCTGTCTAGGAGTTTTGTGCCCGACTCTCCGGGGTTATCTGAGCCGGCGAGTATCCTCAAGGAAGGAGTCATTGTGTCTGCCATCTCCCCTGATTTGCGGAGAGTGTTGCAGAAATTTCAGGCGAATAAACCTGATCGTTGTCCGGCCGAGAAACTGTTCGTCCCTGATAGGTGGACTAGTAAAGTTATCTCTGAACTTCATTGTTCGGTGCTGGCCGGTCATCCAGGAATCTTTGGTACCAGGGAGTTGGTTGCTAGATCCTTCTGGTGGCCATCTCTGTCGCGGGATGTGCGTGCTTTTGTGCAGTCCTGTGGAATTTGTGCTAGGGCTAAGCCCTGCTGTTCACGTGCCAGTGGGTTGCTTTTGCCCTTGCCGGTCCCGAAGAGTCCTTGGACACATATTTCGATGGATTTCATTTCTGACCTTCCCGTTTCTCAAAAAATGTCGGTCATTTGGGTGGTCTGTGATCGCTTTTCTAAAATGGTCCATCTGGTGCCCTTGGTTAAATTGCCTTCCTCCTCTGATTTGGTGCCTTTGTTCTTCCAGCATGTGGTTCGTTTACATGGCATTCCTGAGAATATTGTTTCTGACAGAGGTTCCCAGTTTGTCTCGAGGTTCTGGCGAGCCTTTTGTGGTAGGATGGGCATTGACCTATCTTTCTCCTCGGCCTTCCATCCTCAGACTAATGGCCAGACCGAACGAACCAATCAGACCTTGGAAACATATCTGAGATGTTTTGTTTCCGCTGACCAGGATGATTGGGTGTCATTTTTGCCGTTGGCTGAGTTCGCCCTTAATAATCGGGCCAGCTCGGCTACCTTGGTCTCTCCATTTTTCTGCAATTCTGGGTTCCATCCTCGTTTCTCTTCAGGACAGGTTGAGTCTTCGGACTGTCCTGGTGTGGATTCTGTGGTGGACAGGTTGCAGCAGATCTGGACTCAGGTAGTGGACAATTTGACCTTGTCCCAGGAGAAGGCTCAGCTTTTCGCTAATCGCAGACGCCGTGTGGGACCCCGACTTCGTGTTGGGGATCTGGTTTGGTTATCTTCTCGTCATATTCCTATGAAGGTTTCCTCTCCTAAATTTAAACCTCGTTTTATTGGTCCGTATAGGATTTCTGAGATTCTCAATCCGGTGTCTTTTCGTCTGATCCTCCCAGACTCCTTTTCCATACATAATGTATTCCATAGGTCGTTGTTGAGGAGATACGTGGCACCTATGGTTCCATCTGTGGAGCCTCCTGCCCCTGTTTTGGTGGAGGGGGAATTGGAGTATATTGTGGAGAAGATTTTGGATTCTCGTGTCTCTAGACGGAAACTCCAGTATCTGGTCAAATGGAAGGGTTATGCTCAGGAAGATAATTCCTGGGTTTTTGCCTCTGATGTCCATGCCCCAGATCTTGTTCGTGCCTTTCATGTGGCTCATCCTGGTCGGCCTGGGGGTTCTGGTGAGGGTTCGGTGACCCCTCCTCAAGGGGGGGGTACTGTTGTGAATTCTGTGGCTGAGTTCACTTCTGTGGTCACAAGTGGTATTGCAGTCTCTGGGCTTCCTCCCTCAGGTGTTTTGGTGAGCTCGTTGGCTGCCTTGCTATTTAGCTCCACCTGAGTCTGTCTTCCTTGCTCCTTGTCAATGTTCCAGTGTTGGATCTGAGCTACTGCATCTTTCCTTGGGCCTGCTGCTCTGCTAGATAAGTGCTTCTAGTTTGTTTTCTGTTTTTTTCTGTCCAGCTTGCTATTAACTTTTGCTGGAAGCTCTGAGAAGCAAAGGGGTGCACCGCCGTGCTGTTAGTTCGGCACGGTGGGTCTTTTTGCCCCTTTGCGTGGTTTTTGTTTTAGGGTTTTTTGTAGACTGCATAGTTCTCTTTGCTATCCTCGCTCTGTCTAGAATATCGGGCCTCACTTTGCTGAATCTATTTCATTCCTACGTTTGTCTTTTCATCTTGCTAACAGTCATTATATGTGGGGGGCTGCCTATTCCTTTGGGGTATTTCTCTGAGGTAAGTCAGGCTTGTATTTCTATCTTCAGGCTAGTCAGCTCCTCAGGCAGTGCCGAGTTGCATAGGTAGTGATAGGCGCAATCCACTGCTGCTTATAGTTGTGTGAGGATAGATCAGGTACTGCAGTCTACAGAGATTCCACGTCTCAGAGCTCGTCCTATTGTTTTTGGTTATTGCCAGATCTCTGTATGTGCGCTGATTACTGCACGCTGTGTTGCCTGATTGCCAGCCATAACAGGGTTTGTAGCAAACAAGTCATGCCAGACTCATGTAATTTTCTTCTATGATGGAATCACTGACTGGGTGGATCAGGGAAATGCAGTAGATTGGTAAGTGACGTAACTGAGGGTCTACGGAGCTGATGTTGGGGGGATTATATTTGCTCGTGGTGTGTTAAATAGATGGAATTGTAATTTTAATGTCACAAATAAGAAATGGCTGTCAACCTGAAACAGGGAAGAAGGTAGGTACAGTACTTGGATAAGAATACAGTACGGTAAGTAACCACAGCCAGCATGGGTTTGTAGCAAACAAGTAATGCCAGACTCATCTAATTTTCTTCTATGATGGAATCACTGACTGGGTAGATCAGGGAAATGCGGTAGATTGGTAAGTGACGTAACTGAGGGTCTACGGAGCTGACGTTGGGGGAATTATATTTGCTCCTGGTGTGTTACATAGCTGGAATTGTAATTTTAATGTCACAAATAAGAAATGGCTGTCAACCCAAAACAGGGAAGAAGGTAGACATTGGAAAAAAGTTGAAACAAAGTTGGACAAAACTGTTTTCATGAGTTTTTGTTTTGCACATATGGAAAACTTTCAACATGCAAGGTGCATAACCAGATACAGACCATGGACAAGAGTGGTACTGTCCTGGAAATCTCATTCAACGCCTTGTAGAGTTTTTGGGCAGATACAAAGCAGAAAGGCAACTGCCAAGAAAGGGGACCACCATAGTAAAACCCAGAACCCCTTTCTTGTGCTTGTTTAGGCCCTGATTAGGTTGAGCACTTCACTTGTTTGATGTAAATTCGCCTTTCAGTCTTCACTATTGCAGGTTTGATATAATTTTTGGATTCCAATATGTCAGCATAGAGAGGTCAAAGACCTCCAAAAGTAAGGGAGATAAGTTTTTAAAATTACCGAGCACTTGTTATTTCATTCCTCCATATTTCCACGTACATAATGATAGTATAAGGTCACGTATGTGTCCGTTCTCTATCGTGCGGTGAAATGGGGTAAATTCCAAGCTTTGTGGTTTTCTGTACAGACGATGGAGTTGGAGCAGATCCTTGCATGTCTTATCTTATTTAGCAGCTTCCTTAGCTAACCTGACCACAACCACAGCAATTGTCAGCCTCACATGTAAGGGTAATAGTGTGTAATCCACCTGCGGCCAGGCCGGGGTCTGCACGCAGCGAGCGTGCTGCCAGATGTGCAACTCTCCGCAAATGCATGGCCCCAATAAGTCTATCTGCTGCTTTGTTCATGGGACATTGATCAATGCTTAGGATCGGACCCCGTCCTGGAGATAGATGCATGTCCTAGCCGGGGGACCTGTATGTTTGTTTTTGGATTTTATAAGACTAATATAGAAGCTTTTGGAAAAGAGAAATAAAACATTCCAAAAAACATTATTCGCAGACCCTATCACTTTTAGAATATAATATCTCTGACTCAATAATCACCACTGAAAACCAAAATGGAGGAACGTCTCCACACCAACTGTTGTCAAAAAGATGCAAGATATGGAGCAAAGGATAGTTTCACAAAGAGTTGTGATTTTTTTGTATTTTTTGGCACTATCACCGAGGCTCAATAAAAATTGGTTTGCAGAACCACTGAGCAACAAATTTGCTATAATGTAGCACACAGTAGCTAAAATCTTCGCCAACTCGGAGCTGGTGCAAACTTCATTTCCTGGCGAATGGAAAAATGTGCCAAATTTATGAAGGCACGAGTCCATGTGACGGATCTCCCAACACCGGCTCCAGACTGAATTTTGCTCCCCATTGTTTAGCATCGTGCTGTTTGATACTTTGGGCCATCATCCTATTATTCATATAAATAAATATATACAGTATACACTTTGTTTGTTTTTTAAACTGTTAATGCGATGAGTAAGAATAAAATTCCATGGCTTCAATCCTTCCAACCTCTCTGCGTTGTGACCAAACGGCTCTTCCTCTTTCGGCAAAGGCCTGATTGCATAAGTGGGTAGCAAGATGAGTCAGAAAGCCTCCGTCCTCCCCCCACGAGTCCCCCTCCTCTAATATCCTCAGGCTATATACAGAACTTTTATTTTGGATGCACTGCCACTGAGAAAAAAAAAAAAAAACGGATTTCATATAAATCAGCAAAGTTGATTTTGGGCGAATTTGTGCCGAAAATGAATGAAGAGTTACACTCAGAAAGTAGACGCAAACCTGTCTTGGCTGACTTGGTTATCTTCATATACAGCCGCAGCAAAAAGTAAATCCCCGGCTGTCCGGTCATTAACTACCCCGAGTACCGCTCACTACAAGACCCAGCAACTCAGAACAGGACACAGTCCATACGGGCTTCACAGTGATGGTGACCACCGATGGCCTTGATGTGGCCTGAACTTCCCAACCGAGGAAGCAGAAGGGTTATGGTTAGTAAAACTGCAGCCCCAATTGGGCATTTCGCTGTACCCCATGCGCCCCGACTCTCCTGAAATGTGCAGCAGTCTACCGGAAGAAGAGAGACATTCTTGGAAGAGATGACAAATCTCTACTCTACAAGCCAAAGCCACCAAAGTGGAAGGTTTCTTGTGCACATATAGCTTATATAGCACAGCCACGTAGTATATAGTACAGCTACGTAGTATATAGCACAGTCACGTAGTATATTGCATAGCCACGTACTATATAGCATAGCCCACGTAGTGTAAAGCACAGCGACGTGTATATAACACAGCCCACGCAGTATATAACACAGCCCACGCAGTATATAACACAGCCCACGTAGTATATAACACAACCCACGTAGTATATAACACAGCCCACGTAGTATATAACACAGCCCACGTAGTATATAACACAGCCCACGTAGTATAACACAGCCCACGCAGTATATAACACAGCCCAAGCCGTATATAACACAGCCCACGTAGTATATAACACAGCCCACGTAGTATATAACACAGCCCACGCAGTATATAACAGCCCACGCAGTATATAACACAGCCCACGCGGTATATAACACAGCCCACGTGGTATATAACACAGCCCACGTAGTATATAACACAGCCCACGCAGTATATAACACAGGCCACATAGTAAATAACACGGCCCAAATAGTATATAACACAGCCCACGTAATATATAGCAATGTGGGCATCATATTCCTGTTAAAAAAAAAGAATTAAAATAAAAAATAGTTATATACTCACCTTCCGGCGGCCCTCGGATCCAGCCCAGGTCTTTAGCGATTCTCCATGCGACGCTCCGTTCCCAGTAATGCCTTGCGGCAATAACCCATGATGATGTGCGGTCTCGCGAGACCACTACGTCATCATCTCACGAGACCGCTACGTTATCTCCGGTCATTGCTGCAATGCATTCTTGGGAACGGAGCGTCGCGAGGAGCGGGAAAGGCTGCCGCGGACGCCGGAAGGTGAGAATATAATGATTTTTTTTATTATTATTATTTTTAACATTATCTGTTTTTACTATTGATGCTGCATAGGCAGTGTGGTGGAATATGTGTATATATATATTATATATATCTATATGTGTGTAGTGACCTCTGACATCTGTCTAGTGATACCATGGGCGGACATACCGCCGGTTCAACCGGTGCAGCTGCACCGGGGCCCGGAGGCTCTGGGGGGCCCCTGCAGGGCGGCCAGGTACGCTGCTACCATTAGGCGATTTGACTATCAGGCGGCAGAAGAGAGGGGGGCAGACTCTATAGTAAGTGAATTTGCGCTGCTAGTTTTTTTTTTTCTAAAACTCCGGGGTCAAGTGCCCGCCCCCCCTCCTCCTCCCTCCCTCCTTCCCGCCCCCCTCCCTGAAGACGTAATACTCACCTTCCTCCAGCGGTGGCTGCAACTGCGTCCCAGCGCCGGCAGCGCGTCCTGTCTTCAGCGGTCACATGGTACCGCTAATTTAAGGTCATGAATATGCGCATATTCATGACCTTAATTAGCGCTATCATGTGACCGCTGAAGACAGGAAGGAAGACGCTGCAGAAGAGATGCCAGGAAGGAAGTTCTGTTCTGTGCTGCGCGGTGAGAGGTAAGTATGACAGGGAAAAAGGATTTGGAGCCATGCACGCAGGGAAAAAGGATGTGGAGCCATGCACGCAGGGAAAAAGGATGTGGAGCCATGCACGCAGGGAAAAAGGATGGGGAGCCATGCACGCAGGGGAGAAGAATGGGGGAGCCATGCACGCAGGGTGGGAGGATAGGGGAGGCATGCACGCAGGGGAGAACGAATGGGGGAGCCGTGAACGCAGGGGAGAAGAATGGGGGAGCCGTGAACGCAGGGGAGAAGAATGGGGGAGCCGTGAACGCAGGGGAGAAGGATGGGGGAGCCGTGAACGCAGGGGAGAAGGATGGGGGAGCCCAGCACGCAGGGGAGAAGGATGGGGGAGCTGTGAACACAGGGGAGAAGGATGGGGGAGCCCAGCACGCAGGGGAGAAGGATGGGGGAGCCGTGAACGCAGGGGAGAAGGATGGGGGAGCCCAGCACGCAGGGGAGAAGGATGGGGGAGCCGTGAACGCAGGGGAGAAGGATGGGGGAGCCGTGAACGCAGGGGAGAAGGATGGCGGAGCCGTGAACGCAGGGGAGAAGGAATTACGGGAGCCGTGAACGCAGGGGAGAAGGATGGGGGAGCCATGCACACAGGGTGGGAGGATGGAGTATAAATATGGAGTATAAATATTGGGCCCTATAGGGGGGACACAGTGTGAGTGGACAGTGTGAAGAGGGGGCCGGTATAGAAAGGAGAGGTCAGTGTGAGGAGCATGTACCATAAGAGGGACAGTGTGGGGGTCATATTTTGTGCAGACAATATAGTGAGGGGCAATTTTTTATTCCGGAGCATTATAATGACACTTGTATCTTTAAGGGCATCTTGTGGAGACTTTCTGCAAAAGAGCGGAAAAGATGGAAGTCTGCAGAGATGGCTGTGGCTGAGAAAACTCATCATGGGATCTGGACAAGATGAAGAAAAGAAGAACAGCTCCAGAGACGACGTTATCTATAAGGTACCTGGATGTAAATGTTATTTGTGATACTAACTAATTCTCATGTTTTTATTTATGTTAGGAGCCATTTTTCCGTTCGCCTCAGGCAGCAGAGAGGCTAGGTTCACCCCTGAGGGCGGCTAATATAGAGGGCAATCTGGCCAGCCTATCCGGCCCCGAGGCTCCGGGGGCCCCCTGGCCAGATTGCCCTCATGTGCGGCAGGCATGGAGCAATCCCTGCAGCTCCGCTGCCTGCAAGAGAAAATGGCAACGGATCTGCAGGGAATGGATGCTTCCTGCTTCCTTTCTCACACAGACAGCAGCGGCTCAGCTGAATGACATCATCATTCCGCGCTGCGGCTGTGCGAGACAGGAAGCTGCCGCACACTGGCTCCTGCACACTCATGCCTGGAAGGAAGCTGCAGCTGTGCAGGACCTCAATCACCCCCTGAACAGGAGGTAAAGAACAGTCTGAATGTGACGGATTGTTTGCAGAGTAAAGAGGGGAGACAGGGGCAGCAGTCAGAGACTAGAAGCAGTGATTTACTGACTGTGACCCCCGGAGCTTTGTGTTCTCTGGTCAGTGCAGGATTTTCATCCACACACAGCAGGGACCAGAGAGTTCAGAGCTCAGGAACACAGTCACTAAATCACTGGGTCTATTCTCTGACGGGACTCCAGTCATCACTGCAGTATCAGATCCAGGCTGGGACTGACCCCTGAGCCCATCCCCCAGTGAAGACTTTTTCACATATACTGTATCTGTTGCATTAAACACACATATAAGGGTATGTTTCCACTGTCAGTAAACTCTGCGGATTGGACGCTGTGTACATCCGCAGCATCCAGTCCGCAGCTCCTGATGTAACAGCATAGTGCATGAGATTTCAAGGAATCCAATGTCCACTATGTATGCAGCGGCACCCGCAGCTTCCCTGCAGAGACGGACATGCGGCACATCTTTCTAGACTGTAGCATGTCTATTTATCTTGCGGAGACGCTCAGTCTCCACAAGATAAATATCACAGTCCAATGTATAGGATGCGGTGATTCTGCATGTGTTCAATGAACACATGCGGAAGCATCACTCGTACAAAAGCCGGCAGCGCTTTGGACCGAGCGGACACGTGCTGCATCCAAAGCGCTGCCGATTCCTGACCGTGGACCATACCCTTATACATTAATGTATACTATGTCACATATGCAGTAGACACAGGTGTTTATTAGACATGGGCATATTCTACAGTATATATATATATATATATATATATATATATATATATATATATATATATATATATATTAGCTTTGTCGCCTTTAAAGAAGGGGGGGCCCAAACACATTTCCTGCACAGGGGCCCCAAGCTGTCTGTGTCCGCCCCTGTGATACCACAGGCAGCATCAATAGTAAAAAGTTGGTCACTCAGGGGTAATGGCAGCGTTAACGGACTGCTAAAACGCTATGTGGGAGCTGACTGGAGGGGAGTATGGAGGGGGCGCTGACTGGAGGGGAGTAGGGAGGGGCCAATTCGCGGCCGGATTGTGCCTGTCGCTGATTGGTCAGCTGGGCGCGACCAATAAGCGACGCAGGATTTCGGCGACAGATAGACAGACAAACAGATGGAAGTGGACCTTAGACGATTATATAGTATATACTATAGATCTCCTGTTCGACATGGGTTTGGCATCTGACAGTGCTCACACTCTGCTACAGCGGCCACTGCAGGAGAAGTGTGGTATTGCACCATACCTATTCATTGCTCCTCCAGAATGGTAGCCACTCTTTGCAGCAACTCTTCGCTTTGGAAGGATCAACCCGGTTGTGCTCATTAATATAAATTGCTGCCATGCAATGCCACACTCTCCTACAGTTTGCTTACGGGGTGAAGTTTTCCCTCTGCCACATCCATACACCACATGACCATGTAGTCACTAAAATAAATCATCCAGCTCACATAGTCACAAGCTTGGGAGCACTGCAACAGGGAATCATTGTGCGCACCATGTCTGCTGTGCCGGAGCCAAGATTGGATTTCGATGCGGCTCTCACCACACGCGACACTTGTCTCTCGGTTTTATAGATTGCTTATAAATATATCTTGGTTTCTGTGTTACTGGTGTGGAGAAGTGAACCTGGAGCTGTGGTTGAGTCTGCAGACAGGAATCATTTATAATTACCACGTGAAGAGCGGCTGCACAGGGGAACTCCAGAACGGTCTGCTCAGCGGGCAACCGATCCCCGGCTCCCAACACGGAATCTTACAGTCACGCGTTACGTCACGACATTCTACGGATTGTGTGAAACATATATATATTGCAACAATTTGGACACAAGGCGATGGAATTTTTGTTTCATTGTAACATAACGTGTCTTTGTTTTTTTCTATATATTGCTCCTTTATATATACTTTGTATGGTAGCGGCTGATGTGGCTGGACAATATGTGATGTGACATGGTGATCATTAAGATTTTTGGCCGTTTGTGCAGTACATGGATGGCCTGAGTGTAATGCCTGCGGCAGCGCAGTAGCACACAACCTCCACCAGGGGGGTGCGGGTGAAGGAAAACAGGTAGACTCACAGTGAAGTCACAGAGCAGTAGGCACAAGCCACTAGGTAGCGAAAGAGTAAATCAGACAAAGCCGGGTCAGCAACAGAGAAGGAACAAAGTACCAGAGGTCACAGCAATACACGTGGTCAGAAACAAGCCAAAGAAGTCAGAGCCGCAAGACAGAATAAGGGAGACAATAATCAGAAACAAACCCCGGACTGGATCATGACACTGAGTTTGCCGAAGCAAGGACAGCTGATGGCTAGTACCTTCCTCATATAGACGGGGGACCCCTCTAATAAGACAGTCTGACCGTATAGGCAAGTATGCTGTATAGCAGGACTAATTGGCTCCTCGCTGTGGCCAATGGGACAGCACCAGAACCTTCTATGCTCCCAGTTTACTGCTGTGAGCTGCCAGTTATAGTTTGTACTTGCTCTGGTTCACGCCGGTTATTCAGTTTTTGTTGTTAACTGCCAAATATAGTTTGTACTTGCTCTGGTTCACGCCGGTTATTCAGTTTTTTGTTGTGAGCTGCCAGTTATAGTTTATACTTTCTCTGGTTCACACCAGTTATTCAGTTTTTTGCTGTGAGCTGCCAGTTATAGTTTATACTTGCTCTGGTTAACGCCGGTTATTCAGTTTTTTGCTGTGAGCTGCCAGTTATAGTTTATACTTGCTCTGGTTCACACCAGTTATTCAGTTTTTTGCTGTGAGCTGCCAGTTAAAGTTTATACTTGCTCTGGTTAACGCCGGTTATTCAGTTATTTTGCTGTGAGCTGCCAGTTATAGTTTGTACTTGCTCTGGTTCACACCGGTTATTCAGTTTTTTGCTGTGAGCTGCCAGTTATAGTTTATACTTGCTCTGGTTCACACCAGTTATTCAGTTTTTTGCTGTGAGCTGCCAGTAATAGTTTATACTTACTCTGGTTAATGCCGGTTATTCAGTTTTTTTGTTGTGAGCTGCCAATTATAGTTTGTACTTGCTCTGGTTCACACCGGTTATTCAGTTTTTTGCTATGAGCTGCCAGTTAGTTTATACTTGCTCTGGTTCACACCAGTTATTCAGTTTTTTTTTGCTGTGAGCTGCCAGTTATAGTTTATACTTACTCTGGTTAATGCCGGTTATTCAGTTTATTGTTGTGAGCTGCCAGTTATAGTTTGTACTTGCTCTGGTTCACACCGGTTATTCAGGTTTTTGCTGTGAGCTGCCAGTTACAGTTTATACTTGCTCTGATTAAAGCCGGTTATTCAGTTTTTTTTGCTGTGAGCTGCCAGTTATAGTTTATACTTGCTCTGGTTCACACCGGTTATTCAGTTTTTGTTCATCCTGTTTGAGTCACGTTTCTGTGTTATGATTCAGTGTCTATTCTTGACCCCCTGCTATTGACAGGGCTTTCTAAGCATCCTCTACCAGCTCGCTCCGTCGGCCAGCAGCCACTTCATAGATCCAAGCATTGATGCAGTCATTTGGTCACAGACCCCAGGTAAAACAGTACAGAGGAGTCCCTCAGTAGCAGAGCTGTGTTTGTCATAATATCCTTATGCAAAGCTAGCAGAGCAAGGCAAACTCAACAGCAGAGCTAAGTTTGTCAGTAATTCTTTACTCATAATAGGCAGAGCTGAGTTGGTCACAGAGTCCAAGCACAAAGGTACAGCAGAATCAATCGGTAGCAGAGCTGAGTTTGTCAGAAAGTCTGTAATCAGAACTGGCAGAGCGGTTTCACGCTGTACTACCTGATTTTCTTGTCAGTGTCTAACGAACCGATCTACATGGCCAGAGAGATGGACATTTTGAGGAACTTCTCAGGTCGCGATTGCAACCTGGAGTGCAGAGGAACAGATGGAGCCGTCTGCTGCAGATGGAGGACAGAGCGCTGGATCCAGGGAAGGTGAGTAACAGGAGATATGGAATCACATCCTCCTACATCCTGTCCTACAAAATTATCAATTATTTCACTGGACTTTTTAAGCCCCTCATCTCCATTCCACCCAGGAATACCCCCAAAATGCCCCTTTTCATGCCCATTTGCTGCCAAGTCTGCTGGAGAATCCACAGGAAACGCGAGGAGAAATAGCGCTACATCCGACCTTGGCGACTAAATCCCTTATTATGAGCCACTGAATGGACCTAATTACAGACCTGACTACAAGGAGACAATCCGAATACATGGGCCACCACGTAATACATGTTGTCACTTAGTCCTCCGGAGCTGCACTCCTATGGTGCAGAGGAGGAGCCCCAGACCACCCTATCGACACATAGACATGCATGTGTGCTGCGTACACTAAACGGTAGATTATTTTTTCAGTGATACAGTCTCTCGTTATATTATGCATATGGTGACAATGAGCTGTTTCCTTTGTCTCTGTTGTGCACAGAGAGATATCGCTTCACCCCGGGGTTTGGGTTCTTGCAAACAGGCCGTTAAGTAGTTGCCAAACAGGAAGCAGATTTTCAGTCAGTCCTGTTACACAAGATGGATTTTACTCAAGTCCTCAGTTATATTGCACAGTGAGAACATGGGAGCTGAGCTAAGATCACGCGCCTGCAGGGGTATACGGAGGGGACACCGGCACAGCCCCCCATCTTACTGACATCCTCCCCACTTGTGGTCAGGCTGATGTTAGCACCAAGAGGATTCATCGTCCTGCTGCCAACTGAGGTCTGTGCAGGGATAAAGGAAACTGTATACTCCATACACAGCAATGATGTCACACTGCTCCCTGTGTGG
Source organism: Ranitomeya imitator (assembly GCF_032444005.1). NCBI lineage: Eukaryota > Metazoa > Chordata > Amphibia > Anura > Dendrobatidae > Ranitomeya > Ranitomeya imitator. Next base: position 7,953,483 of record NC_091290.1, on the reverse strand, counting down.
GTCCTAAGTAATTACTGCAAAACACCCATATGTCTGCGGCAGCACCTTCCAACAGACTGTGCACTGCAGAATATGTGCACAGTGACTGCACCAGCAGAATAGTGAGTGCAGCTCTGGAGTATAATGCAGGATGTAACTCAGGATCAGTAATGTATGTACACAGTGACTGCACCAGCAGAATAGTGAGTGCAGCTCTGGAGTATAATGCAGGATGTAACTCAGGATCAGTAATCTAATATATGTGCACAGTGACTGCACCAGCAGAATAGTGAGTGCAGCTCTGGAGTATAATGCAGGATGTAACTCAGGATCAGTAATGTAATGTATGTACACAGTGACTGCACCAGCAGAATAGTGAGTGCAGCTCTGGAGTATAATGCAGGATGTAACTCAGGATCAGTAATTTAATATATGTGCACAGTGACTGCACCAGCAGAATAGTGAGTGCAGCTCTGGAGTATAATGCAGGATGTAACTCAGGATCAGTAATGTAATGTATGTACACAGTGACTGCACCAGCAGAATAGTGAGTGCAGCTCTGGAGTATAATGCAGGATGTAACTCAGGATCAGTAATGTAATGTATGTACACAGTGACTGCACCAGCAGAATAGTGAGCGCAGCTCTGGAGTATAATACAGGATGTAACTCAGGATCAGTAATGTAATGTATGTACACAGTGACTGCACAAGCAGAATAGTGAGTGCAGCTCTGGAGTATAATACAGGATGTAACTCAGGATTAGTAATGTATGTGCACAGTGACTGCACCAGCAGAATAGTGAGTGCAGCTCTGGGGTATAATACAGGATGTAACTCAGGATCAGTAATGTAATGTATGTACACAGTGACTGCACCAGCAGAATAGTGAGCGCAGCTTTGGAGTATAATACAGGATGTAACTCAGGATCAGTAATGTAATGTATGTACACAGTGACTGCACAAGCAGAATAGTGAGTGCAGCTCTGGAGTATAATACAGGATGTAACTCAGGATTAGTAATGTATGTACACAGTGACTGCACCAGCAGAATAGTGATTGCAGCTCTGGGGTATAATACAGGATGTAACTCAGGATCAGTAATGTAATGTATGTACACAGTGACTGCACCAGCAGAATAGTGAGTGCAGCTCTGGAGTATAATGCAGGATGTAACTCAGGATCAGTAATGTAATGTATGTACACAGCGACTGCACCAGCAGAATAGTGAGTGCAGCTCTGGGGTATAATACAGGAGGTAACTCAGGATCAGTAATGTAATGTATGTACACAGTGACTGCACCAGCAGAATAGTGAGTGCAGCTCTGGGGTATAATACAGGAGGTAACTCAGGATCAGTAATGTAATGTATGTACACAGTGACTGCACCAGCAGAATAGTGAGTGCAGCTCTGGGGTATAATACAGGATGTAACTCAGGATCAGTAATGTATGTACACAGTGACTGCACCAGCAGAATAGTGAGTGCTGCTCTGGGGTATAATACAGGATGTAACTCAGGATCAGTAATGTAATGTATGTACACAGTGACTGCACCAGCAGAATAGTGAGTGCAGCTCTGGAGTATAATACAGGATGTAACTCAGGATCAGTAATGTAATGTATGTACACAGTGACTGCACCAGCAGAATAGTGAGTGCAGCTCTGGGGTATAATACAGAAGGTAACTCAGGATGAGTAATGTAATGTATGTACACAGTGACTGCACCAGCAGAATAGTGAGTGCAGCTCTGGGGTATAATACAGGAGGTAACTCAGGATCAGTAATGTAATGTATGTGCACAGTGACTGCACCAGCAGAATAGTGAGTGCAGCTCTGGGGTATAATACAGGATGTAACTCAGGATAAGTAATGTAATGTATGTACACAGTGACTGCACCAGCAGAATAGTGAGTGCAGCTCTGGAGTATAATACAGGATGTAACTCAGGATTAGTAATGTAATGTATGTACACAGTGACTGCACCAGCAGAATATTGAGTGCAGCTCTGGGGTATAATACAGGAGGTAACTCAGGATCAGTAATGTAATGTATGTACACAGTGACTGCACCAGCAGAATAGTGAGTGCAGCTCTGGAGTATAATACAGGATGTAACTCAGGATCAGTAATGTAATGTATGTACACAGTGACTGCACCAGCAGAATAGTGAGTGCAGCTCTGGAATATAATACAGGATGTAACTCAGGATCAGTAATGTATGTACACAGTGACTGCACCAGCAGAATAGTGAGTGCAGTTCTGGAGTATAATACAGGATGTAGCTCAGGATCAGTAATGTAATGTATGTACACAGTGACTGCACCAGCAGAATAGTGAGTGCAGCTCTGGGGTATAATACAGGAGGTAACTCAGGATCAGTAATGTAATGTATGTGCACAGTGACTGCACCAGCAGAATAGTGAGTGCAGCTCTGGGGTATAATACAGGATGTAACTCAGGATAAGTAATGTAATGTATGTACACAGTGACTGCACCAGCAGAATAGTGAGTGCAGCTCTGGAGTATAATACAGGATGTAACTCAGGATCAGTAATGTAATGTATGTATACAGTGACTGCACCAGCAGAATAGTGAGTGCAGCTCTGGAGTATAATACAGGATGTAACTCAGGATCAGTAATGTAATGTATGTGCACAGTGACTGCACCAGCAGAATAGTGAGTGCAGCTCTGGGGTATAATACAGGAGGTAACTCAGGATCAGTAATGTAATGTATGTACACAGTGACTGCACCAGCAGAATAGTGAGTGCAGCTCTGGAGTATAATACAGGATGTATCTCAGGATCAGTAATGTAATGTATGTACACAATGACTGCACCAGCAGAATAGTGAGTGCAGCTCTGGGGTATAATACAGAAGGTAACTCAGGATCAGTAATGTAATGTATGTACACAGTGACTGCACCAGCAGAATAGTGAGTGCAGCTCTGGGGTATAATACAGGAGGTAACTCAGGATGAGTAATGTATGTACACAGTGACTGCACCAGCAGAATAGTGAGTGCAGCTCTGGGGTATAATACAGGAGGTAACTCAGGATGAGTAATGTATGTACACAATGACTACACCAGCAGAATAGTGAGTGCAGCTCTGGAGTATAATACAGGAGGTAACTCAGGATGAGTAATGTAATGTATGTACACAGTGACAGCACCAGCAGAATAGTGAGTGCAGCTCTGGAGTATAATACAGGATGTAACTCAGGATCAGTAATGTAATGTATGTACACAGTGACTGCACCAGCAGAATAGTGAGTGCAGCTCTGGAGTATAATACAGGATGTAACTCAGGATCAGTAATGTAATGTATGTACACAGTGACTGCACCAGCAGAATAGTGAGTGCAGCTCTGGAGTATAATACAGGATGTAACTCAGGATAAGTAATGTAATGTATGTACACAGTGACTGCACCAGCAGAATAGTGAGTGCAGCTCTGGAGTATAATACAGGATGTAACTCAGGATCAGTAATGTAATGTATGTACACAGTGACTGCGCCAGCAGAATAGTGAGTGCAGCTCTGGAGTATAATACAGGATGTAGCTCAGGATCAGTAATGTATGTACACAGTGACTGCACCAGCAGAATAGTGAGTGCAGCTCTGGAGTATAATACAGGATGTAACTCAGGATCAGTAATGTAATGTATGTACACAGTGACTGCACCAGCAGAACAGTGAGTGCAGCTCTGGAGTATAATACAGGATGTAACTCAGGATCAGTAATGTATGTATGTACACAGTGACTGCACCAGCAGAATAGTGAGTGCAGCTCTGGAGTATAATACAGGATGTAACTCGGGATCAGTAATGTATGTACACAGTGACTGCACCAGCAGAATAATGAGTGCAGCTCTGGGGTATAATACAGGATGTAACTCAGGATCAGCAATGTAATGTATGTACACAGTGACTGCACCAGCAGAATAGTGAGTGCAGCTCTGGGGTATAATACAGGATGTAACTCAGGATCAGTAATGTATGTACACAGTGACTGCACCAGCAGAATAATGAGTGCAGCTCTGGGGTATAATACAGGATGTAACTCAGGATCAGCAATGTAATGTATGTATACAGTGACTGCACCAGCAGAATAGGGAGTACAGCTCTGGGGTATAATACAGGATGTAACTCAGGATCAGTAATGTAATGTATGTACACAGTGACTGCACCAGCAGAATAGTGAGTGCAGCTCTGGGGTATAATACAGGATGTAACTCAGGATCAGTAATGTATGTACACAGTGACTGCACCAGCAGAATAATGAGTGCAACTCTGGGGTATAATACAGGATGTAACTCAGGATCAGCAATGTAATGTATGTACACAGTGACTGCACCAGCAGAATAGTGAGTGCAGCTCTGGGGTATAATACAGGATGTAACTCAGGATCAGTAATGTATGTACACAGTGACTGCACCAGCAGAATAATGAGTGCAGCTCTGGGGTATAATACAGGATGTAACTCAGGATCAGCAATGTAATGTATGTATACAGTGACTGCACCAGCAGAATAGTGAGTACAGCTCTGGGGTATAATACAGGATGTAACTCAGGATCAGTAATGTAATGTATGTACACAGTGACTGCACCAGCAGAATAGTGAGTGCAGCTCTGGGGTATAATACAGGAGGTAACTCAGGATCAGTAATGTAATGTATGTACACAGTGACTGCGCCAGCAGAATAGTGAGTGCAGCTCTGGAGTATAATACAGGATGTAGCTCAGGATCAGTAATGTATGTACACAGTGACTGCACCAGCAGAATAGTGAGTGCAGCTCTGGAGTATAATACAGGATGTAACTCAGGATCAGTAATGTAATGTATGTACACAGTGACTGCACCAGCAGAACAGTGAGTGCAGCTCTGGAGTATAATACAGGATGTAACTCAGGATCAGTAATGTATGTATGTACACAGTGACTGCACCAGCAGAATAGTGAGTGCAGCTCTGGAGTATAATACAGGATGTAACTCGGGATCAGTAATGTATGTACACAGTGACTGCACCAGCAGAATAATGAGTGCAGCTCTGGGGTATAATACAGGATGTAACTCAGGATCAGCAATGTAATGTATGTACACAGTGACTGCACCAGCAGAATAGTGAGTGCAGCTCTGGGGTATAATACAGGATGTAACTCAGGATCAGTAATGTATGTACACAGTGACTGCACCAGCAGAATAATGAGTGCAGCTCTGGGGTATAATACAGGATGTAACTCAGGATCAGCAATGTAATGTATGTATACAGTGACTGCACCAGCAGAATAGGGAGTACAGCTCTGGGGTATAATACAGGATGTAACTCAGGATCAGTAATGTAATGTATGTACACAGTGACTGCACCAGCAGAATAGTGAGTGCAGCTCTGGGGTATAATACAGGATGTAACTCAGGATCAGTAATGTATGTACACAGTGACTGCACCAGCAGAATAGTGAGTGCAGCTCTGGAGTATAATACAGGATGTAACTCAGGATTAGTAATGTATGTACACAGTGACTGCACCAGCAGAATAGTGAGTGCAGCTCTGGGGTATAATACAGGATGTAACTCAGGATCAGTAATGTATGTACACAGTGACTGCACCAGCAGAATAATGAGTGCAGCTCTGGGGTATAATACAGGATGTAACTCAGGATCAGCAATGTAATGTATGTACACAGTGACTGCACCAGCAGAATAGTGAGTGCAGCTCTGGGGTATAATACAGGATGTAACTCAGGATCAGTAATGTATGTACACAGTGACTGCACCAGCAGAATAATGAGTGCAGCTCTGGGGTATAATACAGGATGTAACTCAGGATCAGCAATGTAATGTATGTATACAGTGACTGCACCAGCAGAATAGTGAGTACAGCTCTGGGGTATAATACAGGATGTAACTCAGGATCAGTAATGTAATGTATGTACACAGTGACTGCACCAGCAGAATAGTGAGTGCAGCTCTGGGGTATAATACAGGAGGTAACTCAGGATCAGTAATGTAATGTATGTACACAGTGACTGCGCAAGCAGAATAATGAATGCAGCTCTGGGGTATAATACAGGATGTAACATAGGATCATAATAAAACTAGTAATGCAATGTACAGAGTTGCTGTCAGAGCCCAGCCCATGTAACAGATCATTACATATATAAAGTACATAGAGGTCCACAATGACAAGGGAACAACATGCAACAAAATAAAAAAACAACATGTAATGGAAATTATAATACAGTCAGACACATCTCTGGAAAATAACACTTTAGCGCTACCAGTTATGGATATGGTCTGCACTGTGGAACATTTTGTGAATCATAAAATACTGTGCCGCCCCGCAGTCCGCTGACCTATTCCTGTCTGCAGTCCCCTGGTTATGGCAGTGACTTGTGGCGCCCCCTAGCAGCCAGCAGTAGTGGCACATGCCCCCAGATATTACTGTCTATATGAAACAGAACAACCTCCAGGAAAACGATTAACTCTGGAGCAATTCTCAGGGACAGATGACAGAGTTACTGACAGGTAGCAGTGATCTTGATTGTAGTGGATGCATTTGTAGCCTAGTTATAGCGGAAATACATCTCAATTATGTGCCACCCCCAACGTGTAGCAGCGTCAGCACTGGGATTTTTTAAATCACTTTTCTTTTGTATATTTTGTCATTTGTTGCCACTTTTTGAGCTAAATTCTTCATTATGGTGCACAATGATTCAGGACTTTAGCACAAATTTTATTTTTATTTAACCTGTTTGCCCGTTTTTAGAACAAAAAGTCGCAAAATTCCCTTAAAAGTCACCAAATTTGAGCAAAGAAGTCACAGACGTACGAGAAATCACTCCACGGGGGATGGGAGGACTGGAGTACATTTGCACAAAATTATTTGCAACTTTTTAAAAAGTTTCAATTGATGAATCAGCAGCAAACATATTAAAAATTGTGATAATAAAATTAAAAAAAAATAAAAAAACAGGCGGAGACATAAAATAGACTGAAGAAAGTCGCAAATTAAAAAAAGAATTTGGAGAAAATCAAAAATAACAAAAATTCCAAAAACTAGAGAAAAAGAATACGCGAATACAGATAATGAATTGGGCCCTTTGTTTTAAAACTCTTCACCATTATCAATACCTCTGCTTGCTTTAATGAATGCAAACATTCTTATTTCAGGCTGAACATTTGTTTCAATTGTTTCCATTCTGCACAATTCTCAGAACTTCATATTGATACATTGTAACAAAAGGCACATGAGAGATGTTTCTGCAGCTGCTTGCAGTGACTATCCTGCAATAATACACTGCAATACGCGGCGTTAGGGGGGATGTAACTGGGCAAATGCCCAGGATGGCACTGTTACGGAGGCAGTGTGGATGGCACTGTTACGGAGGCAGTGTGGATGGCACTGTTATGGAGGCAGTGCGGATGGCACTGTTATGGAGGCAGTGTGGATGGCACTGTTATGGAGGCAGTGTGGATGGCACTGTTATGGAGGCAGTGTGGATGGCACTGTTATGGAGGCAGTGTGGATGGCACTGTTATGGAGGCAGTGTGGATGGCACTGTTATGGAGGCAGTGTGGATGGCACTGTTATGGAGGCAGTGTGGATGGCACTGTTATGGAGGCAGTGTGGATGGCACTGTTATGGAGGCAGTGTGGATGGCACTGTTATGGAGGCAGTGTGGATGGCACTGTTATGGAGGCAGTGCGGATGGCACTGTTATGGAGGCAGTGTGGATGGCACTGTTATGGAGGCAGTGTGGATGGCACTGTTACAGAGGCAGTGTGGATGGCACTGTTACGGAGGCAGTGTGGATGGCACTGTTACGGAGGCAGTGTGGATGGCACTGTTACGGAGGCAGTGTGGATGGCACTGTTACGGAGGCAGTGTGGATGGCACTGTTATGGAGGCAGTGTGGATGGCACTGTTATGGAGGCAGTGTGGATGGCACTGTTATGGAGGCAGTGTGGATGGCACTGTTATGGAGGCAGTGTGGATGGCACTGTTGTGGAGGCAGTGTGGATGGCACTGTTGTGGAGGCAGTGTGGATGGCACTGTTACGGAGGCAGTGTGGATGGCACTGTTACGGAGGCAGTGTGGATGGCACTGTTATGGAGGCAGTGTGGATGGCACTGTTGTGGAGGCAGTGTGGATGGCACTGTTACGGAGGCAGTGTGGATGGCACTGTTACGGAGGCAGTGTGGATGGCACTGTTATGGAGGCAGTGTGGATGGCACTGTTATGGAGGCATGGATGACATTGTGACACTTATCAGGAAAGTGACTTTGATCAATTCCCTTGAGGTCGGGCATGAAAAGCACCGGGCTTCTCAGGGGTCAATACTGGGCCATCGCCGACTGCTGCCTGAGGGAACAGAAACTGAGGAGTTTTCTGATCCAGTCTATAAAAAGGAAGTGCAAGTGTGAACAGCGGAGAGGAACTGCAGGGACTTTCTACTGATTTAACCCCTTATTCACCATGATGTAATACAGGGGGCAGCGGACGTCCTATTACCACTATGTGATGTCACTGGTGGAGGGTCTCTGATGCCCCCACAACGGGGAGGAGACCGCCATGTATCAGACGTGTGGGATCTGGGAAGGACGCATCACCACCTCTGACCGGCAATTGTCTGCCCTGCCCTGGCGCTGTGCAATGTAAAGGCAAGTGGTACGTGTCAGAGCCACGTGATGCCGCAGAGCATCGCCCCATACACCGCAGAGCATCGCCCCGTACACCGCAGAGCATCGCCCCCTCACACTGCAGAGCATCGTCCCATACACCGCAGAGCATCGCCCCGTACACTGCAGAGCATCGCCCCGTACACTGAAGAGCATCGCCCCATACACTGCAGAGCATCGCCCCATACACTGCAGAGCAACGCCCCATACACTGCAGAGCATCACCCCATACACTGCACAGCATCACCCCATACACTGCACAGCATCACCCCATACACTGCACAGCATCACCCCATACACTGCAGAGCATCGCCCCATACACCGCAGAGCATCGCCCCATACACCGCAGAGCATCGCCCCGTACACTGCAGAGCATCGCCCCGTACACTGAAGAGCATCGCCCCATACACTGCAGAGCATCGCCCCATACACTGCAGAGCAACGCCCCATACACTGCAGAGCATCACCCCATACACTGCACAGCATCACCCCATACACTGCACAGCATCACCCCATACACTGCAGAGCATCGCCCCATACACCGCAGAGCATCGCCCCGTACACTGCAGAGCATCGCCCCGTACACTGAAGAGCATCCCCCCCTCACACTGCTGAGCTTCGCCCCATCACATTGCAGGACATCACCCGTCACGTTATGGATATTTTAAACATTTGATATTTTTGTGATATTTTTCCCGCCATCTCGTTACTTTCTTGTTCTTTGTGGTACGTAAACATCTTCTATATATAAATGTTATAGTGTGCAAAAAGGCAAGAAAGGAATAAAAAATAACATATCCCCCCAAATTATGACCACATTATGCTGCGAAGATGCAAAAAAAAAAAGTACAGAATATACTTTAGCTATAAAAAACTGATCTGAAAAAATTTGATAAAGACTAAAAGTATCTTGGTCTTTAAGGGTTAATATAATCCATAAGCGCGCGTGCACACTGGAAGAACGCGGAATACGGATCTGCGACAACCGTCCGACGCCCCTGCTGAGCCGCCAGCGCCCTCTACTGGACACACACAGCTGCTGCAGCCGTATCGCTGGGGCTCCTACATTTAGGATGGAAATGGCGACTTGTGGCAGCTCTGACCCCTGAACCCAGCGGAGGGCACTCGCTTATATAACAATTACATGCAATTTTCAAGCTTTATTAGCAGTTTACTAATATAGAAGGGGGAACAAAATACAATAATGGAGACCCCAGGCGCTTGTGATTTTATAGATGCAAAGCCTTGAATATAATGTCAAGATTATCTGGAATTTACCATAATCCACATTGAAATATCTGATGATTGGAATTGACTTTATAGATCAATCTTCTGGGCACCATCTAAAACCACAAGCCAAACAAGCCTCCTCCTTACTGCTGCTGAATATCCGCCTACCTGGCCTGATTGACAGCTCCCCAGTGCGCCTCCTCCCTACTGCTGCTGAATATCCGCCCACCTGGCCTGATTGACAGCTCCCCAGTGCTCCTCCTCCCTACTGCTGCTGAATATCCGCCCACCTGGCCTGATTGACAGCTCCCCAGTGCGCCTCCTCCCTACTGCTGCTGAATATCCGCCTACCTGGCCTGATTGACAGCTCCCCAGTGCGCCTCCTCCTTACTGCTGCTGAATATCCGCCTACCTGGCCTGATTGACAGCTCCCCAGTGCGCCTCCTCCCTACTGCTGCTGAATATCCGCCCACCTGGCCTGATTGACAGCTCCCCAGTGCTCCTCCTCCCTACTGCTGCTGAATATCCGCCCACCTGGCCTGATTGACAGCTCCTCAGTGCTCCTCCTCCCTACTGCTGCTGAATATCCGCCCACCTGGCCTGATTGACAGCTCCCCAGTGCTCCTCCTCCCTACTGCTGCTGAATATCCGCCCACCTGGCCTGATTGACAGCTCCCCAGTGCTCCTCCTCCCTACTGCTGCTGAATATCCGCCCACTTGGCCTGATTGACAGCTCCTCAGTGCTCCTCCTCCCTACTGCTGCTGAATATCTGCCTACCTGGCCTGATTGACAGCTCCTCAGTGCTCCTCCTCCCTACTGCTGCTGAATATCCGCCCACCTGGCCTGATTGACAGCTCCTCAGTGCTCCTCCTCCCTACTGCTGCTGAATATCCGCCCACCTGGCCTGATTGACAGCTCCTCAGTGCTCCTCCTCCCTACTGCTGCTGAATATCCGCCCACCTGGCCTGATTGACAGCTCCTCAGTGCTCCTCCTCCCTACTGCTGCTGAATATCCGCCCACCTGGCCTGATTGACAGCTCCTCAGTGCTCCTCCTCCCTACTGCTGCTGAATATCTGCCTACCTGGCCTGATTGACAGCTCCTCAGTGCTCCTCCTCCCTACTGCTGCTGAATATCTGCCCACCTGGCCTGATTGACAGCTCCTCAGTGCTCCTCCTCCCTACTGCTGCTGAATATCCGCCCACCTGGCCTGATTGACAGCTCCTCAGTGCTCCTCCTCCCTACTGCTGCTCAATATCCACCCACCTGGCCTGATTGACAGCTCCTCAGTGCTCCTCCTCCCTACTACTGCTGAATATCCACCCCCTTGGCCTAATTGCAAAAGTTTTTAATAAATGAAAACATTGACACCACAAAAGAAAAAAAAAATAATTTGTGTATGATCGGCAAAAAAATCAAGAAGCGTGTAACGTTTCTACCGCATCTGGGTCTTTTTTCAAACAACGCTAAAGTTGATTTTTATTGGCCTAACAAATGCTGCACGGCTTAAGGTGTCGGGAATTTGCATGTTTGATAATAATGTCCCTATTGTTCTTGAGCGAGTCAATGGCTACTTTATCAGACTGAGATATGCTATTGGCCATTGGAAAAGAACCCTTTTGTTGCAAGTTTAAGAAGTCATAGATATCCCTGTGTATGAGGTCTATGCATGTCTCTGTTGCATGGTTCGTACGTAGTGGATTGAAAGTACTAATGTTTCTAAGACCTAAAGTAGAAATAGACAAGTCAGGAACAGAACTTCCCCGGTTGGGGCTGTTCTGTTCTTAACGGATCATTCCTGGAGTCCAAAATGCGTCTTGAGCCTGATGTTGCGAAAGAATCGTTGCAAATCTGGCTCAAGTCTGAATCTGGGACAGAAGGAGAGGCCTCGGGGGAGGACCGCTAGTTCAGTTGGACTGAGGGTGTACGATGAAATGTTGACCACCGTGTTAGGGGTCTTACCTGCAACCTCGTTGTGCTGCTGTCTCCTCCGCTTCCAACTGGACCTCCGCGTTGACCTCCTCCCAGTGGACGTCAGTTGTCTCTCCCCGGATGTCGTCTGCCTAAGAAACTGTATTGGTTCTGGGAGCCAGTTGGACTTTCGCTTCCGGAGCTGAACGAGCCATGTCGTGTGCCGCAGTTTGTTCGGCGTCTACCCAGTGTTGAGAATTTGCTCCATCTATATACCTTTTCTTGGGCGTAATCTTCTGAGTCGCGCTGGAACTTTGACCTTTTTCTCTCCTATAGTAGTTTACGGTGCTTTTCAATGACTTGATCCGTTTTAGTCTTCAGGGTGTCCCACTCTGTACTGGAAAGTGTTGCTGATAATTGTTCCTCTATCGACGTGATTTTCGCCATTGTCTCGCTGATTGCTGTTTGAAGAAAATCAATAGTTAATAGAATAATGTCAAAAGGAACATTTATTTAGGATCCGTCTGAATTTTTCACAATATTTGGGTTTCTCTGCAAAGAGCTGGACGGAGGTTACATCTCAGGCCTCGTGGAATTTGGCTCTGTTTATGATTTTCAACAAGAGTGATAGAATGGAGGTCATATGACATTAACTTGCATTTTTCCTTCTCATAGTCTCGTGTGCGAAGAGTCTTCAGGAAGTCACCTGGGTCAGTGACTTTTGCAAGTTTGTTGCCTGCAGAGGTATTGTCATAGGCAAAGGTGTGTGATGCCATCTGTTTGCTTGTGCATGCATCCACCAAAAATAGTAGAACGTAAGTAAGGAGGCGCGCTCAGCTTTCAGAGAGGAGGAGGTGCTCGCTGACCAGGGCCGATCCAAAGATCAACAGGCGAAGGTTAAACAGCTGCACTCTCAATCATTTACTAAAGCTTTAAATAAATGAAAATATTGACCCCACAAAAGAAACAATAGGGACATTATTATCAAACATGCAAATTCCCGCCACCTTAAACCGTGCAGCATTTGTCTTGCTAATTAAAATCAACTCTAGCATTCTTTGAAAAAGACCCAGATGCGGTAGAGACGTTACACGCTTCTTGATTTTTTTGCCGATCATACACAAATTATTTTTTTGTTTCTTTTGTCGGCTCCTGCAGTGATTTTACAGAAGCCGGCAGATGAATTGCCGGCTTTTCTTCTATCTGTGCAATATAAATACATATATATGTGTATTCCTGACATGTGTGTGTATATATATATTATATGTGTGTATATCTATTCTATTATAACCTGTCAGTGTGATTTTACTGTACGCGCACATGAATTACCGGCTTTTCTTCTATCTTTCTGTTCAATATAAATATATATATATATATATGTGTGTTCCTGACATGTATATGATATATATTCTATGTGTATATATCTATTCTTACCTGTCAGTGTGATATTACTGTATGCGGCACATGAATTCCCGGCTTTTCAAAGGACACCGATGCGTAAAAGACGGACAGTAGTTGCATGCTCCGAGTGCTGTGCGTTTTTTCTCTCACCCATAGGCCGGCCACGGGGTCACCCATAGGCCGGGGTAATACGGACGAGTGCTAAGCGATAAATAAAAATGGCATAACACTCGGACCAATGTTAATCTATGGGGCAGCTCCCATCATGCGTTTTTTTCTCGTCCATATTATACTTGCGAGTGAACTCGCAGCATGCTGCAATTGTCAGCGTATTTCAGCTGAGAAACGGCAATGCAAGACTATGGGGGCGAGGAAAAAAATCGCACAGCACACGGACCGTCAGTGTGACTTGCGAGAAATTCTCAGGCATTGGGCAGGTGACAGGAAAGGCTCAGCCGTTATTTGCTCATTTTGCAAGTGTGTGAGAAAATCTCACCATACGGATGACATATGGATGACGCGCACTTTTTTGAGAAAAAACGCATCCTGGCATTGCACATGGATGAGATACGGATCACCATACGGAGAACATTTGTGCGATTCTCGGCAGACAATACCGGACAGATTTTTTATACATTGTGTGTGACTCCAGCCATTGACTAGGAGTAGCAAGACTCGGCTGACATACGCGCACAGTCGCAGCATGCTGTGATTTCACTTGCATGTAGACTACACCGAGGAAAAAAAACCGTGATGTGAGCTTCCCCATAGATTAACATTGGTCCAGGTGCTGTGCAATGTTTTCTCACAAAGCGCTCGGCCCTATTCCTCTCTGGTGTGACCCCCGGCCTAACCCTCTTCATGGCTCCACAGAAGAAAAACATCCCAGTAATGGACGATTTCCAGTCACTGCAGTTACCAGACTGTCCACAAGATGTCAGCACAACAACTGCTCATCCGAGGCTGAATGGGTTCCACTGTATTTACATTCCCCCGTGGCCTTATACGCAGCCGGAAGTGCTCAGTGGAATGCTTCCCGCCGGACGCCGGAGGCATGACGTAATGGTTCCGGGGGAGGTGACACGTGGCTCCGGCTGAGGGGCGGGGAGTTGGGCGGAGGAGGACGGGGATGGCCGGGAACCAGCGGAGAGCCGAGAGCAGGACCGTGATTTATTCTGGTATGTATGGCGGGGATTTGTGCGGGTTTGGGGGTGAGAAGTGGCCGCAGTGCGGGTCTGGGGGCAGTGAAAGCAGCAGCTGAAGGTGGACTGCAAGTCCCAGCGTGCCTGGCATTCCTCACGTAACAGCCCTAGGTCAGTATGAATGAGGGACTATAGGCCCCAGCAAACCTGATAACCTGCAAACTTCACTCTGCTTCACTTTTGTTTTTGTTTCTGTAGAACTACAAGTCTCAGCAACTCTGGAGTAGCAAAAATACAGTAATTATGCCCCGAGTTCCCCCATAAACAGTAATGACCCCCGAGTTGCCCCATAAACAGTAATGACGCCTTGAGTTCCCCCATATACAGTAATGACGCCCCGAGGTCCCCCCGTATACAGAAATGATGCCCTTATATACAGTAATGTGCCCCAAGTGCCTCCTCATACAGTAATGATGCCCTGAGGTCCCCCATAAACAGTAATGATGCTCTTATATACAGTAATGACGCCTTGAAGTTCCCCCATATACAGTAATGTGCCCCGAGTTCCCCATATACAGTAATGTGCCCCCGTATACAGTAATGATGCCCCGAGTTCCCACATATACAGTAATGTATATTGGGTAATGGGTAATGTGCCCCCGTATACAGTAATGATGCCCCGAGTTCCCCATATACAGTAATGTGCCCCGTATACAGTAATGATGCCCCGAGTTCCCCCATATACAGTCATGATACCCCGAGTTCACCCATATATAGAAATGATGCCCCAAGTTCCCCCAGATATAGTAATGATGCACCGAGTTCCCCCATATACAGTAATGTGCCCCGAGTTCCCCCAGATACAGTAATGTGCCCCGAGTTCCCCCATATACAGTAATGTGCCCCGAGTTCCCCGTATACAGTAATGATGCCCCGAGTTCTCCCATATACAGTAATGTGCCCCGAGTTCCCCCGTATACAGTAATGTGCCCCGAGTTCCCCCATATACAGTAATGTTCCCCGTATACAGTAATGATGCCCCGAGTTCTCCCGTATACAGTAATGTGCCCCTGTATACAGTAATGTGCCCCGAGTTCCCCCGTATACAGTAATGTGCCCCGAGTTCCCCCGTATACAGTAATGTGCCCCGAGTTCCCCCGTATACAGTAATGTGCCCCGAGTTCCCTAGTATACAGTAATGATGCCCCAAGTTCCCCCGTATACAGTAATGTGCCCCGAGTTCCCCCGTATACAGTAATGTTCCCCCGTATACAGTAATGATGCCCCGAGTTCCCCCATATACAGTAATGTGCCCCGAGTTCCCTCGTATACAGTAATGTGCCCCGAGTTCCCCCGTATACAGTAATGTGCCCCGAGTTCCCCAGTATACAGTAATGTGCCCCGAGTTCCCCCGTATACAGTAATGTTCCCCCGTATACAGTAATGATGCCCCGAGTTCCCCCATATACAGTAATGTGCCCCGAGTTCCCTCGTATACAGTAATGTGCCCCGAGTTCCCCCGTATACAGTAATGATGCCCCGAGTTCCCCATATACAGTAATGTGCCCCGTATACAGTAATGATGCCCCGAGTTCCCCCATATACAGTCATGATACCCCGAGTTCACCCATATATAGAAATGATGCCCCAAGTTCCCCCAGATATAGTAATGATGCACCGAGTTCCCCCATATACAGTAATGTGCCCCGAGTTCCCCCAGATACAGTAATGTGCCCCGAGTTCCCCCATATACAGTAATGTGCCCCGAGTTCCCCGTATACAGTAATGATGCCCCGAGTTCCCCCATATACAGTAATGTGCCCCGAGTTCCCCCATATACAGTAATGTGCCCCGAGTTCCCCCGTATACAGTAATGTGCCCCGAGTTCCCCCATATACAGTAATGTTCCCCGTATACAGTAATGATGCCCCGAGTTCTCCCGTATACAGTAATGTGCCCCTGTATACAGTAATGTGCCCCGAGTTCCCCCGTATACAGTAATGTGCCCCGAGTTCCCCCGTATACAGTAATGTGCCCCGAGTTCCCCCGTATACAGTAATGTGCCCCGAGTTCCCTAGTATACAGTAATGATGCCCCAAGTTCCCCCGTATACAGTAATGTGCCCCGAGTTCCCCCGTATACAGTAATGTTCCCCCGTATACAGTAATGATGCCCCGAGTTCCCCCATATACAGTAATGTGCCCCGAGTTCCCTCGTATACAGTAATGTGCCCCGAGTTCCCCCGTATACAGTAATGTGCCCCGAGTTCCCCAGTATACAGTAATGTGCCCCGAGTTCCCCAGTATACAGTAATGATGCCCCAAGTTCCCCCGTATACAGTAATGTTCCCCCGTATACAGTAATGATACCCCGAGTTCCCCCGTATACAGTAATGATGCCCCGAGTTCCCCCGTATACAGTAATGTGCCCCGAGTTCCCCAGTATACAGTAATGTGCCCCGAGTTCCCCCGTATACAGTAATGTTCCCCCGTATACAGTAATGATGCCCCGAGTTCCCCCATATACAGTAATGTGCCCCGAGTTCCCTCGTATACAGTAATGATGCCCCGAGTTCCCCCGTATACAGTAATGTGCCCCGAGTTCCCCCATGATGGCACCACACTGGAGCCGCCGTCAGGTCTATTGTCTCACTTTGCTTTATTTCATATTTATATTCTCTTGTACCAAATTTCCTACACGAAGCGCAAAATCTTCTGTGTTTTACTGAGATCCAGAAAGTCTCCCGTGTAGAACGCTGTAAATGCGCCCTGCCCTGGAATGACGGCGGATTTGGTGCCTGCGGGCCTGGATTATTGTGTGCTAATATTTCGGTGCTGGGTGTGTGCATTAATGTATCTGACGTGTTTTTATAATGTCCTGGAGGTGCAAGTGGTGATCTGTTATGTAAGGTGACAGCTGGAAATGTGATCCCCGGAGCCTCGTTACCAGCAGAAGTGTGGAAGGAGGATTAGTAACGGTGCGGGTATGGGGAGAGGATGATTAGCAGAGAGGATGTGCAGATACGAAGGGGAGCATACACGGGAGAGGATGTGCAGGTACGAAGAGGAGGACACACGGGCGTGGGGGAGAGGATGTGCAGGTATGAAGAGGAGGACACACGGGCGTGGGGGAGAGAATGATTAGCAGAGAGGATGTGCAGGTACGAAGAGGAGGACACACGGGCGTGGGGGAGAGGATGTGCAGGTGTGGGGGAGAGGATGTGCAGGTGTGGGGGAGAGGATGTGCAGGTACGAAGGGGAGGACACACGGGCGTGGGGGAGAGGATGTGCAGGTGTGGGGGAGAGGATGTGCAGGTGTGGGGGAGAGGATGTGCAGGTACGAAGGGGAGGACACACGGGCGTGGGGGAGAGGATGTGCAGGTACGAAGAGGAGGACACACGGGCGTGGGGGAGAGGATGTGCAGGTACGGAGGAGAGAACACACGGGCATGGGGGAGAGGATGTGCAGGTACGGAGGAGAGAACACACGGGCGTGAGGGAGAGGATGTGCAGGTACGAAGGGGAGGACACATGGGCGTGAGGGAGAGGATGTGCAGGTACGAAGGGGAGGACACACGGGCGTGGGGGAGAGGATGTGCAGGTACGAAGAGGAGGACACACGGGCGTGGGGGAGAGGATGTGCAGGTACGGAGGAGAGAACACACGGGCATGGGGGAGAGGATGTGCAGGTACGGAGGAGAGAACACACGGGCGTGAGGGAGAGGATGTGCAGGTACGAAGGGGAGGACACACGGGCGTGGGGGAGAGGATGATTAGCAGAGAGGATGTGCAGGTACGAAGGGAAGGACACACGGGCGTGGGGGAGAGGATGATTAGCAGAGAGGATGTGCAGGTACGGAGGGGAGGACACACGGGCATGGGGGAGAGGATGTGCAGGTACGAAGGAGACAGTGGGACAGTTTTGCGCCCCATGGTGTTGCTCAGTGGGACAGTTCTGCGCCCCATGGTGTTGCTCAGTGGGACAGTTTTGCGCCCCATGGTGTTGCTCAGTGGGACAGTTTTGCGCCCCATGGTGTTGCTCAGTGGGACAGTTTTGCGCCCCATGGTGTTGCTCAGTGGGACAGTTCTGCGCCCCATGGTGTTGCTCAGTGGGACAGTTCTGCGCCCCATGGTGTTGCTCAGTGGGACAGTTCTGCGCCCCATGGTGTTGCTCAGTGGGACAGTTCTGTGCCCCATGGTGTTGCTCAGTGGGACAGTTCTGCGCCCCATAGTATTGCTCAGTGGGACAGTTTTGCGCCCCATGGTGTTGCTCAGTGGGACAGTTCTGCGCCCCATGGTGTTGCTCAGTAGGACAGTTCTGCGCCCCATGGTGTTGCTCAGTAGGACAGTTCTGCGCCCCATGGTGTTGCTCAGTAGGACAGTTCTGCGCCCCATGTTGTTGCTCAGTGGGACAGTTCTGCGCCCCATGGTGTTGCTCAGTAGGACAGTTCTGCGCCCCATGGTGTTGCTCAGTAGGACAGTTCTGCGCCCCATGGTGTTGCTCAGTGGGACAGTTCTGCGCCCCATAGTATTGCTCAGTGGGACAGTTTTGCGCCCCATGGTGTTGCTCAGTGGGACAGTTCTGCGCCCCATGGTGTTGCTCAGTGGGACAGTTCTGCACTCCATAGTATTGCTCAGTGGGACAGTTTTGCGCCCCATGGTGTTGCTCAGTAGGACAGTTCTGCGCCCCATGGTGTTGCTCAGTGGGACAGTTCTGCGCCCCATGGTGTTGCTCAGTGGGACAGTTTTGCGCCCCATGGTGTTGCTCAGTGGGACAGTTCTGCGCCCCATGGTGTTGCTCAGTGGGACAGTTCTGCGCCCCATGGTGTTGCTCAGTGGGACAGTTCTGCGCCCCATGGTGTTGCTCAGTGGGACAGTTTTGCGCCCCATGGTGTTGCTCAGTGGGACAGTTCTGCGCCCCATGGGCCGCCCCGGTGACAGGGGTTACGCGGTGGCTCGGCAGTGGAGCTTGCGCTCTGCTGGGTGACTGGTTCACATTACTGAGCGCTCCCCTTGCTTCCCATGCAGTTTTAGGGCACATCGTGTTGCACCCCACAGTGTCGCCCCTCAGTTGAAGCCTCGTCGGCCCACCATTCCTCTAACTCTTTTCATCTTTACTTCTGTTCTTGTTCCTCTTCCCGCAGGATGATGTGGGTCAGGATTCTGCCCTGGCTGCTCTTTGCATGTGGGGGGCTCCACCTCAGCGCTGCCTGTACCCCAGGAAGCCGTGCCTGTGAAAATACCAACACCTCCGCTCTGGACGCCTGGATCTGCTCTCTGATTGGCTCGTTGCTGGTGGGACTCAGCGGGGTGCTTCCGTTACTGGTGATTCCCGTTGAGGCGGGCGCTACGCTCAGATCTGAAGGTACGAGCAGAGCGACAAGTTCAGTAAACTCTCAGCCTCCATCATGGAAGCTCTTGGTGGTCTTGTTACTCTGGTATTCCTCCTGGAAAATCTTGTTACCATTCCCATTGTCAGTACAGTCTGTGCATTCAGTGCGACGCTGTGAGACCCTGTAGGGACGCCCGTCATTCACCAGGGAAATCTTACCATCCAATTCATCAATCTGGTAGAACAGCAGAGTCACGGTGCGGAGTTACAAAAGACGATGCTCCAGAATTGTTATTTTGTGGGGTGTTCGGTCCTTTTTATGGGACTTGACAGTCCTCAAACTAGACCCAAAAAACTGCGTTTTGTCAGGAAACCCCCAATGTGCGACTCAGACATCGCTTAGGCTACGTTCACATTGGCGTTCCGCCAATGTGCGTCGCTGTTGCGCCGGCGACGCAGCGGCGACGCGCCCCTATGTTTAACATAGGGGACGCGTGCGTTGTTTTGGTGGCGTTTTTCGCCACGTGCGTCGTTTCCGACGCTAGCGTCGGACGCAAGAAAACGCTACATTGTAGCATTTTCTGTGCGTCCGATTTTCGTCAAAAACGACGCACGCGTCGCAAAACGCGCGCGTTTTTGCGCGCGTTTGCGCGCGTTTTTACGTGCGTCGCGCGTTGCGTCGCCGACGCAGGGCGGCGCAACGCTAGTGTGAACCTAGCCTTAGTGCTTAGTCAGCAGATCACGTCCCAGTGCAGAGAAAGTCGCCATGTTTTTCTAACTCTGTGGTGGGCTCAGGGGATAAGCCCCCTCTGTACACTACGGGTGCCGGCTGCGCTATACAGATTGCAGCATACGGAGCTCGTCCTGTCTCCGGGCTTCATAGACAAGCCTCAGATCTTACAATAAATGGCAATTTCTGCAGTGCACAAGCGATCAGCTGAGCGCAGGTCATGCCCAAAAATAATGTAAAAAAAATTATTAAAAATAATTAATTTAAATTAAAAAAAATTCTCCCTTAGTCCTAGAACTTAAAAACTAAAATAAATTAACATTTTTACCACTGTCTCATCTCTTAATATAACATTTATTCCTGACAGTGAACACAAAAAAAAAATTGCAAAACTGCGGAATTTCTTTTTCTTTTTTTTTTTTTTTTTGGGGGGGGGAGCTGGGGGGTATTTTGCATTCTACAGAAAAAGAAATAAAGAAATCGCACCCCAAAATGATGATGATTAAAAACTACAGCTCGCACCGCAAAAAAATCCATCCCCTTTAAATGTTATTGACCGGAAAATAGAGAAGTTATAGTGCCCAGAAAGTTCTGAAGGCAACTCCTTTTTTTTTTTTTTTTTTTTTAACAAAAGTTTGTGATAAACACAAGCGCATGGGGTCATTTAATGCCACAACTCAACTCGTCCTGAAAAATGCAAACCCAGATAGTAAAATAAAGAAAGTTCTGGGCCTTGGGAGAACTGGAGGAAAAAACAGAATCATTAAGATGAAAATTGGCTGCGGAGGGAAGGGGTTAATGTGGATGGTTCTGCTGTGATCCGGCGATGACTAGAAGAAATCCCGACGTCCTCTTCCCCATGTGAGTGCTCCTTGTGTGACCGTCCTCTTCCCCATGTGAGTGCTCCTTGTGTGACCGTCCTCTTCCCCGTGTGAGTGCTCCTTGTGTGACCGTCCTCTTCCCCGTGTGAGTGCTCCTTGTGTGACCGTCCTCTTCCCCGTGTGAGTGCTCCTTGTGTGACCGTCCTCTTCCCCGTGTGAGTGCTCCTTGTGTGACCGTCCTCTTCCCCGTGTGAGTGCTCCTTGTGTGACCGTCCTCTTCCCCGTGTGAGTGCTCCTTGTGTGACCGTCCTCTTCCCCATGTGAGTGCTCCTTGTGTGACCGTCCTCTTCCCCGTGTGAGTGCTCCTTGTGTGACCGTCCTCTTCCCCGTGTGAGTGCTCCTTGTGTGACCGCCGCACACTTCATTCCCCCGCCGACCTCCGCAGCCGCCGTTATTTATCACTGCCTCCATTCATTCTCGGTAAAGGTCGTTTATTCAGAGTTTCCGTTTTCAGAAGGCGCCAAGAGGCTGAAGCAGCTGCTGAGTTTTGCCATTGGTGGTTTATTGGGCGACGTGTTTGTTCATCTCCTGCCGGAGGCCTGGGCATACACCTGCAGCGCCACCACAGGTATGTGAGCCCCCCGGGCGCCGCCACCTCTCCAGTCTGTGTGCAGTGCAATGAAGGAAAGATTGGCGGTTGTTAATTAGCTTGTGTTATAAGAGGATATCCCCCTTCATAAAAATGGCCCCAGCATGGTGTAAAATATACAAAAGAAAAACCATATACTCACGTACTGATCCCCTGTACTGCTGCTCGGGGTCCCTTATGGTCTCCTCGCTTGAGGATGGTGTGTAATTGCTGCAGCCAATCACTGGCCACAGTCACGACGCAGCAGTCACACGCCGTCCCCAACCCGTATTTTAATGGTGAAAGATGATTGGAGAATCCCCTTTAACAGGCTTCTCTAGGACCACCACTAGTCAGCGATGCCCCACAGAGCTTCTTAGGGAGTCCTGAAACAGCTCTGTGTATTACAGATCATTACGCTGGAAGGGTTAATAAGTTTTGCTTTTCTGTATCGCAACGCTCCCCTGTTGAAGTGAACGGTATTGCGCCCCCCTAGACGCGGGCTGTGCACTCACCTACCTGGTGCTCATTTTATAAGTGGGGAAATATTTTGCATTTACTCCTACAAATCTTAATATCAGACAAAAGAGTTTATGTGATAGTCTGGTGACTGCGGACGTGTTCCTGCACGTTAGTACCTGGCAGGTGAGAATGTGTGAACGTGCAGCACGTGTCAGTAGTGACGATCACATGACACACAGGCCTGTGTTACCCCTGTGCAGTGAAAAGGGGGAAAAAGTCCTAGACTTCCTGGGTGGAGTGGGGCGCACCGCTGCTGTCAGCCCGCTGCTTGCACATCACTCCTCCAATCATACAGGTATCCCGTGCCCCTCCGTCCGGCTCTCGTGCCCCTCCACCCTTCGGCCAGCTCCCGTGTCCCCCCACCCCCCCGGCCGGCTCCCGTGCCCCCCCACCCTCCGGCCGGCTCCCGTGCCCCCCCACCCTCCGTCCGGCTCCCGTGCCCCCCCACCCTCCATCCGGCTCCTGTGCCCCCCCACCCTCCGTCCGGCTCCCGTGCCCCACCCTCCATCCGGCTCCCGTGCCCCCCCACCCTCTGTCCGGCTCCCGTGCCCCCCCACCCTCTGTCCGGCTCCCGTACCCCCCCCCCCCACCCTCTGTCCGGCTCCCGTACCCCTCCACCCTCTGTCCGGCTCCCGTACCCCCCACCCTTTGTCCGGCTCACGTACCCCCCCACCCTCCGTCCGGCTCCCGTGCCCCCTCACCCTCCGGCCGGCTCCCGTACCCTCCGGCCGGCTCCCGTGTATAATCTGATTCCTCCTCCCGGCAGGCAGCGCTCAGTCCCTCCAGCAGCAGCGTCTCCTCGGCCTGTGGGTGATCATCGGATTCTTCACTTTCCTCATTTTGGAGAAAACGTTTACAGATGAAAAAAATGAAGAACAGACGACGACCGGAGCCGATTGTGTGCGGGTGAGAGTCACACGGGAAAGACTTCGTTATGATGAGAGGTGTCCAGGAATTCCACATAGTGATGAGCGAGCGTGCTGGGATAAGGAGATATCACGCTCCTGTGCTAACAGAGTATCCTCAGCGTGCTGCTGGGATAAGAGATATCCCGCTCCTGTGCTAACAGTATCCTCAGTGTGCTGGAATAAGGAGATATCACGCTCCTGTGCTAACAGTATCCTCAGTGTGCTGGGATAAGGAGATATCACGCTCCTGTACTAACAGTATCCTCAGCGTGCTCGGATAAGGAGACATCACACTCCTGTGCTAACAGAGTATCCTCAGTGTGCTCGGATAAGGAGATATCACGCTCGTGTCCTAGCAGAGTATCCTCAGCAGGCTGGGATAAGGAGATATCACGCTCCTGTGCTAACAGTATTCTCAGTGTGCTGGGATAAGGTGATATCACGCTCCTGTGCTAACAGTATTCTCAGTGTGCTGGGATAAGGAGATATCACGCTCCTGTGCTAAGAGTATCCTCAGCGTGCTGGGATAAGGAGATATAACGCTCCTGTACTAACAGTATCCTCAGCGTGCTGGGATAAGGAGATATCACGCCCCTGTGCTAAGAGTATCCTCAGTTTGCTGGGATAAGGAGATATCACACTCCTGTGCTAACAGAGTATCCTCAGCGTGCTGGGATAAAGTAATATCACGATCCTGTGCTAACAGTATTCTCAGTGTTCTGGGATAAGGTGATATCACGCTCCTGTACTAACAGTATCCTCAGCGTGCTGGGATAAGGGGATATCACGCTCCTGTGCTAACAGTATTCTCAGTGTTCTGGGATAAGGTGATATCACGCTCCTGTGATAACAGTATCTTCATCGTGCTCGGATAAGGAGATATCACGCTCCTGTGCTAAGAGTATCCTCAGTGTGCTGGGATAAGGTGATATCATGCTCCTGTGCTAACAATATCCTCATCGTGCTGGGATAAGGAGATATCACGCTCCTGTGCTAACAGTATCCTCAGTGTGCTGGGATAAGGGGATATCACGCTCCTGTAGTAACAGTATCCTCAGCGTGCTCGGATAAGGAGATATCACGATCCTGTGCTAACAGTATCCTCAGTGTGCTGGGATAAGGGGATATCACGCTCCTGTAGTAACAGTATCCTCAGCGTGCTCGGATAAGGAGATATCACACTCCTGTGCTAACAGTATCCTCAGTGTGCTGGGATAAGGGGATATCATGCTCCTGTAGTAACAGTATCCTCAGTGTGCTGGGATAAGGGGATATCACGCTCCTGTAGTAACAGTATCCTCAGCGTGCTCGGATAAGGAGATATCACACTCCTGTGCTAACAGTATCCTCAGTGTGCTGGGATAAGGGGATATCACGCTCCTGTGCTAACAGTATCCTCAGTGTGCTGGGATAAGGAGATATCACGCTCGTGTCCTAGCAGAGTATCCTCAGTGTGCTGGGATAAGGAGATATCACGCTCCTGTAGTAACAGTATCCTCAGCGTGCTCGGATAAGGAGATATCACGCTCCTGTGCTAACAGAGTATCCTCGGTGTGCTGGGATAAGGAGATATCACGCTCCTGTGCTAACCGATTATCCTCAGTGTGCTGGGATAAGGAGATATCACACTCCTGTGCTAACAGAGTATCCTCAGTGTGCTGGGATAAGGAGATATCACGCTCCTGTGCTAACAGTATCCTCAGTGTGCTGGGATAAGGAGATATCACGCTCCTGTAGTAACAGTATCCTCAGCGTGCTCGGATAAGGAGATATCACGCTCCTGTGCTAACAGAGTATCCTCGGTGTGCTGGGATAAGGAGATATCACGCTCCTGTGCTAACAGAGTATCCTCGGTGTGCTGGGATAAGGGGATATCACGCTCCTGTGCTAACAGATTATCCTCAGTGTGCTCGAAAAATCTGTTCACGTCCCATGGCTGCATGTCTCTGATAGACCGCCACTACACCTGCAGGGATTGTCTAACAGACAGACAGACCCCTTACGTGTTGTGGCTTTTGAACAGCTGATACTTGCAGCCGTGGGAATCGAACATAGTATTCGAGCACGCCGGAAATACTCTGTTAGCACAGGAGCGTGATATCACCTTATCCCAGCCCGCTCGCTCATCGCTAATTATATACTGACAGGTCATCAACATCAGATCAGTGTAGATCCGACATGCAGACCCCCGCTCATCAGAGCCCATTCTCAGTACTGCAGATTTGTTCCCATTCACTTCAGTAGGTGCTGCAGTACCAAGAACGGTCGTTTTTCTACACCTCTTGGTCCACTATTATGCTGCGGAGTAAATCCGCCCTCCCGTACGTCATGACGTGGGATAATCGTGTTCTTCTCTGTTTCAGAAACTCCCCCCAGACAGCCTGATGAATGGGAAACATGGGGGGAGCAAACAGGGGAACGCAGCGCAACCGAGAGCCAAGAGTGACAGTATTAAGGTCAGTACCTGATATATAGTGTATACTGACAGCACGATATACACAGGAGCGGCTGTACACTCCCTGATATATAGTGTATACTGACCGCACATTATACACAGGAGCGGCTGTACACTCCTGGTATATACTGTATACTGACCGCACGTTATACACAGGAGCGGCTGTACACTCCCTGATATATAGTGTATACTGACCGCACGTTATACACAGGAGTGGCTGTACACTCCCTGATATATAGTGTATACTGCCGGCACATTATACACAGGAGCGGCTGTACACTCCCTGATATATAGTGTATACTGCCGGCACATTATACACAGGAGTGGCTGTACACTCCCTGATATATAGCATATACTGACAGCACGATATACACAGGAGCGGCTGTACACTCCCTGATATATAGTGTATACTGACAGCACGTTATACACAGGAGCGGCTGTACACTCCCTTATATATAGCATATACTGACAGCACGATATACACAGGAGCGGCTGTACACTCCCTGATATATAGCGTATACTGACAGCACGATATACACAGGAGCGGCTGTACACTCCCTGATATATAGCGTATACTGCCGGCACATTATACACAGGAGCGGCTGTACACTTCCTGATATATAGTGTATACTGACAGCACGATATACACAGGAGCGGCTGTACACTCCCTGATATATAGTGTATACTGACAGCACGATATACACAGGAGCGGCTGTATACTTCCTGATATATAGTGTATACTGACCACACGATATACACAGGAGCGGCTGTACACTCCTGGTATATAGCATATACTGCCGGCACGTTATACACAGGAGCGGCTGTACACTCCCTTATATATAGCATATACTGACAGCACGATATACACAGGAGCGGCTGTACACTCCCTGATATATAGTGTATACTGACCACACGTTATACACAGGAGTGGCTGTACACTCCCTGATATATAGCGTATACTGCCGGCACGATATACACAGGAGCGGCTGTACACTTCCTGATATATAGTGTATACTGACAGCACGATATACACAGGAGCGGCTGTACACTCCCTGATATATAGCATATACTGACAGCACGATATACACAGGAGCGGCTGTACACTCCTGGTATATAGCATATACTGACAGCACGTTATACACAGGAGCGGCTGTACACTCCTGGTATATAGTGTATACTGACAGCACGATATACACAGGAGCGGCTGTACACTTCCTGATATATAGTGTATACTGACCACACGTTATACACAGGAGCGGCTGTACACTCCTGGTATATAGTGTATACTGACAGCACGTTATACACAGGAGCGGCTGTACACTCCCTGATATATAGTGTATACTGACAGCACGATATACACAGGAGCGGCTGTACACTTCCTGATATATAGTGTATACTGACCGCACGTTATACACAGGAGCGGCTGTACACTCCCTGATATATACTGTATACTGACCGCACGTTATACACAGGAGCGGCTGTACACTCCCTGATATATAGTGTATACTGACCACACGTTATACACAGGAGCGGCTATACACTCCCTGATATATAGCATATACTGACAGCACGATATACACAGGAGCGGCTGTACACTCCCTGATATATAGTGTATACTGACAGCACGATATACACAGGAGTGGCTGTATACTCCCTGATATATAGCATATACTGACAGCACGATATACACAGGAGTGGCTGTACACTCCCTGATATATAGTGTATACTGACAGCACGTTATAGACAGGAGCGGCTGTACACTCCCTGATATATAGTGTATACTGACCACACGTTACACACAGGAGCGGCTGTATACTCCCTGATATATAGTGTATACTGACAGCACGTTATACACAGGAGCGGCTGTACACTCCCTGATATATAGTGTATACTGACCGCACGTTATACACAGGAGCGGCTGTATACTCCCTGATATATAGCATATACTGACGGCACGTTATACACAGGAGCGGTTGTACACTCCCTGATATATAGTGTATACTGCCGGCACATTATACACAGGAGCGGCTGTATACTCCCTGATATATAGTGTATACTGACAGCACGATATACACAGGAGCGGCTGTACACTCCCTGATATATAGTGTATACTGACCGCACGTTATACACAGGAGCGGCTGTATACTCCCTGATATATAGCATATACTGACAGCACGAAATACACAGGAGCGGCTGTACACTCCCTGATATATAGTGTATACTGCCGGCACATTATACACAGGAGCGGCTGTATACTCCCTGATATATAGTGTATACTGACAGCACGATATACACAGGAGCGGCTGTACACTCCCTGATATATAGTGTATACTGACAGCACGTTATACACAGGAGCGGCTGTACACTCCTGGTATATACTGTATACTGACCGCACGTTATACACAGGAGTGGCTGTACACTCCCTGATATATAGCGTATACTGCCGGCACGTTATACACAGGAGCGGCTGTACACTCCCTTATATATAGCATATACTGACAGCACGATATACACAGGAGCGGCTGTACACTCCCTGATATATAGTGTATACTGACAGCACGATATACACAGGAGCGGTTGTATACTCCCTGATATATAGCGTATACTGCCGGCACGATATACACAGGAGCGGCTGTACACTTCCTGATATATAGTGTATACTGACAGCACGATATACACAGGAGCGGCTGTACACTTCCTGATATATAGTGTATACTGACCACACGTTATACACAGGAGCGGCTATACACTCCCTGATATATAGCATATACTGACAGCACGATATACACAGGAGCGGCTGTACACTCCCTGATATATAGTGTATACTGACAGCACGATATACACAGGAGCGGCTGTATACTCCCTGATATATAGCATATACTGACAGCACGTTATAGACAGGAGCGGCTGTACACTCCCTGATATATAGTGTATACTGACCACACGTTACACACAGGAGCGGCTGTATACTCCCTGATATATAGTGTATACTGACAGCACGTTATACACAGGAGCGGCTGTACACTCCCTGATATATAGTGTATACTGACCGCACGTTATACACAGGAGCGGCTGTATACTCCCTGATATATAGCATATACTGACAGCACGATATACACAGGAGCGGCTGTACACTCCCTGATATATAGTGTATACTGCCGGCACATTATACACAGGAGCGGCTGTATACTCCCTGATATATAGTGTATACTGACAGCACGATATACACAGGAGCGGCTGTACACTCCCTGATATATAGTGTATACTGACAGCACGTTATACACAGGAGCGGCTGTACACTCCCTGATATATAGCGTATACTGCCGGCACGTTATACACAGGAGCGGCTGTACACTCCCTTATATATAGCATATACTGACAGCACGATATACACAGGAGCGGCTGTACACTCCCTGATATATAGCGTATACTGCCGGCACGATATACACAGGAGCGGCTGTACACTTCCTGATATATAGTGTATACTGACAGCACGATATACACAGGAGCGGCTGTACACTTCCTGATATATAGTGTATACTGACAGCACGATATACACAGGAGCGGCTGTACACTTCCTGATATATAGTGTATACTGACCACACGTTATACACAGGAGCGGCTGTACACTCCTGGTATATAGTGTATACTGCCGGCACATTATACACATGAGCGGCTGTACACTCCCTGATATATAGCATATACTGACAGCACGTTATACACAGGAGCGGCTGTACACTCCCTGATATATAGTGTATACTGACAGCACGATATACACAGGAGCGGCTGTACACTCCCTGATATATAGTGTATACTGACCACACGTTATACACAGGAGCGGCTGTACACTCCTGGTATATACTGTATACTGACCGCACGTTATACACAGGAGCGGCTGTACACTCCCTGATATATAGCATATACTGACAGCACGATATACACAGGAGCGGTTGTATACTCCCTGATATATAGCATATACTGACAGCACGATATACACAGGAGCGGCTGTACACTCCCTGATATATAGCATATACTGACAGCACGATATACACAGGAGCGGCTGTACACTCCCTGATATATAGCATATACTGACAGCACGATATACACAGGAGCGGCTGTACACTCCTGGTATATAGCATATACTGACAGCACGATATACACAGGAGCGGCTGTATACTCCCTGATATATAGTGTATACTGACAGCACGATATACACAGGAGCGGCTGTACACTCCATGATATATAGTGTATACTGACCGCACGTTATACACAGGAGCGGCTGTACACTCCCTGATATATAGTGTATACTGACCACACGTTACACACAGGAGCGGCTGTATACTCCCTGATATATAGTGTATACTGCCGGCACATTATACACAGGAGTGGCTGTATACTCCCTGTTATATAGTGTATACTGACAGCACGTTACACACAGGAGCGGCTGTATACTCCCTGATATATAGCATATACTGACAGCACGTTATACACAGGAGCGGCTGTACACTCCCTGATATATAGTGTATACTGACAGCACGATATACACAGGAGCGGCTGTACACTTCCTGATATATAGTGTATACTGACCACACGTTATACACAGGAGCGGCTGTACACTCCCTGATATATAGCATATACTGACAGCACGATATACACAGGAGCGGCTGTACACTCCCTGATATATAGCATATACTGACAGCACGTTATAGACAGGAGCGGCTGTACACTCCCTGATATATAGCATATACTGACAGCACGATATACACAGGAGCGGCTGTACACTCCCTGATATATAGTGTATACTGACAGCACGATATACACAGGAGCGGCTGTACACTCCCTGATATATAGTGTATACTGACAGCACGATATACACAGGAGCGGCTGTATACTCCCTGATATATAGTGTATACTGACAGCACGATATACACAGGAGCGGCTGTACACTCCCTGATATATAGTGTATACTGCCGGCACATTATACACAGGAGCGGCTGTACACTCCCTGATATATAGTGTATACTGACCACACGTTACACACAGGAGCGGCTGTACACTCCCTGATATATAGTGTATACTGCCGGCACATTATACACAGGAGTGGCTGTATACTCCCTGATATATAGTGTATACTGACAGCACGATATACACAGGAGCGGCTGTACACTCCCTGATATATAGTGTATACTGACAGCACGATATACACAGGAGCGGCTGTATACTCCCTGATATATAGCATATACTGACAGCACGTTATAGACAGGAGCGGCTGTACACTCCCTGATATATAGTGTATACTGACCACACGTTACACACAGGAGCGGCTGTATACTCCCTGATATATAGTGTATACTGACAGCACGTTATACACAGGAGCGGCTGTACACTCCCTGATATATAGTGTATACTGACCGCACGTTATACACAGGAGCGGCTGTATACTCCCTGATATATAGCATATACTGACAGCACGATATACACAGGAGCGGCTGTACACTCCCTGATATATAGTGTATACTGCCGGCACATTATACACAGGAGCGGCTGTATACTCCCTGATATATAGTGTATACTGACAGCACGATATACACAGGAGCGGCTGTACACTCCCTGATATATAGTGTATACTGACCGCACGTTATACACAGGAGCGGCTGTATACTCCCTGATATATAGCATATACTGACAGCACGATATACACAGGAGCGGCTGTACACTCCCTGATATATAGTGTATACTGCCGGCACATTATACACAGGAGCGGCTGTATACTCCCTGATATATAGTGTATACTGACAGCATGATATACACAGGAGCGGCTGTACACTCCCTGATATATAGTGTATACTGACAGCACGTTATACACAGGAGCGGCTGTACACTCCTGGTATATACTGTATACTGACCGCACGTTATACACAGAAGTGGCTGTACACTCCCTGATATATAGCGTATACTGCCGGCACGTTATACACAGGAGCGGCTGTACACTCCCTTATATATAGCATATACTGACAGCACGATATACACAGGAGCGGCTGTACACTCCCTGATATATAGCGTATACTGCCGGCACGATATACACAGGAGCGGCTGTACACTTCCTGATATATAGTGTATACTGACAGCACGATATACACAGGAGCGGCTGTACACTTCCTGATATATAGTGTATACTGACCACACGTTATACACAGGAGCGGCTGTACACTCCTGGTATATAGTGTATACTGCCGGCACATTATACACAGGAGCGGCTGTACACTCCCTGATATATAGCATATACTGACAGCACGTTATACACAGGAGCGGCTGTACACTCCCTGATATATAGTGTATACTGACAGCACGATATACACAGGAGCGGCTGTACACTCCCTGATATATAGTGTATACTGACCACACGTTATACACAGGAGCGGCTGTACACTCCTGGTATATACTGTATACTGACCGCACGTTATACACAGGAGCGGCTGTACACTCCCTGATATATAGCATATACTGACAGCACGATATACACAGGAGCGGTTGTATACTCCCTGATATATAGCATATACTGACAGCACGATATACACAGGAGCGGCTGTACACTCCCTGATATATAGCATATACTGACAGCACGATATACACAGGAGCGGCTGTACACTCCCTGATATATAGCATATACTGACAGCACGATATACACAGGAGCGGCTGTATACTCCCTGATATATAGCATATACTGACAGCACGATATACACAGGAGCGGCTGTACACTCCCTGATATATAGCATATACTGACAGCACGATATACACAGGAGCGGCTGTATACTCCCTGATATATAGTGTATACTGACAGCACGTTATAGACAGGAGCGGCTGTACACTCCATGATATATAGTGTATACTGACCGCACGTTATACACAGGAGCGGCTGTACACTCCTGGTATATACTGTATACTGACCGCACGTTATACACAGGAGTGGCTGTATACTCCCTGATATATAGTGTATACTGACAGCACGTTACACACAGGAGCGGCTGTATACTCCCTGATATATAGTGTATACTGACCACACGTTATACACAGGAGCGGCTGTACACTCCCTGATATATAGCATATACTGACAGCACGATATACACAGGAGTGGCTGTATACTCCCTGATATATAGCATATACTGACAGCACGATATACACAGGAGCGGCTGTACACTCCCTGATATATAGCATATACTGACAGCACGTTATAGACAGGAGCGGCTGTACACTCCCTGATATATAGTGTATACTGACAGCACGATATACACAGGAGCGGCTGTACACTCCCTGATATATAGTGTATACTGACAGCACGATATACACAGGAGCGGCTGTATACTCCCTGATATATAGTGTATACTGACAGCACGATATACACAGGAGCGGCTGTACACTCCCTGATATATAGTGTATACTGCCGGCACATTATACACAGGAGCGGCTGTACACTCCCTGATATATAGTGTATACTGACCACACGTTACACACAGGAGCGGCTGTATACTCCCTGATATATAGTGTATACTGCCGGCACATTATACACAGGAGTGGCTGTATACTCCCTGATATATAGCATATACTGACAGCACGATATACACAGGAGCGGCTGTACACTCCCTGATATATAGTGTATACTGACCACACGTTACACACAGGAGCGGCTGTATACTCCCTGATATATAGTGTATACTGCCGGCACATTACACACAGGAGCGGCTGTATACTCCCTGATATATAGTGTATACTGACCGCACGTTATACACAGGAGCGGCTGTACACTCCCTGATATATAGTGTATACTGACAGCACGATATACACAGGAGCGGCTGTACACTCCCTGATATATAGTGTATACTGCCGGCACATTACACACAGGAGCGGCTGTATACTCCCTGATATATAGTGTATACTGCCGGCACATTACACACCGGAGCGGCTGTATACTCCCTGATATATAGTGTATACTGACTGCACGTTGTACACAGGAGCGGCTGTACACTCCCTGATATATAGTGTATACTGACAGCACGATATACACAGGAGCGGCTGTATACTCCCTGATATATAGTGTATACTGACGGCACGTTATACACAGGAGCGGTTGTATACTCCCTGATATATAGCATATACTAACCGCACGAAATACACAGGAGCGGCTGTACACTCCCTGATATATAGTGTATACTGACAGCACGATATACACAGGAGCGGCTGTACACTCCCTGATATATAGTGTATACTGCCGGCACATTATACACAGGAGCGGCTGTACACTCCCTGATATATAGTGTATACTGACAGCACGATATACACAGGAGCGGCTGTACACTTCCTGATATATAGTGTATACTGACCACACGTTATACACAGGAGCGGCTGTACACTCCCTGATATATAGTGTATACTGACAGCACGTTATACACAGGAACGGCTGTACACTCCCTGATATATAGTGTATACTGACAGCACGATATACACAGGAGCGGCTGTACACTTCCTGATATATAGTGTATACTGACCACACGTTATACACAGGAGCGGCTGTACACTCCCTGATATATAGCATATACTGACAGCACGATATACACAGGAGTGGCTGTATACTCCCTGATATATAGCATATACTGACAGCACGATATACACAGGAGCGGCTGTACACTCCCTGATATATAGCATATACTGACAGCACGTTATAGACAGGAGCGGCTGTACACTCCCTGATATATAGTGTATACTGACAGCACGATATACACAGGAGCGGCTGTACACTCCCTGATATATAGTGTATACTGACAGCACGATATACACAGGAGCGGCTGTATACTCCCTGATATATAGTGTATACTGACAGCACGATATACACAGGAGCGGCTGTACACTCCCTGATATATAGTGTATACTGCCGGCACATTATACACAGGAGCGGCTGTACACTCCCTGATATATAGTGTATACTGCCGGCACATTATACACAGGAGCGGCTGTACACTCCCTGATATATAGTGTATACTGACCACACGTTACACACAGGAGCGGCTGTATACTCCCTGATATATAGTGTATACTGCCGGCACATTATACACAGGAGTGGCTGTATACTCCCTGATATATAGCATATACTGACAGCACGATATACACAGGAGCGGCTGTACACTCCCTGATATATAGTGTATACTGACCACACGTTACACACAGGAGCGGCTGTATACTCCCTGATATATAGTGTATACTGCCGGCACATTACACACAGGAGCGGCTGTATACTCCCTGATATATAGTGTATACTGACCGCACGTTATACACAGGAGCGGCTGTACACTCCCTGATATATAGTGTATACTGACAGCACGATATACACAGGAGCGGCTGTACACTCCCTGATATATAGTGTATACTGCCGGCACATTACACACAGGAGCGGCTGTATACTCCCTGATATATAGTGTATACTGCCGGCACATTACACACAGGAGCGGCTGTATACTCCCTGATATATAGTGTATACTGACTGCACGTTGTACACAGGAGCGGCTGTACACTCCCTGATATATAGTGTATACTGACAGCACGATATACACAGGAGCGGCTGTATACTCCCTGATATATAGTGTATACTGACGGCACGTTATACACAGGAGCGGTTGTATACTCCCTGATATATAGCATATACTAACCGCACGAAATACACAGGAGCGGCTGTACACTCCCTGATATATAGTGTATACTGACAGCACGATATACACAGGAGCGGCTGTACACTCCCTGATATATAGTGTATACTGCCGGCACATTATACACAGGAGCGGCTGTACACTCCCTGATATATAGCATATACTGACAGCACGATATACACAGGAGCGGCTGTACACTCCCTGATATATAGTGTATACTGCCGGCACATTATACACAGGAGCGGCTGTACACTCCCTGATATATAGCATATACTGACAGCACGATATACACAGGAGCGGCTGTACACTCCCTGATATATA
Organism: Ranitomeya imitator; assembly: GCF_032444005.1. Classification (NCBI taxonomy): domain Eukaryota; kingdom Metazoa; phylum Chordata; class Amphibia; order Anura; family Dendrobatidae; genus Ranitomeya; species Ranitomeya imitator. Next base: position 7,917,727 of record NC_091290.1, on the reverse strand, counting down.
GTGTATACTGCCGGCACATTATACACAGGAGCGGCTGTATACTCCCTGATATATAGCGTATACTGCCGGCACATTATACACAGGAGCGGCTGTACACTCCCTGATATATAGTGTATACTGACCGCACGTTATACACAGGAGTGGCTGTACACTCCCTGATATATAGTGTATACTGACGGCACGTTATACACAGGAGCGGCTGTACACTCCCTGATATATAGTGTATACTGACCGCACGTTATACACAGGAGCGGCTGTACACTCCTGGTATATAGTGTATACTGACCGCACGTTATACACAGGAGTGGCTGTACACTCCCTGATATATAGTGTATACTGACGGCACGTTATACACAGGAGCGGCTGTATACTCCCTGATATATAGTGTATACTGACGGCACGTTATACACAGGAGCGGCTGTATACTCCCTGATATATAGTGTATACTGACGGCACGTTATACACAGGAGCGGCTGTATACTCCCTGATATATAGTGTATACTGACGGCACGTTATACACAGGAGCGGCTGTACACTCCTGGTATATAGTGTATACTGACGGCACGTTATACACAGGAGCGGCTATACACTCCCTGATATATAGTGTATACTGCCGGCACATTATACACAGGAGCGGCTGTACACTCCCTGATATATAGTGTATACTGCCGGCACATTATACACAGGAGCGGCTGTACACTCCCTGATATATAGTGTATACTGCCGGCACATTATACACAGGAGTGGCTGTACACTCCCTGATATATAGTGTATACTGCCGGCACGATATACACAGGAGCGGCTGTACACTCCCTGATATATAGTGTATACTGACCGCACGTTATACACAGGAGCGGCTGTACACTCCTGGTATATAGTGTATACTGACCGCACGTTATACACAGGAGTGGCTGTACACTCCCTGATATATAGTGTATACTGACGGCACGTTATACACAGGAGCGGCTGTATACTCCCTGATATATAGTGTATACTGACGGCACGTTATACACAGGAGCGGCTGTACACTCCTGGTATATAGTGTATACTGACCGCACGTTATACACAGGAGTGGCTGTACACTCCCTGATATATAGTGTATACTGACGGCACGTTATACACAGGAGCGGCTGTACACTCCCTGATATATAGTGTATACTGACGGCACGTTATACACAGGAGCGGCTGTACACTCCTGGTATATACTGTATACTGACAGCTTTTTGTACACTCCTCATTGTCTCATTCGCTACAGGTCAGTGGCTACCTCAACCTGCTGGCCAACACCATCGATAACTTCACCCACGGCATGGCGGTGGCCGGCAGCTTTCTGGTCAGTAGGAAGGTGAGTGTGAAGAAGCTTTGCTGGGGTTGGTCCTTCTTGGCTGCGGAGTCTTTGTCTTCATTGTGCCGTTCCTCTGTTCTTCCACCTGGAGATATAGTTGTGTGTTCACGTGACATTATTCTTCCAGGTGGGAATTCTGACAACGGTGGCCATCCTGTTACACGAGATTCCCCATGAGGTCAGTGCGGCGCTGTGATCCGGCGATCCTCCATGCTCTCCCCTTCTGCACCTCTCTAATACTCTGCTCCTCTTACAGGTTGGGGATTTCGCTATTCTCCTCCGTGCCGGGTTCGATCGCTGGAGCGCGGCCAAGATGCAGCTGATGACTGCGATGGGAGGGATCCTGGGAGCCGGATTCTCTGTCTGCGCTCAGTCACCCAAGGGAGCCGGTAAGTGTGAATGGCGTTTGTGTGAGCGAAGGGTTAAGTGAGCCCCAAAAGGAAGAACTCTGGGTCATCTGTGCTGCGTACGGTGTCGGCCTACACGGTGTCGGCCTACGCGCTGCATACGTTGTCGGCCTATGCGCTGCATGCGGTGTCGGCCTATGGGCTGCATACGTTGTCGGCCTACGCGCTGCGTACCATGTCGGCCTACGCGCTGCGTACCATGTCGGCCTACGCGCTGCGTACCATGTCGGCCTACGCGCTGCGTACCATGTCGGCCTACGCGCTGCGTACCATGTCGGCCTACGCGCTGCGTACCATGTCGGCCTACGCGCTGCGTACCATGTCGGCCTACGCGCTGCGTACCATGTCGGCCTACGCGCTGCGTACCATGTCGGCCTACGCGCTGCGTACCATGTCGGCCTACGCGCTGCGTACCATGTCGGCCTACGCGCTGCGTACCATGTCGGCCTACGCGCTGCGTACCATGTCGGCCTACGCGCTGCGTACCATGTCGGCCTACGCGCTGCGTACCATGTCGGCCTACGCGCTGCGTACCATGTCGGCCTACGCGCTGCGTACCATGTCGGCCTACGCGCTGCGTACCATGTCGGCCTACGCGCTGCGTACCATGTCGGCCTACGCGCTGCGTACCATGTCGGCCTACGCGCTGCGTACGACGTCGGCCTACGCGCAGCGTACCATGTCGGCCTACGCGCTGCGTACGATGTCGGCCTACGCGCTGCGTACGATGTCGGCCTACGCGCTGCGTACGATGTCGGCCTACGCGCTGCGTACGATGTCGGCCTACGCGCTGCGTACGTTGTCGGCCTACGCGCTGCGTGCGGTGTTCCGCCGTAAGTCGCACAAAGGGTCCGCCACTGGCAACGTCGTAGGTGTCCGTCACGGGCTGCTGAAAAGCTGCACATTCTCAAACCTCTGTCCTGGACAATCCATTTCCAGTGCAGCCATTTTTTTCTGCCCTTATTTTTTCCTCCCCTTCTAAGAGCCTTTACGTGGACTCGGCCACACGAGATCTTGTGTTTTTTATGGGATGAGTTATAGATTTAACAGCACAATTTAAAAAACAATTCCTGTATTTCCACATTCTTTTTTCCCTCGGCACCTAAGGTTACAGTTGTGGTTGTCGGCTGGACAATATACGCTTGCACCTGATATGCGGGGGTCTGTGAGAGAGTGCGACCTTCTGTATTAGACCCAACGGTTCGAAGACAAAATTAATAAGAGGGGATCCAACTTTTGTAAGTTTTGGGCATTTTTTTTAAACAATGACTGCACAAGCTCTAAGACAATAGCTGGTCTGTTTCCAGCCGGATCCAGCGGTGACGCTCCAGCCGTCCTTCTGTCCTTTGTGTATAATCGGTCTGGCAGCCCGTCGGTGACTTTGGCGGTCACGTGCCTCCCTGCCGCTGTCATGGCTTTCGTCTCTGAGCGGTAATGCCGGTGGTGCAGCGTGAGGCCTCGTCAGTCATTCTAAACAAAAAGAGAAACAATGAATCATGGAGCAGAAAAAAGGTTTTGTTTTTTTGGGGGGGTCGGCTAACCTTTGTAGTTGTTTTTAAAGTTATGATAAAAGTTGGATCAGAATGACTGAAATCCAGCACATAGGGCAGGTAACGGGGGCATTCACTCCTCTTCTCCGCCCGCCTCATCGCACTTCTCGCTGTTGTATGTTGTTGCTCCTTCCCACCTGGCGGCCGGAGTCTTTCCTGTGCACAGATGATACAGACATTATATATACATTACTGATCGCCTTTATTCCCGCACAGGTGAAGCCGTGGCCTGGATTTTACCGTTCACGTCGGGCGGGTTCCTGTACATCGCGCTGGTTAATGTGCTGCCAGACCTGTTGGAAGAGAAAAGCACGAGGTATGTGCACGTGTAGTGTGATGGCGCCCGGTCCAGGGTAAAGACTAATGGTCGTCACTGACAATGATATTTCCAGGCTTCCTGACATCGGAGCTTTCATAGCTGGAGACCAGGAATATTTGGGAAGACGGGTGTCCATTATTACAAGGCCTCTAATCTGAGATGAGGATCAGACACTAACGGGTTAATGGGATGTGGACTTGTATAAAGGTTATCGCCTGATTTTAATCCCTCCGTCTGTCCACATCTGAGCGTCTGCGTCCACATGGATTGGATGTGCGGCAAATTCCCCGACAAAATCGTTAAATCCACGTCCGCACTCCTAGGAAGATTGTGGTGCAGACTTTCAGGCCAGTCCCTTTTTTATGCAATCTTAACGAAATTTCTGCTGCGGATGAGAACAACTATTGACCTGTGCTGCGGACCCGACCTCTGCGCCACGGCGTTGTGTTGCTGTTATTCACCATTTTCCATGAAAAGTACTAAAAGGAACCTGTCAGCAGATTTACGCTGCCGAGCCACAGGCAGGAAGAATCCTGGCCCGCTGCACAAATACTGTCCATAGTCGGGGATGAGACTGGTCTGGTGCCTCCCCAGATGCGTCTTCCCAGCACCTCTGCAGGTGATTGACAGGTCTCTTGCACAGTGATAGACTTGTACCATCCGGGGAGGTGCAGGCCGAGCCCCATTCCCAGATCTGTACTGTGTATTTTCTTGGAACATTTTGGAGAACAACCGGCTCTCATTCTTCCTGTCTGTAGTTTGGGCATCAAGAGTCTGCAGGCAGGTTCCCTTTAAGTCCACAGTATCGGCAGCATTTGTGCTGTGTTAACCGAAACGATATCCGTGTAAATTAGTGTTATTACCGCTGAAAATTTGGTGAAGGCTTTCTACTAAGGAGATTTTGCAGGAATCCCTTCTCATAGGGACTTGCTCTTAGCTTTCTTCTACGTACGCTGAACAGGGAGGTGAGAAAATGCCGATGTCTCCCTTAGCAGCTCTTGTCCCCAGAGAACAGTAGGATTAGGCATGTGGACAACCATCAGCCCCATCCTCTCTCCAGCATTTGTATAGAGTCAGGATGTTGGATCTTGTTCAGCTGACATCTTCGTAGCTCCACATTCACACTCTGCTGGAAACGTCTCCACAGTTGTCATTAGCTTCCGTGTTATGAGTACTGTGGATCTGCGGCCCGGTCAGCACCGTTTCTACAAACCCTACAGACTGGCCGGTCTGTGCCGAGGCTGCTGTAATCACACTTCTTGATTAGCAATTTCTCTGTTCAGATAGTAGCCGCTGGTAATTCCCTACTGGGATTTTGTATCTCTACCTGCACCTGTGGCCGACATTGTTTCCTTCCACTCCTCATATCTGGGTGTGATGAGCATAGCCCGAGACCGTGGCGCTCAGCCCTGATATAGTTATGGTCTCTTGTACACAGTTCTCCATTATGTGCCTCCTTTCCGTCCAGTGTTTGTGTCAGACTATGCTTTCTGTGTCCTCTCCCAGGAACTCCCTGATCCAAGTCCTCCTGATTAGCTGTGGGATCGCTGTGATGACCGTCCTGTCCTTAATGGTGGAGTGACCTCAGCGTTGTGTCATCCGAGAGCCGACGACCTGCGCTGCCAGACATGGGATATCCGCACATGAAACGTCCCTGCCGGCATAGACACGTGTGATCATTCATGGCGTCCTCCCCTGGACACGGCACCATCTGCCTGGAGGAGAACGTGCCGAGTTTCGTTACATTCTTTATTCATGGCCTTGCCTTGTGCCTCATTTTGTGGTCTTCTCCGTGCAATGCTGTGTCTCCTATAGCTTCCATATGTCCCGCTGCTTCTTCCCCGCAGCTTGTCTGTTCGCATACACGCCCGCCTTTATGTTCCTGTGTGTCCAGCTTTTCCGTTTTTATGTTTGTGTCCACAGTCTGTGGACTTGGGTGAGATCTGCAGGTGCTGAAGGAGGAGCTGGCAACCCGATCCTTCCTCCGTGCAGAGATCTGCAGGTACTGAAGGAGGAGCCGGCGACCCGATCCTTCCTCCGTGCAGAGATCTGCAGATACTGAAGAAGGAGCCGGCGACCCGATCCTTCCTCTGTGCAGAGATCTGCAGATACTGAAGGAGGAGCCGGCGACCCGATCCTTCCTCCGTGCAGAGATCAGGTACTGAAGGAGGAGCCGGCGACCCGATCCTTCCTCTGTGCAGAGATCTGCAGATACTGAAGGAGGAGCCGGCGACCCGATCCTTCCTCCGTGCAGAGATCAGGTACTGAAGGAGGAGCCGGCGACCCGATCCTTCCTCCGTGCAGAGATCTGCAGATACTGAAGAAGGAGCCGGCGACCCGATCCTTCCTCCGTGCAGAGATCTGCAGATACTGAAGGAGGAGCCGGCGACCCGATCTTTCCTCTGTGCAGAGATCAGGTACTGAAGAAGGAGCCGGCGAACCGATCCTTCCTCTGTGCAGAGATCTGCAGATACTGAAGGAGGAGCCGGCGACCCGATCCTTCCTCCGTGCAGAGATCAGGTACTGAAGGAGGAGCCGGCGACCCGATCTTTCCTCTGTGCAGAGATCAGGTACTGAAGAAGGAGCCGGCGACCCGATCCTTCCTCTGTGCAGAGATCTGCAGATACTGAAGGAGGAGCCGGTGACCCGATCCTTCCTCCGTGCAGAGATCTGCAGGTACTGAAGGAGGAGCCGGCGACCCGATCCTTCCTCCGTGCAGAGATCTGCAGGTACTGAAGGAGGAGCCGGCGACCCGATCCTTCCTCTGTGCAGAGATCTGCAGATACTGGAGGAGGAGTCGGCGACCCGATCCTTCCTCCGTGCAGAGATCTGCAGGTACTGAAGGAGGAGCCGGCGACCCGATCCTTCCTCCGTGCAGAGATCTGCAGGTACTGAAGGAGGAGCCGGCGACCCGATCCTTCCTCTGTGCAGAGATCTGCAGATACTGAAGGAGGAGCCGGCGACCCGATCCTTCCTCCGTGCAGAGATCTGCAGGTACTGAAGGAGGAGCCGGCGACCCGATCCTTCCTCCGTGCAGAGATCTGCAGATACTGAAGAAGGAGCCGGCGACCCGATCCTTCCTCTGTGCAGAGATCTGCAGATACTGAAGGAGGAGCCGGCGACCCGATCCTTCCTCCGTGCAGAGATCTGCAGGTACTGAAGGAGGAGCCGGCGACCCGATCCTTCCTCCGTGCAGAGATCTGCAGATACTGAAGGAGGAGCCGGCGACCCGATCCTTCCTCTGTGCAGAGATCTGCAGATACTGAAGGAGGAGCCGGCGACCCGATCCTTCCTCCGTGCAGAGATCAGGTACTGAAGGAGGAGCCGGCGACCCGATCCTTCCTCTGTGCAGAGATCTGCAGATACTGAAGGAGGAGCCGGCGACCCGATCCTTCCTCCGTGCAGAGATCAGGTACTGAAGGAGGAGCCGGCGACCCGATCTTTCCTCTGTGCAGAGATCAGGTACTGAAGAAGGAGCCGGCGACCCGATCCTTCCTCTGTGCAGAGATCTGCAGATACTGAAGGAGGAGCCGGCGACCCGATCCTTCCTCCGTGCAGAGATCTGCAGGTACTGAAGGAGGAGCCGGCGACCCGATCCTTCCTCCGTGTAGAGATCTGCAGATACTGAAGGAGGAGCCGGCGACCCGATCCTTCCTCTGTGCAGAGATCTGCAGATACTGAAGGAGGAGCTGGCGACCCGATCCTTCCTCCGTGCAGAGATCAGGTACTGAAGGAGGAGCCGGCGACCCGATCTTTCCTCTGTGCAGAGATCAGGTACTGAAGAAGGAGCCGGTGACCCGATCCTTCCTCTGTGCAGAGATCTGCAGATACTGAAGGAGGAGCCGGCGACCCGATCCTTCCTCCGTGTAGAGATCTGCAGATACTGAAGGAGGAGCCGGCGACCCGATCCTTCCTCCGTGTAGAGATCTGCAGATACTGAAGGAGGAGCCGGCGACCCGATCATTCCTCCGTGCAGAGATCAGGTACTGAAGAAGGAGCCGGCGACCCGATCCTTCCTCCGTGTAGAGATCTGCAGATACTGAAGGAGGAGCCGGCGACCCGATCCTTCCTCCGTGCAGAGATCTGCAGATACTGAAGGAGGAGCCGGCGACCCGATCCTTCCTCCGTGCAGAGATCAGGTACTGAAGAAGGAGCCGGCGACCCGATCCTTCCTCCGTGCAGAGATCTGCAGGTACTGAAGGAGGAGCCGGCGACCCGATCCTTCCTCCGTGCAGAGATCTGCAGGTACTGAAGGAGGAGCCGGCGACCCGATCCTTCCTCCGTGTAGAGATCTGCAGATACTGAAGGAGGAGCCGGCGACCCGATCCTTCCTCCGTGCAGAGATCAGGTACTGAAGAAGGAGCCGGCGACCCGATCCTTCCTCCGTGCAGAGATCTGCAGGTACTGAAGGAGGAGCCGGCGACCCGATCCTTCCTCCGTGCAGAGATCTGCAGGTACTGAAGGAGGAGCCGGCGACCCGATCCTTCCTCCGTGTAGAGATCTGCAGATACTGAAGGAGGAGCCGGCGACCCGATCCTTCCTCCGTGCAGAGATCAGGTACTGAAGGAGGAGCCGGCGACCCGATCCTTCCTCCCTGCAGAGATCAGGTACTGAAGGAGGAGCCGGCGACCCGATCCTTCCTCCGTGCAGAGATCTGCAGATACTGAAGGAGGAGCCGGCGACCCGATCCTTCCTCCCTGCAGAGATATTTTCTTATACAGTGTTATATGGACAATGCCTGAGTGCACACTCCGCAGGCTCACCAAGGTACTGTCCCGGATATTCTTCATTGACTCTTCAGAACCACTGATGTTTTACATGTTTTTTTTTTAACAGTTTGAAAGCAATAATAATATAGAGAGGGGGGTCCGGTGTCTGCAGGGAGACCATCAATGCAATGCATCCCCTGCTGGGCAGGAAGCCGGCCTGCACCTTTTATCCTTCTGTCATTTTTAGGTCCAAAATTTAGCACAGATTATTTTCTTGTTCTATTTTTTTCGGCTTGTATATGACCTTTGATAAAACGTCATTCTCTTTTATACTACTTCCATACGCAGCAGATTTTCCACCTGTAAATTTGGATGGAAAATCAGTTGAAGTGTCCGCCCGTCTGGACTAATCCTTAAGGAGGGGATATTTGTAGCCACCAAGAACAAAGACTTCTGCGAGGGGCCATTGTGCAGCCGTAGAGTACGAGTGTCCTAAGGCGCTGTGCACACAGTTTGGGATCAGCGTTGAGAAATGCTTTAAAATTCCTAAATAACCGTTTCTGTTGTATTTGCTCCTTTTGGATCATCTCTTCTTAGACTTGTGCATTGTGTTGTTCCTCTGCTATTCTTCCTGGTAATGTATAAATACGTGGATACCTGGGACGTCCTGTTCGCCTTTTGCAGTATGTTTCTGCGCACTTACAGCGCCCCACTCAGGGACGAGTGGAATCCACAAGCGGGATGGTAATGTATTCATAAATTTCCAGGAGCAATAACCGAGGAACATCAGAGTCTAAGAAAAGAGTTTTCAGAATTATTAATTGGTCATACAAGTATTTACGAAAACAATGTCATGTGACCTGACGGGGCTTTTTTTTTTTAAGGGGTTTCTTAGCCAACTTTTTTATTTTATTTTTTTTTAAACTGGTCAGAATGGTGTAAAATTCAGCAATCCCCTGGCACTTTTGTTCCTGGTTTCCCTCCAGTCTCTATACTTCTGCTTCGTCTGAATGGACATGAGACCACAACAACCAATCACAGGCCACGGCAGTGACAACATGCAGTGATTGGCTGCAGAGGTCACGTGTCTGTCCAGACAAAGCAGGGAGTACAGAGACCAGTAGGGGCCCCCGAATGTGTCAGAACAGGAGCAGTGGGGGATCGGTAAGGTTAGAATTACTGCTTTTATTATTTTACACCCTAAGCAAACTGGCCGGACACCCCCCTTTAAGGTTCCACTTATTCCTTTAATCTGCGTATACGTTTTATATGGTGGTCACATGGAGCAATGGGCATAAGACAAATCCGAGTTAGACCCCAGTGAAGGAGGAGTGAGCGAGACGGACCCCCTGCCACAACCCGGTGATAGATCTGTGTATATATGTATAGAGAGACAGTTTTTACAAGAGTTGGAATAGATCTAATTTTGCATTCTTCTTTATGTGGAGAGATTTATTATATTCTTTTGCATGAGATCTTAAAATAATAATAAATACTTTTCTATTTATTCATGATAAAGACGTCTGGTCTCTGATTATCTTGCTTTGACTTTTAATCCAGCACCCACGAGACCCCAATTCCTGCTAATCCGGCCTGTGAAATAAACAGTCCTAAATGATTTGGGAGGAGACAACTTTGAGGCAAATGTTTTTTGTTTAATGAATTTTCGGCAAAAAAAAAAAATATTTATTTTTAATCGGGTTTAATTAAAAAAAAATTGGAGTATTTTTCTTCATCATCTTCTATTTGTCATTGCAGATAGACTGCAGAATGAGATACCAGTGATGAGTCAGTGAGCTCGTACTCTGGTCTGTAACACTTATCTATCTTCTCCATCCTCTGTGTATCTCTGTACATATCAAAATGCATAATGAGTTACCAGTGATTCATTAGTGAACTCGTTATGAGGCTTATCTATTTTCTCCTATGTATCACATTACATAGCAAACAAGGGGGAGATTATTGAGAAGCAGAAACACCCACATCATGCAGCAGTTTTCTAGATAACTTGGAAATGGATTCACAGCTACACCTCTCTGTACTGCTGTATAAAGTCCCCTATGCTGTCACTTTACTGTAAATGTTTATTTTAACCCAGAACTGGATTCACAACTACACTTCTCAGTACTGCTGTATAACGTCCTCCTTGCTGCTGCTTCTAGATAGTGTTTATCTCATCCCAGTGTTTGATTCATATCTATTTTTCTCAACCCTGCTATATATTGGCCTCAATGCTGATTTATTTCTAGTAATTGTTTATCTCACCAAATTAGTGAATTCAGAACCAGAGGTTAGTAATGCTGCTTTCTCAGTGCTGGATTTACAGTCACACAGCTCAGTACTGCTGCATAATGTCCTCTATGTTGCTGCTTCTCATCATGTGGGGACAGAACAGCAGGAATCAATCATATCTGTGTGCTGTGTATGGGAGACCTCATAGTAACTAGTCTTCACCCATTGAGCACCGTGTAACTGAATATTACAGTAAGAGCCTGCAAAGGTGAAAACTGGTGAAAGTGAAAAATATAAGCCACATAATGGGCAAAAATAGTGCTGCTACTCGTGTACACACACAACAGCTTATTTTTAACAGTCACTTAAAATGACGGATCGGCTTTAGAAACAAAAATCCAACATTTTTAATGAAAACCATTTACAAAAATATTTCTAACCCCAAAATACATGCATTTAAGTCACAAAAAATAAAAATATGCCGCTAAGGTCCTGGATCAGAACCATATGGCAGCCTGCCTAAAGCAACAGCGCCCTTCCTGTATATAGGCTATACCCGGAATCACAGCTTGCTTAAAAAGTGAATAGGGCTGTAATACACAAGCCATGGACGGGTGCGGGATACAACATAATTCATGTTTTTATACCTAATGTAATTTTTTTTAGCTTTGTAAAAAAATGAATGAATTTCACGGTGAACGATCCCAGTCCTGCATTTATCCTCCCCTGCGGAGATATTTCATTTTTCACCCCGGACATTTAATGACCGTTATTTCCGTGTTGGCGTACTTGGCGGCTGGTTTATGGATGTATTTAGTCATGGAGTCGTGGCTTCTACTAGCCGTTTATAACCAGGCATCGTTTCTCGCCTCTGGGGGGCAATTTTGAGGTGTTTTATTTTAACGTGCCGGCTTTTAAGGACCTTGTTCCGCTGTGCTGAAGCCGCCAGAGACTTTTAGGCTTATTTTTCCTTTATAGTCAATGACGCATATTTGGGCCTATAAATGAATTTGTCTTTTTTTTTTTTTTTAACAGATATTTGACATTAACAAACAGAATTGAGGCTTCTCCCATAACAGATTTGCGTTTTATATTAGTTAATATACTGCAAATAGCTTAGAAATTATGCAAACTATTAGACAGGCTTCATTAGCTGTGTGTAGGCCCGGGCTGTCGCTTAGCAACGGTGGGTATGGCTGAGGGTGACAGCTCTCTATTGTTATATGTGTGTAATTATGGCAGTCACCAGCACTGCCACTTATGGCTGCCAGGGTCAGGAAGATGGCGGCTGGGCCTCATTTCTGTATGACAGGAGATTTTTCCTGACAGAACTGTGGATGACAGTGGTGGAGATTTTGCTGCGTTTCTGCTCATTCTGATAAACGGATCATAGTGTTCATGGTTCACAATTTTGTCGCATCATTAACCCCTCCACACTACTCAATTTTTCCTTTTTGGGATTTTAGATTTTTTTACTCCCCTTCTAAGAACCATAACAATGTATCTGTCGCCATCGCAATATGAGGTTTTGTTATTGGTTTGCTTAACACCGTTTATTTTATCATATAACATACTGAAAACATGGAAACAATTCCAACTGCATTAAAATAGTGAAAAACATGCAATTCCACCAGTTTGTTTGTTTTTTTCTTTTTTTTTGGGTGGGTGGGTTTGTTTCTATTTTATGTTTTTTGGGGGGTGCGTACAGTGTTTTAAACACTTTTTTTATTGCCTTTTTGGTGAAATGCAGTCACCAAAACTTTTAATTTTTCTTTATGGCATTTCCCGTTCAGGTTAAATAGTTTCCTCTAAGGCTATGTGCACACGTTGCGGATTTTGCTGCGGATCCGCAGCAGTTTCCCATGAGTTTACAGTACAATGTAAACATATGGGAAACCAAAAACGCTGTGCCCATGCTGCGGAAAAAATGCGCGGAAACGCAGCGTTTTATTTTCCGCAGCATGTCAATTCTTTGTGCGGAATCCGCAGCGTTTTTACATCTTCTCCAATAGAAAACTGCAGATGTAAAACTGCAGCGGAATCCGCAAAAGAAAACGCAATAAATCCGCAGGAAAAACCGCAGCAGTTTTGCACTGCGGATTTATCAAATCTGCTGCGGAAAAATCGGCAGAGGAGCTCTATACGTGTGCACATACCCTAATGCTGCCTTAAAAGGTTATACATCATGGGGCTGGATGAACAACCGGTATATAACATCCATTTCCATTGCCCCCTGTGTATAACATCCAGCTCCATTGCCCCTCTTGTATAAAGTCTGGCCCTGTTGCCACCCCCCCCGGTGTATAATGTTCAGCTCCATTGCCTCCCTTGTATAATGTCTGACCCCATTTCCAAACCCTTTCCCCACCTTCGTGTAGTATAACATCCGGCTCCATTGCCCCCCCGTGTATAACGTCCGGCTCCATTGCCTCCCGTGTATATCTTCTGGCCCCATTTCCAAACCCCTTCCCTACCCCCGTGTATAACATCCGGCCCCATTGCCACCCCCCTTCCCTTGTATAATGTCCGGCTCCATTGCCCCCCGTGTATATCTTCTGGCCCCATTTCCGACCACCTTCCCTACCCCCGTGTATAACGTCCGGCCCCATTGACCCCCGGTGTATAACGTCTGGCCTCATTGCCTCCCTCCCAACCCCCCCCATGTATAACGTCCGCCTCCATTGGCCCCCGGTGTATAACGTCTGGCCCCATTGCCCAGGAGATGCATGATCTGCGAGAGTGGTCGTAAAGCACAATCGTTAAGCTCCCAGAAGAACCCCAACCCTAAAGTGTGGCACATATGTGTATAATGAGTGTAGCAGGTTCTGCTCCATGCAGTTACAGCAGCTATTGCTGCCTTGATGATAAATTAACATGGGCCAGATATGTTGCAAAACTCCTACAAAGGAAAATCCATAGCAAATTCACAGCAGCAAACTCCGCACCAGACAGGGGTAGCGCAGATTTCAGCTCCGGTGTTGTACTGTAATGCTCAGTGGAAAGCAACAGCGATGACCCAGAGGATCCAGAAACCTGCTAAGGCTGCGGCTCCTGCCAGGGGGTGACACAGAGACTTCATCATTGATCGCTGTGACACGAGGTGCAGTAGGAGGTTCGTGGCTTTTTTTTTGCACATCTTCCCTGGAACACTGACAGACGGAGGGGTGAATGATATTAGCAGCTTGTATTAAACTGCTCTTTTAGAGACCGGGAGCTGCGGGTGAAGCTCGCTATAGCCGAATGCGCTCGCTCAGTTTTGGATCCGTCTGGAAATTCTCAAAATAGCTTAAAAAGTGTGAAGGAAGATATCGATGAAGAAAACGAATGACGAGCCAAATATGCAAGTGCAGAGCGGCAATGGCTGACGACAAATGCAAATTCCAAAATCCTACATCTCATAATAGGAGAAGCAAAATTAGGGCCAATAAAAAATGTGTAATTATATTTGGGCTTTTCAGGGTGAAATGTGTGACTGGGGCATAAATAAACGTCCTGCTGAGCCCCAATATTGAATCTGTAGCCTATCATGTGCCATTGAGCTCTAAAACGGCACTCACTGATGTCAGAAGATACGGGATAGGTGCTATACCAAAAGTTAGTCCAATGTCTGGTACATGGGAGTCATTGTAGTTGGCACCATGGGTCTTTGGCTGATGGCTGGTACTTGGTGGACATTGTAGTTGACATCAAGGACTGCTTTATCTGATGGATGCTACTTGGTAGGCATTGTAGTTGGCACCGTCGGTCTAATAATTGATGGCTGGTACTAGGGAGTCATTGTAGTTGGCACCTTAGGCTTTTGGCTGATGTCTGGTACTTGGAGGACATTGTAGTTGGCATCAGAGACTGCTTTATCTGATGGATGGTACTTGTTGGGCATTGTAGTTGGCACCGTGGGTCTAATAATTGATGGCTGGTACTAGGGAGTCATTGTAGTTGGCACCTTAGGCTTTTGGCTGATGTCTGGTACTTGGAGGACATTGTAGTTGGCATCAGATACTGCTTTATCTGATGGATGGTACTTGTTGAACATTGTAGTTGGCACAGTGGGTCTAATAACTGATGCCTGGTACTAGGGAGTCGTTATAGTTGACACCGTAGGTCTTTGGCTGATGGTTGGTACTTGGTGGACATTGTAGTTGGCATCATGGACTGCTTTGTCTGATGGTCGTACTTGGGTGGAATCTTCTTGCTACTGGAGAGAAGTTGGTTTACACCATGTGTCATGTCCTACATCTTCCTCCTTTTATATGATTTTTATAATATCATTTACAGTTGCCACTTTGGACTATGGATTCTTGGTCCCATACTTGGTTATTTTTTCAGTAATGACCACGTATGGGATTAACAAGGCTACGGTTACGTGGATTCATAACTGACTCAGTGATCGTACTCGAAGAGTGGTAATAAATGGTTGCACATCCAATTGGAAGAGTGTTTCAAGTGGGTACCACAAGGCTCTGTTCTGGCCCCAGTGTTACAAGTGGGGACCACAAGGCTCTGTCCTGGCTCCAGTGTTACAAGTGGGGACCACAAGGCTCTGTCCTGTCCCCAGTGTTACAAGTGGGGACCACAAGGCTCTGTCCTGGCTCCAGTGTTACAAGTGGGGACCACAAGGATCTGTCCTGGCTCCAGTGTTACAAGTGGGGACCACAAAGCTCTGTCCTGGCCCCAGTGTTACAAGTGGGGACCACAAGGCTCTTTCCTGGCCTCAGTGTTACAAGTGAGATACCACAAGGCTCTGTCCTGGCCCCAGTGTTACAAGTGGGGACCACAAGGCTCTGTCCTGGTTCCAGTGTTACAAGTGGGGACCACAAGGCTCTGTCCTGTCCCCAGTGTTACAAGTGGGGACCATAAGGCTCTGTCCTGGCCCCAGTGTTACAAGTGGGGACCACAAGGCTCTGTCCTGGCTCCAGTGTTACAAGTGGGGACCACAAGGCTCTGTCCTGGCTCCAGTGTTACAAGTGGGGGCCACAAGGCTCTGTCCTGTCCCCAGTGTTACAAGTGGGGTACCACAAGGCTCTGTCCTGGCCCCAGTGTTACAAGTGGGGTACCACAAGGCTCTGTCCTGGCCCCAGTGTTACAAGTGGGGACCACAAGGCTCTGTCTTGGCTCAAATGTTACAAGTGGTGACCACAAGGCTCTGTCCTGACCACAGTGTTACAAGTGGGGTACCATAAGGCTCTGTCCTGGCCCCAGTGTTACAAGTGGGGGACCACAAGGCTCTGTCCTGGCCCTAGTGTTACAAGTGGTGACCACAAGGCTCTGTCCTGGCTCCAGTGTTACTAGTGGGGACCACAAGGCTCTGTCCTGGCCCCAGTGTTACAAGTGGGGACCACAAGGCTCTGTCTTGGCTCCAATGTTACAAGTGGTGACCACAAGGCTCTGTCCTGACCACAGTGTTACAAGTGGGGTACCATAAGGCTCTGTCCTGGCCCCAGTGTTACAAGTGGGGGACCACAAGGCTCTGTCCTGGCCCTAGTGTTACAAGTGGTGACCACAAGGCTCTGTCCTGGCTCCAGTGTTACTAGTGGGGACCACAAGGCTCGGTCCTGGCCCCAGTGTTACAAGTGGGGACCACAAGGCTCTGTCTTGGCTCCAATGTTACAAGTGGTGACCACAAGGCTCTGTCCTGACCACAGTGTTACAAGTGGGGTACCATAAGGCTCTGTCCTGGCCCCAGTGTTACAAGTGGGGGACCACAAGGCTCTGTCCTGGCCCTAGTGTTACAAGTGGTGACCACAAGGCTCTGTCCTGGCTCCAGTGTTACTAGTGGGGACCACAAGGCTCTGTCCTGGCCCCAATGTTACAAGTGGGGACCACAAGGCTCTGTCCTGGCCCCAGTATTACAAGTGAGGACCACAAGGCTCTGTTCTGGCCCCAGTGATACAAGTGGGGACCACAAGGCTCTGTCCTGGCCCCAATGTTACAAGTGGGGACCACAAGCCTCTGTCCTGGCCCAAGGCTTACAAGTGGGGTACCACAAGGCTCTGTCCTGGCCTCAGTGTTACAAGTAAGGTACCACAAGGCTCTGTCCTGGCCTCAGTGGTGTTCAACATTTTTATAAATGATCTATATAAGAAAACTGAAGGTAAACTAATCAGATTTGCAGACGATGCAAAGCTAGGAGCAATAGCTAACACTACAGAAGACAGAGCAATGATCTAGATAAGCTTGAACAACGGGCAGCGACTAATAGAATGGTATTTAACAGGGAGAGATGCAAGATTCTATATCTGCGCAAGGAAAACGAAAGCTACATCTATACAATTGGAGGAGTAGAACTAAGCAACAGCATGTGTGAAAAAGACTTGGGTATAGTAATAGATCACAGGCTGCACATGAGTCAACAGTGTGATGCAGCAGCAAAAAAGGCAAACACAGTTCTAGGATGTATTAAGAGAAGCATAGTGTCTAGATCAGATAAATTACCCCCTCTACTCCTTCTTGGTCAGGCCTCATCTGGAATACTGTGTTCATTTCTGGGCACCACATTTTATAAAAGACATTGAAAAACTAGAGCAAGTTCAGAGAAGAGCGACCAGGATGGTGAGCGGATTGCAAAGTATGACCTACGAGGAATAGTTACAGGATCTGGGAATATTTAGCTGCAAAAAAGAAGACTAAGAGGAGACTTAATAGCTGTCTACAAATATCTGAAGGGCTGTCACAGTGTAGAGGGATCATCATTATTCTTATTTACACATGGAAACACGAGAAACAATGGAATGAAACTGAATGGGAGGAGACAGATTAGATATTAGAAAAAACTGACAGTGAGGGTGATCAATGAGTGGAACAGGCGGCCACGAGAGGTGGTGAGTTCTTCTTCAATGGAAGTCTTCACATAGAGGCTGGACAGACATCTATCTGAGATGGTTTTGTGACACCTGCATTGAGCAGGGGGTTGAACACGATGACCCCGGGGCTCCCTTCCATCTCTAACATTCTAGGATTTTCTTGGACTGACCTGAGGAAATAATCGCTGCCATAAGAAATAGACCCAAATGGGAAGTGATTGGCTCCAAAGTCACCTGAAATTCTGGTTGTCTTTGGGCCTTTGATGGTGTCAGGGCCCAGGCCCACCAGACTATCCCCCAGGACTCCGTCCATTTGTTCCTGCAATAGGGGGGCACATTGTTGAGTTTTCATGTCTTTCGCAGTGAACATTGAGACTTGTCTTTTGCTTGTTTAGATTTGTGGTAACTTTTATCATTAGCCTCGGTGTTTGTGTAATTGTGAATTGATCCGATCGATGGCATTAATTGCTCGTCCTCCAGATCACCGAGGCCTAAGTGTCCCCATTACAGATCTCATCACAAGGATTGATTTTCCAATACTCTATCGTTTACATGAGCATTTCAGCTGTGGTGGCCAAATGCCGGCCTCGCAGACCTCATCACCACGGAACGAGGGGCATTAAATGGGCAAATGCAGCTCAATAATATGTATGTGAACCCCTGTAAGGAGGGTGAACTGTGGGCGAACCACCATGTCCGTGAAATGGACTGTGCCTGAGGACGGAGATGAATTTATACAGTGTATGGAGAAAAGTATGTGCCCCCCACATCCTCCTCCGGGGGCTTCTCTGTCCTCATCTACATCCATAGACATTAATATGGAGAAAGTATGTGCCCCCCACATCCACCTCCTACATCCATAGACATTAATATGGAGAAAGTATGTGCCCCCCACATCCACCTCCTACATCCATAGACATTAATATGGAGAAAGTATGTGCCCCCCACATCCTCCTCCGGGGGCTTCTCTGTCCTCATCTACATCCATAGACATTAATATGGAGAAAGTATGTGCCCCCCACATCCACCTCCTACATCCATAGACATTAATATGGAGAAAGTATGTGCCCCCCACATCCACCTCCTACATCCATAGACATTAATATGGAGAAAGTATGTGCCCCCCACATCCACCTCCTACATCCATAGACATTAATATGGAGAAAGTATGTGCCCCCCACATCCACCTCCGGGGGCTTCTCTGTCCTCATCTACATCCATAGACATTAATATGGAGAAAGTATGTGCCCCCCACATCCACCTCAGGGGGCTTCTCTGTCCTCATCTACATCCATAGACATTAATATGGAGAAAGTATGTGTCCCCCACATCCACCTCCGGGGGCTTCTCTGTCCTCATCTACATCCATAGACATTAATATGGAGAAAGTATGTGCCCCCCACATCCACCTCAGGGGGCTTCTCTGTCCTCATCTACATAGTAACATAGTAACATAGTTAGTAAGGCCGAAAAAAGACATTTGTCCATCCAGTTCAGCCTATATTCCATCATAATAAATCCCCAGATCTACGTCCTTCTACAGAACCTAATAATTGTATGATACAATATTGTTCTGCTCCAGGAAGACATCCAGGCCTCTCTTGAACCCCTCGACTGAGTTCGCCATCACCACCTCCTCAGGCAAGCAATTCCAGATTCTCACTGCCCTAACAGTAAAGAATCCTCTTCTATGTTGGTGGAAAAACCTTCTCTCCTCCAGACGCAAAGAATGCCCCCTTGTGCCCGTCACCTTCCTTGGTATAAACAGATCCTCAGCGAGATATTTGTATTGTCCCCTTATATACTTATACATGGTTATTAGATCGCCCCTCAGTCGTCTTTTTTCTAGACTAAATAATCCTAATTTCGCTAATCTATCTGGGTATTGTAGTTCTCCCATCCCCTTTATTAATTTTGTTGCCCTCCTTTGTACTCTCTCTAGTTCCATTATATCCTTCCTGAGCACCGGTGCCCAAAACTGGACACAGTACTCCATGTGCGGTCTAACTAGGGATTTGTACAGAGGCAGTATAATGCTCTCATCATGTGTATCCAGACCTCTTTTAATGCACCCCATGATCCTGTTTGCCTTGGCAGCTGCTGCCTGGCACTGGCTGCTCCAGGTAAGTTTATCATTAACTAGGATCCCCAAGTCCTTCTCCCTGTCAGATTTACCCAGTGGTTTCCCGTTCAGTGTGTAATGGTGATATTGATTCCCTCTTCCCATGTGTATAACCTTACATTTATCATTGTTAAACCTCATCTGCCACCTTTCAGCCCAAGTTTCCAACTTATCCAGATCCATCTGTAGCAGAATACTATCTTCTCTTGTATTAACTGCTTTACATAGTTTTGTATCATCTGCAAATATCGATATTTTACTGTGTAAACCTTCTACCAGATCATTAATGAATATGTTGAAGAGAACAGGTCCCAATACCGACCCCTGCGGTAGCCCACTGGTCACAGCGACCCAGTTAGAGACTATACCATTTATAACCACCCTCTGCTTTCTATCACTAAGCCAGTTACTAACCCATTTACACACATTTTCCCCCAGACCAAGCATTCTCATTTTGTGTACCAACCTCTTGTGCGGCACGGTATCAAACGCTTTGGAAAAATCGAGATATACCACGTCCAATGACTCACCGTGGTCCAGCCTATAGCTTACCTCTTCATAAAAACTGATTAGATTGGTTTGACAGGAGCGATTTCTCATAAACCCATGCTGATATGGAGTTAAACAGTTATTCTCATTGAGATAATCCAGAATAACATCCCTCAGAAACCCTTCAAATATTTTACCAACAATAGAGGTTAGACTTACTGGCCTATAATCTCCAGGTTCACCATAGACATTAATATGGAGACAGTATGTGCCCCCCACATCCACCTCCGGGGGCTTCTGTGTCCTCATCTACATCCATAGACATTAATATGGAGAAAGTATGTGCCCCCCACATCCACCTCCGGGGGCTTCTCTGTCCTCATCTACATCCATAGACATTAATATGGAGACAGTATGTGCCCCCCACATCCACCTCCGGGGGCTTCTGTGTCCTCATCTACATCCATAGACATTAATATGGAGAAAAGTATGTGCCCCCCACATCCACCTCCGGGGGCTTCTCTGTCCTCATCTACATCCATAGACATTAATATGGAAAAAGTATGTGCCCCCCACATCCTCCTCCGGGGGCTTCACTGTCCTCATCTACATCCATAGACATTAATATGGAGAAAGTATGTGCCCCCCACATCCACCTCCGGGGGCTTCACTGTCCTCACCTATATCCATAGACATTAATATGGAGAAAGTATGTGCCCCCCACATCCTCCTCCGGGGGCTTCACTGTCCTCATCTACATCCATAGACATTAATATGGAAAAAGTATGTGCCCCCCACATCCTCCTCCGGGGGCTTCACTGTCCTCATCTACATCCATAGACATTAATATGGAGAAAGTATGTGCCCCCCACATCCACCTCCGGGGGCTTCACTGTCCTCACCTATATCCATAGACATTAATATGGAGAAAGTATGTGCCCCCCACATCCTCCTCCGGGGGCTTCACTGTCCTCATCTACATCCATAGACATTAATATGGAAAAAGTATGTGCCCCCCACATCCTCCTCCGGGGGCTTCACTATCCTCATCTACATCCATAGACATTAATATGGAGAAAAGTATGTGACCCCCACATCCTCCTCTGGGGGCTTCACTGTCCTCATCTACATCCATAGACATTAATATGGAGAAAGTATGTGCCCCCCACATCCACCTCCGGGGGCTTCTCTGTCCTCATCTACATCCATAGACATTAATATGGAGAAAGTATGTGCCCCCCACATCCTCCTCCGGGGGCTTCACTATCCTCATCTACATCCATAGACATTAATATGGAGAAAAGTATGTGCCCCCCACATCCTCCTCTGGGGGCTTCACTGTCCTCATCTACATCCATAGACATTAATATGGAGAAAGTATGTGCCCCCCACATCCTCCTCCGGGGGCTTCACTGTCCTCATCTACATCCATAGACATTAATATGGAGAAAGTATGTGCCCCCCACATCCTCCTCCGGGGGCTTCTCTGTCCTCATCTACATCCATAGACATTAATATGGAGACAGTATGTGCCCCCCACATCCACATCCGGGGACTTCACTATCCTCATCTACATCTATAGACATTAATATGGAGAAAGTATGTGCCCCCCACATCCTCCTCCGGGGGCTTCTCTATCCTCATCTACATCCATAGACATTAATATGGAGAAAGTATGTGCCCCCCACATCCACCTCCGGGGGCTTCTCTGTCCTCATCTACATCCACAGACATTAATATGGAGAAGTATGTGCCCCCCACATCCACCTCCGGGGGCTTCTCTGTCCTCATCTACATCCATAGACATTAATATGGAGAAAGTATGTGCCCCCCACATCCTCCTCCGGGGGCTTCTCTATCCTCATCTACATCCATAGACATTAATATGGAGAAAGTATGTGCCCCCCACATCCACCTCCGGGGGCTTCTCTGTCCTCATCTACATCCACAGACATTAATATGGAGAAGTATGTGCCCCCCACATCCACCTCCGGGGGCTTCACTGTCCTCATCTACATCCATAGACATTAATATGGAGAAAGTATGTGCCCCCCACATCCACCTCCGGGGGCTTCTCTGTCCTCATCTACATCCATAGACATTAATATGGAGACAGTATGTGCCCCCCACATCCACCTCCGGGGGCTTCTGTGTCCTCATCTACATCCATAGACATTAATATGGAGAAAGTATGTGCCCCCCACATCCTCCTCCGGGGGCTTCTCTGTCCTCATCTACATCCATAGACATTAATATGGAGAAAGTATGTGCCCCCCACATCCTCCTCCGGGGGCTTCACTGTCCTCATCTACATCCATAGACATTAATATGGAGAAAGTATGTGCCCCCCACATCCTCCTCCGGGGGCTTCTGTGTCCTCATCTACATCCATAGACATTAATATGGAGAAAGTATGTGCCCCCCACATCCACCTCCGGGGGCTTCTCTGTCCTCATCTACATCCATAGACATTAATATGGAGAAAGTATGTGCCCCCCACATCCTCCTCCGGGGGCTTCTCTGTCCTCATCTACATCCATAGACATTAATATGGAGAAAGTATGTGCCCCCCACATCCTCCTCCGGGGGCTTCACTGTCCTCATCTACATCCATAGACATTAATATGGAGAAAGTATGTTCCCCCACATCCTCCTCCGGGGGCTTCACTGTCCTCATCTACATCCATAGACATTAATATGGAGACAGTATGTGCCCCCCACATCCTCCTCCGGGGGCTTCACTGTCCTCATCTACATCCATAGATATTAATATGGAGACAGTATGTGCCCCCCACATCCACCTCTGGGGGCTTCTGTGTCCTCATCTACATCCATAGACATTAATATGGAGAAAGTATGTGCCCCCCACATCCTCCTCCGGGGGCTTCTCTGTCCTCATCTACATCCATAGACATTAATATGGAGAAAGTATGTGCCCCCCACATCCTCCTCCGGGGGCTTCTCTGTCCTCATCTACATCCATAGACATTAATATGGAGAAAGTATGTGCCCCCCACATCCTCCTCCGGGGGCTTCTCTGTCCTGATCTACATCCATAGACATTAATATGGAGACAGTATGTGCCCCCCACATCCTCCTCCGGGGGCTTCACTGTCCTCATCTACATCCATAGACATTAATATGGAGAAAGTATGTGCCCCCCACATCCTCCTCCGGGGGCTTCTCTGTCCTCATCTACATCCATAGACATTAATATGGAGAAAGTATGTGTCCCCCACATCCTCCTCCGGGGGCTTCACTATCCTCATCTACATCCATAGACATTAATATGGAGAAAAGTATGTGCCCCCCACATCCTCCTCCGGGGGCTTCACTGTCCTCACCTATATCCATAGACATTAATATGGAGACAGTATGTGCCCCCCACATCCTCCTCCGGGGGCTTCACTGTCCTCATCTACATCCATAGACATTAATATGGAGAAAGTATGTGCCCCCCACATCCACCTCCGGGGGCTTCTGTGTCCTCATCTACATCCATAGACATTAATATGGAGAAAGTATGTGCCCCCCACATCCACCTCCGGGGGCTTCTGTGTCCTCATCTACATCCATAGACATTAATATGGAGAAAGTATGTGCCCCCCACATCCTCCTCCGGGGGCTTCTCTGTCCTCATCTACATCCATAGACATTAATATGGAGACAGTATGTGCCCCCCACATCCTCCTCCGGGGGCTTCTCTGTCCTCATCTACATCTATAGACATTAATATGGAGAAAGTATGTGCCCCCCACATCCTCCTCCGGGGGCTTCTCTGTCCTCATCTACATCCATAGACATTAATATGGAGAAAGTATGTGCCCCCCACATCCACCTCCGGGGGCTTCTCTGTCCTCATCTACATCCATAGACATTAATATGGAGAAAAGTATGTGCCCCCCACATCCTCCTCCTGGGGCTTCACTGTCCTCATCTACATCCATAGACATTAATATGGAGAAAGTATGTGCCCCCCACATCATCCTCCGGGGGCTTCACTGTCCTCATCTACATCCATAGACATTAATATGGAGACAGTATGTGCCCCCCACATCCACCTCCGGGGGCTTCTCTGTCCTCATCTACATCCATAGACATTAATATGGAGAAAAGTATGTGCCCCCCACATCCTCCTCCGGGGGCTTCACTGTCCTCACCTATATCCATAGACATTAATATGCAGAAAGTATGTGCCCCCCACATCCACCTCTGGGGGCTTCTGTGTCCTCATCTACATCCATAGACATTAATATGGAGAAAGTATGTGCCCCCCACATCCTCCTCCGGGGGCTTCTCTGTCCTCATCTACATCCATAAACATTAATATGGAGAAAGTATGTGCCCCCCACATCCTCCTCCGGGGGCTTCACTGTCCTCATCTACATCCATAGACATTAATATGGAGAAAGTATGTGCCCCCCACATCCTCCTCCGGGGGCTTCTCTGTCCTCATCTACATCCATAGACATTAATATGGAGACAGTATGTGCCCCCCACATCCTCCTCCGGGGGCTTCTCTGTCCTCATCTACATCCATAGACATTAATATGGAGAAAGTATGTGCCCCCCACATCCTCCTCCGGGGGCTTCTGTCCTCATCTACATCCATAGATATTAATATGGAGAAAGTATGTGCCCCCCACATCCTCCTCCGGGGGCTTCTCTGTCCTCATCTACATCCATAGACATTAATATGGAGACAGTATGTGCCCCCCACATCCTCCTCCGGGGGCTTCTGTCCTCATCTACATCCATAGATATTAATATGGAGAAAGTATGTGCCCCCCACATCCACCTCCGGGGGCTTCTCTGTCCTCATCTACATCCATAGACATTAATATGGAGAAAGTATGTGCCCCCCACATCCACCTCCGGGGGCTTCTCTGTCCTCATCTACATCCATAGACATTAATATGGAGACAGTATGTGCCCCCCACATCCTCCTCCGGGGGCTTCTGTCCTCATCTACATCCATAGATATTAATATGGAGAAAGTATGTGCCCCCCACATCCACCTCCGGGGGCTTCTCTGTCCTCATCTACATCCATAGACATTAATATGGAGACAGTATGTGCCCCCCACATCCTCCTCTGGGGGCTTCTCTGTCCTCATCTACATCCATAGACATTAATATGGAGAAAGTATGTGCCCCCCACATCCACCTCCGGGGGCTTCTCTGTCCTCATCTACATCCATAGACATTAATATGGAGACAGTATGTGCCCCCCACATCCACCTCCGGGGGCTTCTCTGTCCTCATCTACATCCATAGACATTAATATGGAGAAAGTATGTGCCCCCCACATCCTCCTCCGGGGGCTTCTGTCCTCATCTACATCCATAGATATTAATATGGAGAAAGTATGTGCCCCCCACATCCTCCTCCGGGGGCTTCTCTGTCCTCATCTACATCCATAGACATTAATATGGAGACAGTATGTGCCCCCCACATCCTCCTCCGGGGGCTTCTGTCCTCATCTACATCCATAGATATTAATATGGAGAAAGTATGTGCCCCCCACATCCTCCTCCGGGGGCTTCTCTGTCCTCATCTACATCCATAGACATTAATATGGAGAAAGTATGTGCCCCCCACATCCACCTCCGGGGGCTTCTGTGTCCTCATCTACATCCATAGACATTAATATGGAGAAAAGTATGTGCCCCCCACATCCTCCTCCGGGGGCTTCACTGTCCTCATCTACATCCATAGACATTAATATGGAGACAGTATGTGCCCCCCACATCCTCCTCCGGGGGCTTCACTGTCCTCATCTACATCCATAGACATTAATATGGAGACAGTATGTGCCCCCCACATCCTCCTCCTGGGGCTTCACTGTCCTCATCTACATCCATAGACATTAATATGGAGAAAGTATGTGCCCCCCACATCCTCCTCCGGGGGCTTCTCTGTCCTCATCTACATCCATAGATATTAATATGGAGACAGTATGTGCCCCCCACATCCTCCTCCGGGGGCTTCTCTGTCCTCATCTACATCCATAGACATTAATATGGAGACAGTATGTGCCCCCCACATCCACCTCCGGGGGCTTCTCTGTCCTCATCTACATCCATAGACATTAATATGGAGAAAAGTATGTGCCCCCCACATCCTCCTCCTGGGGCTTCACTGTCCTCATCTACATCCATAGACATTAATATGGAGACAGTATGTGCCCCCCACATCCTCCTCCGGGGGCTTCACTATCCTCATCTACATCCATAGACATTAATATGGAGAAAAGTATGTGCCCCCCACATCCACCTCCGGGGGCTTCTCTGTCCTCATCTACATCCATAGACATTAATATGGAGAAAGTATGTGCCCCCCACATCCTCCTCCGGGGGCTTCACTGTCCTCACCTATATCCATAGACATTAATATGGAGAAAGTATGTGCCCCCCACATCCACCTCCGGGGGCTTCTGTGTCCTCATCTACATCCATAGACATTAATATGGAGAAAGTATGTGCCCCCCACATCCACCTCCGGGGGCTTCTGTGTCCTCATCTACATCCATAGACATTAATATGGAGAAAGTATGTGCCCCCCACATCCTCCTCCGGGGGCTTCTCTGTCCTCATCTACATCCATAGACATTAATATGGAGAAAGTATGTGCCCCCCACATCCACCTCCGGGGGCTTCTCTGTCCTCATCTACATCCATAGACATTAATATGGAGAAAGTATGTGCCCCCCACATCCTCCTCCGGGGGCTTCACTGTCCTCATCTACATCCATAGACATTAATATGGAGAAAGTATGTGCCCCCCACATCCTCCTCCGGGGGCTTCACTATCCTCATCTACATCCATAGACATTAATATGGAGAAAATATGTGCCCCCCACATCCACCTCCGGGGGCTTCTGTGTCCTCATCTACATCCATAGACATTAATATGGAGAAAGTATGTGCCCCCCACATCCACCTCCGGGGGCTTCTCTGTCCTCATCTACATCCATAGACATTAATATGGAGAAAGTATGTGCCCCCCACATCCTCCTCCGGGGGCTTCTCTGTCCTCATCTACATCCATAGACATTAATATGGAGAAAGTATGTGCCCCTGTCATGATAATGTAAAAATGTCATATTGTGAGTTTAGTTCTAGAAGGTTACATGGCTTTCCAGACACACGCTGCAGATTTGACCCCCTTTCTCCCCCTCTGCACTCATTCATACACAGGTGATGGGGAAGATTCAGGAGGAAGAAATGTCATGGTCGGACTTGTTCCCCCGGTGGTCCTATAACAGGCCCGCGCTGGTATCAGTGAGCTCCGCACCACCGGCCGCTCTGTCACATGGTAGTAATGGCAGACGGTATGTGGGGAGCCGGAGGTCATACACAGGGGCAACGGGGACGGACATTATACATGGGTTTAGGGGCCGGAGGTTATATACTGGGGGCAATGAGGCCGTGGGTGATAGACCCCGATGTTTTACACCCAATGGGTTATTAAGATGAGACCTCTCTGCCATTGCCGCGGTGCCCCCTGAATAGCACCAGCTGTCGATAACTGGTGTGTAGGATTTCACACTGATTTCGGGTTAGATCTGGGGTTGAGGAGACGTCTTTACAGAAAGTCTCCATCGTGCTTCGTGATTCCGGCTCTGGGATCCGCTGTATTTCTGTCCGACTTTCCCGCTGTAGAAGGAGACGCTTTGCATTATTTAGAGCTTGCAGATAAATCAGCCGTAATAAGCGATGTCAGTGCTGGATCCTGCCTGGACAGAAGCTGACAACACTTAATAATAAACTTCTGTTCCAGACTTGTCTACAGGCTCTGACATCTTCTGTATTAAAGGGATAAATCAATGCGTAGACGCGGGTAACTGTGGGACGAGCAACGCATCTGTGAATTACACCATCATCGAGTCCGGACTGGGATGAGGGGCCCCCGGCTGCATACAGTGCCAATGTAGAGTAGGGCCCCCCGGCTGCATACAGTGCCAATGTAGAGTAGGGTCCGCGGCTGCATACAGTGCCAATGTAGAGTAGGGCCCCCCGGCTGCATACAGTGCCAATGTAGAGTAGGGGCCCCCGGCTGCATACAGTGCCAATATAGAGTAGGGTCCGCGGCTGCATACAGTGCCAATGTAGAGTAGGAGCCCCCGGCTGCATACAGTGCCAATGTAGAGTAGGGCCCCCCGGCTGCATACAGTGCCAATATAGAGTAGGGTCCGCGGCTGCATACAGTGCCAATGTAGAGTAGGGCCCCCCGGCTGCATACAGTGCCAATGTAGAGTAGGGCCCCCCGGCTGCATACAGTGCCAATGTAGAGTAGGGCCCCCCGGCTGCATACAATGCCAATGTAGAGTAGGGCCCCCGGCTGCATACAGTGCCAATGTAGAGTAGGGCCCCCCGGCTGCATACAGTGCCAATATAGAGTAGGGTCCGCGGCTGCATACAGTGCCAATGTAGAGTAGGAGCCCCCGGCTGCATACAGTGCCAATGTAGAGTAGGGCCCCCCGGCTGCATACAGTGCCAATATAGAGTAGGGTCCGCGGCTGCATACAGTGCCAATGTAGAGTAGGGCCCCCCGGCTGCATACAGTGCCAATGTAGAGTAGGGCCCCCGGCTGCATACAGTGCCAATATAGAGTAGGGCCCCCCGGCTGCATACAGTGCCAATGTAGAGTAGGGGCCCCCGGCTGCATACAGTGCCAATGTAGAGTAGGGGCCCCCGGCTGCATACAATGCCAATATAGAGTAGGGGCCCCCGGCTGCATACAGTGCCAATGTAGAGTAGGGCCCCCCGGCTGCATACAGTGCCAATGTAGAGTAGGGCCCCTGGCTGCATACAATGCCAATGTAGAGTAGGGCCCCCCGGCTGCATACAGTGTCAATGTAGAGTAGGGCCCCCGGCTGCATACAGTGCCAATGTAGAGTAGGGCCCCCGGCTGCATACAGTGCCAATGTAGAGTAGGGTCCGCGGCTGCATACAGTGCCAATGTAGAGTAGGGCCCCCCGGCTGCATACAATGCCAATGTAGAGTAGGGGCCCCCGGCTGCATACAGTGCCAATGTAGAGTAGGGCCCCCGGCTGCATACAGTGCCAATGTAGAGTAGGGCCCCCGGCTGCATACAGTGCCAATGTAGAGTAGGGTCCGCGGCTGCATACAGTGCCAATGTAGAGTAGGGCCCCCCGGCTGCATACAATGCCAATGTAGAGTAGGGGCCCCCGGCTGCATACAGTGCCAATGTAGAGTAGGGGCCCCCGGCTGCATACAGTGCCAATGTAGAGTAGGGCCCCGGCTGCATACAGTGCCAATGTAGAGTAGGGGCCCCCGGCTGCATACAGTGCCAATGTAGAGTAGGGCCCCTGGCTGCATACAATGCCAATGTAGAGTAGGGGCCCCCGGCTGCATACAGTGCCAATGTAGAGTAGGGCCCTGGCTGCATACAGTGCCAATGTAGAGTAGGGGCCCCCGGCTGCATACAGTGCCAATGTAGAGTAGGGCCCCTGGCTGCATACAGTGCCAATGTAGAGTAGGAGCCCCCGGCTGCATACAATGCCAATGTAGAGTAGGGGCCCCCGGCTGCATACAGTGCCAATGTAGAGTAGGGCCCCTGGCTGCATACAATGCCAATGTAGAGTAGGAGCCCCCGGCTGCATACAATGCCAATGTAGAGTAGGGCCCCCGGCTGCATACAGTGCCAATGTAGAGTAGGAGCCCCCGGCTGCATACAATGCCAATGTAGAGTAGGGCCCCCGGCTGCATACAGTGCCAATGTAGAGTAGGGCCCCTGGCTGCATACAGTGCCAATGTAGAGTAGGGGCCCCTGGCTGCATACAATGCCAATGTAGAGTAGGGGCCCCCGGCTGCATACAATGCCAATGTAGAGTAGGGGCCCCCGGCTGCATACAGTGCCAATGTAGAGTAGGGCCCCCCGGCTGCATACAGTGCCAATGTAGAGTAGGGGCCCCCGGCTGCATACAGTGCCAATGTAGAGTAGGGCCCTGGCTGCATACAGTGCCAATGTAGAGTAGGGGCCCCCGGCTGCATACAGTGCCAATGTAGAGTAGGGGCCCCTGGCTGCATACAGTGCCAATGTAGAGTAGGGCCCTGGCTGCATACAATGCCAATGTAGAGTAGGGCCCCCGGCTGCATACAGTGCCAATGTAGAGTAGGGCCCCCCGGCTGCATACAGTGCCAATGTAGAGTAGGGCCCCTGGCTGCATACAGTGCCAATGTAGAGTAGGGCCCTGGCTGCATACAGTGCCAATGTAGAGTAGGGGCCCCCGGCTGCATACAGTGCCAATGTAGAGTAGGGGCCCCCGGCTGCATACAGTGCCAATGTAGAGTAGGGCCCTGGCTGCATACAGTGCCAATGTAGAGTAGGGGCCCCCGGCTGCATACAGTGCCAATGTGACCTTGGCACCCAGTCTTGTGATCAGTGCGGCTCTTCTCGGCTGGACCACTAGTGATCATACATTGTATCTTCCTGATTATGGGACAATCCCTTTAATTATAAATATAATGACTAGGTGGCAGTGGGATTCCTCCGGCCATGGACAGACACATGGACGCTTCCCCAATAGTCGGCCATGATATTCATGGAAAGGCATTATAATGTCTGGGGGGCACTGTGGCGCACCATACTATGGGGGCATCATACTGTGGGGGCACTATATCGTGGCATTATTATGTAGGTTATCCATGTGGGGGCCATGATACTGCATGGAGAGGCATCAGAATGTCTGGGGGGCACTGTGGCACACCATACTATGGGGGCATCATACTGTGGGGGCACTATATCGTGGCATTATATTGTAGGTTATGGGAGCCATGATACTGCATTGACAGGCATTATAATGTCTGGGGGGCACTGTGGCACACCATACTATGGGGGCATCATACTGTGGGGGTACTGTATTGTGGCATTACATTGTAGGTTATCCCTGTGGGGGGCCATGATACTGCATGGAAAGGCATTATGATGTCTGTGGGGCACTGTGGCACACCGTACTATGGGGGCATCATACTATGGGGTATTATATCATGCATTATATTATAGGTTATCCCGGTGGGGGCCATGATACTGCATGGACAGGCATCAGAATGTCTGGGGGGCACTGTGGCACACCGTACTATGGGGGCATCATACTGTGGGGGCACTATATAGCGGCATTATATTGTAGGTTATCCATGTGGGGGCCATGATACTGCATGGACAGGCATCAGAATGTCTGGGGGGTGTAAACAGATACTTGGGATGCAACAGCGCAGAAGATGAGGACAAAGCAGTAACGTAACCAAAGAATATTTATTCCTCTAACAGCAATTTTTAATAGAAAATTAATTGAGGTCAGCAGATTACAGAGCGCGATAAAATGTTTTACAATGTAAACGTAAGACGCAGCGATAACAGAGCGATGAAACATTATCATATAAGACACTACACATTTACAGTAGATACAACCTCTCCATTCTATTCCTTTGTCCTATGGTGAGTCATGGTCAGTCTTGACACCGTCATTGCCCACTCACTCTGGTGGTAATTACACACGCCGTCCAGGCCCTTACGGGAGTCTAGGCTTCTGCACCATTAGGCCACAAGTCTATTCTCGATGAGTGGCTTCTAACACACCTTGCACACTGGCCGCCTTCGTTCCCAGAAGCGTGGCCCGGTCCCCTGTGTGTCCGGTCCACCTGCATCTCACTTTGTGGATCTCACAAACGTCCCACTAATATAGTCTGGTCGCTTCTCGTGACTCTGGTCCCGCTCATTCAGCTCTGGCTCCTTTCACTTAGCTCCTGTCTGATCACTTGATTCTTCACTTGATTTGTTTTCCGATCTGGTCACTAGGTTCTTTGTTCAGTTCTGTTTCTGGTCTCGTCACTTGGTTCTTCTCTCGGCTCTGGTCCCCATCTGGTCACTCGATTCTTCTCTCGGCTGTGGTCCTGTTCTGGTTACTTGGTTCTTCTGTCGGCTCTGGTACCAGGTTTGGTCACTTGGTTCTTCTCTCGGCTCTGGTCCCAGTGTGGACACTCAGTTCTTCTCTCGGATTTCGTCTCAGCCTGATTATTGGGTTCTCTCAGCTCTGGCCCCGGTCTGGTCACTCGGTTCTTCTCTCGGCTCAAGTTCCTCTCTCTGGTCACTCGGTTCTTCTCTCGGCTCAAGTTCTTCTCTCTGGTCACTCGGTTCTTCTCTCGGCTCAAGTTCCTCTCTCTGGTCACTCGGTTCTTCTCTCGGCTCAAGTTCCTCTCTCTGGTCACTCGGTTCTTCTCTCGGCTCAAGTTCCTCTCTCTGGTCACTCGGTTCTTCTCTCGGCTCAAGTTCCTCTCTCTGGTCACTCGTTTCTTCTCTCGGCTCTGGTCTCAGTCTGGTCACTTGGTTCTTCTCTCGGCTCTGGTCCCAGTCTGGACACTCAGTTCTTCTCTCGGATTTGGTCTCAGCCTGATTATTGGGTTCTCTCAGCTCTGGCCCCGGTCTGGTCACTCGGTTCTTCTCTCGGCTCAAGTTCCTCTCTCTGGTCACTCGGTTCTTCTCTCGGCTCAAGTTCCTCTCTCTGGTCACTCGTTTCTTCTCTCGGCTCTGGTCCCAGTCTGGTCACTCAGTTCTTCTCTCGGATCTAGTCTCAGCCTGATTATTGGGTTCTCTCGTCTCTGGCCCCGGTCTGGTCACTCGGTTCTTCTCTCGGCTCAAGTTCCTCTCTCTGGTCACTCGGTTCTTCTCTCGGCTCAAGTTCCTCTCTCTGGTCACTCGTTTCTTCTCTCGGCTCTGGTCTCAGTCTGGTCACTTGATTCTTCTCTTGGCTCAGGTCCCAGTCTTGTAACTCAGTTCTTCTCTCGGCTCAGGTCCCGGTCTGGTCACTCATAATGGCGGCTATAAGACAACCTTGCTGCACCACCTCACGTCTGTCCTGCTACAGTTTAAGGCATTAACTCCTTATCTTCTCTGCCCTCCTGGGCCTTTTATGACTCCTAACTACAACCCAGCTTTTACCTGACCCAGTGTCTCCTCCATACTCTTCCCCCAGGGAACACGCACTTCACTCTCCAGTTCCTGCTAATGCAATTCTCTATGCTTTCCCCTTTCCTATCATCTCTGACCAGCAGATGTTGGTGTTCGCTCGTAGGCACTCTGTTAGACATTGCCTGTGTGTGTCTTCTCATTTTTCCATCTCCTTAAATGTGCACTTTTGGGCACCATACTGTTGTGGCTCCATACTGGCGGTGGTCAGCACTGAGGTCATCATATTGTGGGCCCGGGGTCATCATACTGGTGGGGGTAGTAAATTGAGGCATTATCCTGTGGGTTAGCCCAGTGGGGCACTATATTATTGTGGAATACTGTGTGTGGGGGCATCATACTGCTGAGAGTGGCACCATAATGTGTTGGGGGGCACTGTTGAGTAGTGTGCATAAGTGTCGTGGAGACATTATATTTTGTGGACCGGAGGCCATGTGTGGAAATATTAAGAGATTTTCAGGGGGGCACTTATCGCTGTGTGCTGGCTAAAAAAGATCTGTGTGGGGTCAGTGTAAAGCAATTGGTGCGGTGCGTTGAACACAACATGTCCGTGTTCCCTCTCTCAGATTTTGATCTGTGGCTACTAGGTGGGCCGCCGAGCTACAGTATAGGGGTGCTCTGCTGTGTCTCATTGCTACATGCAGTATAGGGAGTTCTACTGTTTGGGGCCGAGGATAATAAGGGGTAAAACTCCCCTGTGGCCACCGGCCCACCACCAAACAGAGCCACGAGCTTTTACTTTATTAAAGGAAAGAGGCCATTTTTGGGGGTATTGAGGTGCAAACCTGGTGCCCAGTATGGTGCCCTACAATTCACAGACGATGATTGCACGGGGTCCTAAATGACGTCCTATGCCCCTGTGTCCCCCTCAGGTCTGAGCATGAGGCTGCAGAAAACTCCTATCAGCCTCATTCATTACACACTCGGCAGAGATTCAATGTGAAGGGCAGATTGGGGGCAGTGATATGTCTGATGGCGGCATTACATGCCCCCGCCAAGGGACATATAGGGCAATATTACCCTGAGAAGTTTTGGCTCATTACTTTACGCTTTTCCTCCAGCCCAGGTACTGAATAATAAAAAAAAAGTCACTTTCCACTAGATTGATGCTGGAGCCGTCCTCCTGCAGGCAGGGATGTATGATCTCTATGTTTCCGGCTCATAAAGTGGCTCTGGGCATAACTAATATATGATTTGTAGCTTTACTCTCTCCCTCCGGTGTAAATCCATATGCATGTGCCCCCTCCCTGTGTTCATCCCGGCGACCGCTGTCCCTGATGACAAATAATCCACTTTTAATGCCTTTACTCCAAGATTTCATAAAATCCACAGATCAGACTCATCAAATATTTCACAGCAAGAAAAAGTAAACTTAAAGGTGCTGGCGAGGGGCAAAAAGCAGCAAGTGCAACGGTGACACCTACAGGCTGAGGGGAGTATTACTCCAATCATATATATTATTTCATCTACAAGTTCATTATTTCTGGTATTAGTTTTTGTTTTCACTCTAAACTCTAAAGAAAAAGAAAATAAAATATATGAATAAATCATGCAAAATAAGAATGGACAAAAACGTAATCCCTCTTTTTATAAATAGGTTTTATATGAGGGCGATCAGCTTCCAATGACATCTCTGTCCAATCAAAGAAAACCATAATTCCAGAGCATATATTTTTAGAATTTTTGCATTGTGCCATTATTCTATTATTGCTCCTGGAAATTTATAACTAAACTACTGGGCATTAGGTAGTCTCTCAGCTGCGCACTGTTAGCCACTTCCATTTCCTATATAATCTAGGTCCTGGCTAGCACTCGTTGTCAGAGCTAGCCAAAGCAGATGCCTTATCCTGTTGTTTTCTGGGGGTGGAGATAATTGTGAACCGGTTCCTATGCTACAAAAAGGGGTGCTTATTGGGTCTATATGCTCCGATTTTGAGAAAGTGATTGTTGACGCTCAGGGGGACGCCCCTGCTGCCTGTCCTCTTGGTAAACTGTTTGTTCCTGTTCATCTTCGTCCGTAGTGAACAGCACGATATGGTCTTGGCCGGACATCCTGGTAATAAAGCCACCACCGATCTTTTTGCTCTGCATTTTTGGTTGCCAGGTGCGCATCAGAATGTCCGAGAGTATGTGGTCACCTGCAGTGTCTGTGCGCGTTCTAAGACCCCTCATACTCGCCCGTCAGGGTCTCTCCATCCATTGTAGATTCCCAGTAGACCTTGGACTCATTTATCGGCCGATTTTATCACTGCTCTACCTGTGTCGGCAGGTAATACTGTCATTTTGGTGGTGGTGGACAGATTCAGTAAGATGTCGCATGTTATTGGGCTACCCGCTGAAGGGGTTAACCAGAATCTGGAGACGTAGTATCTCAGGTGTTTTGAGAATCAGGAGGACTGGGTTACCTATTTACCGTTAGCTGAATTTGCGGAAAATAATCGTTGCCATGAGTCTACTGATAAGTCCCCGTTCTTCGGGACATAAGGGTTTCATCCTCAGTTCAGCTCATTTAATAGGAATCTTCTTCTGGAATACCTTGCAAGGCGATCTTGATAATTTGAAGAAGACGGGGTCTGTATATAAGAGTGTGGCTGATCGGAGACGTTTGGTGGGTCCGGACCTGTGTGTTGGTGACTTGGTGTGGTTGACCTCAAGGAACATTACGTTGAAGGTTCCCTCTTGGAATCTGGGTGCCGGGTTCATTGGTCTTTCTAAGATTGTGGCCGTCGTCAATCCCGTAGCCTTTTGCCTTGCTTTGTCACCCACTTTTATTATTATTATTATTATTTATTTATATAGCACCATTAATTCCATGGTGATGTACATGAGAAGGGGTTACATACAGAGTTATAGAGGTTTTAGGATCCATAATGTGTTCAATCGATCGCTATTCAAAACATGTGTTGCGTCTTCTATACCATCACCACTACCACCATCTCCTGTCATTGTGGATGGAAATTTGGAATTTCAAATAGCCAAGATCGTTGTTTCTCGCTTAGTTCGTCGGTCGCTTCAGTATCTGGTACACTGGAAGGGATACGGTCTTGAAGAGAAGATGTGGGTACCAGCATCTGATGTCCATGCGGCCAGGCTGATACGGTCTTTTCACATGGCACACCCTGATAAACCTGGTTCTGAGGTTCCGGAGGTCCCTTGTAGAACATGGGGTACTGTCATGGGTTTACTGTGACAGAGGAGCCACAAGACCACAGCATCTGATTTCTATTACTCCTGTACTGGTGACAATGGCAGGGGTCAATCTGCTCAGTTGAGCGCTCCTGGAAGCTTTCCTGCATTGAGTCTCTCAGCTGTGCCCTGTTAGCCCCTCCCATCTGCTATATAATCTGGGCCCTGGCTAGCACTCATTGTCAGAGTAGCTTATGCTGCATGGCTGGAGGTTGCTGGTGGTTAATATTGGAGAATGTAGTTGGTGGATTTATCTGTGAATGTTGCTAGGTTTTGGGTGTGTGATAATTCCCTTTCTTCTCCTATTTTGGATTAACCCCATCCTCCACTCCCCAGTGCATTCCTCTGTTGTTTGTGTGTATATTTGTATGATTGGTATTTTCCTTTATCCCTGTTCGTATTACCTTGGTAGTCTGGTTGGTGTATTAATGTACACTACTACTCCCCTCTTCGCTGAGTGGGGGAAGGGTACAGACTGAGAGCGAATTCAGGAGCTAAGGCACTGTACGTGGCCCCGGTATCTTCACCATCAGAAGTAATCTGGGGAACAGGGCGAGCTAAGGCGCCCCTAGCATTAGGGACAGGGAAGGAGCCCTGGTCCTGGGACACCTGACAACAAAGTTATATACCCCCCACATCCACCTCCAGGGGCTTCTCTGTCCTCATTTACATCCACAGACATTAATATAGAGAAAGTATGTGCCCCCCACATCCACCTCTCTGTCCTCATTTACATCCACAGACATTAATATGGAGTCGCCCCTCTGCAGATATAATGGCTCCTGCTCTTTCCATAACATTTTGGAGGAGCCTGTGGGAATCATTGCTCATTTGTGAGGTTAAACCCTGATGTTGGGGGGGGGGCGGGTTCACAGTCTCCATTATTGGTGTTGGATGGGGTTAGGGTCCGGGCTCTGTGCGGCCGCTCATGTGCTCCACTCCATGTCTTTATGGAGCTTGTGCACTGGGCACCGTCATGGGGGGCAGATAGGGGTCTTCCTCAAACTGTTCCCACAAAGCTGAAGCTACAATTGTCCACAATGTCTTGTGTTGAAGCATTAAGGTTTTCCATCCTTGGAGCTGAGGGTCTGTGGCCGCCCCCTAATAACAGCCCATAGCATTATCCCCTCCACCATCTGTACAGGGGGCACAATGCAGTCAGGGGGGAACGTCCTCCTGGAATCACCAAACCCAGCCTCCTCCATCAGACGCAGATAGAGAAGTGCGATCCGTCACTGCACAGAACACGTCTCCTCCAGAGTCCAGTGGTGGCGGCTTCACACCACTCCATCCGACGCTCGGCATTGTGCTTGGTGATGTACGGCTGCATGCAGCTTCCAGCGGGGGTGCAGTGTTTGTGCTGATACCAGAGGAGGTCTGGACTCTGCAGTTATGGGGTCATCAGAGGTGTGGTGACTTTTCTATCCCCTGCTCCTCAGCGCATGCCCCCCCCCCCCACACTCTGTAATGTTATGGGGTCTCCAGTTTGTGGCCGAGTTGCTGCGGTTCCTTCCACTTCTCAATAATACCATGAGGCGGTCAGATGTTGTACATTGGGGCCTGAATAAAAACCTGCATATTACTGATGAGGCCGTGCGGCCAATCCTGCTATCTCCACATCGTTCTTACTTACATGGGGCTGCCACATGTGTTAGGGGCTAAATCTCCTACTTCCCAATGTACACTTTTTGATCACTCGGGATCCATCACTATCATTTGTGGTCTTTGATACAGTGGTCTACAACGTATGGAACTACAACTCCCAGCATGCCCTGACAGCCACATAAATAAGCTGTATGAGAAATCCGTGTCTGCTATGCAGCGATCCTCTGTCCGCGGCTGTAAATGTCGCGCAGGAAGGAATGACGCTCTTCCCAATCATTTCTGGATTAAACACTTCGCAGCTGCTCAGAAATGCGACAGATCTGATTTCTTGTCTTCGTCTTTGTAACGACAGACCTGGTAGAGCGGCGTCCCCTCATCGGAACGCTGCGGCCCCCCGGAGACCGATTCAGCCTGATTACCTTGTAATGAGGCCCAGGGAATCCCAGCTGCTGTCAGGGGGGCTCCATCTGTCCAGAAGAGGGGACAGACGGAAGCGGAGCAGGTCCGCACCCCGCGCTCTCAGGTGCTGGGCCTGTGCGCCTGTCTTACGATTGTACCTTACAATTGTACAGAACCCTGTCATCATTATCAGGGAAGCCAAGACTTAAGATTGTGCACAGAGATTTATTGAGGGTCCAAAAATGAGGAGTTTTTCAAGCAGAAAAAATTTGCTGAAGTTTTTTCCTGAAACAT
This sequence comes from Ranitomeya imitator, assembly GCF_032444005.1. Classification (NCBI taxonomy): domain Eukaryota; kingdom Metazoa; phylum Chordata; class Amphibia; order Anura; family Dendrobatidae; genus Ranitomeya; species Ranitomeya imitator. The sequence goes on along the minus strand of NC_091290.1, from coordinate 7,879,281 downwards.
TCTTTGCAGCCGTCTGATTGGCCAGTGCCTATTTTGGAGCAGATTCCATCAGGAGCCTCTTTGAGTTGAGGAACGGGCATGCGATTTTTTTTTTCCATCAATCTTATTTCAAAACTTCTCCAGGAAAAAAAAAAAAAATATATATATATATATAACAGGAAAGTGCATTCACCATACAATTACGGTAAGAAGAGTTTTCCAAGAAGTTTTGACATTTTGTTTATGGAACTGCTCAAAAAAACCCCAAGAAGCTCCATGTGAGCGCAGCCATGATGAGACACTTTTTCTGCTCCAAAATCATCTTCAAAAACTCTTGGAAAAACGTTTCCTTTTCGTTTCTTTAGGAAATCCACTTTGAATTATTTTTCGTAGATTTTTCCTTAACGGGTTTTGAAAAAATGCCCAGTGGAATAAAAGTACGTGACAATTTCTTCCTCCTGAATGAAACCTCTGCAAACTGCACACTGTGCAATAAAAAGGCTGCAAAGACCGAAAAAGCCCAGTGTGAATAATGCCTGCGACACAGATGGCTTCATCGCAGCATAGCGGAGACAGCGCAGCCGCGAGGTGCGGCGTCCACGACTAGCAAAGGGCACAAACGTGGAGTCATTTGGCTTTTTTTTTGCGATTTGCTTGTTGCAGCACTTTACAATGCGGCGCCTGCATTATGCAGCCGTCTTTGGCTGCGTGACCTCCATCATGGCCAAATCATAGTGGTCACCATAGGGCAATATTATTGGGCCTCATATAATGCTAGCCGCGGGAATCTTGGTCTTTATATACTCCATTTTGCTCAGTAACACTGGAGGTTACTTTTAATGACTGTATGTGAAGTAAAATTATGAGTTACTCTAGTAGTCATGGTATAGCGGTATTATTTAGTCCTTGTATACAGGTTTCCGTATCGTATGGAGAGAATAGTTGGTCACTGTATGGTGGTAATAATAATGATTTACTATGTAGTGGACATTGTGTGGGGGAATTGCTTGGGCCTTGTATAGCGGTATCATTGCCAGTATTAGTTTTGTATGGTGCATTATGTTCAGTAACAGTATGGCGGTGATTCGCTAATACTGTAAGGTAATATTTAGTGCTGACGTAGCAGACCTATTTATTAACTATATATTTGTGTATAGGATATGGTGGTATTATTCGTGGGCGTTGTATAGCACAATTATTTATGTGCAGTATATGTTTAGATGTGATGTATACAGGTTTTGGAGAGGGCAGCTACACACCTCCATAAAACACAAAGCACCATAGAGTGGCGGTAGGGGTGAAGTCGGTCTCCCATAGATGTCTATGGATCCATATTACAGCTCAGCCTTATATGGCGGTCGTACTAGGCTGCTTTAGACTCATCGCATGGCGTCGTGCCGCAGAAGACATGGCGCATCGTCTCCTATAGTGACCCGTTACCTCGCTGTGACCTGGGTATAAACTGACTCTACATAATGGACTGAGGACCCGCGTCCATCTCTGGCGCCTTCATGGCGTGAAATCGATAACGTACGCTGGAATCCATTACACCGCCGCCTCGGTCCCGGCTGTTTACATTGCGATCCATATAATGATATTTTCTATGTATAAAATGATCCTTTTTCGCTGCGGCGAGTGCGTAATAAGCCGGCAACACAAAGGGACGGCGAAGTCCCGAATTCCTTCATTCACGAAGCCTGCGGTGTCCTTATCCCTCCATCGCTGGATATTCGTCTGTCGCATGCTCGGTTACCACAGCGACCAAAGCAACCTCAATATCTGGCACCAAAGAAAAAACGAGAAAAACCTAAATAAAGCCGCAGGTCGGTGCCAGCTGCCGCCCCCTGATCCGGGTAATACATAGACCTGCCCGTCTTCCCCGGCCCCGGTGTGCCGGCATTACGTCACCCTGGCACAGAAACCGCCATCTCCACCGCCAGCCGGGCAGGGACTGAACTGGTTAAATAAAGGGAACCTCCGAATAGACTGGAGGCCTGTCACAACGTGACAATCCATAGACACAACACCCAGAGCACATCTCCATGACTGACAGGCAGCTGAAAAACACCGCCATGCGCTGTCATTGTGTCACCAACCTGCGCTGCACAGGCAGCTCCCCTCCCCCACCTTCCTGGGCTCAGTTATGGGGACAGATGGCACTCTCGCATCTCCTCCGCCTCTATGTGGGCACTAATGCACCGCATGATGGGGGGGGGGTGGGACGGAGGCAGACTGCCCCCCGCCCCCAGACATTTTCCTGCTTAATCATAAATCGGAATTTATTTTTTGGGGGGGGGAGGAGAAATAGGAAAGAAAATAACGTGTGAATGGTGAGAAAAAGTGCAGGCACTACAGGGTTAATATAGGTCTGTATAGTCCGGACATCCACCATAGATCAGTGGGGACGCGTATGCTGTGCATGTGTATGTGTATATATATATATATATATATATATATATATATATATATATACACATAATAATAATAATTTTATTTATATAGCGCCAACATATTCCGCAGCGCTTTACAATTTATAGAGGGGACTTGTACAGACAATAGACATTACAGCATAACAGAAATACAGTTCAAAACAGATACCAGGAGGAGTGAGGGCCCTGCTGCTCGTAAGCTACAAACTATGAGGAAAAGGGGAGACACGAGAGGTGGATGGTAACAATTGCTTTAGTTATTCGGACCGGCCATAGTGTAAGGCTCAGGTGTTCATGTAAAGCTGCATGAACCAGTTATCTGCCTAAGTATGTAGCAGTACAGACACAGAGGGCTAATACTGCATAAAGTGTATGACACATCAGTACAGTCCGGCCTACAGGCTCATATATATATATATATATATACATTTTTATTATTATTACCGTATTTTCTGGTGTATAAGACGACCCCCAACTTTTCCATATAAAATATGGAATTTGGGATATACCCGCCGTATAACATGGGGGTCATCTTATACGCCCAGTCATCTTATACGGCGTGTGGTTCCCAGGGTCTGGAGGAGAGGAAACTCTCCTTCAGGCCCTGGGATCCATATTCATGTAAAAAATAAAGAATAAAAATAAAAAACATGGATATACTCACCCTCGGACGGCCCCTGGCTCTCAGCGGTGCAAGCGTCTGCCTCCGTTCCTGAGAATGCAGTGAGTGAAGGACCTTCGATGACGTCGCGGTCAGGTGACCGATCACCTGACCGCTCATGTGACCGCGACGTCATTGAAGGTCCTTCACTCACTGCATTCTCAGGAACGTAGGGCGACGCTAGCAGCGCTGAGAGCCAGGGGCCGTCCGAGGGTGAGTATATCCATGTTTTTTATTTTTATTCTTTATTTTTTACATGAATATGGATCCCAGGGCCTGAAGGAGTCTCCTCTCCTCCAGCCCCTGGGAACCACACGCCGACATCCAGGATCGCTCCCTGCACACGCCGTACCCGGCGTATAAGACGGCCCCCGACTTTTGGGACAATTTTTAGAGGTCAAAAAGTCGTCTTATACGCCGTAAAATACGGTATTTATTTATATAGCACCATTAATTCCATGGTGCTGTACATGAGAAAGGGGTTACATACTTTACAGTAAACAGGTTTACAGTGACAGACTGGTACAGAGGGGAGAGGACCCTGTCCTTGCGGACTTACATTCTATGGGGTAGTGGGGAAGAGACAGAAGGTAGGGGTGAGGCGGCGGCTCTGGCGACGGTGAGGCGGCGGCTCTGGCGGCAGTGAGGCGGCGGCTCTGGCGGCAGTGAGGCGGCGGCTCTGGCGGCGGCGGCTCTGGCGGCAGTGAGGCGGCGGCTCGGGTGGTGGTGAGGCGGCAGAATGGTTATTGCGGGCTGTAGGCTTTCCTGAAGAGATGGGTTATCAGGTTCCGTCTGAAGGATCCGAGGGTGGTGGATAATCGGACGTGTTGAGGCATGGAATTCCAGAGGATGGGGGATATTCGGGAGATGTCTTGGAGGCTGTTGTGTGAGGAGCGAATAATTGTGGAGGAGAGAAGGTCTTGGGAGGACCGGAGATTACGTGAGGGAAGATATCGGGAGATTAGTTCAGAGATATAGGGAGGGGACAGGTTGTGGATGGCTTCGTAGATCAGTGTTAGTAGTTTGAACTGAATTCGTTGGGGAATTGGGAGCCGGTGGAGGGATTTGCACTCATACCTACAATATGCATTCCTTGTCACAAGTGGTCAAAATCTTAACTTTACATTTGTCACATTCTTTTTAGTTTTTTTCATAGAAGTAAACACGGTACTGATCAGGGAAATGGAATTGTAGGACCTCTGTTCTTGGGCTTACTAGGGGTCCCAGCGATCACATTTATTCTCTACAGTATTGTGTAGGCAGCTGATAAATTTAATGGGACTACTTTCTATATGGTTATTAGGAAGTATATATGATAGATGCTGGAACATGTAACAACTGGGTGCAAACTGATAACTTTTTCATTTCTAGGGGACTAAAAGTGTATCCCAGCCTGACCAATATTAGCCAAGAAACTAGTTCCTGTAGAAAGTCTTACTTCTTCTCCTTCTCTGTGTTTAGCGGTAAATGAGGGTGTTCCGGGAGCTCCAAGAGGCGTCTCAAATGTGGCTGGCGTTACATAAGGTAATGGGGATTACATCAGTACAGTCCGGCCTACAGGCTCATATATATATATATATATATATATATATATATATATATATATATATATATATATATATATATATATATATATATATATATTGTAGCGTGGCTAAAGGATGTCTAATCGATGGGAGATATGTGTCTTATAGATGGCTTGTTGCTGTGATGTAACCATGGCTACCTATATGTGTTTCAGGACCTGTGGTGATGTCACAACCACATGTCTGGTCATGTGATGGGTTCTGGGTGTGGTTAGACATATAAAAGAAAGCCTAATGCTTAACACAGGAGATATGTGTGGAGGTGAAACCCTCCTGAGTGTGTTACGGCTTCAGGACTGAGCCGGAAGAACTGGACACTTGTTTTTCTTTGCCTGAACCAAAGGCTATTTGTTTTCTGTTGTTTGCCACATGGTTTATGAAGCAATAAACCCAGTGAACTTTAAAGGAACACGTCTCCTGAGTGTCAGCCGTCGCAGCTGAGTGAGTGAAATCCCTACAATTGGTGGTAGACGTGCGAGCAGCGTTCCCAGCGGAGACGTGAGTTTATTTTGAATGTCCTGGGTCAAGGCTGTTGCAAGCCAGCAAGCATTGCCGGAGAAAATGGAGGACCTGCTGAAACACTTGGTCCAGATGCAGTCACAGCAGGAGAAAAGGCAGCAAGAGACCAACAGGCTGTTGATGCAGCAGATACAACAGAGCCAGCAGGAGCAACGGCAGCAGATGCAGCAGAGCCAGCAGGAGCATCAGCAGCAGATGCAGCTTCTGGCAACCGCCATCCAGGGCAAGGCGAGCGCCCCAACCCCAGGTTTGGCTGATGACACCCACGTCCGGAAAACGGTAAGACGCGCATTGCAGAAAATGACTCCCGGGGATGATGTTGAGGCCTTCCTGACGGTGTTTGAGAGGGTCGCTGAGAGGGAAAAACTTCCGCCAGAGCAGTGGGCAGAGGTACTTGCGCCATACCTGACGGGAGAACCCCAGAAGGCGTACTATGATTTGACCTTGCAGAATGCCAAAGAGTATCACAAATTGAAAGCCGAGATTCTCGCACGTTTGGGGGTGACACTGACTGTCAGGGCACAGCGAGTTCACTCCTGGGGCTATCACCGGGACAAACCACCTCGTTCCCAAATGTTTGATCTGTTGCACCTGGTCCAGAAATGGCTGCAGCCAGAATCCTCTGCGCCTGCACAGATGGTAGAACGGGTGATGATGGATCGGTTTGTCCATTCCCTCCCGAGGCCTATACAGTCTTGGGTTGCCCAGGGTGATCCCCAGAATGCCGACGAGCTGATCAGACTGGTTAAGAGGTACCAAGGGTTGGAAGGCTCCTTCGGGAGGCAGCCCATGCCGTACTGGGGGTCCCAGAAGGCAGCTGAGTCCCAAAAAGGGGTGGTGCGTCCAAGGTCACAAAGGGCGGGGGAGGTGGTGCCCAAGGTCCCCACGGGTGATATTATTTGTTGGAGGTGCCACAAGCCAGGACATATAGCTGCCCGTTGTTCCCAAACCACTGAGCAGATGGACTGCAGCATGGGACGCCGTTGTTCATACTATGCGTATCCAGCTTGCAGTGTGAACTCTCCGCCCAACGAGGGACCTCAAGCGTGTCCCATGAAGGTGAACGGTCAAGCAGTAACGGCACTGTTAGACTCGGGGAGCCTAGTGACCCTGGTGAGGGCCACTTTTCCTCTCCACCTGCTCCCGGGAAAGAAGGTCGGAGTGCGGTGCATACATGGTGATGCAAAGGACTACCCTGTGACTAGTGTGAACATTGAAACGACATGTGGCACGGAGTCCCACATAGTCGGCGTCGTTCAGGACTTGTTGCACCCTATAATTATTGGCCGGGATTTCTGTTTGTTTTGGGATTTGTGGGGGAAAGGTTCTGAGCTCCCTAGCAAGAGTAGGGAACCAGTGAACCCGGGAAGGGTGGTGCCACACCCAGAGTCAGACAGATTTCCTTTTTGTGTCCTGGCTGGAGATGAGGAGGAAGTGTCCCCTGCATCTGACATTCTGGAGTTAGAGGTATCCGGTGAAAATTTTGGGACTGCCCAACATAGGGACCCCACTCTGAAGGAAGCCTTTAATAATGTCACAGTTATTGACGGGGTGGTACAGGAGCCGGGGGCAGACACAAGATTTCCCCATTTTCTAATGAGCAGGGAGTTGTTGTACCGGGTCACGAAAATAAGGGAGGAGTTGGTAGAGCAGTTGGTAGTGCCGGGTCCATATAGACGGAAGGTGTTGGACATGGCCCATTCACACATCTTGGGTGGACACCTAGGGGTGGAAAAAACGCAGGAACGGGTTGTGCAGAGGTTCTATTGGCCTGGGTGCCACCGGGAAATAGTGAACTATTGCAGGTCCTGCCCTACATGTCAGCTAACTGCTCCCACTCCTCATTTCCGGAACCCCCTTGTGCCACTGCCCATTATTGAGGTGCCATTCGAGAGAATTGCCATGGACTTGGTCGGTCCCTTAGTTAAATCAGCCCGGGGCCATCAGTATATATTAGTCATCCTGGACTACGCCACACGCTATCCTGAGGCAATTCCCTTGAGAAATTCTTCTTCAAAGAGTATAGCTCGCGAGTTGGTCCATGTCTTTTCCCGGACAGGTCTGCCGAAGGAGATCCTGACTGACCAGGGGACACCTTTCATGAGCAAGGTGATGAGGGAACTATGCAAAGCCCTGAAATCTCCCAGTTGAGGACCTCGGTGTACCATCCCCAGTCAGATGGCCTTGTTGAGAGATTTAACAAGACACTGAAGAGCATGCTGAGAAAAGCTATAGAGAAAGACGGTAGAGACTGGGATTGTCTCTTACCCTATTTGATGTTTTCCATTCGTGAAGTTCCACAGGCCTCCACAGGTTTCTCACCGTTTGAGCTTCTGTATGGCCGACATCCACGAGGACTCCTGGATATAGCCAAGGAAACCTGGGAGGCCGAAGTCACGCCCCACAGAAGCGTCATTGAGCATGTGGCCCTGATGCAGCAGAGGATTGCAAAGGTGATGCCTATCGTGAAAGAACACCTTCTCCAAGTACAAGAAGCTCAAGCCAGGGTCTACAACCGGTCTGCAAGAGTGAGGCAATTCAATTCATCTTTTTCACCATTTGTGTTTATCGGGACACTCTATTTGATATCTTATATTTGGTAGGGGGCCCGCCACATCATTATTGCAGGTTATTGGGTCACTCCTCAGCAGTGGTTACGGGTGGACCCTGGTGGTTCTTTCTGCATTTTGGTTGGTATTGTCCAGCCCCCAGAAGCCCCCCAGGTATCATTCCATTGTTTGCACGTGTGTCTACATATTTCCATACGTGTTTCTGGTCCCTTTATGCGCGGTTTCAGTTGTAATTTTTATTTTCTAGTACTTCTATAGCAGGATTGGCACTTACCTGCCCTGACTCCAGCTGCTAGGGACTTTGTGTTTAGGATCAGCGCTTGTGTGTTTCCCCTTTTCATATATATATATATATATTACACACACATCAGTACAGTCCGGCCTACAGGCTTATATATATATATATATATATATATATATATACAGTGGGGCAAAAAAGTATTTAGTCAGTCAGCAATAGTGCAAGTTCCACCACTTAAAAAGATGAGAGGCGTCTGTAATTTACATCATAGGTAGACCTCAACTATGGGAGACAAACTGAGGAAAAAAAATCCAGAAAATCACATTGTCTGTTTTTTTATCAATTTTTTTGCATATTATGGTGGAAAATAAGTATTTGGTCAGAAACAAACAATCAATATTTCTGGCTCTCACAGACCTGTAACTTCTTCTTTAAGAGTCTCCTCTTTCCTCCACTCATTACCTGTAGTAATGGCACCTGTTTAAACTTGTTATCAGTATAAAAAGACACCTGTGCACACCCTCAAACAGTCTGACTCCAAACTCCACTATGGTGAAGACCAAAGAGCTGTCAAAGGACACCAGAAACAAAATTGTAGCCCTGCACCAGGCTGGGAAGACTGAATCTGCAATAGCCAACCAGCTTGGAGTGAAGAAATCAACAGTGGGAGCAATAATTAGAAAATGGAAGACATACAAGACCACTGATAATCTCCCTCGATCTGGGGCTCCACGCAAAATCCCACCCCGTGGGGTCAGAATGATCACAAGAACGGTGAGCAAAAATCCCAGAACCACGCGGGGGGACCTAGTGAATGAACTGCAGAGAGCTGGGACCAATGTAACAAGGCCTACCATAAGTAACACACTACACCACCATGGACTCGGATCCTGCAGTGCCAGACGTGTCCCACTGCTTAAGCCAGCACATGTCCGGGCCCGTCTGAAGTTTGCTAGAGAGCATTTGGATGATCCAGAGGAGTTTTGGGAGAATGTCCTATGGTCTGATGAAACCAAACTGGAACTGTTTGGTAGAAACACAACTTGTCGTGTTTGGAGGAAAAAGAATACTGAGTTGCATCTATCAAACACCATACCTACTGTAAAGCATGGTGGTGGAAACATTATGCTTTGGGGCTGTTTCTCTGCAAAGGGGCCAGGACGACTGATCCGGGTACATGAAAGAATGAATGGGGCCATGTATCGTGAGATTTTGAATGCAAACCTCCTTCCATCAGCAAGGGCATTGAAGATGAAACGTGGCTGGGTCTTTCAACATGACAATGATCCAAAGCACACCGCCAGGGCAACGAAGGAGTGGCTTCGTGAGAAGCATTTCAAGGTCCTGGAGTGGCCTAGCCGGTCTCCAGATCTCAACCCTATAGAAAACCTTTGGAGGGAGTTGAAAGTCCGTGTTGCCAAGCGAAAAGCCAAAAACATCACTGCTCTAGAGGAGATCTGCATGGAGGAATGGGCCAACATACCAACAACAGTGTGTGGCAACCTTGTGAAGACTTACAGAAAACGTTTGACCTCTGTCATTGCCAACAAAGGATATATTACAAAGTATTGAGATGAAATTTTGTTTCTGACCAAATACTTATTTTCCACCATAATATGCAAATAAAATGTTAAAAAAACAGACAATGTGATTTTCTGGATTTTTTTTTTCTCAGTTTGTCTCCCATAGTTGAGGTCTACCTATGATGTAAATTACAGACGCCTCTCATCTTTTTAAGTGGTGGAACTTGCACTATTGCTGACTGACTAAATACTTTTTTGCCCCACTGTATATAGTATAATATAATATAATTTCTAGTATAATATAATTTATAATATAATTTAGTATTAAAACCAGAAGGATGTATACAGACTGTGCCCTGCTATCTGCCATCATTGCACTCTAACCAGCATGTCTATTCTTCCTACAGGTATGTTAATGCACCCAGCTCTCCTGCTCTCCTGCCTTGTCTGTCTATGAAGTGCACATAGTACATCACCCAGCTTTCCACACAGACTTTTTTCTGCTCCCAGCGTTCTCATGGTATGCCTTTCAGCTAACCCCAGCTTACCCTGTGATATTTATGACCTTGTTTACTCTGTCTTGATTGTATGCATCTGGTCCACTCTAAATTCTTTGACCAAGATGAGCAGAGACCTCTCCTCTCTGCTTCACACCTTAATGCACTTAGTTTTCCATATATTGCATAGTACAAGTCTGCAATGACTTTAGTCTGCTGTGTGATCCTATAAGTGTGTCCTAGAAGTGTGAACATTAATTTAGAATTAAAACCAGAATTGAACCAGAAGGGAACTGAAGGTAACTGGCCAGTCACTGTGAACAATGTTTCTGTTTGTTGTCACTTTCACCCCTATAATCCTTCACTTTCTGCTAACTCCCCTAATTCCTACTCCTAGTAAAGAACTGTTCATCTCCTCTTCAATCCTCCCCATCCACCTCACCTCCTCCTCAGAACTGTTCCTCAACATACAATCCTCAGTCTCCAAACACAGACAGCCCCCTCATGCCCTCTCCTGCTCCCACCTGCTAACACTTTCTCTGCTCCTTCTCACTGCTGGTGATATCTCTCCAAATCCTGGTCCTCCTCACCACATCCCCACGGGCATTTCTACCTCCCATACACGCTCTATCACAAATGTCTGTAACCTCTCTAACCTTATACCCATTCACCCAGCCCCCGCTTCCCCAGTCCCACTAACAGGAGCTCTGTGGAACGCTCGCTCTGTCTGCAACAAGCTTTCCTACATCCATGATCTCTTTGTTACAACCAAACTTTCCTTCCTCGCCATCACCGAAACCTGGCTCACCCCTTCTGACTCAGTCTCCCCTGCTGCACTCTCTTACGGTGGCTTCCACCTTTCCCACACACCCCGCCCCAGCAGCAAACATGGCGGAGGAGTTGGTTTTCTCCTGTCAGATAACTGCTCCTACACCCCAATCCCACTGCCACCCTCTGTTACCCTCTCTTCCTTTGAGGTGCACTCTGTGCGCATCTATGCCCCTACCAACCTCCAACTGGCTGTCATTTACCGCCCCCCAGGGCTAGCCACCACCTTCTTTGCCCACTTCACCACCTGGCTACTTCATTTCCTTTCTGTGGACATCCCTACTATCATCATGGGCGACTTCAATATCCCCATTGACACTTCCCTCTCAGCTGCCACTAAACTTCTATGTCTCACTTCCTCCTTCGGCCTCACTCAATGGTCTTCTACAGACACTCACAAAGATGGTCACACGCTGGACCTCATCTTCACCCGCCTCTGCTCCCTATCTAACCTCTCTAACTCACCACTTCCTCTTTCTGACCACAATCTACTCACATTCTCTTCCCTCTCCACTCCTTGTCTCCTCCTCCTCGCAGAGATCTTAAACACCTTGATCTACACTCACTCTCTGAATCCCTCCTCCCTCTCACAGACATAAGTTCCCTACACAATGCGGATGACGCTGCCGCTCTATATAACACTACAGTAGCTGCAGCTTTGGAATCTCTTGCCCCTCTCACACATACCAAAGCTCGCAAAATCAACAGACAGCCCTGGCACACCAGCCTGACCAAAGAACTGAGGCGAGGTTCCAGGGCTGCTGAGCGGAGATGGAAAAGATCCCACTCCAACGAGCACTTTATCGCATTCAAACTGTCCCTCACTACTTTCAAGACCACACTCGCCACAGCTAAACAAACCTACTTCTCATCTCTCATATCCTCCCTGTCTCACAACCCTAATCAGTTATTCAACCCCTTCAACTCTCTCCTCTGTCCCCCAGCACCTCCTCTCTCCCCACTCATCTCAGCTGAAGACTTTCCCTATTACTACAGATCCTCTCATCCCTTGGCATCACAGACTTGGCCCTATCCTGGATCTCATCATACCTAACAGACCGGACATTCAGCGTCTCCCACTCACACACCACCTCCTCACCTCGCCCTCTATCTGTCGGAGTCCCACAAGGTTCAGTCCTTGGGCCCCTGCTCTTCTCCATTTACACCTTTGGCCTGGGACAGCTCATAGAATCTCACGGTTTTCAGTATCACCTCTATGCTGATGACACACAGATCTACATCTCTGGACCAGATATCACCTCCCTACTAACCAGAATCCCTCAATGTCTGTCCGCTATTTCATCCTTCTTCTCCGCTAGATTTCTAAAACTTAACATGGACAAAACAGAATTCATCATCTTTCCCCCATCTCACGCGACCCCCCAAATGAACCTATCCATTACAGTAAACGGCTGCCCACTCTCCCCAGTCCCACAAGCTCGCTATCTCGGGGTAATCCTTGACACTGATCTCTCCTTCAAACCACATATCCAAGCCCTTTCCACTTCCTGCCGCCTTCAACTCAAAAATATTTCTCGGATCCGTTCATTCCTAAACCAAGAATCTGCAAAAACCCTAGTCCATGCCCTCATCATCTCCTGCCTTGACTACTGTAACATCCTGCTCTGTGGCCTCCCCTCTAACACTCTCGCACCCCTCTAATCTATTCTAAACTCTGCTGCCCAACTAATCCACCTGTCCCCCCACTATTCCCCGGCCTCTCCCCTCTGTCAATCCCTTCACTGGCTCCCCATTAACCAGAGACTCCAGTACAAAAGCCTAACCATGACGTACAAAGCCATCCACAACCTGTCTCCTCCATACATCTGTGACCTCGTCTCCCGGTACTTACCTACACGCAACCTCCGATCCTCACAAGATCTCCTCTACTCCCCTCTTATCTCCTCTTCCCACAATCGTATACAAGATTTCTCTCGCGTATCACCCCTACTCTGGAACCCTCTACCACAACACATCAGACTCTCGCCTACCATCGAAACCTTCAAAAAGAACCTGAAGACCCACCTCTTCCGACAAGCCTACTACCTGCAGTAACCACCGATCGACCAAACCGCTGCATGACCAGCTCTATCCTCACTTACTGTATCCTCACCCATCCCTTGTAGATTGTGAGCCCTCGTGGGCAGGGTCCTCTCTCCTCCTGGACCAGTTATGACTTGTATTGTTTAAGATTATTGTACTTGTTTTTATTATGTATACCCCTCCTCACATGTAAAGCGCCATGGAATAAATGGCGCTATAATAATAAATAATAATAATACATTAGGACAGTCCGGCCTACAGGCTTATACATATACTAGATGGTGGCCCGATTCTAACACATCGGGTATTCTAGAATATGCATGTCCACGTAGTATATTGCCCAGTCACGTAGTATATTGCCCATCGACGTAATATATTGCCCAGCTACGTAGTATATTGCCCAGCTACGTAGTATATTGCCCAGCTACGTAGTATATTGCCCAGCCACGTAGTATATTGCCCAGCTACGTAGTATATTGCCCAGCCACGTAGTATATTGCCCAGCCACGTAGTATATTGCCCAGCCACGTAGTATATTGCCCAGCCACGTAGTATATTGCCCAGCCACGTAGTATATTGCCCAGCCACGTAGTATATTGCCCAGTCACGTAGTATATTGCCCAGTCACGTAGTATATTGCCCAGCCACGTAGTATATTGCCCAGTCACGTAGTATATTGCCCAGCCACGTAGTATACAGCACAGAGCCACGTAGTTTATTGCCCAGTCACGTAGAACATTGGCCAGCCACGTAGTATATTGCCCAGCCACGTAGCATATTGCCCAGTCACGTAGTATATTGCCCAGCGACGTAGTATACAGCATAGAGCCACGTAGTATATTGCCCAGTCACGTAGTATATAACACTGCCCACGCAGTATATAACAGTGGCCACGTAATATATATCACAGCCCACGGAGTATATCACACAGCCCACATAGTATATAACACTGCCTATGTAGTATATAGCAGCTACGCGGTATCTAACACAGCCCACGTAGTATACAGCAGTGTGGGCACCATATCCCTGTTAAAAAAATAATTAAAATAAAAAATAGTTATATATATACAGTACAGTACAGTATATATATATACAGTACAGACCAAAAGTTTGGACACACCTTCTCATTTAAAGATTTTTCTGTATTTTAATGACTATGAAAACTGTAAATTCACACTGAAAGCATCAAAACTATGAATGAACACCTATGGAATTAAATACATAACAAAAAAGTGTGAAACAACTGAAATTATGTCTTATATTCTAGGTTCTTCACAGTAGCCACTTTTTGCGTTGATGACTGCTTTGCACACTCTTGGCATTCTCTTGATGAGCTTCAAGAGGTAGTCACCGGGAATGGTTTTCACTTCACAGGTGTGCCCTGTCAGGCTTAATAAGTGGGATTTCTTGCCTTATAAATGGGGTTGGGACCATCAGTTGTGTTGTGCAGACGTCTGGAGGATACACAGCTGATAGTCCTACTGAATAGACTGTTAGAATTTGTATTATGGCAAGAAAAAAAGCAGCTAAGTAAAGAAAAACGAGTGGCCATGATTACTTTAAGAAATGAAGGTCAGTCAGTCCGAAAAATTGGGAAAACCTCGAAAGTGTCCCCAAGTGCAGAGACAAAAACCATCAAGCGCTACAAAGAAACTGGCTCACATGAGGACCGCTCCAGGAAAGGAAGACCAAGAGTCACCTCTGCTTCTGAGGACAAGTTTATCCGAGTCATCAGCCTCAGAAATCGCAGGTTAACAGCAGCTCAGATTAGAGACCAGGTCAATGCCACACAGAGTTCTAGCAGCAGACACATCTCTACAACAACTGTTAAGAGGAGACTTTGTGCAGCAGGCCTTCATGGTAAAATAGCTGCTAGGAAACCACTGCTAAGGACAGGCAACAAGCAGAAGAGACTTGTTTGGGCTAAAGAACACAAGGAATGGACATCAGACCAGTGGAAATCTGTGCTTTGGTCTGATGAGTCCAAATTTGAGATCTTTGGTTCCAACCACCGTGTCTTTGTGCGACGCAGAAAAGGTGAACGGATGGACTCTACATGCCTGGTTCCCACCGTGAAGCATGGAGGAGGAGGTGTGATGGTGGGGGGGGGGGGCTTTGCTGGTGACACTGTTGGGGATTTATTCAAAACTGAAGGCATACTGAACCAGCATGGCTACCACAGCATCTTGCAGCGGCATGCTATTCCATCCGGTTTGCGTTTAGTTGGTGTTACGTGTTACGGAACCACTCAGCACCCAGAATATGTTGTGCAGTTATATGTATGTATAATAGGTTCCATGTGAGATGCATGTCCCTAATGCATCAGCCCACAGGCTGCGCCCCTGGGCAGAGGGGACACGATATTTCCCTTTTGTCCTCCCCCCTTTGTAATTCCCATAGCAAATATCGGCAGGCTCCGGCCACCTGCGGCTATTGTAATGTAGGTCTGGCCTGCCGCTTTTCTATTGGCCTGCCCTGTGTATCTGTGTGATATATTCTGTGTCCTGTGAGTAAAGTGTTGTCAGACTGGAAATACGTGGAGAAGCAGTGATATTTTATATGCGCCCAGGTAATCAAGGAATTCCAGCCAGCGTCCTTCATTCAGACTCCAGCCAAAGTAGAGTGGACCTCCTGAAACACGGGGTGGTACTGAAAGAGGTACCCCAGCTTGGTAGACCCCGTTACACTGGACCATCATTTATTCTTCAACAGGACAATGAACCCAAACACACCTCCAGGCTGTGTAAGGGCTATTTGACCAAGAAGGAGAGTGATGGGGGGCTACACCAGATGACCTGGCCTCCACAGTCACCAGACCTGAACCCAATCGAGATGGTTTGGGGTGAGCTGGACCGCAGAGTGAAGGCAAAAGGGCCAACAAGTGCTGAGCATCTCTGGGAACTCCTTCAAGATTGTTGGAAGACCATTCTCGGTGACTACCTCTTGAAGCTCATCAAGAGAATGCCAAGAGTCTGCAAATCGGGGCTGCAGGTGTACACGGCTCGGTGTATGCGGTATCCATGGTGCGGGGTACAGGTGTACACGGCTCGGTGTATGCGGTATCCATGGTGCGGGGTACAGGTGTACACGGCTCGGTGCGTGCGGTATCCATGGTGCGGGGCTGCAGGTGTACGCGGCTCGGTGTATGCGGTATCCATGGTGCGGGGCTGCAGGTGTACATGGCTCGGTGTATGCGGTATTCATTGTGCGGGGTGCAGGTGTATACAGCTCGGTGTATATGGTATACATGGTGCTGGGTGCAGGTGTACACGGCCCGGTGTATGCGGTATCCATGGTGCGGGGCTGCAGGTGTACACGGCTCGGTGTATGAGGTATCCATGGTGCGGGGCTGCAGGTGTACACGGCTCAGTGTATGCGGTATCCATGGTGCGGGGTGCAGGTGTACACGGCTCAGTGTATGCGGTATCCATGGTGCGGGGTGCAGGTGTACACGGCTTGGTGTATGCGGTATCCGTGGTGCGGGGTACAGGTGTACACGGCTCGGTGTATGCGGTATCCATGGTGCGGGGTGCAGGTGTACAGAGCTCGGTGTATACGGTATCCATGGTGCGAGGTGCAGGTGTACACGGCTCGGTGTATGCGGTATCCATGGTGCGGGGCTGCAGGTGTACACGGCTCGGTGTATGCGGTATCCATGGTGCGGGGTGCAGGTGTACACGGCTCGGTGTATGCGGTATCCATGGTGCGGGGTGCAGGTGTACACGGCTCGGTGTATACGGTATCCATGGTTCGGGGTGCAGGTGTACACGGCTCGGTGTATGCGGTATCCATGGTGCGGGGTGCAGGTGTACACGGCTCGGTGTATGCGGTATCCATGGTGCGGGGTGCAGGTGTACACGGCTCGGTGTATGCGGTATCCATGGTGCGGGGTGCAGGTGTACAAGGCTCGGTGTATGCGGTATCCATGGTGCGGGGTGCAGGTGTACACGGCTCGGTGTATGCGGTATCCAGGGTGCGGGGCTGCAGGTGTACACGGCTCGGTGTATGCTGTATCCATGGTGCGGGGCTGCAGGTGTACACGGCTCGGTGTATGCGGTATCCAGGGTGCGGGGCTGCAGGTGTACACGGCTCGATGTATGCTGTATCCAGGGTGCGGGGCTGCAGGTGTACACGGCTCGGTGTATGCGGTATCCAGGGTGCGGGGCTGCAGGTGTACACGGCTCGATGTATGCTGTATCCAGGGTGCGGGGCTGCAGGTGTACACGGCTCGGTGTATGCGGTATCCAGGGTGCGGGGTGCAGGTGTACACGGCTCGGTGTATGCGGTATCCATGGTGCGGGTGCAGGTGTACGCGGCTCGGTGTATGCGGTATCCATGGTGCGGGTGCAGGTGTACACAGCTCGGGGTATGCGGTATCCAGGGTGCGGGGTGCAGGTGTACACGGCTCGGTGTATGCGGTATCCATGGTGCGGGGTGCAAGTGTACACGGCTCGGTGTATGCGGTATCCATGGTGCGGGGTGCAGGTGTACACGGCTCGGTGTATGCGGTATCCATGGTGCGGGGTGCAGGTGTACACGGCTCGGTGTATGCGGTATCCATGGTGCGGGGTGCAGGTGTACAAGGCTCGGTGTATGCGGTATCCATGGTGCGGGGTGCAGGTGTACACGGCTCGGTGTATGCGGTATCCAGGGTGCGGGGCTGCAGGTGTACACGGCTCGGTGTATGCTGTATCCATGATGCGGGGCTGCAGGTGTACACGGCTCGGTGTATGCGGTATCCAGGGTGCGGGGCTGCAGGTGTACACGGCTCGGTGTATGCGGTATCCGGGGTGCGGGTGTACACGGCTCGGTGTATGCGGTATCCATGGTGCGGGTGCAGGTGTACACGGCTCGGTGTATGCGGTATCCATGGTGCGGGGTGCAGGTGTACACAGCTCGGGGTATGCGGTATCCAGGGTGCGGGGTGCAGGTGTACACGGTTCGGTGTATGCGGTATCCATGGTGCGGGTGCAGGTGTACACGGCTCGGTGTATGCGGTATCCATGGTGCGGGGTGCAGGTGTACACGGCTCGGTGTATGCGGTATCCATGGTGCGAGGTGCAGGTGTACACGGTTCGGTGTATGCGGTATCCATGGTGCGGGTGCAGGTGTACACGGCTCGGTGTATGCGGTATCCATGGTGCGGGGTGCAGGTGTACACGGCTCGGTGTATGCGGTATCCATGGTGCGGGGTGCAGGTGTACACGGCTCGGTGTATGCGGTATCCATGGTGCGGGGTGCAGGTGTACACGGCTCGGTGTATGTGGTATCCATGGTGCGGGCTGCAGGTGTACACGGTTCGGTGTATGCGGTATCCATGGTGCGGGGTGCAGGTGTACACGGCTCGGTGTATACCGTATCCATGGTGCGGGGTGCAGGTGTACACGGCTCGGTGTATACCGTATCCATGGTGCGGGGTGCAGGTGTACACGGCTCGGTGTATACCGTATCCATGGTGCGGGGTGCAGGTGTACACGGCTCGGTGTATACCGTATCCATGGTGCGGGGTGCAGGTGTACACGGCTCGGTGTATACCGTATCCATGGTGCGGGGTGCAGGTGTACGCGGCTCGGTGTATGCGGTATCCATGGTGCAGGTGTACACGGCTCGGTGTATGCGGTATCCATGGTGCGGGGTGCAGGTGTACACGGCTCGGTGTATGCGGTATCCATGGTGCAGGTGTACACGGCTCGGTGTATGCGGTATCCATGGTGCGGGGTGCAGGTGTACACGGCTCGGTGTATGCGGTATCCATGGTGCGGGGCTGCAGGTGTACACGGCTCGGTGTATGCGGTATCCATGGTGCGGGGTGCAGGTGTACACAGCTCGGTGTATACCGTATCTATGGTGTGGGGTGCAGGTGTACACGGCTCGGTGTATACCGTATCCATGGTGCGAGGTGCAGGTGTACACGGCTCGGTGTATACCGTATCCATGGTGCGGGGTGCAGGTGTACACGGCTCGGTGTATGCGGTATCCATGGTGCGGGTGCAAGTGTACACGGCTCGGTGTATACCGTATCCATGGTGCGGGGTGCAGGTGTACACGGCTCGGTGTATACCGTATCCATGGTGCGGGGTGCAGGTGTACACAGCTCGGTGTATGCGGTATCCATGGTGTGGGGTGCAGGTGTACACGGCTCGGTGTATACGGTATCCATGGTGCGGGGTGCAGGTGTACACGGCTCGGTGTATACGGTATCCATGGTGCGGGGTGCAGGTGTACACGGCTCGGTGTATGCGGTATCCATGGTGCAGGGTGCAGGTGTACACGGCTCGGTGTATGCGGTATCCATGGTGCAGGTGTACACGGCTCGGTGTATGCGGTATCCATGGTGTGGGGTGCAGGTGTACACGGCTCGGTGTATGCGGTATCCATGGTGCGGGGTGCAGGTGTACACGGCTCGGTGTATGCGGTATCCATGGTGCGGGGTGCAGGTGTACACGGCTCGGTGTATGCGGTATCCATGGTGCGGGGTGCAGGTGTACACGGCTCGGTGTATGCGGTATCCATGGTGCGGGGTGCAGGTGTACACGGCTCGGTGTATGCGGTATCCAGGGTGCGGGGTGCAGGTGTACACAGCTCGGTGTATGCGGTATCCAGGGTGCGGGGTGTAGGTGTACACGGCTCGGTGTATGCGGTATCCATGGTGCAGGTGTACACGGTTCGGTGTATGCGGTATCCATGGTGCGGGGTGCAGGTGTACACAGCTCGGTGTATGCGGTATCCAGGGAGCGGGGTGCAGGTGTACACGGCTCGGTGTATGCGGTATCCATGGTGCAGGTGTACACGGCTCGGTGTATGCGGTATCCATGGTGCGGGGTGCAGGTGTACACGGCTCAGTGTATGCGGTATCCATGGTGCGGGGTACAGGTGTACACGGCTCGGTGTATGCGGTATCCATGGTGCGGGGTGCAGGCGTACACGGCTCGGTGTATGCGGTATCCATGGTGCGGGGTGCAGGTGTACACGGCTCGGTGTATGCGGTATCCATGGTGCGGGGTGCAGGTGTACACGGCTCGGTGTATGCGGTATCCATGGTGCGGGCTGCAGGTGTACACGGCTCGGTGTATGCGGTATCCATGGTGCGGGGTGCAGGTGTACACGGCTCAGTGTATGCGGTATCCATGGTGCGGGGTGCAGGTGTACACGGCTCAGTGTATGCGGTATCCATGGTGCGGGGTACAGGTGTACACGGTTCGGTGTATGCGGTATCCAGGGTGCGGGGTGCAGGTGTACACGGCTCGGTGTATGCGGTATCCATGGTGCAGGTGTACACGGCTCGGTGTATGCGGTATCCATGGTGCGGGGCTGCAGGTGTACACGGCTCGGTGTATACGGTATCCATGGTGCGGGGTGCAGGTGTACACGGCTCGGTGTATACCGTATCCATGGTGCGGGGTGCAGGTGTACACGGCTCAGTGTATGCGGTATCCATGGTGCGGGGTGCAGGTGTACACGGCTCGGTGTATGCGGTATCCATGGTGCAGGGTGCAGGTGTACACGGCTCGGTGTATGCGGTATCCATAGTGCAGGTGTACACGGCTCGGTGTATGCGGTATCCATGGTACGGGGTGCAGGTGTACACGGCTCGGTGTATGCGGTATCCATGGTGCGGGGTGCAGGTGTACACGGCTCGGTGTATGCGGTATCCATGGTGCAGGTGTACACGGCTCGGTGTATGCGGTATCCATGGTGCAGGTGTACACGGCTCGGTGTATGCGGTATCCATGGTGCAGGTGTACACGGCTCGGTGTATGCGGTATCCATGGTGCGGGGTGCAGGTGTACACGGCTCGGTGTATGCGGTATCCATGGTGCGGGGTGCAGGTGTACACGGTTCGGTGTATGCGGTATCCATGGTGCGGGGTGCAGGTGTACACGGCTCGGTGTATACCGTATCCATGGTGCGGGGTGCAGGTGTACACGGCTCGGTGTATACCGTATCCATGGTGCGGGGTGCAGGTGTACACGGCTCGGTGTATACCGTATCCATGGTGTGGGGTGCAGGTGTACACGGCTCGGTGTATGCGGTATCCATGGTACGGGGTGCAGGTGTACACGGCTCGGTGTATGCGGTATCCATGGTGAGGGGTGCAGGTGTACACGGCTCGGTGTATGCGGTATCCATGGTGCAGGTGTACACGGCTCGGTGTATGCAGTATCCATGGTGCAGGTGTACACGGCTCGGTGTATGCGGTATCCATGGTGCGGGGTGCAGGTGTACACGGCTCGGTGTATGTGGTATCCATGGTGCGGGGTGCAGGTGTACACGGCTCGGTGTATGCGGTATCCATGGTGCGGGGTGCAGGTGTACACGGCTCGGTGTATACCGTATCCATGGTGCAGGTGTACACGGCTCGGTGTATACCGTATCCATGGTGCGGGGTGCAGGTGTACACGGCTCGGTGTATGCGGTATCCATGGTGCGGGGTGCAGGTGTACACGGCTCGGTGTATACCGTATCCATGGTGCGGGGTGCAGGTGTACACGGCTCGGTGTATACCGTATCCATGGTGCGGGGTGCAGGTGTACACGGCTCGGTGTATACCGTATCCATGGTGCGGGGTGCAGGTGTACACGGCTCGGTGTATGCGGTATCCATGGTGCGGGGTGCAGGTGTACACGGCTCGGTGTATGCGGTATCCATGGTGCGGGGTGCAGGTGTACACGGCTCGGTGTATACCGTATCCATGGTGCGGGGTGCAGGTGTACACGGCTCGGTGTATACGGTATCCATGGTGCGGGGTGCAGGTGTACACGGCTCGGTGTATGCGGTATCCATGGTGCAGGTGTACACGGCTCGGTGTATGCGGTATCCATGGTGCAGGTGTACACGGATCGCTGTATACCGTATCCATGGTGCGGGGTGCAGGTGTACACGGCTCGGTGTATGCGGTATCCATGGTGCAGGTGTACACGGCTCGGTGTATGCGGTATCCATGGTGCAGGTGTACACGGCTCGGTGTATACGGTATCCATGGTGCAGGTGTACACGGCTCGGTGTATACCGTATCCATGGTGCGGGGCTGCAGGTATACACAGCTCGGTGTATACCGTATCCATGGTGCGGGGCTGCAGGTATACACGGCTCGGTGTATACCGTATCCATGGTGCGGGGTGCAGGTGTACACGGCTCGGTGTATGCGGTATCCATGGTGCGGGGTGCAGGTGTACACGGCTCGGTGTATGCGGTATCCATGGTGCGGGGTGCAGGTGTACACAGCTCGGTGTATACGGTATCCATGGTGCAGGTGTACACGGCTCGGTGTATACCGTATCCATGGTGCGGGGCTGCAGGTATACACGGCTCGGTGTATACGGTATCCATGGTGCAGGTGTACACGGCTCGGTGTATACCGTATCCATGGTGCGGGGTGCAGGTGTACACGGCTCGGTGCATGCGGTATCCATGGTGCGGGGTGCAGGTGTACACGGCTCGGTGTATGCGGTATCCATGGTGCAGGTGTACACGGCTCGGTGTATACGGTATCCATGGTGCAGGTGTACACGGCTCGGTGTATACGGTATCCATGGTGCAGGTGTACGCGGCTCGGTGTATGCGGTATCCATGGTGCAGGTGTATACGGCTCGGTGTATACCGTATCCATGGTGCAGGTGTACACGGCTCGGTGTATGCGGTATCCATGGTGCAGGTGTATACGGCTCGGTGTATGCGGTATCCATGGTGCGGGGTGCAGGTGTACACGGCTCGGTGTATGCGGTATCCATGGTGCAGGGTGCAGGTGTACACGGCTCGGTGTATGCGGTATCCATGGTGCAGGTGTACACGGCTCGGTGTATGCGGTATCCATGGTACGGGGTGCAGGTGTACACGGCTCGGTG
Source organism: Ranitomeya imitator (assembly GCF_032444005.1). Lineage (NCBI taxonomy): Eukaryota > Metazoa > Chordata > Amphibia > Anura > Dendrobatidae > Ranitomeya > Ranitomeya imitator. The sequence goes on along the minus strand of NC_091290.1, from coordinate 7,856,560 downwards.
TATGCGGTATCCATGGTGCGGGGTGCAGGTGTACACGGCTCGGTGTATGCGGTATCCATGGTGCAGGTGTACACGGCTCGGTGTATGCGGTATCCATGGTGCAGGTGTACACGGCTCGGTGTATGCGGTATCCATGGTGCAGGTGTACACGGCTCGGTGTATGCGGTATCCATGGTGCGGGGTGCAGGTGTACACGGCTCGGTGTATGCGGTATCCATGGTGCGGGGTGCAGGTGTACACGGTTCGGTGTATGCGGTATCCATGGTGCGGGGTGCAGGTGTACACGGCTCGGTGTATACCGTATCCATGGTGCGGGGTGCAGGTGTACACGGCTCGGTGTATACCGTATCCATGGTGCGGGGTGCAGGTGTACACGGCTCGGTGTATACCGTATCCATGGTGTGGGGTGCAGGTGTACACGGCTCGGTGTATGCGGTATCCATGGTACGGGGTGCAGGTGTACACGGCTCGGTGTATGCGGTATCCATGGTGAGGGGTGCAGGTGTACACGGCTCGGTGTATGCGGTATCCATGGTGCAGGTGTACACGGCTCGGTGTATGCAGTATCCATGGTGCAGGTGTACACGGCTCGGTGTATGCGGTATCCATGGTGCGGGGTGCAGGTGTACACGGCTCGGTGTATGTGGTATCCATGGTGCGGGGTGCAGGTGTACACGGCTCGGTGTATGCGGTATCCATGGTGCGGGGTGCAGGTGTACACGGCTCGGTGTATACCGTATCCATGGTGCAGGTGTACACGGCTCGGTGTATACCGTATCCATGGTGCGGGGTGCAGGTGTATGCGGTATCCATGGTGCGGGGTGCAGGTGTACACGGCTCGGTGTATACCGTATCCATGGTGCGGGGTGCAGGTGTACACGGCTCGGTGTATACCGTATCCATGGTGCGGGTGCAGGTGTACACGGCTCGGTGTATACCGTATCCATGGTGCGGGGTGCAGGTGTACACGGCTCGGTGTATGCGGTATCCATGGTGCGGGGTGCAGGTGTACACGGTTCGGTGTATGCGGTATCCATGGTGCGGGGTGCAGGTGTACACGGCTCGGTGTATACCGTATCCATGGTGCGGGGTGCAGGTGTACACGGCTCGGTGTATGCGGTATCCATGGTGCAGGTGTACATGGCTCGGTGTATGCGGTATCCATGGTGCAGGTGTACACGGATCGCTGTATACCGTATCCATGGTGCGGGGTGCAGGTGTACACGGCTCGGTGTATGCGGTATCCATGGTGCAGGTGTACACGGCTCGGTGTATGCGGTATCCATGGTGCAGGTGTACACGGCTCGGTGTATACGGTATCCATGGTGCAGGTGTACACGGCTCGGTGTATACCGTATCCATGGTGCGGGGCTGCGGGTATACACAGCTCGGTGTATACCGTATCCATGGTGCGGGGCTGCAGGTATACACGGCTCGGTGTATACCGTATCCATGGTGCGGAGTGCAGGTGTACACGGCTCGGTGTATGCGGTATCCATGGTGCGGGGTGCAGGTGTACACGGCTCGGTGTATGCGGTATCCATGGTGCGGGGTGCAGGTGTACACGGCTCGGTGTATACGGTATCCATGGTGCAGGTGTACACGGCTCGGTGTATACCGTATCCATGGTGCGGGGCTGCAGGTATACACGGCTCGGTGTATACGGTATCCATGGTGCAGGTGTACACGGCTCGGTGTATACCGTATCCATGGTGCGGGGTGCAGGTGTACACGGCTCGGTGTATGCGGTATCCATGGTGTGGGGTACAGGTGTACACGGCTCGGTGTATGCGGTATCCATGGTGCGGGGTGCAGGTGTACACGGCTCGGTGTATACGGTATCCATGGTGCAGGTGTACACGGCTCGGTGTATACGGTATCCATGGTGCAGGTGTACGCGGCTCGGTGTATGCGGTATCCATGGTGCAGGTGTATACGGCTCGGTGTATACCGTATCCATGGTGCAGGTGTATACGGCTCGGTGTATATCGTATCCATGGTGCAGGTGTACGCGGCTCGGTGTATGCGGTATCCATGGTGCAGGTGTACGCGGCTCGGTGTATACCGTATCCATGGTGCAGGTGTATACGGCTCGGTGTATACGGTATCCATGGTGCAGGTGTACGCGGCTCGGTGTATGCGGTATCCATGGTGCAGGTGTATACGGCTCGGTGTATACCGTATCCATGGTGCAGGTGTATGCGGCTCGGTGTATACGGTATCGATGGTGCAGGTGTATACGGCTCGGTGTATGCGGTATCCATGGTGCAGGTGTATACGGCTCGGTGTATACGGTATCCATGGTGCAGGTGTATACGGCTCGGTGTATGCGGTATCCATGGTGCAGGTGTATACGGCTCGGTGTATACGGTATCCATGGTGCAGGTGTACGCGGCTCGGTGTATACGGTATCCATGGTGCAGGTGTATACGGCTCGGTGTATGCGGTATCCATGGTGCAGGTGTATACGGCTCGGTGTATGCGGTATCCATGGTGCAGGTGTACGCGGCTCGGTGTATGCGGTATCCATGGTGCAGGTGTACGCGGCTCGGTGTATACCGTATCCATGGTGCAGGTGTATACGGCTCGGTGTATGCGGTATCCATGGTGCAGGTGTACGCGGCTCGGTGTATGCGGTATCCATGGTGCAGGTGTACGCGGCTCGGTGTATGCGGTATCCATGGTGCAGGTGTACGCGGCTCGGTGTATACGGTATCCATGGTGCAGGTGTACGCGGCTCGGTGTATGCGGTATCCATGGTGCAGGTGTACGCGGCTCGGTGTATGCGGTATCCATGGTGCAGGTGTATACGGCTCAGTGTATGCGGTATCCATGGTGCAGGTGTATACGGCTCGGTGTATATCGTATCCATGGTGCGGGGTGCAGGTGTACGCGGCTCGGTGTATGCGGTATCCATGGTGCAGGTGTATACGGCTCGGTGTATGCGGTATCCATGGTGCAGGTGTATACGGCTCGGTGTATACGGTATCCATGGTGCAGGTGTACGCGGCTCGGTGTATGCGGTATCCATGGTGCAGGTGTATACGGCTCGGTGTATGCGGTATCCATGGTGCAGGTGTACACGGCTCGGTGTATACGGTATCCATGGTGCAGGTGTACACGGCTCGGTGTATGCGGTATCCATGGTGCAGGTGTATACGGCTCGGTGTATACGGTATCCATGGTGCAGGTGTACGCGGCTCGGTGTATGCGGTATCCATGGTGCAGGTGTATACGGCTCGGTGTATGCGGTATCCATGGTGCAGGTGTACGCGGCTCGGTGTATGCGGTATCCATGGTGCAGGTGTATACGGCTCGGTGTATACGGTATCCATGGTGCAGGTGTACGCGGCTCTGTGTATGCGGTATCCATGGTGCAGGTGTATACGGCTCGGTGTATACGGTATCCATGGTGCAGGTGTACGCGGCTCTGTGTATGCGGTATCCATGGTGCAGGTGTACGCGGCTCGGTGTATGCGGTATCCATGGTGCAGGTGTACGCGGCTCGGTGTATGCGGTATCCATGGGGCAGGTGTATACGGCTCGGTGTATACGGTATCCATGGTGCAGGTGTACGCGGCTCGGTGTATACGGTATCCATGGTGCAGGTGTATACGGCTCGGTGTATGCGGTATCCATGGTGCAGGTGTATACGGCTCGGTGTATACCGTATCCATGGTGCAGGTGTATACGGCTCGGTGTATCCGGTATCCATGGTGCAGTTGTACGCGGCTCGGTGTATGCGGTATCCATGGTGCAGGTGTATACGGCTCGGTGTATACCGTATCCATGGTGCAGGTGTACGCGGCCCGGTGTATGCGGTATCCATGGTGCGGGGCTGCAGGTGTACACGGCTCGGTGTATGCGGTATCCATGGTGCGGGTGCAGGTGTACACGGCTCGGTGTATGCGGTATCCATGGTGCGGGGTGCAGGTGTACACGGCTCGGTGTATACCGTATCTATGGTGCAGGGTGCAGGTGTACACGGCTCGGTGTATACGGTATCCATGGTGCAGGTGTATACGGCTCGGTGTATCCGGTATCCATGGTGCAGGTGTACGCGGCTCGGTGTATGCGGTATCCATGGTGCAGGTGTACGCGGCTCGGTGTATGCGGTATCCATGGTGCAGGTGTATACGGCTCGGTGTATCCGGTATCCATGGTGCAGGTGTACGCGGCTCGGTGTATGCGGTATCCATGGTGCAGGTGTACGCGGCTCAGTGTATGCGGTATCCATGGTGCAGGTGTATACGGCTCGGTGTATCCGGTATCCATGGTGCAGGTGTATACGGCTCGGTGTATACCGTATCCATGGTGCAGGTGTATGCGGCTCGGTGTATACGGTATCGATGGTGCAGGTGTATACGGCTCGGTGTATGCGGTATCCATGGTGCAGGTGTATACGGCTCGGTGTATGCGGTATCCATGGTGCAGGTGTATACGGCTCGGTGTATGCGGTATCCATGGTGCAGGTGTACGCGGCTCGGTGTATGCGGTATCCATGGTGCAGGTGTACGCGGCTCGGTGTATACCGTATCCATGGTGCAGGTGTATACGGCTCGGTGTATGCGGTATCCATGGTGCAGGTGTACGCGGCTCGGTGTATGCGGTATCCATGGTGCAGGTGTACGCGGCTCGGTGTATGCTGTATCCATGGTGCAGGTGTACGCGGCTCGGTGTATACGGTATCCATGGTGCAGGTGTACGCGGCTCGGTGTATGCGGTATCCATGGTGCAGGTGTACGCGGCTCGGTGTATGCGGTATCCATGGTGCAGGTGTATACGGCTCAGTGTATGCGGTATCCATGGTGCAGGTGTATACGGCTCGGTGTATATCGTATCCATGGTGCGGGGTGCAGGTGTACGCGGCTCGGTGTATGCGGTATCCATGGTGCAGGTGTATACGGCTCGGTGTATGCGGTATCCATGGTGCAGGTGTATACGGCTCGGTGTATACGGTATCCATGGTGCAGGTGTACGCGGCTCGGTGTATGCGGTATCCATGGTGCAGGTGTATACGGCTCGGTGTATGCGGTATCCATGGTGCAGGTGTACACGGCTCGGTGTATACGGTATCCATGGTGCAGGTGTACACGGCTCGGTGTATGCGGTATCCATGGTGCAGGTGTATACGGCTCGGTGTATACGGTATCCATGGTGCAGGTGTACGCGGCTCGGTGTATGCGGTATCCATGGTGCAGGTGTATACGGCTCGGTGTATGCGGTATCCATGGTGCAGGTGTACGCGGCTCGGTGTATGCGGTATCCATGGTGCAGGTGTATACGGCTCGGTGTATACGGTATCCATGGTGCAGGTGTACGCGGCTCTGTGTATGCGGTATCCATGGTGCAGGTGTATACAGCTCGGTGTATACGGTATCCATGGTGCAGGTGTACGCGGCTCGGTGTATGCGGTATCCATGGTGCAGGTGTACGCGGCTCGGTGTATGCGGTATCCATGGTGCAGGTGTACGCGGCTCGGTGTATGCGGTATCCATGGGGCAGGTGTATACGGCTCGGTGTATACGGTATCCATGGTGCAGGTGTACGCGGCTCGGTGTATACGGTATCCATGGTGCAGGTGTATACGGCTCGGTGTATGCGGTATCCATGGTGCAGGTGTATACGGCTCGGTGTATACCGTATCCATGGTGCAGGTGTATACGGCTCGGTGTATCCGGTATTCATGGTGCAGGTGTACGCGGCTCGGTGTATGCGGTATCCATGGTGCAGGTGTATACGGCTCGGTGTATACCGTATCCATGGTGCAGGTGTACGCGGCCCGGTGTATGCGGTATCCATGGTGCGGGGCTGCAGGTGTACACGGCTCGGTGTATGCGGTATCCATGGTGCGGGTGCAGGTGTACACGGCTCGGTGTATGCGGTATCCATGGTGCGGGGTGCAGGTGTACACGGCTCGGTGTATACCGTATCTATGGTGCAGGGTGCAGGTGTACACGGCTCGGTGTATACGGTATCCATGGTGCAGGTGTATACGGCTCGGTGTATCCGGTATCCATGGTGCAGGTGTACGCGGCTCGGTGTATGCGGTATCCATGGTGCAGGTGTATACGGCTCGGTGTATGCGGTATCCATGGTGCAGGTGTATACGGCTCGGTGTATACCGTATCCATGGTGCAGGTGTACGCGGCCCGGTGTATGCGGTATCCATGGTGCGGGGCTGCAGGTGTACACGGCTCGGTGTATGCGGTATCCATGGTGCGGGTGCAGGTGTACACGGCTCGGTGTATGCGGTATCCATGGTGCGGGGTGCAGGTGTACACGGCTCGGTGTATACCGTATCTATGGTGCAGGGTGCAGGTGTACACGGCTCGGTGTATACGGTATCCATGGTGCAGGTGTATACGGCTCGGTGTATCCGGTATCCATGGTGCAGGTGTACGCGGCTCGGTGTATGCGGTATCCATGGTGCAGGTGTACGCGGCTCGGTGTATGCGGTATCCATGGTGCAGGTGTATACGGCTCGGTGTATGCGGTATCCATGGTGCAGGTGTATACGGCTCTGTGTATACCGTATCCATGGTGCAGGTGTACGCGGCTCGGTGTATACCGTATCCATGGTGCAGGTGTACGCGGCTCGGTGTATGCGGTATCCATGGTGCAGGTGTATACGGCTCGGTGTATACGGTATCCATGGTGCAGGTGTATACGGCTCGGTGTATACCGTATCCATGGTGCAGGTGTATACGGCTCGGTGTATGCGGTATCCATGGTGCAGGTGTATACGGCTCGGTGTATACCGTATCCATGGTGCAGGTGTATACGGCTCGGTGTATGCGGTATCCATGGTGCAGGTGTATACGGCTCGGTGTATACCGTATCCATGGTGCAGGTGTATACGGCTCGGTGTATGCGGTATCCATGGTGCAGGTGTATACGGCTCGGTGTATACGGTATCCATGGTGCAGGTGTATACGGCTCGGTGTATGCAGTATCCATGGTGCAGGTGTATACGGCTCGGTGTATGCGGTATCCATGGTGCAGGTGTATACGGCTCGGTGTATGCGGTATCCATGGTGCAGGTGTATACGGCTCGGTGTATGCGGTATCCATGGTGCAGGTGTATATGGCTCGGTGTATACGGTATCCATGGTGCAGGTGTATACGGCTCGGTGTATACCGTATCCATGGTGCAGGTGTATACGGCTCGGTGTATGCGGTATCCATGGTGCAGGTGTATACGGCTCGGTGTATACCGTATCCATGGTGCAGGTGTATACGGCTCGGTGTATACGGTATCCATGGTGCAGGTGTATACGGCTCGGTGTATGCGGTATCCATGGTGCAGGTGTACACGGCTCGGTGTATACGGTATCCATGGTGCAGGTGTATACGGCTCGGTGTATGCGGTATCCATGGTGCAGGTGTATACGGCTCGGTGTATATCGTATCCATGGTGCAGGTGTATACGGCTCGATGTATGCGGTATCCATGGTGCAGGTGTATACGGCTCGGTGTATACCGTATCCATGGTGCAGGTGTATACGGCTCGGTGTATGCGGTATCCATGGTGCAGGTGTACACGGCTCGGTGTATGCGGTATCCATGGTGCAGGTGTATACGGCTCGGTGTATACCGTATCCATGGTGCAGGTGTATACGGCTCGGTGTATGCGGTATCCATGGTGCAGGTGTACACGGCTCGGTGTATGCGGTATCCATGGTGCAGGTGTACGCGGCTCGGTGTATACCGTATCCATGGTGCAGGTGTATACGGCTCGGTGTATACGGTATCCATGGTGCAGGTGTATACGGCTCGGTGTATACCGTATCCATGGTGCAGGTGTATACGGCTCGGTGTATACGGTATCCATGGTGCAGGTGTACGCGGCTCGGTGTATGCGGTATCCATGGTGCAGGTGTACACGGCTCGGTGTATGCGGTATCCATGGTGCAGGTGTATACGGCTCGGTGTATGCGGTATCCATGGTGCAGGTGTATACGGCTCGGTGTATACCGTATCCATGGTGCGGGGTGCAGGTGTACACGGCTCGGTGTATGCGGTATCCATGGTGCAGGTGTATACGGCTCGGTGTATACCGTATCCATGGTGCAGGTGTACGCGGCTCGGTGTATACCGTATCCATGGTGCAGGTGTATACGGCTCGGTGTATACGGTATCCATGGTGCAGGTGTACGCGGCTCGGTGTATGCGGTATCCATGGTGCAGGTGTATACGGCTCGGTGTATACCGTATCCATGGTGCAGGTGTATACGGCTCGGTGTATGCGGTATCCATGGTGCAGGTGTACACGGCTCGGTGTATACCGTATCCATGGTGCAGGTGTATACGGCTCGGTGTATGCGGTATCCATGGTGCAGGTGTATACGGCTCGGTGTATACGGTATCCATGGTGCAGGTGTACGCGGCTCGGTGTATGCGGTATCCATGGTGCAGGTGTATACGGCTCGGTGTATACCGTATCCATGGTGCAGGTGTACGCGGCTCGGTGTATACGGTATCCATGGTGCAGGTGTATATGGCTCGGTGTATACCGTATCCATGGTGCAGGTGTACGCGGCTCGGTGTATACGGTATCCATGGTGCAGGTGTACACGGCTCGGTGTATGCGGTATCCATGGTGCAGGTGTACGCGGCTCGGTGTATACGGTATCCATGGTGCAGGTGTATATGGCTCGGTGTATACCGTATCCATGGTGCAGGTGTACGCGGCTCGGTGTATACGGTATCCATGGTGCAGGTGTACACGGCTCGGTGTATGCGGTATCCATGGTGCAGGTGTACACGGCTCGGTGTATGCGGTATCCATGGTGCAGGTGTACGCGGCTCGGTGTATACGGTATCCATGGTGCAGGTGTATATGGCTCGGTGTATGCGGTATCCATGGTGCAGGTGTATACGGCTCGGTGTATACCGTATCCATGGTGCAGGTGTACACGGCTCGGTGTATGCGGTATCCATGGTGCAGGTGTATACGGCTCGGTGTATGCGGTATCCATGGTGCGGGGTGCAGGTGTATACGGCTCGGTGTATGCGGTATCCATGGTGCAGGTGTATACGGCTCGGTGTATGCGGTATCCATGGTGCGGGGTGCAGGTGTATACGGCTCGGTGTATACCGTATCCATGGTGCAGGTGTATACGGCTCGGTGTATGCGGTATCCATGGTGCAGGTGTACGCGGCTCGGTGTATACGGTATCCATGGTGCAGGTGTATATGGCTCGGTGTATACCGTATCCATGGTGCAGGTGTATACGGCTCGGTGTATGCGGTATCCATGGTGCAGATGTACGCGGCTCGGTGTATGCGGTATCCATGGTGCAGATGTACGCGGCTCGGTGTATGCGGTATCCATGGTGCAGGTGTACGCGGCTCGGTGTATGCGGTATCCATGGTGCAGATGTACGCGGCTCGGTGTATGCGGTATCCATGGTGCAGATGTACGCGGCTCGGTGTATGCGGTATCCATGGTGCAGGTGTATACGGCTCGGTGTATGCGGTATCCATGGTGCAGGTGTATACGGCTCGGTGTATGCGGTATCCATGGTGCAGGTGTATACGGCTCGGTGTATACCGTATCCATGGTGCAGGTGTACACGGCTCGGTGTATGCGGTATCCATGGTGCAGGTGTACGCGGCTCGGTGTATACGGTATCCATGGTGCAGGTGTATATGGCTCGGTGTATACCGTATCCATGGTGCAGGTGTATACGGCTCGGTGTATACCGTATCCATGGTGCGGGGCTGCAGGCTCCTCCTCTCCCTCCTCTCACGGAGCAGTGTCGGTGGCGGGGCTGATGCTGGGGCCGGTGCCCGGGGTGTGATCCCCGGTGTCGCTATGAGGCTGCTGGCCGGTGCCGGGCTGTGTCTCGCCCTGGCCGCTCTGGCTCTTCTGGCCGTAGCTCTGTGCACCGATCACTGGTACGAGACCGACGCCCGGAGACACCGGGACCGCTGCAGGAAACCGGGAGGGAAGCGGAACGACCCCGGCTACATGTACACCCCCGGGCAGCAGCTGCCGCTGCGGGGAGGCGGACAGTCCCGGGGCCGGGGAGAGCTGCTGCAGAGGGGGCTGCGGGTCATCTCCAGAGCGGGGGAGCCGGGGAGCCGGGAGGTGGCCGCTGCCCGACACTACCTGGCCGGGGACTCGCACTGCACCCGCCGCTTCAACTCCACCGTGTCCGGCCTGTGGAGGAAATGTCACCGGGAGGGGTTCGACAAGGACACGGAGGAGCTGATCCTGAAAGGTAGGGAGCGTCTGTTACCGGGACCCCCTGTGCCATTACCGGGACCCCCTGTGCCATTACCGGGACCCCCTGTGCCATTACCGGGACCCCCTGTGCCATTACCGGGACCCCCTGTGCCATTACCGGGAGCGTCTGTTACCGGGACCCCCTGTGCCATTACCGGGACCCCCTGTGCCATTACCGGGACCCCCTGTGCCATTACTGAGACCCCTGTGCCATTACCGGGACCCCATGTGCCATTACCTGGAGCGTCTGTTACCGGGACCCCCTGTGCCATTACCGGGACCCCCTGTGCCATTACCGGGACCCCATGTGCCATTACCTGGAGCGTCTGTTACCGGGACCCCCTGTGCCATTACCGGGACCCCCTGTGCCATTACCGAGACCCCTGTGCCATTACCGGGAGCGTCTGTTACCGAGACCCCTGTGCCATTACCGGGAGCGTCTGTTACCGGGACCCCCTGTGCCGTTACCGGGACCCCCTGTGCCGTTACCGGGACCCCCTGTGCCATTACCGGGAGCCTCTGTTACCAGGACCCCTGTGTCATTACTGGGAGTGTCAGTTACCGGGACCCCCTGTGCCATTATCGGGACCCCCCTTCTGTCATTACCAGGAGAATCGGTAACTAGGACTCCCTGTGTCATTACTGGGACCCCTGTGTCATTACTGGGACCCCCCTTCTGTCATTACCAGGTGCCTCAGTTACCGGGACCCCTGTGTTCTTACCGGGACCCCTGTGTTACCAGGACCCCCTTCTGTCATTACTGGGCCCCCTGTGTCATTACCGGGAGCATCAGTTACTGGGACCCCCCTGTCATTATTGGGAGTATCAAATATCTAGACCCCCATCTCATTACTGGGACCCCATGTGTCATTACTGGGATCCCCCTTCTGTCAGTTACCAGGACCCCACTTTGTCATTACTGGGACCCCCTGTGCCATCAGCAGGAGCATGAGTTACCGGGACCTCCCGTGGGTCATTACTGGGAGCGTCAATCACTGGGACACTCCTTATTATTATTGGGAGCATCTAATATCTGGACCCCCCATCTCTATTACTGGGACCCCCTGTGTTATTACCGGGATCCCCCTTCTGTCATTACTAGAAATCCCTCAATTAAAAAGAACACCCCTCTGTTATTACTGGGACCCCCTCTATTGTTACCAGGGGTGTTAATTATTGTTACCCCTCGTCATATATCGGAGGACCCCTCTATCGTTACCGGGACCCTTTTCTAGTATTACCTCAATCCCCCGCTATCATTACTGGGACCCCCTTCAATTAATACCGGGGTCATCAGCGACCCCTCCCCCCTCCATTACTGGGCTTTGCCCATTATCGGGGCTACATGACAATAGTCGGGTGCATCTTGCCATCGATTCCCCCTGGTCAGTTCACCTGATTATCATTCTACCCATTGATCGCAGTCACATGACCTTACAGGGGTTCATCAGTGCGGGCTGAGGGGGACCTGAGCGAAGGGGTCCCAGCATAAGACCCTCACCCAGAGCTGTAAACCAAGGGTCCTGGTGTGCTGAGGGGACCCTGTCAGTGCGGAGCCCCCGGAACATGTGGTTACAGCGGTATTGAAGTTAGCGGTTTTCCTTCTGCAGAGAAGTGACAGTGCCGGGATCAGCGGGTCCAGACATTGCTCACTGACGGGACCCCTCAGATATTGAAATGACAGGGCCCCTAGGACCACCTTTAATGACATATCGGACCCCTTTATGTGCTGTATGTCTGAGCTGGGAGCCCATGTCACCAGGGTCCATTTGTATTATCCAGGCGCCAGGACCCCCACAATCCACAGTGACCCCCGGGCTGTTACCTAGAGTTTACCGAATCCTGGTGGCCCCTTATTCAGAGCTGAAGTACCGGACCCCCGTGTTCAGAGCCCACCCCCACATTGACATGCCAAGATCCGGGTAATAATCCACCTTTAGGACCAGTGACTTTCCCGGTGTTTATTCTCCGACCTCCTGCGCGGGCCCTAATATTAATGCACAACCCCCTCAACTCGTAATATCAAAGTCTATGAAGGGGGTCTGCTGTATATGGGGGGACGCCTTGACTGTAGGGGGTCATAAGTGAAGATGTAATGAGCAGGGAGATGGATGGACGACTTTATACCCCACAGTCTTGTAATAAGATGCCGGCGGTGATAATAAATCGTAGCCGGGGCCCCAGGGGCGACGTCCGGGCATCCAGTATAATGATGGTGGAACTACAGTGCCCAGCACACCCTGATGGGACACTGACTGTCATGGCATGCTGGGAGTTTAAGTTCTCCAGCTACAGGAGAGCAGATTGACACACAGGGCCTTGAAAAAGTCTTCACACCCTGTGAACTGTTCCACCCAGAAACTTAATGTATTTTATTGGGATTTTGTGCTGTTAGTCACGTGGAAAGGAAATGATGATACATTGTTTTCTAATAATTGTAAAATTATACATTTGAGAATTGTGAGGTGCATTAGTATTCCGCCCCCTGTAGTCTGACGCCCCTAAATATAATGATGAGTGACCAATCGCCCCCAGAAGTCACATCATTAGAACATTACGTCCCCCGCGTGTGATTTCTTCTCAGTATAATAATTACAGCTGTTCCGTGTGAGAACATTAGGGATAAAACAGCATCATGAAATCCAAGGAGCTCACCAGACAGGTCAGGGATAAAGTTGTGGAGAAAAGAAAAGCAGGGTTAGGTTATGAAAAAAATAGCCCAAACTCCGAACACCTCACGGAGGACTGATCAGTCCATCATCCAAATATGGAAGGTATAACGCACAACTGCAACCCTACCAAGACATGGCCGTCCACCTAACCCAATATTCCAAGCAAGGAGAGCACTAATTAGAGAAGCAGCCAAGAGGCCCATGGTTACTGGAGGATCTAGAGATCCTCAGCTCAGCACAACGATCAGTCTTATATCTGGCCTTTGTGGAAGAGTGTCAAGGAGAAAGCCGTTAGTGAAAGCCATAAGAAGTCCCATGTAAGTGACACAGCGCGCAGGTGGAAGAAGGGGCTCTGCTCAGATTAGACCAAAGGACAACTTTTGGGGCTAAATGCTAAATGTGGCGAAAGTCTACACCATCCCCACCATCAAACATGGTGGCAGCCTCCTGCTGTGGGGAGGCTTTTCTTCAGCAGGGGCAGGGAAGCTGGTCAAAGTTGATGGAAAGATGGATGGAGAAAAACACAGGGCAATCCTGTAGGAAAACCTGTTAGAGGCTGCAGAAGACTTGAGACTGGGGCGTAGGTTCACCTTCCAGCCGGACAACAACCCTGAACATCCTGCCGAAGCCACAATGAAGGGTGTAGATCAGAGCATATTCTGTGTTTGATTGGCGCAGTCACCGTCCAGACCCGAATCCCAGAGAATCTGTGGCAAGACGCGAAAATTACTGATCACCGATGTCTCCATCCAATGTCACCGAGCGAGTGTGCAAAGAGTAAGGGGCAAAATGTCACCTCTAGATGAGCAAAGCTGGAGAGACCCCAAAAGACTGAAGGAGAGAAAGGTGGTCCTACAATTAGACTGGAGCGGAATACAAATGCACAGCACAATTATCAGATTAATACTTAGTAAAATACTTAGTACACCCCTGTATCATTTCCTGTACACGTCACTGATATTTGTCACTTTGTGTTGGCGTCACATAAAATCCCAGTAAAATACATGTAAGTTTGTGGTTGTAACAGGAAAAATGTGGAAAGGTTCACAGGGTGTGAGGACTTTCTCAAGGCACTGCATGTACAAAATACACAGTACAGACCAAAAGTTTGGACACACCTCATTTAAAGATTTTTCTGCATTTTCAGAACTATGAAAATTGTACATTCACACTGAAGGCCTCAAAACTATGAATTAACACATGTGGAATTATATACTTAATTTCAGTAGTTTTACACTTTTTTGTTATGTCTTATATTCTAGGTTCTTCAAAGTAGCCACCTTTTGCTTTTGCTATATATACAGCCCACATAGTAAATAGCACAGCCCACGGAGTATATAGCACAGCCCACGGAGTAAATAGCGCAGCCCACGGAGTAAATAGCGCAGCCCACGGAGTATATAGCACAGCCCACGAAGTATATAGCACAGCCCACGGAGTACATAGCACAGCCCACGGAGTATATAGCACAGCCCACGGAGTATATAGCACAGCCCACGTAGTAAATAGCACAGCCCACGGAGTATATAGCACAGCCCACGGAGTATATAGCACAACCCACGGAGTATATAGCACAACCCACGTCCCACGGAGTATATAGCACAGCCCGCGCAGTACCACGCATGCAGTGTATAGCACAGGCCACGTAGTGTATAGCACAGGCCACGTAGTGTATAGCACAGGCCACGTAGTACATTGCACAGCCCGCGTAGTATATTGCACAGCCCACATAATATATAGCAATGTGGGCACCATATCGCTGTTAAAAAAAAAAAAATAAAATAAATAAACAAAGGATTCAAATAAAAAATAGTTATATACTCACCCTACGTTGTCCCCCGGATCCAGGAAGCAGTTACCGACGCTCCTCGCGCGCTACGTCATCATCTCGCGAGATCGCAATGCATGGACCAGTCACCGGGGCGTCGCGAGGAGCGGGGAAAGGCCTGTTCTGGATCTGGGGGCCGACGGAAGGTGAGTATCTAACGATTTTTTATTTTATTTATTATTTTTAACATTAGATCTTTTTACTATTAATGCTGCATAGGCTGCGTCAATAGTAAAAAGTTGGTCACACAGGGTTAATAGCGTAAACGGAGTGCGTTACATCGCGGCATAACGGGGTCCATTAACGCTGCCATTAACCCTGTGTGAGCACTGACTGGAGGGGAGTATGCAGCGGGCACTGACTGCGGGGAGGAAGGAGCGGCCATGTTGCCGCCGGACTGTGCCCGTCACTGATTGGTCGTGGCAATTGTCATGGGCGTTTTGCCACGACCAATCAGCGACTTGGATTTCCATGACAGACAGAGGCCGCGACCAATGAATATTCGTGACAGAAGGACAGACAGACAGAAGTGACCCTTAGTCAATTATATAGTAGATATATATGTATGTATATAATATATACATGCAAGTGCTTCTCACAAGATTAGAATTTCATCAAAAATTTTAATTTATTTCAGTTCTTCAGTACAAAAAGTGAATCTCCTATATCCTATAGAGTCATTACACACAGAGTGATCTATTTCACGTGTTTATTTCTGTTAATGTCGATGATTATGGCTTACAGCCAATGAAAACACAAAAGTCATTATCTCAGTATATTAGAATACTTTATAGCACCAGCCTGAAAAATGATTGTAAACTCCGGAATGTTCCCTACTGAAATGTATGTTCAGTAACTGCACTCAATACTTGGTCGGGCTCGTTTTGCATCAATTACTGCATCAATGCGGTGTGACATGGAGGCGATCAGTCTGTGCACTGCTGAGGGGTTATGGAAGCCCAGGTTGCTTTGATAGCAGCCTTCAGCTCGTCTGCATTGTTGGGTCTGGTGTCTCATCTTCCTCCTGACAATACTCCATAGATTCTCTATGGGTTAAGGTCAGGTGAGTTTGCTGCCGATCAAGCCCAGTGATACTGTTGTTTTTACACCAGGTATTGGTACTTTTGGCAGTGAGGACAGGGGCCAAGTCCTGCTGGAGAATGACATTTCCATCTCCGAGAAGCTTGTCGGCAGAGGGAAGCATGAAGTGCTCTACAATGTCCTGGTAGACGGCTGCGCTGACCTTGGTGTTGATAAAACACAGTGGACCTACACCAGCAGATGACATGGCCCCCAAACCATCACTGATTGTGGAGACCTGACACCAGACCTCAGCAGCTTGGATTGTGGCCTCCACTCTTCCTCCAGACTCTGGGACCTTGGACCACTGACAACAGTCCGGTTCTTTTTCTCCTTGGCCCAGGTAAGACGCTTCTGGCGTTGTCTATTGGTCATGAGTGGCTTGATGTCACGGCGCATCTACGCGCTGCCACATCTGCGACCGCTCCTGCTGCTGCGCCTGCCACTCACCTTTCTTTTCGCCGACATACTTACCTGATCTGGCACGCTCCTGCGGTGTGCGCGCGCCTTCCGATCTCTACTCCTCCAGTCTCGCCGCCGGTCCCTGGCTCCCGTCGCACTCCTCTCTCCAGCTCCTTCTGTGCACGCGCACTTCCTTCTTCTGCTCTGCAGACGCTCCGTTCCTCCTCTCTATGACTGGAGGATCTTGACCCGGAAGTTCTGCAGCACTCCTTCTATTTAAGGTATCTCCTTCCTCTGCTCCTTGCCTGATTGTCATTTGTCCTCACGTGACCCAGGTCCCTCTGTGCTTTGTTCTCTCCAGTGCGACACTCTGTCCGTCTTGTCCTGGGCATCCGCCATATCCTGCTTGTTCAGTGTCTCCACCATATCCAGTCTGTCCGCCATACCCTGTCCGTCCTGTGTCTTCGCCATATCTTGTATGTCCTGGGCGTTCGCCATACCCTGCCTGTCCTGTGTCTCCGCCATACCCTGCCTGTCCTGTGTCTCCGCCATACCCTGCCTGTCCTGTGTCTCTGCCATACCCTGCCTGTCTTGTGTCTCCGCCATACCCTGCCTGTCCTGTGTCTCCGCCATACCCTGCCTGTCCTGTGTCTCCGCCATACCCTGCCTGTCCTGTGTCTCCGCCATACCCTGCCTGTCCTGTGTCTCTGCCATACCCTGCCTGTCCTGTGTCTCCGCCATACCCTGCCTATCCTGTGTCTCCGCCATACCCTGCCTGTCCTGTGTCTCTGCCATACCCTGCCTGTCCTGTGTCTCCGCCATACCCTGCCTGTCCTGTGTCTCCGCCATACCCTGCCAGTCCTGTGTCTCCGCCATACCCTGCCTGTCCTGTGTCTCTGCCATACCCTGCCTGTCCTGTGTCTCCGCCATACCCTGTCCGTCCTGTGTCTTCGCCATATCTTGTATGTCCTGGGCGTTCGCCATACCCTGCCTGTCCTGTGTCTCCGCCATACCCTGCCTGTCCTGTGTCTCCGCCATACCCTGCCTGTCCTGTGTCTCCGCCATACCCTGCCTGTCCTGTGTCTCCGCCATACCCTGCCTGTCCTGTGTCTCCGCCATACCCTGCCTGTCCTGTGTCTCCGCCATACCCTGCCAGTCCTGTGTCTCTGCCATACCCTGCCTGTCCTGTGTCTCCGCCATACCCTGCCTGTCCTGTGTCTCCGCCATACCCTGCCTGTCCTGTGTCTCCGCCATACCCTGCCTGTCCTGTGTCTCCGCCATACCCTGCCTGTCCTGTGTCTCCGCCATACCCTGCCTGTCCTGTGTCTCCGCCATACCCTGCCTGTCCTGTGTCTCCGCCATACCCTGCCAGTCCTGTGTCTCTGCCATACCCTGCCTGTCCTGTGTCTCCGCCATACCCTGCCTGTCCTGTGTCTCCGCCATACCCTGCCTGTCCTGTGTCTCCGCCATACCCTGCCTGTCCTGTGTCTCCGCCATACCCTGCCTGTCCTGTGTCTCCGCCATACCCTGCCTGTCCTGTGTCTCCGCCATACCCTGCCTGTCCTGTGTCTCCGCCATACCCTGCCTGTCCTGTGTCTCCGCCATACCCTGCCTGTCCTGTGTCTCCGCCATACCCTGCCTGTCCTGTGTCTCCGCCATACCCTGCCAGTCCTGGGCGTCCGCCATATCCAGTCCACTCTGTGTTTCAGTCACTGTCACTCTGTCCTGTGTCTCCGCTTTAGCCACTTCCGCGTCTTTCCTCTCCTGCTTCCTGTTCCCCGGTATCAGCTTCTGCGGCAATAGTCTCCCTTGGGCCTGCCCCTAACGCTCCCTGTATCGGGGGTGGTCCACCAGGCCAGCTCACTCTTGGGAGGTTCGTTGTCGTGGTTCTGCGGGTTCACTTTTAGGAGATCCAAAAGATCTGACACTTGACACAAGGAATGTGACACTTGTAGCCCATGTCCTGGAGACGTCTGTGTGTGGTGAAGCAATGACTCCAGCAGCGTCCACTACTTGTGAATCTCCCCCACCCCACATTACTGAATGGCTTTTTCTTAACAATCCTTTCCAGGCTGCGGTTATCCCGGTTGCTTGTGCACCTTTTTCTACCACACTTTTTCCTTACACTCCACTTTCCATTAATCTGCTTGGATACAGTACTGTGTGAACAGCGGCTTCTTTAGCAATGACCTTCTGTGGCTTCCCCTCCTTGTGGAGTGTGTCAGTGACGCCTTCTGGACATCTGTCAGGTCAGCAGAGTCTTCCCCATGATTGTGGAGCTACTGAAACAGACTAAGGGACCTTTATAAATGCTTAGGAGCCTTTACAGGTGTTTATTATTAATTATTCTAATTTACTGAGATAATGACTTTTGGGTTTTCATTGGCTGTAAGCCATAATCATCAACATTAACAGAAATAAACACGTGAAATAGATCACTCTGTGTGTAATGACTCTATAGAATATACGAGATTCACTTTTTGTATTGAAGAACAGAAATAAATTCACTTTTTGATGATATTCTAATCATGTGAGAAGCCCCTGTATATATGCGTGTGTGTGTGTATATATATATATATATATATATATATATATATATATATATATAGTGTGTATATATACACTAGATGGTGGCCCGATTCTAACGCATCGGGTATTCTAGAATATGCATGTCCACGTAGTATATTGCCCAGCCACGTAGTATATTGCCCAGCCACGCAGTATATTGCCCAGCCGCGCAGTATATTGCCCAGTCACGTAGTATATTGCCCAGCCACGTAGTATATTGCCCAGCCACGTAGTATATTGCCCAGCCACGTAGTATATTGCCCAGCCACGTAGTATATTGCCCAGCCACGTAGTATATTGCCCAGCCACGTAGTATATTGCCCAGCCACGTAGTATATTGCCCAGCCACGTAGTATATTGCCCAGCCACGTAGTATATTGCCCAGCCACGTAGTATATTGCCCAGTCACGTAGTATATTGCCCAGCCACGTAGTATATTGCCCAGCCACGTAGTATATTGCCCAGCCACGTAGTATATTGCCCAGCCACGTAGTATATTGCCCAGTCACGTAGTATATTGCCCAGCCACGTAGTATATTGCCCAGCCACGTAGTATATTGCCCAGCCACGTAGTATATTGCCCAGCCAGGTTTGTCACTGTATAAAAAATAAACATATATTCACCTTTCCGAGGGCCCTTGTAGTCCACGGCAGCATCCGGTCCCAGTGTTGGTATGAGCGCAGGACCTGTGATGACGTCGCGGTCACATAACCGTGACGTCATGGCAGGTCCTTCTCCCATACCATCTTTGCCACCGGAACCTGCAACGGAAGATGGCGGCCGGCGCGAGCGACTACGGAGGGTGAGTATAGCAGTTTTTTTTTTTTAATTATTTTTAACATTACATTTTTTACTATTGATGCCGCATAGGCAGCGTCAATAGTAAAAAGTTGGGGACAGACAGGGTTAGAAGCAGCGGTAACGGAGTGCGTTACCCGCGGCATAACGCGGTCCGTTACCGCCGGCATTAACCCTGTGTTAGCGGTGACCGGAGGGGAGTATGCGGGCGACAGGCACTGACTGCGGGGAGTAAGGAGCGGCCATTTTCTTCCGGACTGTGCCCGTCACTGATTGGTCGCATCAGCCATGACAGGCAGCTTGCGAGGCCAATCAGCGAATGAATAACCGTGACAGACAGAAGGACAAACGGAAGTGGCCCTTAGACAAATATATATATACACACACAACTTTCTATCGCCTGTTTCCAGGATATTGTGAGACCCTCCAAATATCCATCATTAAGCAGCGCAGTCAGCGTTCACGCTGAGGTGGTCTTACCCACTAATATCGCTGATCACACAGCAGCACGTACCGCAGCATGTTCCGCAGCGTGCGGGAACACTGGAGTGTAGGCCACGAGCCTCTGTCTGAATGGCGACACTGCTACTAATGATTGATAACGTCTCAGGTTTCGCCCTGGGGCTGTCGCCAAAAATCCGCAGGTCGCACATCGTGGCCGTTCTAGAGCGCCGCAGTGTAGTAATGGTCGTCACGTCACAGGTAAAGTGTGTGGAGATCGTGCACAACCGGGGACTCGATGTCACATGACCTCAGGCAGCGCGAGCAGAGATCCTACAAACCCTGATTTTGCATAAATGGCAGCAAATTTTGTTACTTTTTCTACCAGATTGTAATATTGGTGGGATGCCTTGTAAAGGAGTCCTCCAGAAATATCAGGATAAAGGGGTCCTCCAGACATATCAGGATAAAGGGGTCCTCCAGAAATATCAGGATAAAGGGGTCCTCCAGAAATATCAGGATAAAGGGGTCCTCCAGACATATCAGTATAAAGGGGTCCTCCAGAAATATCAGGATAAAGGGGTCCTCCAGAAATATCAGGATAAAGGGGTCCTCCAGACATATCAGTATAAAGGGGTCCTCCAGACATATCAGTATAAAGGGGTCCTCCAGAAATATCAGGATAAAGGGGTCCTCCAGAAATATCAGGATAAAGGGGTCCTCCAGACATATCAGGATAAAGGGGTCCTCCAGAAATATCAGGATAAAGGGGTCCTCCAGAAATATCAGGATAAAGGGGTCCTCCAGAAATATCAGGATAAAGGGGTCCTCCAGAAATATCAGGATAAAGGGGTCCTCCAGAAATATCAGGATAAAGGGGTCCTCCAGAAATCTATCACTAAAGTCTGCTGCATTATCTTAAAAGGATACTAAACTTTATAATAACCCTGTCCTGTAGGTGGAGCTGCAGCCTTCTCAGAAGAAGCCCCCGTCCCCGGCTTATTTAGTGCGGGGCTCCTGCACAGCAGCAGTCTGTGGCTGCAGACTAGCGCCAGGCTGGAGGAAGGGGTAATAGTGCCGCCATAGTGCTCTGAGACCCTCCATACTGTGGACCCCTGAGTCTCCACTGTTACAGTCGCCATGCACATGTGGATCGTCTTGCTGTAGGTGGTGGTAGACTGGAGATGCCTGCACCCTGCACCCGTCTCTGCCCGCACCCTGCACCCGTCTCTGCCCGCAACCTACACCCGTCTCTGCCCGCACCCGTCTCTGCCCGCACCCTGCACCCGTCTCTGCCCGCACAGCGGCACTTTATACTCACTGCGCCCATAAATTATACCCCGATATGATGCGGCAAAAGGAGTTAAAAGTTCAAGTGAGAATATCTCTCTGGTTCCCAGCATGCTCTGACAGCCTCGCGGTGTATAACTATATGTAGTATGTGTATACAACCCCTGGCAAAAATGATGGAATCGCCGGCCTTGGAGGATGTTCATTCAGTTGTTTAATTTTGTAGAAAAAAAAGCCGATCACAGACATGGCACAAAACTACAGTCATTTCAAATGGCAACTTTCTGGCTTTAAGAAACACTAAAAGAAATCAAGAACAAAAAATGTGGTAGTCAGTAATGGTTACTTTAACCAAGCATAAGGGAAAAATTATGGAATCACCCTGTAAATTTTCATACCCAAAAATAACACTTGCTTCAAATTAGATCTGCTCGTTAATCTGTATCTAAAAAGGAGCGATCACAGCTTGGAGAGCTGCTGCACCAAGTAGACTGACATGAATCATGGCTCCAACATGAGAGATGTCAATTGAAACAAAGGAGAGGATTATCAAACTCTTAAAAGAGGGTAAATCATCACGCAATGTTGCAAAATATGTTGATTGTTCACAGTCCGCTGTGTCTAAAATCTGGACCAAATACAAACAACATGGGGAGGTTGTTAAAGGCAAACATACTGGTAGACCAAGGAAGACCTCAAAGTGTCAAGACCGGAAACTTAAAGCAATATGTCTCCCAAAACCGGAAATGCACAACAAAACAAATGAGGAACGAATGGGTGGAAACTGGAGTCAATGTCTGTGACCGAATTGTAAGAAACTGCCTAAGGGAAATGGGATTCACATACAGAAAGGCTAAACGAAAGCCATCATTAACACCTAAACAGAAAAAACAAGGTTACAATGGGCTAAGGAAAAGCAATCGTGCACTGTGGATGACTGGATGAAAGTCATATTCAGTGATGAATCGCGGATCTGCATTGGGCAAGGTGATGATGCTGGAACGTTTGTTTGGTGCCGTTCCAATGAGATTTATAAAGATGACTGCCTGAAGAGAACATGCAAATTTCCACAGTCATTGATGATATGGGGCTGCATGTCAGGTAAAGGCACTGGGGAGATGGCTGTCATTACATCTTCAATAAATGCACAAGTTTATGTTGATATTTTGGACGCTTTTCTTATCCCATCAGTTGAAAGGATGTTTGGGGAAGATGAAATCATTTTTCAAGATAATGCATCCTGCCATAGAGCAAAAACTGTGAAGACATTCCTTGAAAAAAGACACATAAGGTCAATGTCATGGGCTGCAAATAGTCCGGGTCTCAATCCAATTGGAAATCTTTGGTGGAAGTTGGAGAAAATGGTCGATGACAAGAATCCAACCTGCAAAGCTGATCAGCAACAGCAATCAGAGAAAGTTGGAGCCAGATTGATGGAGAGTCCTGTGTGACCCTCAGTAAGTCCAGGCCTCAGACTGCAAGCTGTTAGAAAAGCCAGAGGTGGTGCAACAAAATACTAGTGATGTGTTGGAGGTTTTTTTGTTTGTTTTTCATGATTCCATAATTTTTTCCTCAGAACTGAGTGATTCCATAATTTTTCCCCTATGCTTGGTTAAAGTAACCATTACTGGCTACCACATTTTTTGTTCTTAATTTCTTTAGTGTTTCTTAAAGCCAGAAAGTTGCCATTTGAAATGACTGTAGTTTTGTGCCATGTCTGTGATCTGATTTTTTTTCTACAAAATTAAACAACTGAATGAACATCCTCCAAGGCCGCTGATTCCATCATTTTTGCCAGGGGTTGTATAATGTGCTGGGAGCTGCGCTGCTTATAGTTGTAGATGGAGGTGCTGCCCGCCGCTGTCCATGGTGCTGATTGTGAGATGTAGGGTGAGCACAGAACCCCTAGGGCCGGTGACGGATTATGGATGTGTCGGCTCATTGCCGGACACTGAGGACGGAGAGGTCGGGCGCTCCCCGGACACTGACGACGGAGGGGTCGGACGGTCCCCGGACGCTGAGGACGGAGGCGTCGGCTCATTGCCGGACACTGAGGACGGAGGCGTCGGGCGCTCCCCGGACGCTGAGGACGGAGGCGTCGGGCGCTCCCCGGACGCTGAGGACGGAGGCGTCGGGCGCTCCCCGGACGCTGAGGACGGAGGCGTCGGGCGCTCCCCGGACGCTGAGGACGGAGGCGTCGGGCGCTCCCCGGACGCTGAGGACGGAGGCGTCGGGCGCTCCCCGGACGCTGAGGACGGAGGCGTCGGGCGCTCCCCGGACGCTGAGGACGGAGGCGTCGGGCGCTCCCCGGACGCTGAGGACGGAGGCGTCGGGCGCTCCCCGGACGCTGAGGACGGAGGCGTCGGGCGCTCCCCGGACGCTGAGGACGGAGGCGTCGGGCGCTCCCCGGACGCTGGGGACGGAGGCGTCGGGCGCTCCCCGGACGCTGGGGACGGAGGCGTCGGGCGCTCCCCGGACGCTGGGGACGGAGGCGTCGGGCGCTCCCCGGACGCTGAGGACGGAGGCGTCGGGCACTCCCCGGACGCTGAGGACGGAGGCGTCGGGCGCTCCCCGGACGCTGAGGACGGAGGCGTCGGGCGCTCCCCGGACGCTGAGGACGGAGGCGTCGGGCGCTCCCCGGACGCTGAGGACGGAGGCGTCGGGCGCTCCCCGGACGCTGAGGACGGAGGCGTCGGGCGCTCCCCGGACGCTGAGGACGGAGGGGTCGGGCGGTCCCCGGACGCTGAGGACGGAGGCGTCGGGCGGTCCCCGGACGCTGAGGACGGAGGGGTCGGGCGGTCCCCGGACGCTGAGGACGGAGGCGTCGGGCGCTCCCCGGACGCTGAGGACGGAGAGGTCGGGCGCTCCCCGGACGCTGAGGACGGAGGGGTCGGGCGGTCCCCGGACGCTGAGGACGGAGGCGTCGGGCGCTCCCCGGACGCTGGGGACGGAGGCGTCGGGCGCTCCCCGGACGCTGGGGACGGAGGCGTCGGGCGCTCCCCGGACGCTGGGGACGGAGGCGTCGGGCGCTCCCCGGACGCTGGGGACGGAGGCGTCGGGCGCTCCCCGGACGCTGGGGACGGAGGCGTCGGGCGCTCCCCGGACGCTGGGGACGGAGGCGTCGGGCGCTCCCCGGACGCTGAGGACGGAGGCGTCGGGCGCTCCCCGGACGCTGATAGGATTTATATTTCTCTTCAGTTACTTTTGTATTGTGATAATTGATCACAGAGCATTAACCCTTCTATTACTGGAAGCTTCTGACTCTGCAGCATTTTCTCCCCCTGCCTAACACTTTTGCACGGCCCTGCTCACACGCGTGTCCCAGCGCTGCTCATAGTTGTAGATGGAGGTGCTGCCCGCCGCTGTCCATGGTGCTGAATGTGAACCTGATCTCCTCACCTCGAGGGGTGATGGATGTGCCGGCCACAATCGAACCCCTGGTAGGGATCACACGGCCATTCCCCGGAGTGGATTAACCCCTCGCACCCCGTACAGAGCAGAGATGCCACTTTTTCATGCCAATAATGATTCATACACACGTGCTATATTTATTTCTAGAGAAAATTGTGTGCGGCGCTGAGAAGTCACATTCCTTAGCAGGGGGGCTGCGCGCAAAATCTAATGACTGAGACGACTCGAGGTGTGAAACGCGGGATTGACTCTTTCGGTGCCAGAGGGGATGAGGAGCTAGTCGGCTGCTGAAATAGTTCACTAGGTTAGCTCATCAGAGGGAAGTATCGCCATATTACTAGGACGGGGGAGGGCTGGGGTGACGGCAGCCAAATTGGTTGTCGTCTGAAGGGTTGTCAGAACCTCAGTGATTAGGAGTGGATCATGGAGTGTTCAGCGGCTGGGACCCTACTGATCAGTGGGTGAACCCTGCAGTGTCACTTCCCTGCAGCGCTCCCGCAGGTGACACCAGGTATTGCACATCAGTGGCTCCTTTACGTAACGTATGGACATACTGGTGCGTGATGATGCAGACCGGTACCGGAGGCACTAAACGGACCACTGAGCTGCACAGTAAGGGGGGATCAGCGGCGTCAGATACCGTAATGTAACATCTACACTGACGGGACGAACTGGGGCAGTACGTGACCTCAGACGGCTGAATATGAGCTGACCGGGGACCGCAAATCAATCACGAATACGAGGGTTCTCTGCACAATGTCGGCCATTGTTCTCGACAGCACATCTGGTGACATGGGACAATGTGCTGCCGAAAACCGTACATCGCGCCCGTTTAAGGAACATTTTGCTCATCCATCTGTGTAGACCGGCTCGCTCCCTGATTATTGCCTCTATACACGGGGCCTTAGCTGGAGCCCATCGACTTTCATGGGATTCTAAAATATTGTGGATGTTACATAAAAAAGAAAATCCCCGTTGGTCGTTAACATATACAGGTCCTTCTCAAAAAATTAGCATATAGTGTTAAATTTCATTATTTACCATAATGTAATGATTACAATTAAACTTTCATATATTATAGATTCATTATCCACCAACTGAAATTTGTCAGGTCTTTTATTGTTTCAATACTGATGATTTTGGCATACAACTCCTGATAACCCAAAAAACCTGTCTCAATAAATTAGCATATTTCACCCATCCAATCAAAAGTGTTTTTTAATAACAAACAAAAAAACCATCAAATAATAATGTTCAGTTATGCACTCAATACTTGGTGGGGAATCCTTTGGCAGAAATGACTGCTTCAATGCGGCGTGGCATGGAGGCAATCAGCCTGTGACACTGCTGAGAGGTTATGGAGGCCCAGGATGCTTCAATAGCGGCCTTAAGCTCATCCAGAGTGTTGGGTCTTGCGTCTCTCAACTTTCTCTTCACAATATCCCACAGATTCTCTATAGGGTTCAGGTCAGGAGAGTTGGCAGGCCAATTGAGCACAGTAATACCATGGTCAGTAAACCATTTACCAGTGGTTTTGGCACTGTGAGCAGGTGCCAGGTCGTGCTGAAAAATGAAATCTTCATCTCCATAAAGCATTTCAGCCGATGGAAGCATGAAGTGCTCCAAAATCTCCTGATAGCTAGCTGCATTGACCCTGCCCTTGATGAAACACAGTGGACCAACACCAGCAGCTGACATGGCACCCCACACCATCACTGACTGTGGGTACTTGACACTGGACTTCAGGCATTTTGGCATTTCCTTCTCCCCAGTCTTCCTCCAGACTCTGGTACCTTGATTTCCGAATGACATGCAAAATTTGCTTTCATCAGAAAAAAGTACTTGGGACCACTTAGCAACAGTCCAGTGCTGCTTCTCTGTAGCCCAGGTCAGGCGCCTCTGCCGCTGTTTATGGTTCAAAAGTGGCTTTACCTGGGGAATGCGGCACCTGTAGCCCATTTCCTGCACACGCCTGTGCACGGTGGCTCTGGATGTTTCCACACCAGACTCAGTCCACTGCTTCCTCAGGTTCCCCAAGGTCTGGAATCGGTCCTTCTCCACAATCTTCCTCAGGGTCCGGTCTCCTCTTCTCGTTGTACAGCGTTTTCTGCCACATTGTTTCCTTCCAACAGACTTACCATTGAGGTGCCTTGATACAGCACTCTGGGAACAGCCTATTTGTTGAGAAATTTCTTTCTGGGTCTTACCCTCTTGCTTGAGGGTGTCAATGATGGCCTTCTTGACATCTGTCAGGTCGCTAGTCTTACCCATGATGGGGGTTTTGAGTAATGAACCAGGCAGGGAGTTTATAAAAGCCTCAGGTATCTTTTGCATGTGTTTAGAGTTAATTAGTTGATTCAGAAGATTAGGGTAATAGGTCGTTTAGAGAACCTTTTCTTGATATGCTAATTTATTGAGACAGGTTTTTTGGGTTATCAGGAGTTGTATGCCAAAATCATCAGTATTAAAACAATAAAAGACCTGACAAATTTCAGTTGGTGGATAATGAATCTATAATATATGAAAGTTTAATTGTAATCATTACATTATGGTAAATAATGAAATTTAACACTATATGCTAATTTTTTGAGAAGGACCTGTAGGTGCCATGACTGGGGGCGGACGATGTGCTTGGGACACTTTACACTTTTTAGGTTTTCTGCCCTCAGACGTGACCCGATTTTTATTGTATGTATTGTTGCTAATAAAGGGAAAAAAAGGCCTCAAAATGTCTCTGTCTGCCCTCCCCATATGCAGTGCTTGCTATATTCCCTATGATGTAACATAGGGCGACGTATCGGACTAGTCAGGGGGGCGGAGTATCGGACTAGTCAGGGGGGCGGAGTATCAGACTAGTCAGGGGGATGGAAGCGCTTCCTGGCAGGGTGGGAGGCAGGAATGGAGGTGCCTCCTGGCGGGGTGGGGCAGAGAAGGTGGCGCTTTTACAAATTCTCTGCAACAAAATCTGAAGCTGCAAAAAACTTACTGCAGATTTGGGGCACAGTGCACCCTGCGCTATGACGGGTGACATCGTCTGCGTTTGCGTCTCGTGTGTGCGCCACCACGATTTAACCCTTGTTAGTTTTTTGTTAATGGAGATGTATTAATTAATAGTTTAAATTCCTGATTGTGTTCTGCGCAGCCATAAAATCTCCCCTGCACAGATCTCCTCCCTGCGCAGAGCCTTTAATCCCCCCCTAATCCACTAACCGCTATCTCTTTAGCCTGGATGCCGTCTCTCATCGCCCCTCGCCGTCTCTCGTCACCTCTCGTCGCCGTCTCTGGTCGTCCCTTGCCGTCTCGTCGCCCCTCGCCGTCTCTTGTCGCCCCTTGTCGTCTCTCGCCGCCGTCTCTCGTCGCCCCTCGCCGTCTCTCGTCGCCCCTCGCCGTCTCTCGTCGCCCCTCGCCGTCTCTCGTCGCCCCTCGCCCTTTCTCGTCGCCCCTCGCCGTCTCTCGTCGCCCCTCGCCCTTTCTCGTCGCCCCTCGCCGTCTCTCGTCGCCCTTTCTCGTCGCCCCTCGCCGTCTCTCGTCGCCCCTCGCCCTTTCTCGTCGCCCCTCGCCATCCTTCGCCGCTGTCTCTCGTCGCCGTCTCTCGTCGCCCCTCCCCGTCTCTCGTCGCCCCTCGCCGTCTCTCGTCGCCCCTCGCCGTCTCTCGTCACCCCTCGCCGTCTCTCGTCGCCCCTCGCCGTCTCTCGTCGCCCCTCGCCGTCTCTCGTCACTGTCTCTCGTCGCCCCTCGCCGTCTCTAGTCGCCCCTCCCCGTCTCTCGTCGCCCCTCGCCGTCTCTCGTCACTGTCTCTCGTCGCCCCTCGCCGTCTCTCGTCGCCCCTCCCCGTCTCTCGTCGCCCCTCGCCGTCTCTCGTCGCCCCTCGCCGTCTCTCGTCGCCCCTCGCCGTCTCTCGTCGCCCCTCGCCGTCTCTCGTCGCCCCTCGCCGTCTCTAGTCGCCCCTCGCCGTCTCTCGCCCCCTTCGCCGTCTCCCTGTGCTGCGGCACCGCATTGTGCAGCGGAGCTTCTGATCAGGTCCTAAGCTGATTCCTTATTACACGTGGAGAATACGTTTCAGCATTTGCTGTTACAGAAACCTGCTGTGCTGTCTATTGTCCTCTGTTGTCAGCCATTTCATTGTGGCATATAGAGCGAGGGGTCCACGGTGACTATAAGGGGTCCGTACACGCAGCAATGTTGTATTCATAGACTCGACAATGTAATACCGCCACGGAAGCCAATGGAAATTGCTCCAGCCAAGCCCCCAATGTTTTTGCTATAGGGCTCGTCCATTTGCCCTTATATAGACCCCTACACCTCTGTTATGGGGGGTCTCTCCTTGGATTTGGTTGTGAGTTTGGTTAGTTGTGGGGTCCGACCTTTGAGACCTCAGCAATGAATGACGCTTTGTGTGCAGGTCAGTGTATATGGGAGAGGGTCGGTGTCCACCCCTGTATGTCCCATGTGTCTGGCCGGAGGGGGGATGATGTAGATGACTGTGACCCTCCATCTGCTCCGGGCATTTGGGGGCACTTTGCTTCTTTTCTGATGAATCCCACCTGTTTCACCATATGCTGTCAGTAAAGAGGTGGGGGGCTGCGGAGGATGGGGGTCGTGCTCGGCGGCCATATGGACACATACGTAGATTTATGCCGGGGCTCAGGAGACCATTTAGCGAATGTACGGGACCACTGGTGCCAAACCTGGTCTGTCTGACCCTGGAGCGCCCCCAATACTTCTGGTGGACGGAGGTATCGGCCGCCTCGTGCCTGGTGGCAGGACTGTAGTACACGGCCCCTTCACTGCAGTTTTGTTTTTCTACTTAAATGCACCTGAATTTCAGTAAATATTTTGCTCTCTTTGTCCTCCATGTACTGCTGGCTGCAGAAAGAGTTAACTGAGTCTCCGTCAGTGAGCTCGTTTGGACGTGGGAAGGTATTGCTCTCATCTTCCTCTGTTTTAGCCTCTCTGTGGATTTATGGCCACACAACAGTGGAACTGAACTTTTATGCTGTTAGAAATCAGCAGAGGAGATAAGTCCTAAACTCTCCTGTCCCAGGAGTCACTAACACCTTTTCAGTTAACTCCTTCCGCAGACAACAGTGCAGAGCAGCGCAGAGGCGATAGGAGGCAAATGTGCAGCATTTTTACTGAAACACTCCGGCCTCCGCCTTACTGACGCTTTATCCACTGCACGCCGTGCATCTACATATAGGATGACTTTATACATGGTGCATTATAGTGCGACCGTCTCCGGAGCTGCATTTATACTGCTGTCCGTTTCTGCACTCGCACGTGTTGGGCGTTCCTGCTCGTCCTCCACAATCCACGTCCTGGTGATTTACTTTCCGCCTGATCTGTACATGGGCTGCCGTATACATCAAGTGGAGTCCGTCCAAGGCACCGATCTGGCAGGAGCGGCCCCCCGTCTGATGTATGTAAGGGGGGACCCCAACTCTCCCCCGAGAGCTGAGTAGACCAGAGAAAACGAGCTCACGCACCCTCTTTCCCTCTCGTCCGCCCGCCCGCCCTCCCTTTTTCCCTCTCGTCCGACCGCCCGCCCGCCCTCCCTTTTTCCCTCTCGTCCGACCGCCCGCCCGCCCTCCCTTTTTCCCTCTCGTCCGACCGCCCGCCCGCCCTCCCTTTTTCCCTCTCGTCCGACCGCCCGCCCGCCCTCCCTTTTTCCCTCTCGTCCGACCGCCCGCCCTCCCTTTTTCCCACTCGTCCGCCCTCCCTTTTTCCCTCTCGTCCGCCCGCCCTTTCTTTTTCCCTCTCGTCCGCCCGCCCGCCCTCCCTCCCTTTTTCCCTCTCGTCTGTCCGCCCGCCCACCCTCCCTTTTTCCCTCTCGTCTTTCCGCCCGCCCTCCCTTTTTCCCTCTCGTCTGTCCGCCCGCCCTCCCTTTTTCCCTCTCGTCTGTCCGCCCGCCCTCCCTTTTTCCCTCTCGTCTGTCCGCCCGCCCTCCCTTTTTCCCTCTCTTTTTCCCTCTCGTCTGTCCGTCCGCCCGCCCGCCCTCCCTTTTTCCCTCTCGTCTGTCCGCCCGCCCGCCCTCCCTCTCTTTTTCCCTCTCTTTTTCCCTCTCTTTTTCCCTCTCTTTTTCCCTCTCTTTTTCCCTCTCTTTTTCCCTCTCTTTTTCCCTCTCTTTTTCCCTCTCTTTTTCCCTCTCTTTTTCCCTCTCTTTTTCCCTCTCTTTTTCCCTCTCTTTTTCCCTCTCTTTTTCCCTCTCTTTTTCCCTCTCTTTTTCCCTCTCTTTTTCCCTCTCTTTTTCCCTCTCTTTTTCCCTCTCTTTTTCCCTCTCTTTTTCCCTCTCTTTTTCCCTCTCGTCTGTCCGTCCGCCCGCCCGCCCTCCTTCCCTTTTTCCCTCTCGTCTGTCCGCCCGCCCTTTTTCCCTCTTGTCTGTCCGCCCGCCCTCCCTTTTTCCCTCTCATCCGCCCACCCTCCCTTTTTCCCTCTCATCCGCCCACCCTCCCTTTTTCCCTCTCGTCTGCCCACCCTCCCTTTTGTCCATCCGCCCGCCCTCCTTTTCCCTCTGGTCCGCCCGCCCTCCCTTTTTTTCCTCTCGTCCGCCCGACCTCCCTTTTTCCCTTTCGTCCGTCCGCCCCACCTCCCTTTTTCCCTTTCGTCCATCCGCCCGCCCTCCTTTTCCCTCTGGTCCGCCCGCCCTCCCTTTTTCCCTCTCATCCGTCCGGCCTCCCTTTTTCCCTCGTCTGCCCACCCTCCTTTTTTTCCTCTTGTCCTCCCGCCCACCCTCCCCTTTCCCTGCATCTGCCCGCTCTCCACTTTCTCCACATCCGCCCCTTTCCCTGTATCCCCTTTCCCCACATCCGCCCTCCCATTTCCCGCATGCGTTTACCCTCCCCTTTCCCGGAGTATGCCTGCCTTCCCCTTTCCCCCTATCTGTCCACCCTCCCCTTTACCCAAGTCCGCCCCTTTTCCTGCATCCGCCCGCCCTCCCCTTTCCTTCATCCTCCCCTTCCCCTGTATCCCCTTTCCTTGTGTACGTCCCTTTCCCCACGTCCACCTGCCCTCCCCTTTCCCCCTGTCCGCCCCATTCCCAGTATTCCCTTTCCTCCCCCTACGCCCGCATCTGCCCCTTTCCCCGTATCCCCTTTCCCCGCGTCCGCCCTCCCTCCCGTTTCTCAGCGTGCGTCCACACTCGCCTTTACCGGCGTATCCATGCCTTTCCCCCCCGTCTGTCCACCCTCCCCTTTACCCGAGTCCGCCCCTTTCCCTGTATCCACCCTCCCATTTCCCTGCATCCACCCGCCCTTTCCTTCATCCTCCCCTTTCCTTGTATCCCCTTTCCCTGTGTCCACCCGTTTTCCCGTATCCATCCTCCCCTTTGGCCCCACGTCCACCCGCGCTCCCCTTTGGCCCCACTTCCGCCAGCCTTTCGTCCGCTCGCTCACCCCTTTCTCCCATGACCGCCCGCCCTCCCCTTTCCCCCATGTCGGCTCGCCCTCCCTCTTTCCCGGCGATCGCCCTCCCTCCCTCGTTCCTGGTGACCACTCGCCCTCCCCTTTCCCCCGCATCCACTCGCCCTCCCTCGTTCCTGGTGACTGCTCGCCCTCCCCTTACCCCCGCGTCCGCTTGCCCTCCCCTTTTCCCCGCGTCCTCCTGCCCTCCCCTTTCCCCCGCATCAGCCTGCCCTCACCTTTCCCCTGCATACGCCCACCCTCACCTTTCGTCCACCCGCCTTACCCTTTCCCCCATGCCAGCCCACCCTCCCCTTTCCCCCCGCGTCCGCTCGCCCTCCCCTTTCCTTCGCGTCCGCTCGCCCTCCCCTTTCCCCCGCGTCCGCTCGCCCACCCTTTTCCCCCACGTCCGCTCGCCCTCCCCTTTTCCGGCCTTCGCCCTCACCTTTCCCCCGCGTCCGCTCGCCCTCCTTTGTTCCCGGTGTCCGCCCTCTCTTTTCCCCCACGTCCGCTCGCCCTCTCTTTTCCCCCGCGTCCGCTCGCCCTCTCTTTTCCCCCGCGTCCGCTCGCCCTCCCTTTTCCCCCGCGTCCGCTCGCCCTCCCCTTTCCCCCGCGTCCGCTCGCCCTCCCCTTTCCCTCGCGTCCGCTCGCCCACCCTTTTCCCCCACGTCCGCTCGCCCTCCCCTTTTCAGGTTTTCGCCCTCCCCTTTCCCCCGCGTCCGCTCGCCCTCCCTTGTTCCCAGCGTCCGCCCTCCCTTTTCCCCCACGTCCGCTCGCCCTCTCTTTTCCCCCGCATCCGCACGCCCTCCCCTTTCCCGGCGAACGCACACCCTCCCCTTTCCCCCGCGTCCGCTCGCCCTCCCCTTTCCCGGCGACCGCTCGCCCTCCCCTTTCCCCCTGTGTCCGCTCGCCCTCCCCCTTTCCCCCGCGTCCGCTCGCCCTCCCCTTTTCCCCCGCGTCCGCTCGCCCTCCCCTTTCCCGGCGACCGCTCGCCCTCCCCTTTCCCCCTGTGTCCGCTCGCCCTCCCCTTTCCCCCGCGTCCGCTCGCCCTCCGCTTTCCCCCGCGTCCCCTCGCCCTCCCTTTTCCCCCGCGTCCGCTCGCCCTCCCCTTTCCCCCTCGTCCGCTCGCCCTGCCCTTTCCCCCGCGTCCGCTCGCCCTCCCTTTTCCCCCGCGTCCCCTCGCCCTCCCCTTTCCCCCGCGTCCGCTCGCCCTCCCCTTTCCCCCGCGTCCGCTCGCCCTCCCCTTTCCCCCGCGTCCGCTCGCCCTCCCCTTTCCCCCGCGTCCGCTCGCCCTCCCCTTTTCCCCCGCGTCCGCTCGCCCTCCCCTTTCCCGGCGACCGCTCGCCCTCCCCTTTCCCCCTGTGTCCGCTCGCCCTCCCCTTTCCCCCGCGTCCCCTCGCCCTCCCCTTTCCCCCGCGTCCCCTCGCCCTCCCCTTTCCCCCGCGTCCCCTCGCCCTCCCTTTTCCCCCGCGTCCCCTCGCCCTCCCCTTTCCCCCGCGTCCGCTCGCCCTCCCCTTTCCCCCGCGTCCGCTCGCCCTCCCCTTTCCCCCGCGTCCCCTCGCCCTCCCCTTTCCCCCGCGTCCGCTCGCCCTCCCCTTTCCCCCGCGTCCGCTCGCCCTCCCCTTTCCCCTGCGTCCGCTCGCCCTCCCCTTTCCCCCGCGTCCGCTCGCCCTCCCCTTTCCCCCGCGTCCCCTCGCCCACCCTTTTCCCCGCGTCCGCTCGCCCTCCCCTTTCCCTCGCGTCCGCTCGCCCTCCCCTTTCCCCCGCGTCCGCTCGCCCTCCCCTTTCCCCCGCGTCCCCTCGCCCACCCTTTTCCCCGCGTCCGCTCGCCCTCCCCTTTCCCCCGCGTCCGCTCGCCCTCCCCTTTCCCCCGCGTCCGCTCGCCCTCCCCTTTCCCCCGCGTCCCCTCGCCCTCCCTTTTCCCCCGCGTCCGCTCGCCCTCCCCTTTTCCCCGCGTCCGCTCGCCCTCCCCTTTCCCCCGCGTCCCCTCGCCCTCCCTTTTCCCCCGCGTCCGCTCGCCCTCCCCTTTCCCCCGCGTCCGCACGCCCTCCCCTTTCCCCCGCGTCCGCTCGCCCTCCCTTTTCCGGCCTTCGCCCTCCCCTTTCCCCCGCGTCCCCTCGCCCTCCCTTTTCCCCCGCGTCCGCTCGCCCTCCCCTTTTCCCCGCGTCCGCTCGCCCTCCCCTTTCCCCCGCGTCCCCTCGCCCTCCCTTTTCCCCCGCGTCCGCTCGCCCTCCCCTTTCCCCCGCGTCCGCTCGCCCTCCCCTTTCCCCCGCGTCCCCTCGCCCTCCTTTTTCCCCCGCGTCCGCTCGCCCTCCCCTTTCCCCCGCGTCCCCTCGCCCACCCTTTTCCAAGCGTCCGCTCGCCCTCCCCTTTCCCCCGCGTCCGCTCGCCCTCCCCTTTCCCCCGCGTCCGCTCGCCCTCCCCTTTCCCCCGCGTCCCCTCGCCCTCCCTTTTCCCCCGCGTCCGCTCGCCCTCCCCTTTTCCCCGCGTCCGCTCGCCCTCCCCTTTCCCCCGCGTCCCCTCGCCCTCCCTTTTCCCCCGCGTCCCCTCGCCCTCCCTTTTCCCCCGCGTCCGCTCGCCCTCCCCTTTCCCCCGCGTCCGCTCGCCCTCCCCTTTCCCCCGCGTCCGCTCGCCCTCCCTTTTCCGGCCTTCGCCCTCCCCTTTCCCCCGCGTCCCCTTTCCCCCGCGTCCCCTCGCCCTCCCTTTTCCCCCGCGTCCGCTCGCCCTCCCCTTTCCCCCGCGTCCCCTCGCCCACCCTTTTCCCCGCGTCCGCTCGCCCTCCCCTTTCCCCCGCGTCCGCTCGCCCTCCCCTTTCCCCCGCGTCCGCTCGCCCTCCCCTTTCCCCCGCGTCCGCTCGCCCTCCCTTTTCCCCCGCGTCCGCTCGCCCTCCCTTTTCCCCCGCGTCCCCTCGCCCTCCCTTTTCCCCCGCGTCCGCTCGCCCTCCCCTTTTCCCCGTGTCCGCTCGCCCTCCCCTTTCCCCCGCGTCCCCTCGCCCTCCCTTTTCCCCCGCGTCCCCTCGCCCTACCTTTTCCCCCGCGTCCGCTCGCCCTCCCCTTTCCCCCGCGTCCGCTCGCCCTCCCCTTTCCCCCGCGTCCGCTCGCCCTCCCTTTTCCGGCCTTCGCCCTCCCCTTTCCCCCGCGTCCGCTCGCCCTCCCCTTTCCCCCGCGTCCCCTCGCCCTCCCTTTTCCCCCGCGTCCGCTCGCCCTCCCCTTTTCCCCGCGTCCGCTCGCCCTCCCCTTTCCCCCGCATCCCCTCGCCCTCCCTTTTCCCCCGCGTCCCCTCGCCCTCCCTTTTCCCCCGCGTCCGCTCGCCCTCCCCTTTCCCCCGCGTCCGCTCGCCCTCCCCTTTCCCCCGTGTCCGCTCGCCCTCCCTTTTCCGGCCTTCGCCCTCCCCTTTCCCCCGCGTCCCCTCGCCCTCCCTTTTCCCCCGCGTCCGCTCGCCCTCCCCTTTTCCCTGCGTCCGCTCGCCCTCCCCTTTCCCCCGCGTCCGCTCGCCCTCCCCTTTCCCCCGCGTCCGCTCGCCCTCCCCTTTCCCCCGCGTCCGCTCGCCCTCCCCTTTCCCTCGCGTCCGCTCGCCCTCCCCTTTCCCCCGCGTCCGCTCGCCCTCCCCTTTCCCCCGCGTCCGCTCGCCCTCCCCTTTCCCCCGCGTCCGCTCGCCCTCCCCTTTCCCCCGCGTCCGCTCGCCCTCCCCTTTCCCCCGCGTCCGCTCGCCCTCCCCTTTCCCCCGCGTCCGCTCGCCCTCCCCTTTCCCCCGCGTCCGCTCGCCCTCCCCTTTCCCCCGCGTCCGCTCGCCCTCCCCTTTC
Source organism: Ranitomeya imitator (assembly GCF_032444005.1). Taxonomy (NCBI): domain Eukaryota; kingdom Metazoa; phylum Chordata; class Amphibia; order Anura; family Dendrobatidae; genus Ranitomeya; species Ranitomeya imitator. The sequence continues at coordinate 7,820,636 of NC_091290.1, read as the reverse complement.
CCCCGCGTCCGCTCGCCCTCCCCTTTCCCCCGCGTCCGCTCGCCCTCCCCTTTCCCCCGCGTCCGCTCGCCCTCCCCTTTCCCCCGCGTCCGCTCGCCCTCCCCTTTCCCCCGCGTCCGCTCGCCCTCCCCTTTCCCCCGCGTCCGCTCGCCCTCCCCTTTTCCGGCCTTTGCCCTCCCCTTTCCCCCGCGTCCCCTCGCCCTCCCTTTTCCCCCGCGTCCGCTCGCCCTCCCCTTTCCCCCGCGTCCGCTCGCCCTCCCCTTTCCCCCGCGTCCGCTCGCCCTCCCCTTTTCCGGCCTTTGCCCTCCCCTTTCCCCCGCGTCCCCTCGCCCTCCCTTTTCCCCCGCGTCCGCTCGCCCTCCCCTTTCCCCCGCGTCCGCTCGCCCTCCCCTTTCCCCCGCGTCCGCTCGCCCTCCCCTTTTCCGGCCTTTGCCCTCCCCTTTCCCCCGCGTCCCCTCGCCCTCCCTTTTCCCCCGCGTCCGCTCGCCCTCCCCTTTCCCCCGCGTCCGCTCGCCCTCCCCTTTCCCCCGCGTCCGCTCGCCCTCCCCTTTCCCCCGCGTCCGCTCGCCCTCCCCTTTCCCCCGCGTCCGCTCGCCCTCCCCTTTTCCGGCCTTTGCCCTCCCCTTTCCCCCGCGTCCCCTCGCCCTCCCTTTTCCCCCGCGTCCCCTCGCCCTCCCTTTTCCCCCGCGTCCGCTCGCCCTCCCCTTTCCCCCGCGTCCGCTCGCCCTCCCCTTTCCCCCGCGTCCGCTCGCCCTCCCCTTTCCCCCGCGTCCGCTCGCCCTCCCCTTTCCCCCGCGTCCGCTCGCCCTCCCCTTTCCCCCGCGTCCGCTCGCCCTCCCCTTTCCCCCGCGTCCGCTCGCCCTCCCCTTTCCCCCGCGTCCGCTCGCCCTCCCCTTTTCCGGCCTTTGCCCTCCCCTTTCCCCCGCGTCCCCTCGCCCTCCCTTTTCCCCCGCGTCCGCTCGCCCTCCCCTTTCCCCCGCGTCCGCTCGCCCTCCCCTTTCCCCCGCGTCCGCTCGCCCTCCCCTTTCCCCCGCGTCCGCTCGCCCTCCCCTTTCCCCCGCGTCCGCTCGCCCTCCCCTTTCCCCCGCGTCCGCTCGCCCTCCCCTTTCCCCCGCGTCCGCTCGCCCTCCCCTTTCCCCCGCGTCCGCTCGCCCTCCCCTTTCCCCCGCGTCCGCTCGCCCTCCCCTTTCCCCCGCGTCCGCTCGCCCTCCCCTTTCCCCCGCGTCCGCTCGCCCTCCCCTTTTCCGGCCTTCGCCCTCCCCTTTTCCCGGCATCTGCTGAACTAAATACTTATATTTCCCATGAATAAATCTGGAGCATGTTTTTCTTATAACGCTGCTTTAGCTCTTCCTCTGTTATTCCTCCTGGAAATGTATGACTACGTTGCCAACTGGGCGTTACCAGTTAGCGCTGCGTCCCTCCCCGGTCTGACACTGGCAGCTCTGATTGGACAGTGAGTATGCGGGGACACGCCCCCATCTGTCTGTATATTTCCAGGCAGAACCACAGAGGCCCCCGCTGCAGAGTTCTGGGGGTAGACCCAGTAAATGGAGAGGACGACTCTGCAGAACGCTGACACAGGAAGTAACGACATTTGCGTTTGCATCTTTTTTCCCTTCTGCACCTGTTCTTGAATAGTGAGTGGCCCCCTGAGGAGGGGCCCGGCCCCCCAGTGCCATGAAGGTGGCGCTCGTTGTGGCCGCAGCCTGCGCCCCTCCTGGACGTTTCATTTTCTGGGGCACAGACGGTAACCGTGTGATCACTTCCCCTTTAAGACGGCCCCATCCTGGCTGTCAGCGCTGGACATAATGCCCTTATTGTCTTTCTTCCCATGGACTCATTAAATATTAACCCTGCGGTTACAGGATGATGTCAGCGTTCTACAAGCGGAGGCTTCGGGGAAGTATTTCCTATAGATCAGTGGTTAATTAGGGGGCTGCAGCCATCACATGAGCGGGGGCACAGCTGTGTCCGATGGGGGAACGTGCCAGATATTGGGGGCGATGGATGAGTGTGACGGAGCCAGCATTTAAAGGGACAGTATACCTATAATAATCCGTAAACCGCCATCCAGCTCGGATCTCATACATGATGGTACGCTGGTGGGAATCACCGTCCCTTTAATTGGTATGTGGGACGGGGCCCACCAGATAAGGGTGTGGAGTAATCACTGCTCGCCCCTCTAAATTTCAGTCCACCCCTGGGGTTCACCCATGAGTCTCCCGGCCCTGTACACTGCACATCCGGCCACCGCTGGAGACCCCCGGTGTCACCTCTGATGTGTCCTGCAGATAACACTACAAGATCTGAGCCCCTTGTAAGGAGACACATTGTGTATAGTCTTATTGGCAAGGCACCATGGGAAAAACATGCAAATGAGCAAGAAAAGGCCCTCGCTGGCGCCACCTCTTGGTGGAAATTACCTGTATGTTAGTTTTGTATCTGAGCAGTAACTTACCTGTCACCAGCAGGTGGCACCAGCGAGGGCTAATTTGCATGTTTTTCCCATGGAGCATTGCTAGTAAGCCCCCGGTGTGTCCTCCGTACCCCACAAAGGATGGAATGAGAGGCAGCCATGATTGTCCGCATGTGAGATGAGGGGAGATGGCGTCTGATAAATCCCGGACCCCCAGCCGGAGTGCGGGGGAGATGGGGCGTCTTCTCACGTTCTCTCCTTCTGTTGCAGGAATCGTCCAGCGCTGCGCTCCCGTCCGCTACCATTACACCTCGTCCTCGCTGCCGACCAACCTGCCGATCAATGTCACCAAGACCATCCGCCAGGACGAGTGGCACGCTCTGCGTAAGTGCAGGAACCACGAGAGGCCAGAGGGGGCGCCATAATGTAGGATGTCCGCATGATATGCTGTTCTTAAAGGGATGGGTGGCAAGTGTGTGATCATTGGGGTCCGACCTCTAGGGTCTTCACCGATCCCACGAAGCGAGTCCTATGTGACTGGATGGGTAATGCGTGACCACTGCTGTGTGCACCGTCTGTGGTGGTCTCGCAGGAGGTCCCATAGAAGTAAACGGAGCTGTGGTCCCAGGGTGGCGGGGGTCCGACCTTCCCCATCACACATTTATCGCCTGACACCAGAGAACTCAGGCACGCTCGGCAAAGTGAGTGCATGGCGGAGGGGTCAGGAGGGTTTGGGATTTCTCACGGGGACGCTCCTGAGCTGCATTCACAGGTCTGCAGACTCCGGAGCTGTAATCCCCCCGCGTCCCCCGCCTCTTCTCTGTCTGTTGTGCCGACATCATATGCACTTTTTTCCTTTATCTAATACAGAAAAAATCTAACTTCTTGCTGCATTTCAGGCTGTGGCCATGCCTGCTGACTGTTTCCAGCAGTCTCTCAGCTGTGGCCATGCCTGCTGACTGTTTCCAGCAGTCTCTCAGCTGTGGCCATGCCTGCTGACTGTTTCCAGCAGTCTCTCAGCTGTGACCATGCCTGCTGACTGTTTCCTGCAGTCTCTCAGCTGTGACCGTGCCTGCTGACTGTTTCCAGCAGTCTCTCAGCTGTGGCCATGCCTGCTGACTGTTTCCAGCAGTCTCTCAGCTGTGACCATGCCTGCTGACTGTTTCCCGCAGTCTCTCAGCTGTGACCATGCCTGCTGACTGTTTCCAGTAGTCTCTCAGCTGTGACTGATACTTTTTCTGTGACCATGCCTGCTGACTGTTTCCAGCAGTCTCTCAGCTGTGACCGTGCCTGCTGACTGTTTCCCGCAGTCTCTCAGCTGTGACCGTGCCTGCTGACTGTTTCCCGCAGTCTCTCAGCTGTGACCGTGCCTGCTGACTGTTTCCCGCAGTCTCTCAGCTGTGACCGTGCCTGCTGACTGTTTCCCGCAGTCTCTCTGCTGTGGCCTTGCCTGCTGACTGTTTCCAGCAGTCTCTCTGCTGTGGCCATGCCTGCTGACTGTTTCCCGCAGTCTCTCTGCTGTGGCCATGCCTGCTGACTGTTTCCCGCAGTCTCTCTGCTGTGACCATGCCTGCTGACTGTTTCCTGCAGTCTCTCAGCTGTGACCATGCCTGCTGACTGTTTCCCGCAGTCTCTCTGCTGTGGCCTTGCCTGCTGACTGTTTCCAGCAGTCTCTCTGCTGTGGCCATGCCTGCTGACTGTTTCCCGCAGTCTCTCAGCTGTGACCGTGCCTGCTGACTGTTTCCCGCAGTCTCTCTGCTGTGGCCATGCCTGCTGACTGTTTCCAGCAGTCTCTCAGCTGTGACCATGCCTGCTGACTGTTTCCTGCAGTCTCTCAGCTGTGGCCATGCCTGCTGACTGTTTCCAGCAGTCTCTCAGCTGTGACCATGCCTGCTGACTGTTTCCAGCAGTCTCTCAGCTGTGACCGTGCCTGCTGACTGTTTCCAGCAGTCTCTCAGCTGTGACCATGCCTGCTGACTGTTTCCAGCAGTCTCTCAGCTGTGACCATGCCTGCTGACTGTTTCCTGCAGTCTCTCAGCTGTGGCCATGCCTGCTGACTGTTTCCAGCAGTCTCTCAGCTGTGACCATGCCTGCTGACTGTTTCCCGCAGTCTCTCTGCTGTGACCGTGCCTGCTGACTGTTTCCCGCAGTCTCTCTGCTGTGACCATGCCTGCTGACTGTTTCCAGTAGTCTCTCAGCTGTGACCGTGCCTGCTGACTGTTTCCAGCAGTCTCTCTGCTGTGACCGTACCTGCTGACTGTTTCCCGCAGTCTCTCAGCTGTGACTTTTTCTGCAGTATTACATGTAGTGTGATCTGATTTCCGTCTCCCTCTCCCCCAGATCTGCGGCGGATGACGGCCGGCTTCATCGGGATGGCGGTCTCCATCATCCTGTTCGGGTGGCTGGTCGGGGGGCTGGGCTGCTGTAAGGAGCACGACCTGATGCAGTACGTGGCCGGGCTGCTGTTCCTCATGGGAGGTGAGACCACTTTTCTCTCCCCTTCGGGTCGTGGATTGGGCTAATTATCGGCTACCGGAGATTGATGAGCGGCTCCGCAGCTGAGGACGCGGGAGGAGGGGGGGCTCGAGATTCAGTTCTAAGGGGTCTTCTGGGACCCCTCACAAACGACCTTGTCTGGCGGGGTGCAGGCTGATTTATGATGTCTGGAGATGCATGAAATTTAAAGGGCATCTCCTGTAAGAAATCTCCTCTGCGTCCTCCGCACGTCCCGTCCTGAACGTGTATGACAGTCAGGGGACGGCGCGTGCAGGAGCTGGAGTGGCGGCCATATGGATTGTTGCAGCGTGGTGTGAACAGGGCCTAAGGGGGTGCACGCTGCATTTCTGAGCCCCCCGCAGTGCAAGTAACGATGCGGCACGTATCCCGCTCTGCACTGGGAGGGAAGAAATCCGGACTGACAGCCGCCGCCGCACGAAGGGACATGCTGTCCTGCAACCGCACATTTTTTTTTTTCTGTGGAGCATAAATAAGATTTCCTAAACTCCCGAGCAGAGCGGTGGGACTACAACACCCAGCGGACCCCTCATCCACAGATCTGAGAGTGATGGAGCCTGCCAGTACTGACATGTGAGGAGGGAGAGAACCACAAAGCTCAGCTCCACTTTTACAAGGTCATGAATGAGCGGAGAGGAGCTCGGAAGAAGGAAGATAAGAGTCATGAACTGAGATGGAAGGTGATGGTTCATCATCATTCTCCATCCATGACAGGTCGGCCATTGTATATACAGCTGTCAGTCTGAGTGAGTGAGGCTGCAGGGTAGAGCATGGGGGAGCTGCAGCCGGAGGTGGCTGTCCTTACACTAATAGTGCAGGTAAGATGCTGTGACCAATACTGGAGAAAGCCCAGGAGGTTTCCTCTTCAGAAGATCTGCTATTGGAAGCCTTTCAGCGATAAGTTGTTCCTTTCCCGAGATCCCAGGGATCCGCTGTAATTTGTGGCAGAACCTTACACCCGGTGTTCCGTTTCCTGCAGTGCCCCCACAGGGGAAATGAAGCATTACACTTTCTCATTAAAACCAACAGACTGTGTAATGCGCTGACACTCGGGGTCCGCGGCAGCCGGAGAGGCTTTCAGAGCCGCCGTCTGCTCTAATGATGATCCATGAGGATCCTGAGCACTGAGGACAAAGAAGTGAAACCTGGGCGTCCAGCCTCGCGTGAGGAAAGTATGTGCATCCCCCATTGTTAGTGAATGTTGCTGGCATCTGCAGACCGTTATCCAGGGTATAGGAAGCTGATTGTCGGGGGTCTGACCACTGGGACCCCGCAGCGCGCTGTGTGGTGGAGCGACGGCCGGCAGCGCACCATTTATTGTTGGGAGATTGAGTGCAGCACTCGGCAATCTCCAGCCGCCCCATAGACGGTGAGTGGAGTGGTGGCAGCCATCGCTCTGTTCACACAGGGCACTTTAGAGCCGTTCTCTTACATTAGAACAATGGCGTAACTTTAAGCTCGTGGGCCCCAAGCACAAGCTCCACTGGGGCCCCCAGGTATTATTATTATTTATATAGCACCATTAATTCCATGGGCTGTACACGAGAAGGGGTTACATACAGGGTTATAGATACAGACTGGTACAGAGGGGAGAGGACCCTGTCCTTGCGGACTTACATTCTTCGGGATAATGGGGAAGAGACAGGAGGTCGGTGTGCTGCAGCACTTGGGGTGGTGAGGCGGCAGCTCTGGCGGTGATGACGTGGCAGTGGCTCGGGTGGTTGGTGACGTGGCGGCAGCTCAGGTGGGGAGGCGGCAGCTCGGGTGGTTGGTGAGGCGGCAGCTCGGGTGGTTGGTGACGTGGCAGCGGCTCGGGTTGTTGGTGACGTGGCGGCAGCTCGGGTGGTTGGTGAGGCGGCAGCTCGGGTGGTTGGTGACGTGGCAGTGGCTCGGGTGGTTGGTGACGTGGCAGCGGCTCGCGTTGTTGGTGACGTGGCGGCAGCTCAGTTGGTGAGGCGGCAGCTCGGGTGGTTGGTGACGTGGCAGTGGCTCGGGTGGTTGGTGACGTGGCAGCGGCTCGGGTTGTTGGTGACGTGGCGGCAGCTCAGTTGGTGAGGCGGCAGCTCGGGTGGTTGGTGACGTGGCAGTGGCTCGGGTGGTTGGTGACGTGGCAGCGGCTCGGGTTGTTGGTGACGTGGCTGCAGCTCAGTTGGTGAGGCAGCAGCTCGGGTGGTTGGTGACGTGGCAGTGGCTCGGGTGGTTGGTGACGTGGCGGCAGCTCGGGTGGTTGGTGACGTGGCAGTGGCTCGGGTGGTTGGTGACGTGGCAGCGGCTCGGGTTGTTGGTGACGTGGCGGCAGCTCAGTTGGTGAGGCGGCAGCTCGGGTGGTTGGTGACGTGGCAGTGGCTCGGGTTGTTGGTGACGTGGCGGCAGCTCAGTTGGTGAGGCGGCAGCTCGGGTGGTTGGTGACGTGGCAGTGGCTCGGGTTGTTGGTGACGTGGCGGCAGCTCAGTTGGTGAGGCGGCAGCTCGGGTGGTTGGTGACGTGGCAGTGGCTCGGGTTGTTGGTGACGTGGCGGCAGCTCAGTTGGTGAGGCAGCAGCTCGGGTGGTTGGTGACGTGGCAGTGGCTCGGGTGGTTGGTGACGTGGCGGCAGCTCGGGTGGTTGGTGACGTGGCAGTGGCTCGGGTGGTTGGTGACGTGGCAGCGGCTCGGGTTGTTGGTGACGTGGCTGCAGCTCAGTTGGTGAGGCGGCAGCTCGGGTGGTTGGTGACGTGGCAGTGGCTCGGGTTGTTGGTGACGTGGCGGCAGCTCAGTTGGTGAGGCGGCAGCTCGGGTGGTTGGTGACGTGGCAGTGGCTCGGGTGGTTGGTGACGTGGCAGCGGCTCGGGTTGTTGGTGACGTGGCGGCAGCTCAGTTGGTGAGGCAGCAGCTCGGGTGGTTGGTGACGTGGCAGTGGCTCGGGTGGTTGGTGACGTGGCGGCAGCTCGGGTGGTTGGTGACGTGGCAGTGGCTTGGGTGGTTGGTGATGTGGCGGCAGCTCAGGTGGTGAGGCGGCAGCTCGGGTGGTGGTGAGGCGGCAGAATGGTTATTGCGGGCTGTAGGCTTTCCTGAAGAGATGGGTTTTCAGGTTCCGTCTGAAGGATCCGAGGGTGGTGGATAATCGGACATGTTGAGGCGTGGAATTCCAGAGGATGGGGGATATTTTAATTTGTAGTTTGTAGATCAGTGTTAGTAGTTTGAACTGGATTCGTTGGGGAATTGGGAGCCAGTGGAGGGATTTGCAGAGGGGAGAAGCACGGGAGTAGCGAGGAGAGAGGTGGATTAGCCGGGCAGCAGAGTTGAGGACAGACTGGAGGGGTGCAAGAGAGTTAGCGGGAAGGCCACAGAGGAGGGTGTTGCAGTAGTCGAGGCGGGAGATGATGAGGGCATGCAGAAGAGTTTTAGTAGATTGTGGGCAGAGGAAGGGATGGATTCTGGAGATATTTTTGAGTTGGAGGCGACAGGAGGTGGAAAGAGTTTAGACGTGTGGTTTGAAAGACAGGGCAGAGTCGAGAGTTACCCCGAGGCAGCGGATTTCAGGTGCGGGAGAGAGCGTGATGCCATTTACCATAATAGATAGATCAGGTAGGGGAGATACGTGAGATGGGGGAAAGATGAAGAGTTCGGTTTAAGTTTTAGGAAGCGAGAGGTGAAGAAGGAGGATATGGCTGAGAGACACTCTGGGATTCTGGACAGCAGAGCGGTGACATCTGGGCCAGAGAGGTAGATCTGAGTGTCGTCCGCATACAGGTGGTACTGGAAGCCATGGGACTTTGAGTTGTCCTAGGCCAAGGGTATAGATAGAAAAACGTAGGGGCCCTAGGACAGAGCCTTGAGGGACACCAACAGAGAGAGGGCGGGATGAGGAGGTAGTGTGGGAGTGGGAAACACTGAATGTGCGGTCAGAAAGGTATGAGGCAATCCAGGACAGGGCAAGGCCTTTGATGCCAAGGGAAGAAAGAATCTATAGCAGTAGGCAGTGATCGACTGTGTCGAAGGCAGAGGATAGGTCGAGAAGGAGGAGAATGGAGAACTGTCTGTTAGCTTTGGCTGTGACTAAGTCATTAGTAATTTTTGTCAGGGCTGTTTCGGTGGAGTGGTGGAAGCCAGATTGGAGGTTGTCAAGGAGAGTTAGATGAGAGGTAGGAGGAAAGTTGACCATGGACATGCTGCTTAAGGAGTTTTGAAGCAAACAGGAGCAGTGATATGGGGCGGTAGCTGGGCATAGCAGTTGGGTCAAGGTTAGTTTTTTTGAGGATGGGTGTGATGGTGACATGTTTGAAGGCAGAGGGGAAGGTACCAGAAGATAGCGATAGGTAGAAGAGATGGGTTAGGGCTGGAATGAGCGTGTTAGTGAGATTGGGGAGCAGGTGGGAAGGGATGGGGTCAAGTGCACAGGTGGTGAGGTGCGATTTGGAAAGGAGGTGAGTAAGCTCTCCTTCAGTGATGTTGGAGAGGGAGGTTATTGGGGAAGGGCAGAGGTCTGAAGAGATGAGGGGAGTTGGAGGTGGCAGTGGTGGAGGAGGGAGTTAAATGTGCTGAACAGTTGTTTTGGTTGTAGGATAGTGAAGATACAAGGTTTGTGTAATAGGTCTGTTTAGCAGAGGTGAGGGCTAGTTTGAAGGCAAGAGTAGCTTGTTTGAAAGCAGTGAAGTTGTCTGGCAGGCGTGTTTTCCTCCAACGCCGCTCCGCGACCCTGGATGCTTTTCAGAGTTTTTTGGTGAGGTTGTTATGCCAGGGTTGCCTCTTGATTCGTCGGACTGTGCCATGCATGAGAGGGGCGACTGAGTCTATGGCTGATGTGAGGGTGGCGTTATAGAAAGTAGTGGCGCTGTCCATGTCGGGGAGTGAAGATATGGAGGACAGGGGTAGGAGAGAGTCTGAGAGTCTGTGAATGTCCAGGTGTACGAGGTTTCTGCGAGGATGTGGTACTGGCTGGATGTGGGGGGCGGGTGAGGACAAGGAAGAGAAGGTGAGTAGATGGTGGTCAGATAGGGGGGAGAGGTTGTTGCAAGTCTTTAATAGCAATGGTCTTTTCATGTAGGCCAAATGGACCTTTTGGGCCCCCTAGACTCCAGGGTCCGGGTGCGATTGCAACCCCTGCACCTATTCTAGTTACACCCCAGCACATGGGTCATGTATGGTGCGGGTTTGGTCACTAAGGCCTTTGATAACACAAACTGGAAATCCTAATTCTCCAGAAAACCTGACGGTAGGGTCCATCTTGTGGCCCCAGGAGTGGGGCAGAAGTGATGGTTGGTTTGTGTACCAGTCCGAATACTTTCAATGGGGACGGTCCAATCACATAGTGCAGTATTATGGAGCAGGGACGGGCACACCATTGGTGCAACCACCCAGGGGTCAGAGAGGTAAAGGGGCCAGGGGGAATTGTGCATTATAAGGGGCCGCGCACTGGTCTGTGTCCGCTCCCATCCAGAATTGCAGCAATGTCCTCCATATTTTGCAATGATCTATTGATCCTTTCTTCTTTTCAGGAACGTGCTGCATCATCTCCCTCTGCACCTGCGTAGCCGGCATCAATTTCGAGCTGTCCCGGTATCCGCGCTCCGTGTACGGGTTACCTGAAGACATCAGTCACGGGTATGGCTGGTCAATGTTCTGTGCCTGGGGCGGGCTGGGACTCACCCTTCTCTCCGGATTTCTCTGCACTTTGGCTCCATCGCTTAGTGCTTCCCAATCCGCCGTTCACAAGCCGCGGCAGGAGAACGGGGCAGTGTGACCTGATATTCACAGGTGCTGATGTGAATACCCCCTCGAAAAAAAAATTCCAAAAAAAAGGACAATCCACCAGACCGAGGCTCTCGTATCCTGCTCTGGAAAGTTGTTCTGTTCGACTTGTGTGTCTGACCATGTGATTGCTTGTGAAACTAACAAACGGGAATTCTGGGGACGCTGTGGCTGGGGGACATGGCCAGAAGGGAAGCGGGGGCCCTCACTACTGGGGACATGGCCAGAAGGGAAGCGGGGGCCCCTCACTACTGGGGACATGGCCAGAAGGGAATCGGGGCCCTCACTACTGGGGACATGGCCAGAAGGGAAGCTGGGGCCCTCACTACTGGGGACATGGCCAGAAGGGAAGCGGGGGCCCCTCACTACTGGGGACATGGCCAGAAGGGAAGCGGGGGCCCTCACTACTGGGGACATGGCCAGAAGGGAAGCGGGGGCCCTCACTACTGGGGACATGGCCAGAAGGGAAGCGGGGGCCCCTCACTACTGGGGACACGGCCAGAAGGGAAGCGAGGGCCCTCACTACTGGGGACACGGCCAGAAGGGAAGCGGGGGCCCTCACTACTGGGGACACGGCCAGAAGGGAATCGGGGCCCTCACTACTGGGGACATGGCCAGAAGGGAAGCTGGGGCCCTCACTACTGGGGACATGGCCAGAAGGGAATTGGGGGCCCTCACTACTGGGGACATGGCCAGAAGGGAAGCGAGGGCCCTCACTATTGGGGACATGGCCAGAAGGGAAGCGGGGGCCCTCACTACAGGGGACATGGCAAGAAGGGAAGCGGGGGCCCTCACTACTGGGGACACGGCCAGAAGGGAAGCGGGGGCCCTCACTACTGGGGACACGGCCAGAAGGGAAGCTGGGGCCCTCACTACTGGGGACACGGCCAGAAGGGAAGCGAGGGCCCTCACTACTGGGGACACGGCCAGAAGGGAAGCTGGGGCCCTCACTACAGGGGACACGGCCAGAAGGGAAGCGGGGGCCCTCACTACTGGGGACACGGCCAGAAGGGAAGCTGGGGCCCTCACTACTGGGGACATGGCCAGAAGGGAAGCGAGGGCCCTCACTATTGGGGACATGGCCAGAAGGGAAGCGGGGGCCCTCACTACTGGGGACACGGCCAGAAGGGAAGCGAGGGCCCTCACTATTGGGGACATGGCCAGAAGGGAAGCGGGGGCCCTCACTACAGGGGACATGGCAAGAAGGGAAGCGGGGGCCCTCACTACAGGGGACACGGCCAGAAGGGAAGCGGGGGCCCTCACTACTGGGGACACGGCCAGAAGGGAAGCTGGGGCCCTCACTACTGGGGACACGGCCAGAAGGGAAGCGGGGGCCCTCACTACTGGGGACACGGCCAGAAGGGAAGCTGGGGCCCTCACTACTGGGGACACGGCCAGAAGGGAATTGGGGGCCCTCACTACTGGGGACACGGCCAGAAGGGAAGCTGGGGCCCTCACTACTGGGGACACGGCCAGAAGGGAAGCGGGGGCCCTCACTACTGGGGACACGGCCAGAAGGGAAGCGGGGGCCCTCACTACTGGGGACACGGCCAGAAGGGAAGCGGGGGCCCTCACTACTGGGGACACGGCCAGAAGGGAAGCTGGGGCCCTCACTACTGGGGACACGGCCAGAAGGGAAGCGGGGGCCTTCACTACTGGGGACACGGCCAGAAGGGAAGCGGGGGCCCTCACTACTGGGGACACGGCCAGAAGGGAAGCGGGGGCCCTCACTACTGGGGACACGGCCAGAAGGGAAGCTGGGGCCCTCACTACTGGGGACACGGCCAGAAGGGAAGCTGGGGCCTTCACTACTGGGGACACGGCCAGAAGGGAAGCGGGGGCCTTCACTACTGGGGACACGGCCAGAAGGGAAGCGGGGGCCTTCACTACTGGGGACACGGCCAGAAGGGAAGCGGGGGCCCTCACTACTGGGGACACGGCCAGAAGGGAAGCGGGGGCCCTCACTACTGGGGACACGGCCAGAAGGGAAGCGGGGGCCCTCACTACTGGGGACACGGCCAGAAGGGAAGCGGGGGCCCTCAATACTGGGGACACGGCCAGAAGGGAAGCGGGGGCCCTCACTACTGGGGACACGGCCAGAAGGGAAGCGGGGGCCCTCAATACTGGGGACATGGCCAGAAGGGAATCGGGGGCCCTCACTACTGGGGACACACCACAGAAGATCGATCTTTGGGTGCCGTCATGGGAAAGTGACTGTAATGGCCGGAGTCTAAAGGTTTCACGTGGCTCTATGGGAATCGACCCCAGAGAAGATCCTCTCCTCCTCCATGTACAGACTTCAGACTTTCATCAGTTCGGTGCAGCTATATGACCATTGCCTAAGGGTTCAGTGTTTCGGGGGATTTTGTACACGCAGATCTAGAATATACAACAGGTAACTGATTTTTACGTGTTTTAATACGGTCCACAAAAAAACAACCACAGCCGCCCACCTTACACGTAACCAGCCCCGCAAATAATATTCCAGACCGGGACGAGGGCATGGAAGAAAACACCCGGACCTCCGGCCGTGCCATCCGGGTCGGGCTCCATCGGACAAAGGTAACAGAAATAATCTGTACGATATCGCCGCTCTCCACGATCCGGTCCCAAATGATCGGCGTCTTCTCCAGATGGACGAACAGCCTGGGGCGGGAGGAGGGAGTACGCAGATCGAGGCGACATAATGATGTACATGTGGTCCCATCACCAGTTATAAAAAAAAGCACATGATAAATCGGATTATTGTATTTCGCTTTTTTTTTTTTTAACCTAATTTATTGAATAAATAGATTAAACCGTTATCTGCCGATGTTTGCGCCTTTCATCCTCGCACAGGAAACCGGGACGAATTGTAATTATGCTTTATGGGGGGGGGAGTTTCATCGCAACAATAAAAATGAGGAGCTTTTCAGGAGCTGATTGACACCAACACACTGCTGACAACCCTGGAGAGATGACGAAACCTAGAGGAGGGGGACAGACCGTGAAGAGATAAAGCCAGATACACACATTATATGTGCTCATGTATACTGACGCCTATGGATGTGGGGCTATATGTATCCACGTGTACGGTCCAGAACAAAAGTTTGGACACACCTTCTCATTTAAAGATTTTTCTGTATTTTCATGACTATGAAGATTGTACATTCACACTGAAGGCATCAAAACTATGAATTAACACATGTGGAATTATAGACTTATTGTGACCCCATCCACCAAATGTCACGGTAATCTCCGATCGGATGGGTCCCTGACCGGTCTGCCTAGTGTGAACACTTACCTCTGGCTAATAACATGGTAAAGCCTGCATTTATAGGAAGGTCAGGACTAACTGTGTTTGGATGTAATTAAAATCACAGCATGGTGAAGGGCGCGGCGTTCAAGTCAGAAAAAATAGTACATATCAGCATCAGGCATCATACCCTGCAGTACAGGAGTATTACAGTATTATATTGCTGATATGGGAAGAAAAATTGTAATAAATATTTAAAAATAAAAACCAATTTTTAATCAAACAAAAAGTTAAATGATACAAATAGTTCTCACGGCCGTGACCCCAACTATCAGGGAAACACCGTCCTTGTTTACGACCATAAGCGCCGTCGCCTTCGTGTACCGACACATCAGCCGATGGGACTTTCTGCATCACCTCCCGGGCCGCAGACCCCGAACCGCAGGCGCCCAGGGGATTGCAGCATTCAGATTTCCTATTAGCTGACGGCGACATTTCCAATTTAGGGAACAAATTGATTTCCTTAGAAATGAAGGTCAGTCAGTCCGAAAAATTGGGAAAACTTTGAAAGTGTCCCCAAGTGCAACGGCAAAAACCATCAAGCGCTACAAAGAAACTGGCTCACATGAGGACCGCCCCAGGAAAGGAAGACCAAGAGTCACCTCTGCTTCTGAGGATAAGTTTATCCGAGTCACCAGCCTCAGAAATCGCAGGTTAACAGCAGCTCAGATTAGAGACCAGGTCAATGCCACACAGAGTTCTAGCAGCAGACACATCTCTACAACAACTGTTAAGAGGAGACTTTGTGCAGGAGGTCTTCATGATAAAATAGCTGCTCGGAAACCACTGCTAAGGACAGGCAACAAGCAGAAGAGACTTGTTTGGGCTAAAGAATACAAGGAATGGACATTAGACCAGTGGAAATCTGTGCTTTGGTCTGATGAGTCCAAATTTGAGATCTTTGGTTCCAACCACCGTGTCTTTGTGCGACGCAGAAAAGGTGAACGGATGGACTCTACATGCCTGGTTCCCACCGTGATGCATGGAGGAGGAGGTGTGATGGTGTGGGGGGGCTTTGCTGGTGACACTGTTGGGGATTTATTCAGAATTGAAGGCATACTGAACCAGCATGGCTACCACAGCATCTTGCAGCGGCATGCTATTCCATCCGGTTTGCGTTTAGTGGGACCATCATTTATTTTTCAACAGGA
The DNA here is from genome assembly GCF_032444005.1 of Ranitomeya imitator. Lineage (NCBI taxonomy): Eukaryota > Metazoa > Chordata > Amphibia > Anura > Dendrobatidae > Ranitomeya > Ranitomeya imitator. The sequence goes on along the minus strand of NC_091290.1, from coordinate 7,805,531 downwards.
CAATGACCCCAAACACCTCCAGGCTGTGTAAGGGCTATTTGACCAAGAAGGAGAGTGATGGGGGGCTACACCAGATGACCTGGCCTCCACAGTCACCAGACATGAACCCAATCGAGATGGTTTGGGGTGAGCTGGACGCAGAGTGAAGGCAAAAGGGCCAACAAGAGCTAAGCATCTCTGGGAACTCCTTCAAGATTGTTGGAAGACCATTCCCGGTGACTACCTATTGAAGCTCATCAAGAGAATGCCAAGAGTGTGCAAAGCAGTCATCAAAGCAAAAGGTGGCTACTTTGAAGAACCTAGAATATAGGACATAATTTCAGTTGTTTCACACTTTTTTGTTAAGTATATAATTCCACATGTGTTAATTCATAGTTTTGATGCCTTCAGTGTGAATGTACAATTTTTATAGTCATGAAAATACAGAAAAATCTTTAAATGAGAAGGTGTGTCCAAACTTTTGGTCTGTACTGTGTCTATATATATATATAAAATCATTTTTAGTTGTTGCATTTCTCCCTGTACAAATGCAATAAAAAGATATCAATCATTCTTACACCAAAATGTTGTAAAAAAAAAAAAAATACAGCTTATGCAAAAAAAAAACCTTGTAAAAAAAAAAGTTTTGGGTTTTGGTAGAAGGAAATACCAAAGTACAAGAATGCAAACTGTCAGGAAGAGGTTAATGCCTTCAGACACCTTTTCCTATTGTATGTGATAACTAATAGAAGAGATTAGGAATAGTCTGCCTCATCTTGGGGGGCGGCAGAGTTTGTAATCCATTGTAAATCTGCAGGCATTATAGTGCCAGGTAGGGAGTAACGAGCCGCCCACGCACGCCGGGGCCACGCATGTAAATCGGCACCATGATATTTACCGCAGATGAGAATTTGGAGAAATAGACAAATAACTCCGACGTCCTTTATAGGAACAAGCTGGACATAGACAGGATGACCTTTTCCATTGTGCCAAACGCCCGTCCGTCCAGCTGCGCGCTCCCGGGATGAATGCTGACATTTCCGCAGCTCACAAGGGACGGCGCGTCCAGGCGGCTTATCTGCAGAGCGCGAAGACCCCGTTCACACGCGCAGACTGCGGCTAATACTACACACAGACGTATGGGGGACAAGCGCCGCACAATGCGAATGCTTCCTAACATGGGGCAGGTGCAGACTTCTGATCTTTTTTGTCAATATATTGAGGTCATTTTCCCACTTGCAAAAATGTTTTTTTTTCTGTTTTCAGCAAAATACACAATTCTAGTCGGCTCTGATTTTTGCTGATTTTTTAAATGCATTTTTCTAAATAGTTTTACTACGGAAACGCTGGGATTCTCCAACTGTATTTTTTACATATGATTTTATTTCAGGCTCCCCATAGACGCCTATGGGGAGAAAAACAAAATCCGCACAGATCACCAGCGTCTAGTGGCGCCCGGTGGACATTAGTTTTCATGAAATATCATCCGCAGACTGTCTGCACAGGAAATCCGCCTGCAGCTATATAATCCAGCGGACGCCTATATACCGCCGCCAACCAATGTAAGCCGAAATGTGCGTCAGCCACAGCATTGCCTACAGCCGCCCCAACAGGTCAGATCATGGTGGGAGAACACAAATTATTCTGCTGCAGAAAGTCTCGGGTCACTTGGACGGGTTTGCACGAATGTATTTTACGATCTGTATCTGGACAGTAATGCCTGGAGTCCCCGGGGGGCTCCTGACCCAAATTGCGCCCTATGGGTTGGGAAACCCGGGGTCACTCCAGGCAGCACCATACAAAATACGCTCGTGAACGCAGCCTAAGGACGGATTCAGTCCTGGGTCTCCGGACCAGAACTCGACAACCTCGTAGGCAGATCGGAGGATGCCGAATCTGGAAGACCTAGAATTAGGCGGTGACTAGAGATGGGCGAACCCGAACAGTAAAGTTTGGTGTATATAACAAACACCTACTGTTCGGGCACGGATACTGGACACGGACTACACCAGAAAGTCCGTGTTACTGTTCGGGTTCGGCTGCCTGAACACCAGGGGTTTGTTGCGCTGTCATGTGCATGGCGGCGCAGCAATCGCCACTTCTGATCGGAGGCTAAATCCTCCTCGCCGGTCAGAGAGCCGCGGATCCCACGCTGTCTAAAGACTCAGCTGTGATCGGAGGTATAAACTTCACCTACGGTCACTGGTGTCAGCTGATGGGACAACTCCCATCATCCTACACCTGCTGCCGCTAAACAGTGAGAGTATTCATCTGCCGATCCTGCGCTGTAAATAATTTAAAAAAAAACAAAAAAACTTATTGGTTTCCCCTGTATTTTTGTTAGCCAGCCAGGTAAAGCTCACAGCTGGAGGCTACAAACCTCAGCTTCAGCAAGGCTGGTTATCAAGAACATAGGGGTCCCCACACCGCTCAGACACAGCTGCACAGTCGTCTCCTCCGCTGTCGCCACCGCCCGTCCTCCCTTCATAGGATAGTGTCTGCCCCCCCAAAGAAAGGGCAATAACCCGGCATCTGTAATCCAGACACTTGGTCCTAGAAGTGCCGCGCACTTAGAAGTCATAGTAACATAGTAACATAGTTAGTAAGGCCGAAAAAAGACATTTGTCCATCCAGTTCAGCCTATATTCCATCATAATAAATCCCCAGATCTACGTCCTTCTACAGAACCTAATAATTGTATGATACAATATTGTTCTGCTCCAGGAAGACATCCAGGCCTCTCTTGAACCCCTCGACTGAGTTCGCCATCACCACCTCCTCAGGCAAGCAATTCCAGATTCTCACTGCCCTAACAGTAAAGAATCCTCTTCTATGTTGGTGGAAAAACCTTCTCTCCTCCAGACGCAAAGAATGCCCCCTTGTGCCCGTCACCTTCCTTGGTATAAACAGATCCTCAGCGAGATATTTGTATTGTCCCCTTATATACTTATACATGGTTATTAGATCGCCCCTCAGTCGTCTTTTTTCTAGACTAAATAATCCTAATTTCGCTAATCTATCTGGGTATTGTAGTTCTCCCATCCCCTTTATTAATTTTGTTGCCCTCCTTTGTACTCTCTCTAGTTCCATTATATCCTTCCTGAGCACCGGTGCCCAAAACTGGACACAGTACTCCATGTGCGGTCTAACTAGGGATTTGTACAGAGGCAGTATAATGCTCTCATCATGTGTATCCAGACCTCTTTTAATGCACCCCATGATCCTGTTTGCCTTGGCAGCTGCTGCCTGGCACTGGCTGCTCCAGGTAAGTTTATCATTAACTAGGATCCCCAAGTCCTTCTCCCTGTCAGATTTACCCAGTGGTTTCCCATTCAGTGTGTAATGGTGATATTGATTCCCTCTTCCCATGTGTATAACCTTACATTTATCATTGTTAAACCTCATCTGCCACCTTTCAGCCCAAGTTTCCAACTTATCCAGATCCATCTGTAGCAGAATACTATCTTCTCTTGTATTAACTGCTTTACATAGTTTTGTATCATCTGCAAATATCGATATTTTACTGTGTAAACCTTCTACCAGATCATTAATGGATATGTTGAAGAGAACAGGTCCCAATACTGACCCCTGCGGTACCCCACTGGTCACAGCGACCCAGTTAGAGACTATACCATTTATAACCACCCTCTGCTTTCTATCACTAAGCCAGTTACTAACCCATTTACACACATTTTCCCCCAGACCAAGCATTCTCATTTTGTGTACCAACCTCTTGTGCGGCACGGTATCAAACGCTTTGGAAAAATCGAGATATACCACGTCCAATGACTCACCGTGGTCCAGTCTATAGCTTACCTCTTCATAAAAACTGATTAGATTGGTTTGACAGGAGCGATTTCTCATAAACCGATGCTGATATGGAGTTAAACAGTTATTCTCATTGAGATAATCCAGAATAACATCCCTCAGAAACCCTTCAAATATTTTACCAACAATAGAGGTTAGACTTACTGGCCTATAATTTCCAGGTTCACTTTTAGAGCCCTTTTTGAATATTGGCACCACATTTGCTATGCGCCAATCCTGCGGAACAGACCCTGTCGCTATAGAGTCACTAAAAATAAGAAATAATGGTTTATCTATTACATTACTTAGTTCTCTTAGTACTCGTGGGTGTATCACCTCCGTGTGTCACAGATCAACATGGTGTGAAGACTCTGATCTGCGATGTGGTCTGCGCTGCCATAATGGAGTCTGGGCAGAAAGGATTTTCAGAATTGATGCAGACGACCCAACTTGGGCCAGTTTCACATTAGTGTTTCTGTGCGCAGCGTAGGCCTGCGTACTTCTTTCCTTAAGATCCGCATGCGTCTTGCGTACCTATAGTTAACATTGTGTACACAGGGACATGCGTTGTATGCAGATTCGGCCCCATGCGTAGTGTCCGCCAGACACAACATGTTGCGTACGGCGGGCATGTCAAAACGACGCACGGGGATGCATCCGCATATAACGCATGTCCCTGCCTACGCAATGTTAAATATAGGTACGCAAGACGCATGCGGATCTTAAGGGAAGAAGTACGCAGGCCTACGCTAAGGTCACACTGGTCATTTTTGTTTTGTGTTTTTATGTAACTTTTCTGCTGCGTTTTACAGTATGAGAACAATCAGATTTCAGAGGTCTCATGCACAGCTTGTTCTGTTGTGTCAGTATTTTGTGCCTTTGCTTGGTTTTTGCAGATGTAATTTCTTTCAGCGCTTTTCACCCAATGAAAGTAATGAAGAAACGCTGGGAAAAAAAAAAAAAACACATGTATCAGCTTTGGTGCGTTTTTGTGCCAAAACCTGATGAAGTAGAATAATTTTTTTTTTTTGCACCAACCTTTATCAGCATACACAAGAGACAAATGTACCGACAGAAACAACAACAAAAAAAAACGCAAGAAAAAGCCAAGCAAAACCTACTTTTTTTTCCTGCAGCCTCTGTATTGCCAAGAGCAGGTTTTGCTGCAGATAAAAATGCAATGTGTGAACATAGACATTCAGGCTGACAGGCTCCGATCTCAAAGGTGAACCTGCATCCATCCATGGAATGGGGGTCTCGTTTATCAGGCTTGAGCCCCCTTACCTACCAGGTGCCAGTGCGGCTGATCAGGGAGTAATCTGGGGATGATTGACAGGACACAACATTGCAGATGTATCAGCCGCGGAGCTTAGACCGACAGCGCTGCCTAATGATGGAGGATCGGGAACCTAAATCCTATAGAAAACACCTGCAGGAAACAGTGATCGGAGCGATCAGGGTTAATGGCAGCAGGTCGCGACCATGAGCTGTACAGGGAATGAATGAGGAAGCCGGTTTCCGGCACAGACTGCAGCGTGACGAAGGTTTGTAGCGTTAAAGAGGTCGGGTTTATTTCTTCCTGTAACATTAACAGTCCTGACAACACGCAGTGGGCTCGCCACCGCTCTCCCCATACGGGGGTCTACGCATAGTACTGCAAATTGGCCTTTTTCTTAGCTTGGACTTCCAAGATCCCCTCCATGTAATCTTCATGTGTCAGTTCGGTGGCCCCTCTGCGCAGAGCGATCATACCCTGCAAGAAGAAAGTAATAAAAGGTCTGACGGATCACAGACAGGCCCTCGAAAGCTACAGACTTCATCCATGCAACGTGGTCATTGCCCTCAACTGCACAGCAAACATGCAAGTAATGCGCTCCTCCGTACTCACCGCCTCCACGCACACCGCTTTACATTGTGCTCCGTTGAAGTCGTCGGTGCAGCGCGCCAGCTCCTCATAATTGACGTCGGGGCTGCAGAGGTAAAAGCTTTCATTACAATCTGCAGGTACACACTGGACCCGAGTACACGGCGCCACCACCAGGCCAAAACGTAAAACCTCCCAAATTCATCAGCGCTCTCTGTCCCACTGCGGTACGGACACGCACCTGACGTTCATCTTGCGGGAATGAATTTGCATGATTCGGGCTCGGGCCTCTTCATTGGGCATTGGAAATTCGATTTTCCTGTCGAGACGTCCTGAACGGAGGAGAGCGGGATCCAAGATGTCTACACGGTTTGTAGCAGCGATCACCTGTGCATCCAAATAAGCAACAGTTAAAGGGTCCAGCTCCATTCAGTTCCACAAGGAGAGATGATGGGGGCAGGCGACGTCACATCTAGCGGACACCTCCCGGCAGGTATAATGCACAGAGGATCAGCTGTAGAGAGATCATACAGGTAGACACGAGGCTACGAACACAAGGGACGGGGGTCTGTACCTTAACTTGGGTGTTGGGCTGGAATCCATCCAGCTGGTTCAGAAGCTCCAACATGGTTCTCTGCACTTCTCGGTCTCCGGCCTTTTCACTGTCAAACCTGCATCATAAAGCGCCAGAATACCTGGTTTATCCCATTGCAACCCCAGTGGGCACCATCCACAGTCCCCTTAGAGAAAGGCTGAAATGTGACGTGTGGGCACAGCGGCCCCCCGGATGACCCCAGTGATCAGTTCCCAGGAGACTGCTCTATAACAGGAGGATGCTGAACGGTAAAACGAACCTTTTAGTCCCAATAGCGTCCAGCTCATCGATGAAAATGATAGATGGCGCCTTCTCCTTGGCCAGAGCAAAGGCGTCGCGGACCAGCTTGGCTCCGTCTCCAATAAACATCTGCACTAACTGAGGACCGGCGAGCTTCAAGAAAGTGGCCTGAAAAAGACGGCAAATGTCACCGCGTGCCCCCTTCTATCACGGAGCTCTCCAGGTCACGGTCAGGCACTACCTACCTTAGTCTGTGCGGCACATGCTCTCGCCAGGAGGGTCTTTCCTGTCCCAGGGGGGCCATACATCAGAACACCTTTCGGGGGCTGAATTCCCAAATTCTCAAACTTCTCCTTGTGATTCATGGGTAAAACGATGGCTTCTACCAGCTGTGTGAGAAGCGTTTAGGTGTCAGTACGGAACCAGGAGCATCGGCACAGTCCTGTCGCTCCGTCCTCACCTCCTGGATCTGCTTATCCAGACCTCCAATGTCGCTGTACTGCTCGGTCGGCCGTTCATCCACCTCCATCGCCTTCACTCGGGAGTCATATTCTGTAGGTAAAGTCTCCAGGATCAGATAAGAATCCTTATTCACCCCCTGAAGGAAAAAAAGAAAAAACAAATGAACACCAGAGGAAGATCTTAAAGGGATATTCCCACCTTAGTGAGCAATGCCTACCGCCGGGATAGTTACCATTAGTTGATCGGTCAAGATCAATGGGGTCCTAGAAGGAAGACCGCACTGACCATGAAGTGATGGCGTATCACTTACTGATAGGAAAACGCCGTCCTTACACTTTATATCTATGAGATGTGACACAATAATGTAATGTTATGTGCAAAGGGGAGAGGCTCCTGCTGCAGCCGGGTCATACGGGCAGAGGGAAAGTCACAGAGACATAGAAACCTTCTTTATATACGACTTAGTCCTGATTGTAGCAGACTAAATAGCACCCAAGGAGCGGAGGAAACTGAAGGAGGAACTGCTGCTTATTCTCTACGCCTAGTGTTTATTTTACCCCTTCCCATATTGGGATGTGAACTAAGGTCATGAGAAGGGGGTCTGCATGTGTGGAGGGGCTCGGGAGCGGCTGATGCCATCTGTATGGCCGGGATCTGTATCCAGCGGCCGAGCGAACTCCATGCAAGTATTTAACAATATAACAAAAAAATATATAAAAATTCATGTCTCCCCTTTTCCTGTTAAAAATTAACGTATTTGGGATCGCTGAGTCTGTAAAAGTCTGATCTGTCAAAATATGGAATTATCCGATCACAGGGGCAGTTTCTGATTTGATTTTATTCTTTTTTTTCCACCATGCGGTTCTCGAGATGTTTACAAGCACATTTTTATTGCCTTAGTTGTGTGGTTCACAGTGAAATTACGTAGATGCCCCCAGATAACACGCCGAGCCTCGGCCCCTTGGTAGAGGCCACAAGAACTAAATAAAAAGGCCGATATCTCGAGCGGAAGCGCACGGCGAATTACAGGAAAAAGCAAAAACTCAGGAGAGCAGAAAGAAGAAAAGGAGAGTGACACCTGCACCCTATTGTCCTGGTGACGGGCTCCTCGGATATAATCGGGGAAACTATTCCTCCTTTACTCACACGGCTACTAAAGAGAAGATTGGCCGAACACAGATTTTACCCATTTATCCCTGTAGGAAAGTTACCCCAGAGATGTCTGGACGTCACTTACTTGCATCTGCCCATACGGCAGGCGAGACTGAGGGCGCGGCGGGGCGAAACGGAGCAATTGGGCGAGACAGAGGGTGCGGTGCAGCGAAACAGGGAGCAATGGGGTGAGACAGGACGCGGCGGGGCGAAACGGAGCAATGGGGTGAGACACAGGGCGTGGCGGGGCGAAACAGGGAGCAATGGGGAGAGAGAGGGAGCGACGGGACGAAACGGAGCAATGAGGTGAGACAGAGGGCGCGGCGGGGCGAAACAGGGAGCAATGGGGAGAGACTGAGGGCGCAGCGGGGTGAAACGGAGCAATGGGGAGAGAGAGGGCGTGGCGGGGCAAAACCGGGAGCAATGGGGAGAGACTGAGGGCGCGGCGGGGCGAAACAGGGAGCAATGGGGAGAGACAGAGGGCGCGGCGGGGCGAAACAGGGAGCAATGGGGTGGGACAGAGGGTGCGGTGCAGCGAAACAGGGAGCAATGGGGTGAGAGAGGGCACGGCTGGGCGAAACGGAGCAATGGGGTGAGACAGGGGGCGCGGCAGGGCGAAAGAGCAATGGGGTGAGACACAGGGCGTGGCGGGGCGAAACAGGGAGCAATGGGGAGAGAGAGGGAGCGGCGGGGCGAAACGGAGCAATGAGGTGAGACAGAGGGCGCGGCCGGGCGAAACAGGGAGAAATGGGGAGAGATAGAGGGCACGGCGGGGCGAAACAGGGAGCAATGGGGAGAGAGGGAGCGGCGGGGCGAAACGGAGCAATGAGGTGAGACAGAGGGCGCGGCGGGGCGAAACAGGGAGCAATGGGGAGAGATAGAGGGCATGGCGGGGCGAAACAGGGAGCAATGGGGAGAGACTGAGGGCGCGGCGGGGCGAAACAGGGAGCAATGGGGAGAGACAGAGGGCGCGGCGGGGCGAAACAGGGAGCAATGGGGAGAGACAGAGGGCGCGGCAAGACTGAGGGCGCGGCGCGGGAAGATCAAGAGACCATCGAACTACTGAACACCCACCTGGCAGCTATCTGACATACACGGCGGCTTCCTTTGCTTCCCATTACCACCTTGGATGCACAGACGACCATTTCATCCCATTACTCACCACGAGATCTCCTGGTTTGAGCTTTTCGGCATCAACCAAACCGATCACAGGCAAGAAGTACGTCTGGAGGAAGAGAGAGGAGCAACAAGTGAGCGATCACAGCCCACCACCCGCGCTACCGTCCTCCTCTCGCCACATGATGGCAGCCCCAGTGATTGTCACACATGGGAGTTTACAGAAGTGAATTACCAGGTTTTTGTGCTAATTTTTATGGCAATATTTTTTTCCATATAACAATCTCAAAACTGAAAATTAGACAGTTTGCAATTCTCACGCTGAGCACCGGGGGCTGCGCAAACTAAGTTCATGTTTTTTCTTGGAAAACAACAAGTAAATTAGTGGCAATGTTGTAGTATACTACGTAATGGGTGTGAGCAAAGGTCATTGAGAAAAGAGGAGGAGGTGAGCTGTGACATCACTTATTGTGGATCCTGTGTTATCAGTCATTGTACAGGAGGGGAAGGTGAGCTATGATATCACCTATTGTTAATGGTGGATCCTGTGTTATCTGCTGTATGTAGAGGTGATATCAGTCATTGTACAGGAGGTGGAGGTGAGCTGTGACATCACCTATTGTGAATGGTAGATCCTGTGTTATCTGCTGTATGTAGAGGTGATATCAGTCATTGTACAGGAGGTGGAGGTGAGCTGTGACATCACCTATTGTGAATGGTGGATCCTGTGTTATCCACTGTATATAGAGGTGTTATCAGTCATTGTACAGGAGGAGGAGGTGGTGAGCTGTGACATCTAATGTGTATGGTGGATCCTGTATTATCTACTGTATATAAAGGTGATATCAGTCATTGTACAGGAGGGGGAGGAGGTGAGCTGTGACATCTATTGTGTATGGTGGATCCTGTATTATCTACTGTATATAGAGGTGATATCAGTCATTGTACAGGGGGAGGAGGTGAGCTGTGACATCACCTATTGTGAATGGTGGATCCTGTGTTATCTACCGTATATAGAGGTGTTATCAGTCATTGTACAGGAGGAGGAGGTGAGCTGTGACATCACCTATTGTGAATGGTGGATCCTGTGTTATCTACTGTATATAGAGGTGTTATCAGTCATTGTACAGGAGGAGGAGGCGAGCTGTGACATCACCTATTGTGAATGGTGGATCCTGTGTTATCTACTGTATATAGAGGTGTTATCAGTCATTGTACAGGAGGAGGAGGAGGTGAGCTGTGGCATCACCTATTGTGAATGGTGGATTCTGTGGTATCCGCTGTGTATAGAGGTGCTATCAGTCATTATAATCCAGTCTCTGCTGGTTAGCAACCTACTGAAAACTCTTCCTGAAAGAGAAGGGAACAAGAGTCTAAAAAAATCCCCAGTGGACAGTGTGAAAATGGCAAAAATCATTAATTTTGTTTTTAAAGGGAATCGGTCATCCGGTTTTTGCTATATAATCTGACAACAGCATGATGTAGGGACAGTGACCCTGATTCCAGCAATGTGTCACTTAATTTCCTGACCGCAGCAGTTATGATACAATCACAATTCTCTCTGCTGTAGATGTGGCAGAGTTGCGAATGCTGAGCTGTGTATAACCCCACCCACACCACTGACTGGCAATTTTCTGTCTATACTGTGCATAGGCAGAAAGTTGCTAACCAGTGCTGGGGACGTGGCTGGACCAGGAGGCACGAGGCCAGGTGTCCTTTAGTGATAATCTACCGATTAAACACAGATTTCATTATAACAGCAAAACAGAGCAGAGTAAGTGACACGTCGCTGGAATCAGGGTCTGTGCCCCTATATCATGGTGCTCTCAGATGACATAGCAGAAACCTGCTGAAACATTCCCTGTGTCATAAACGGTGATAAGTGCATGATATGGAAAAAAAACAAAACAAAGCCTGACTTTTTTTTTTTTTTTTTTTTAAGAAATGTAACACAAAATCCTGATTGAAACCACAGGTGACTTTCTGATGACTTCTCACAAGTTCTGTTCTTTGATGGCAACTCAGTAAGATATGATAAAACTGATGCGTGGGGGACGGACGAGGGTCAGAGATGGCGCAGCGCCGGGTGGAGGCGGCTGATGCCCCCCATCTTAGTCACCGCTTCCCTGCAGCTATAACTGGAGATTTTCACCCCAGTTTATACATTCGCCTCCGCTGCCCCTTCCTGCAGCAGCTTCTTATCCGCCACATGCACCATCATCAGGACGCTCTTCTAGGCGGCACATGTTGGAACTCGCGGACTCTCACTACCACAAACAAGGCACGGTTTTTCCACCCCATATTTAGGAAATCCTTTGTAGCCGTACGTGCAAAAGTTGTAAACCTACGGGGTGCGATACCGTGCCGCCAGTCAGTACACAGCCCCGCTATCAATGTGTGCAGCCTCGGCACCTAAGGCGGCAATTCTTCTCACCGCCCGTCCCCAATAGTTACCTGTCGGGTAGAGGTTTTGATTACTGCACATTTTCCCTTCCTCTGTGAATCCAGATCGATGTTGGCGCCATCTTCCTCCTGGTCGTTGGGGTCCACATCCAGCAGCTGAGAAGAGACGGATCGGTCAGATTGACACAGAACATTGCACCTTACTGACCCGGGCGACGCCGTCACTGCACCTCGATCACGTTGGACACCAGGTACGGGAGCGTCTTATTCACTTTAATCTTCTCACTGTTTTCTTTGATTTTGTCTTTCATGGCCTGGAGCTCGTGTGTCACGCGCAGAACCTCGCTCTTCATGATCTGAAACACAGAAAGGGTTAATAGTGCACATTAAAAGATCTCACTTTCTGTATGCAACGCGAATGAAAGCATGCGTCTCCATGGTTACAGACCACCACATCTTGTAAACCTGCAATAGGTGAACCGCTCAGTACCAATTACGTGTGCGCCATTTATAAAGGTGGCAGGGGATGAAGCTTTATCTGTGCAGCGTCCGTGTACGGCAGGTGACTGATGGTGGAGCCACATGTGGCGGCAAACAACTGGGCCACGGATATAAAATACTGTACATAATATATACTCATAGCTAATAGTAAGCAATATCAAATCCGCAGTCTGTATCCCGCATATACCGCCACGTGCATCCCGTGTATACTATACATACCGCCACTTCCATCCCGCATATACCGCCACGTCCATCCCGCATATACCGCCACGTGCATACAATATACACCGCCACATGCATCCCGTGTATACTATACATACCGCCACTTCCATCCCGCATATACCGCCACGTGCATACAATATACACCGCCACATGCATCCCGTGTATACTATATATACCGCCACGTCCATTCCATGTATACATAGTAACATAGTAACATAGTTAGTAAGGCCGAAAAAAGACATTTGTCCATCCAGTTCAGCCTATATTCCATCATAATAAATCCCCAGATCTACGTCCTTCTACAGAACCTAATAATTGTATGATACAATATTGTTCTGCTCCAGGAAGACATCCAGGCCTCTCTTGAACCCCTCGACTGAGTTCGCCATCACCACCTCCTCAGGCAAGCAATTCCAGATTCTCACTGCCCTAACAGTAAAGAATCCTCTTCTATGTTGGTGGAAAACATACCACCAAGTCCATTCCGCAAAAGCCGCCACGTCCATCCTGCCACGTCCATCTCGCACACGCCGCCACGTACATCCCGCACACGCCGCCACGTCCATCCCATGTATACCACCAAGTCCATCCCGCAAAAGCCGCCACGTCCATCCCGCCACGTCCATCCCGCGACGTCCATCCCGCACATGCCGCCACGTCCATCCCGCAAATGCGCCACGTCCATCCCGCACATACCGCCACATCCATCCCGCACATGCCGCCACGTCCATCCCACATACATACCGGCACTTAGGCTACTTTGACACTAGCGTCGTATGACGCACGTCGCAATGCGTCGTTTTGCAGAAAAAACGCATCCTGCAAACTTGTTTGCAGAATGCGTTTTTTCTCCATAGGCTTGTATTAGCGACGCATTGCCACACGTCGCAACCGTCGTGCGACGGTTGCGTCGTGTTGTGGCGGACCGTCGGCACCAAAAAACGTTGCATGTAACTTTTTTGGTGCGTTGTGTTCGCCATTTCCGACCGCGCATGCGCGGCCGGAACTCCGCCCCCTCCTTCCCGGAGCTCACAATGGGGCAGCGGATGCGTTGTAAAACTGCATCTGCTGCCCCCGTTGTGCTGCGCTTTCATAGCATGCGTTGGTACGTCGCCACGACGCATTGCGTCGTGCGACGCTAGTGTGAAAGTAGCCTTAGGGTACCGTCACACTATACGATTTACCTACGATCACGACCAGCGATACGACCTGGCCGTGATCGTAGGTAAATCGTAGTGTGGTCGCTGGAGAGTTGTCACACAGACAGCTCTCCAGCGACCAACGATGCCGAGGTACCCGGGTAACCAGGGTAAACATCGGGTTACTAAGCGCAGGACCGCGCTTAGTAACCCGATGTTTACCCTGGTTACCAGCGTAAAAAAAAAAAAAAAACAGCACATACTTACATTCTGGTGTCCGTCAGGTCCCTTGCCGTCAGCTTCCCGCACTCACTGACTGCCGGCCGTAAAGTGAAAGTGAACGCACAGCACAGCGGTGACGTCACCGCTGTGCTCTGCTTTCACTTTACGGCCGGCAGTCACTGAGTGCGGGAAGCTGACGGCAAGGGACCTGACGGACACCAGAATGTAAGTATGTGCTGTTTGTTTTTTTTTAGTTTTACGCTTGTAACCAGGGTAAACATCGGGTTACTAAGCGCGGCTCTGCGCTTAGTAACCCGATGTTTACCCTGGTTACAAGCGAACGCATCGCTAGATCGCATCGCTAGATCAGTGTCACACACACCGATCTAGCGATGACAGCGGGAGATCCAGCGACGAAAGAAAGTTCCATACGATCTGCTACGACGTACGATTCTCAGCAGGATCCCTGATCGCTGCTGCGTGTCAGACACAGCGATATCGTAATGATATCGCTGGAACGTCACGAATCGTACCGTCGTAGCGATCGAAATGGTATAGTGTGACGGTACCCTTACACACCACAGTCTACTTATCTCCACATACATTGGTGTCTGATAAGAGCAGGACTCACCTTGATCTCACTGTCCAGGAGTCGGGTTCTCTGGATTATCTCCTCCGTTGACATCTTGAGGACTTCTTGTCCCACCCCATCCTGCTGCAAGAGGTGGAGAGAAACCGGCATAAGTCCTAAATCATCTCTAAACTTTCCCACACCCCAAAAAAACAGTCAGCCCCTATAAGACAACGGGCAGGAACCATCTATAAAATATAAGGGATCGCTCTGCAGATCACTGCATTTATAGGAGGCATTATACACCCCAAGAGCCACAGATGAGAGCAGCTGCCACCCAGGTACGTTATACCAGTGCCAGGAAAAGTGGCGCAGATGATCCCGGAAGAAAATCACCGGAACATAGCAGCTGACGGCACGCAGAGACCCTGACAGACAGAGGGCGCACATAAAACATCCCCCACCGATCACCAGAAATGGAGACGTGTGTCCTGTGATTTTCCCAGTCCGGACTGGTCATGCACGCGCCCTGCTGCACCACTCCAGGTCTGGGCGCTGTGCAGGGTAACCACAGTGACGTCGCAGGGCACATGCTCCACTACTGTGGCCCCAAGTCCCCTCATCTGGGGAAATTCATCGTCCGGCTGATCTGCCATTTCAATCCGTGGAGGAAAACGTACTGATCACTGGGGGTCCGGCCACTGAGGCCCCACAAGATCCCAATTTCTGTACTTTGGATTTGGGGAAATGACTTTGCAGCCGGCACATAATGGTCATTTTTAGTTTTTTGCCCTTGGGGCCTCGTAGATCAGGACGCTCTGCTGCTTTCTTACAGCCGTGTACAAGATTTCTGCTGTGGATTTATGGACACAATCTGGCACCCGCCAACGCTCACACAGGAGCGGGGATCGTCACAGATGCTCCACCGCTAAGTACAGGAGGCTGCCATGGGGCGCCGGGTTACAGGGGACGTCGCCGTGCTCGGGGGTTACAGAAGGGACAACGGGGGTTACGGGGGACGTCGCCGTGCTCGGGGGTTACAGGGGGCACGACGTCGCCGTGCCCGGGGGTTACGGTGGACGCCACCGTGCTCGGGGGCTACAGAAGGGACAACGGGGGTTACAGGGGACGTCGCCGTGCTCGGGGGTTACAGAAGGGACAACGTCGCCATGCAGTGCCCGGGTTACAGGGGACGTCGCCATGCCCGGGGGTTACAGGGGGGACAATGTCGCCGTGCCTGAGCTAAAGGGGACGATGTCGCCGTGCCGTGCCCGGAGGTTACGGGGGACGTCGCCGTGCTCGAGGGTTACAGAATGGACAACGTCGCCGTGCCTGAGCTACAGGGAACGATGTCGCCGTGCCATGCCCGGGTTACAGGAGACGTTGCCGTGCCCGGGTGTTACAGGGGGGACGACATCGCTGTGCCGTGCCCGGGGGTTACGGGGGACATCGTCGCCGTGACGCGCCAGGGGGTTACGGGGGACATCGTCGCCGTGACGCGCCCGGGGGTTACGGGGGCCGCCGCCGAGCCGCGCCCGGGGGTTACGGGGGACGCCGCCGCGCCCGGGGGTTACGGGGGACGCCGCCGCGTCCGGGGGTTACGGGGGACGCCGCCGCGTCCGGGGGTTACGGGGGACGCCGCCGCGTCCGGGGGTTACGGGGGACGCCGCCGTGTCCGGGGGTTACGGGGGACGCCGCTGCGTCCGGGGGTTACGGGGAAAGTCGCCGTGCCCAGGGGTTACGGGGGAAGTCGCCGTGCCCGGGGGTTACGGGGGAAGTCGCCATGCCCGGGGGTTACCGTTGCGCCGCGTCCGGGGGTTACGGGGGACGCCGCCGCGTCCGGGGGTTACGGGGGACGCCGCCGCGTCCGGGGGTTACGGGGGACGCCGCCGCGTCCGGGGGTTACGGGGGACGCCGCTGCGTCCGGGGGTTGCGGGGAAAGTCGCCGTGCCCGGGGGAAGTCGCCATGCCCGGGGGTTACCGTTGCGCCGCGTCCGGGGGTTACGGGGGACGCCGCCGCGTCCGGGGGTTACGGGGGACGCCGCCGCGTCCGGGGGTTACGGGGGACGCCGCTGCGTCCGGGGGTTGCGGGGAAAGTCGCCGTGCCCGGGGGTTACGGGGGAAGTCGCCATGCCCGGGGGTTACCGTTGCGCCGTGTCCGGGGGTTACGGGGGACGCCGCCGTGTCCGGGGGTTACGGGGGACGCCGCTGCGTCCGGGGGTTACGGGGAAAGTCGCCGTGCCCGGGGGTTACGGGGGAAGTCGCCGTGCCCGGGGGTTACCGTTGCGCCGCGTCCGGGGGTTACGGGGGACGCCGCCGCGTCCGGGGCTTACGGGGGACGCCGCCGCGTCCGGGGGTTACGGGGGACGCCGCCGCGTCCGGGGGTTACGGGGGACGCCGCCGCATCCAGGGGTTGCGGGGAAAGTCGCCGTGCCCGGGGGTTACAGGGGAAGTCGCCATGCCCGGGGGTTACCGTTGCGCCGTGTCCGGGGGTTACGGGGGACGCCGCCGTGTCCGGGGGTTACGGGGGAAGTCGCCGCGTCCGGGGGTTACGGGGGACGCCGCCGCGTCCGGGGGTTACGGGGGACGCCGCCGCGTCCGGGGGTTACGGGGGACGCCGCCGCGTCCGGGGGTTGCGGGGAAAGTCGCCGTGCCCGGGGGTTACGGGGGAAGTCGCCATGCCCGGGGGTTACCGTTGCGCCGTGTCCGGGGGTTACGGGGGACGCCGCCGTGTCCGGGGGTTACGGGGGACGCCGCCGTGTCCGGGGGTTACGGGGGACGCCGCTGCGTCTGGGGGTTACGGGGAAAGTCGCCGTGCCCGGGGGTTACGGGGGAAGTCGCCATGCCCGGGGGTTACCGTTGCGCCGCGTCCGGGGGTTACGGGGGACGCCGCCGCGTCCGGGGGTTACGGGGGAAGTCGCCATGCCCGGGGGTTACCGTTGCGCCGTGTCCGGGGGTTACGGGGGACGCCGCCGTGTCCGGGGGTTACGGGGGACGCCGCCGTGTCCGGGGGTTACGGGGGACGCCGCCGTGTCCGGGGGTTACGGGGGACGCCGCCGTGTCCGGGGGTTACGGGGGACGCCGCCGTGTCCGGGGGTTACGGGGGACGCCGCCGTGTCCGGGGGTTACGGGGGACGCCGCCGTGTCCGGGGGTTACGGGGGACGCCGCCGTGTCCGGGGGTTACGGGGGACGCCGACCTGCAGACTTGGACGATGAGCAGGATGGAGTCAGCGCCTCAATGTTTCCATTCACTGACAGCAGAGCGCTGCAGTTCCTCCATGGTCATCCTGGGACATCCTGCCACTCACACACGACTGAAGGAAGATGCGAGAAACACCCTCTTGCCCCTAAGACCAAAATACTGAAGCCCCTTTAAGCCCTGAATTAGCCTGCGACCGATCAGCACAAGGAGAACCACAAGCCCCAGCTGCGCTGCCTCGATCACGCTCTCCCCTCAGCGGCCATGGCGGCTCTACCGCTTACCTCCGTTTCATCCCACACAGACGCCATGTTTACTTCCTTTCACAGGCCGGGTGAGTTCGCACTATCACCGTCGGAAGTAGAGGAACGAGACAAGCGCAGAGCACCCGACTTCCGGTGCGCACTGACAAATCCTTCCCCCTCCTGGCGCCGCCGCTGCTTCTCGCTCTGTACGCTGTGCGACCCGGAAGTCACGTGTCTGAGCAGAACACTGTTGTCTGCGGTGTCGCCATTTTGAGTACTGGCAGGAAAGCCAATACTGCCATGTGATGATGGTTGCCAGGGCGACGAGGGCCCCAGTGCCAGGCTGGGGGCCAAATGTGCACTTTGTAAATTACACAGTACAGTAAAAACATGAATGTATAGACTTTTTCTGTAAAACAGCGCCGCTCGTGTCCTCAGCCTGTGTGTGGTATTGCAGCTCTGACTGAAGTGAAGCGACAATTCCAGACACGACATGTACCCGCCGCCATCAGTCACTCCCAGATTATTTGTCCTTGTCTTTGGTATTTTCCGTCTCCATAGAGATGAGCGCTTGTTGTATTCCGGACAGGTTGTAGTTCTGACCATTCATTTTACCGTATATTGTCCAGAAAAACAAAAGAGATTCCAAGTGCTGCAAAATGATGACAAAAAGCGATTCCACCATTGTTTTTACAGCGTTCGTTGTGCGGTAATGACCCGGAGAGGCGATTCCTCCGTCAGTGCGAAAACGGCGACATCAAAACTGTGATTTATTTTCATTATTTTATTGGTGTAAAAATTCAGAACCAAAATTTCTCCAACTCCTGAGACCCTCTGACGCGCACATGGCGCTGTATGGGGGCTTGTCTTTTATGGCGCTGTATGGGGGCTTGTCTTTTATGGTGCTGTATGGGGGCTTGTCTTTTATGGCGCTGTATGGGGGCTTGTCTTTTATGGTGCTGTATGGGGGCTTGTCTTTTATGGTGCTGTATGGGGGCTTGTCTTTTATGGCGCTGTATGGAGGCTTGTCTTTTATGGCGCTGTATGGGGGCTTGTCTTTTATGGCGCTGTATGGGGGCTTGTCTTCTATGGCGCTGTATGGGGCTTGTCTTCTATGGCCCTGTATGGGGGCTTGTCTTTTATGGTGCTGTATGGGGGCTTGTCTTCTATGGCGCTGTATGAGGGCTTGTCTTTTATGGCGCTGTATGGGGGCTTGTCTTTTATGGTGCTGTATGGGGGCTTGTCTTCTATGGCCCTGTATGGAGGCTTGTCTTTTATGGCGCTGTATGGAGGCTTGTCTTCTATGGCGCTGTATGGGGGCTTGTCTTTTATGGTGCTGTATGGGGGCTTGTCTTCTATGGCCCTGTATGGAGGCTTGTCTTTTATGGCGCTGTATGGGGGCTTGTCTTCTATGGCGCTGTATGGAGGCTTGTCTTTTATGGCGCTGTATGGGGGCTTGTCTTCTATGGCGCTGTATGAGGGCTTGTCTTCTATGGTGCTGTATGGGGGCTTGTCTTTTATGGCGCTGTATGGGGGCTTGTCTTCTATGGCGCTGTATGGAGGCTTGTCTTTTATGGCGCTGTATGGGGGCTTGTCTTCTATGGCGCTGTATGGAGGCTTGTCTTTTATGGCGCTGTATGGGGGCTTGTCTTCTATGGCGCTGTATGGGGGCTTGTCTTTTATGGCGCTGTATGGGGGCTTGTCTTTTATGGCGCTGTATGGGGGCTTGTCTTTTATGGCGCTGTATGGGGGCTTGTCTTTTATGGTGCTGTATGGGGGCTTGTCTTTTATGGCGCTGTATGGGGGCTTGTCTTTTATGGTGCTGTATGGGGGCTTGTCTTTTATGGTGCTGTATGGGGGCTTGTCTTTTATGGCGCTGTATGGAGGCTTGTCTTTTATGGCGCTGTATGGGGGCTTGTCTTTTATGGCGCTGTATGGGGGCTTGTCTTCTATGGCGCTGTATGGGGCTTGTCTTCTATGGCCCTGTATGGGGGCTTGTCTTTTATGGTGCTGTATGGGGGCTTGTCTTCTATGGCGCTGTATGAGGGCTTGTCTTTTATGGCGCTGTATGGGGGCTTGTCTTCTATGGCCCTGTATGGAGGCTTGTCTTTTATGGCGCTGTATGGAGGCTTGTCTTCTATGGCGCTGTATGGGGGCTTGTCTTTTATGGTGCTGTATGGGGGCTTGTCTTCTATGGCCCTGTATGGAGGCTTGTCTTTTATGGCGCTGTATGGGGGCTTGTCTTCTATGGCGCTGTATGGAGGCTTGTCTTTTATGGCGCTGTATGGGGGCTTGTCTTCTATGGCGCTGTATGAGGGCTTGTCTTCTATGGTGCTGTATGGGGGCTTGTCTTTTATGGCGCTGTATGGGGGCTTGTCTTCTATGGCGCTGTATGGAGGCTTGTCTTTTATGGCGCTGTATGGGGGCTTGTCTTCTATGGCGCTGTATGGAGGCTTGTCTTTTATGGCGCTGTATGGGGGCTTGTCTTCTATGGCGCTGTATGGGGGCTTGTCTTCTATGGCGCTGTATGGAGGCTTGTCTTTTATGGCGCTGTATGGGGGCTTGTCTTCTATGGCGCTGTATGGGGGCTTGTCTTCTATGGCGCTGTATGGAGGCTTGTCTTTTATGGCGCTGTATGGGGGCTTGTCTTCTATGGCGCTGTATGGGGGCTTGTCTTCTATGGCGCTGTATGGAGGCTTGTCTTTTATGGCGCTGTATGGGGGCTTGTCTTCTATGGCCCTGTATGGAGGCTTGTCTTTTATGGCGCTGTATGGGGGCTTGTCTTCTATGGCGCTGTATGGAGGCTTGTCTTTTATGGCGCTGTATGAGGGCTTGTCTTTTATGGTGCTGTATGGGGGCTTGTCTTCTATGGCGCTGTATGAGGGCTTGTCTTCTATGGCCCTGTATGGAGGCTTGTCTTTTATGGCGCTGTATGGGGGCTTGTCTTCTATGGCGCTGTATGAGGGCTTGTCTTCTATGGCCCTGTATGGAGGCTTGTCTTTTATGGTGCTGTATGGGGGCTTGTCTTCTATGGCGCTGTATGAGGGCTTGTCTTCTATGGCCCTGTATGGAGGCTTGTCTTTTATGGCGCTGTATGGGGGCTTGACTTCTATGGTGCTGTATGGGGGCTTGTCTTTTATGGCGATGTATGGGGGCTTGTCTTTTATGGTGCTGTATGGGGGCTTGTCTTCTATGGCCCTGTATGGAGGCTTGTCTTTTATGGCGCTGTATGGGGCTTGTCTTCTATGGCGCTGTATGGAGGCTTGTCTTTTATGGCGCTGTATGGGGGCTTGTCTTTTATGGTGCTGTATGGGGGCTTGTCTTCTATGGCCCTGTATGGAGGCTTGTCTTTTATGGCGCTGTATGGGGGCTTGTCTTTTATGGTGCTGTATGGGGGCTTGTCTTCTATGGCCCTGTATGGAGGCTTGTCTTTTATGGCGCTGTATGGGGCTTGTCTTCTATGGCGCTGTATGGAGGCTTGTCTTTTATGGCGCTGTATGGGGGCTTGTCTTCTATGGTGCTGTATGGGGGCTTGTCTTTTATGGTGCTGTATGGGGGCTTGTCTTCTATGGCCCTGTATGGAGGCTTGTCTTTTATGGCGCTGTATGGGGCTTGTCTTCTATGGCGCTGTATGGAGGCTTGTCTTTTATGGCGCTGTATGGGGGCTTGTCTTCTATGGCGCTGTATGGAGGCTTGTCTTTTATGGTGCTGTATGGGGGCTTGTCTTCTATGGCCCTGTATGGAGGCTTGTCTTTTATGGCGCTGTATGGGGCTTGTCTTTTATGGCGCTGTATGGGGGCTTGTCGTTTATGGCGCTGTATGGGGGCTTGTCTTCTATGGCGCTGTATGGGGGCTTGTCTTCTATGGCGCTGTATGGGGGCTTGTCTTTTATGGCGCTGTATGGGGGCTTGTCTTTTATGGCGCTGTATGGGGGCTTGTCTTTTATGGTGCTGTATGGAGGCTTGTCTTTTATGGCGTTGTGTGGGGGCTTGTCTTTTATGGCGCTGTATGGGGGCTTGTCTTTTATGGTGCTGTATGGGGCTTGTCTTTTATGGTGCTGTATGGGGCTTGTCTTTTATGGCGCTGTATGGGGGCTTGTTCTTTTATGGCGCTGTATGGGGGCTTGTCTTTTATGGTGCTGTATGGGGGCTTGTCTTTTATGGCGCTGTATGGGGCTTGTCTTTTATGGCGCTGTATGGGGGCTTGTCTTTTATGGCGCTGTATGGGGGCTTGTCTTTTATGGTGCTGTATGGGGCTTGTCTTTTATGGTGCTGTATGGGGCTTGTCTTTTATGGTGCTGTATGGGGCTTGTCTTTTATGGTGCTGTATGGGGCTTGTCTTTTATGGCGCTGTATGGGGGCTTGTCTTTTATGGCGCTGTATGGGGCTTGTCTTTTATGGCGCTGTATGGGGGCTTGTCTTTTATGGCGCTGTATGGGGCTTGTCTTTTATGGCGCTGTATGGGGGCTTGTCTTTTATGGTGCTGTATGGGGCTTGTCTTTTATGGCGCTGTATGGGGGCTTGTCTTTTATGGCGCTGTATGGGGGCTTGTCTTTTATGGCGCTGTATGGGGGCTTGTCTTTTATGGTGCTGTATGAGGGCTTGTCTTTTATGGCGCTGTATGGAGGCTTGTCTTTTATGGCGCTGTATGGGGGCTTGTGTTTTATGGCGCTGTATGGGGGCTTGTCTTTTATGGTGCTGTATGGGGGCTTGTCTTTTATGGTGCTGTATGGGGGCTTGTCTTTTATGGTGCTGAATGGGGGCTTGTCTTTTATGGTGCTGTATGGGGGCTTGTCTTTTATGGTGCTGTATGGGGCTTGTCTTTTATGGTGCTGTATGGGGGCTTGTCTTTTATGGCACTGTATGGGGGCTTGTCTTTTATGGCGCTGTATGAGGGCTTGTCTTTTATGGCGCTGTATGGGGGCTTGTCTTTTATGGCGCTGTATGGGGCTTGTCTTTTATGGCGCTGTATGGGGGCTTGTCTTCTATGGCGCTGTTTGGGGCTTGTCTTTTATGGTGCTGTATGAGGGCTTGTCTTTTATGGCGCTGTATGGAGGCTTGTCTTTTATGGCGCTGTATGGGGGCTTGTGTTTTATGGCGCTGTATGGGGGCTTGTCTTTTATGGCGCTGTATGGGGCTTGTCTTTTATGGTGCTGTATGGGGCTTGTCTTTTATGGCGCTGTATGGGGGCTTGTCTTTTATGGCGCTGTATGGGGCTTGTCTTTTATGGCGCTGTATGGGGGCTTGTCTTTTATGGTGCTGTATGGGGGCTTGTCTTTTATGGTGCTGTATGGGGGCTTGTCTTTTATGGTGCTGTATGGGGGCTTGTCTTCTATGGCCCTGTATGGGGGCTTGTCTTCTATGGCCCTGCATGGGGGCTTGTCTTTTATGGCGCTGTATGGGGGCTTGTCTTCTATGGCGCTGTATGGGGGCTTGTCTTTTATGGCGCTGTATGGGGGCTTGTCTTTTATGGCGCTGTATGGGGGCTTGTCTTCTATGGCCCTGTATGGGGGCTTGTCTTTTATGGCGCTGTATGGGGGCTTGTCTTTTATGGCGCTGTATGGGGCTTGTCTTTTATGGTGCTGTATGGGGCTTGTCTTTTATGGCGCTGTATGGGGGCTTGTCTTTTATGGCGCTGTATGGGGGCTTGTCTTTTATGGTGCTGTATGGGGCTTGTCTTTTATGGTGCTGTATGAGGGCTTGTCTTTTATGGCGCTGTATGGAGGCTTGTCTTTTATGGTGCTGTATGGGGCTTGTCATTTATGGTGCTGTATGGGCTTGTCTTTTATGGCGCTGTATGGGGGCTTGTCTTTTATGGCGCTGTATGGGGCTTGTCATTTATGGTGCTGTATGGGCTTGTCTTTTATGGCGCTGTATGGGGGCTTGTCTTTTATGGCGCTGTATGGGGCTTGTCTTTTATGGTGCTGTATGGGGGCTTGTCTTCTATGGTGCTGTATGGGGGCTTGTCTTTTATGGTGCTGTATGGGGGCTTGTCTTCTATGGCCCTGTATGGGGGCTTGTCTTCTATGGCCCTGCATGGGGGCTTGTCTTTTATGGCGCTGTATGGGGGCTTGTCTTTTATGGTCCTGTATGGAGGCTTGTCTTCTATGGCGCTGTATGGGGGCTTGTCTTCTATGGCGCTGTATGGAGGCTTGTCTTTTATGGCGCTGTATGGAGGCTTGTCTTTTATGGCGCTGTATGGGGGCTTGTCTTTTATGGTCCTGTATGGGGGCTTGTCTTCTATGGCGCTGTATGGGGGCTTGTCTTTTATGGCGCTGTATGGGGGCTTGTCTTTTATGGCGCTGTATGGGGGCTTGTCTTTTATGGCGCTGTATGGAGGCTTGTCTTTTATGGCGCTGTATGGGGGCTTGTCTTTTATGGCGCTGTATGGGGGCTTGTCTTTTATGGCGCTGTATGGAGGCTTGTCTTTTATGGCGCTGTATGGAGGCTTGTCTTTTATGGCGCTGTATGGGGGCTTGTCTTTTATGGCGCTGTATGGGGGCTTGTCTTTTATGGCGCTGTATGGGGGCTTGTCTTTTATGGCGCTGTATGGGGGCTTGTCTTCTATGGCGCTGTATGGGGGCTTGTCTTCTATGGCGCTGTATGGAGGCTTGTCTTTTATGGCGCTGTATGGAGGCTTGTCTTTTATGGCGCTGTATGGGGGCTTGTCTTTTATGGCACTGTATGGAGGCTTGTCTTTTATGGCACTGTATGGGGGCTTGTCTTTTATGGCGCTGTATGGGGGCTTGTCTTTTATGGTGCTGTATGGGGCTTGTCTTCTATGGCGCTGTATAGGGCTTGTCTTCTATGGCGCTGTATGGGGGCTTGTCTTTTATGGTGCTGTATGGGGCTTGTCTTTTATGGCGCTGTATGGGGGCTTGTTCTTTTATGGCGCTGTATGGGGGCTTGTCTTTTATGGCGCTGTATGGGGCTTGTCTTTTATGGTGCTGTATGGGGCTTGTCTTCTATGGCCCTGTATGGGGGCTTGTCTTTTATGGTGCTGTATGGGGGCTTGTCTTTTATGGCGCTGTATGGGGGCTTGTCTTTTATGGCGCTGTATGGGGCTTGTCTTTTATGGTGCTGTATGGGGCTTGTCTTTTATGGTGCTGTATGGGGCTTGTCTTTTATGGTTCTGTATGGGGGCTTGTCTTTTATGGCGCTGTATGGGGCTTGTCTTTTATGGTGCTGTATGGGGGCTTGTCTTCTATGGCCCTGTATGGGGGCTTGTCTTCTATGGCCCTGCATGGCGGCTTGTCTTTTATGGCGCTGTATGGGGGCTTGTCTTCTATGGCGCTGTATGGGGGCTTGTCTTTTATGGCGCTGTATGGGGGCTTGTCTTTTATGGCGCTGTATGGGGGCTTGTCTTTTATGGTGCTGTATGGGGGCTTGTCTTCTATGGCCCTGTATGGGGGCTTGTCTTTTATGGCGCTGTATGGGGGCTTGTCTTTTATGGAGCTGTATGAGGGCTTGTCTTCTATGGCGCTGTATGGGGGCTTGTCTTTTATGGCGCTGTATGGGGGCTTGTCTTTTATGGCGCTGTATGGGGGCTTGTCTTTTATGGCGCTGTATGGGGGCTTGTCTTCTATGGCGCTGTATGGGGGCTTGTCTTTTGTGGCGCTGTATGGGGGCTTGTCTTTTATGGAGCTGTATGAAGGCTTGTCTTTTATGGCGCTGTATGGGGGCTTGTCTTTTATGGCGCTGTATGGGGGCTTGTCTTTTATGGCGCTGTATGGGGGCTTGTCTTTTATGGCGCTGTATGGGGGCTTGTCTTCTATGGCGCTGTATGGGGGCTTGTCTTCTATGGCGCTGTATGGAGGCTTGTCTTTTATGGCGCTGTATGGAGACTTGTCTTTTATGGCGCTGTATGGGGGCTTGTCTTTTATGGCGCTGTATGGAGGCTTGTCTTTTATGGCACTGTATGGGGGCTTGTCTTTTATGGCGCTGTATGGAGGCTTGTCTTTTATGGTGCTGTATGGGGCTTGTCTTCTATGGCGCTGTATAGGGCTTGTCTTCTATGGCGCTGTATGGGGGCTTGTCTTTTATGGTGCTGTATGGGGCTTGTCTTTTATGGCGCTGTATGGGGGCTTGTTCTTTTATGGCGCTGTATGGGGGCTTGTCTTTTATGGCGCTGTATGGAGGCTTGTCTTTTATGGTGCTGTATGGGGCTTGTCTTCTATGGCGCTGTATAGGGCTTGTCTTCTATGGCGCTGTATGGGGGCTTGTCTTTTATGGTGCTGTATGGGGCTTGTCTTTTATGGCGCTGTATGGGGGCTTGTTCTTTTATGGTGCTGTATGGAGGCTTGTCTTTTATGGCCCTGTATGGGGCTTGTCTTTTATGGCGCTGTATGGGGGCTTGTCTTTTATGGCGCTGTATGGGGCTTGTCTTTTATGGTGCTGTATGGGGCTTGTCTTCTATGGCCCTGTATGGGGGCTTGTCTTTTATGGTGCTGTATGGGGGCTTGTCTTTTATGGCGCTGTATGGGGGCTTGTCTTTTATGGCGCTGTATGGGGGCTTGTCTTTTATGGCGCTGTATGGGGCTTGTCTTTTATGGTGCTGTATGGGGCTTGTCTTTTATGGTGCTGTATGGGGGCTTGTCTTTTATGGTGCTGTATGGGGCTTGTCTTTTATGGTGCTGTATGGGGGCTTGTCTTTTATGGTGCTGTATGGGGCTTGTCTTTTATGGCGCTGTATGGGGCTTGTCTTTTATGGCGCTGTATGGGGGCTTGTCTTTTACGGCTCTGTATGGGGGCTTGTCTTTTACGGCGCTGTATGGGGACTTGTCTTTTACGGCGCTGTATGGGGGCTTGTCTTTTACGGCGCTGTATGGGGACTTGTCTTTTACGGCGCTGTATGGGGGCTTGTCTTTTACGGCGCTGTATGGGGGCTTGTCTTTTACGGCTCTGTATGGGGGCTTGTCTTTTACGGCTCTGTATGGGGGCTTGTCTTTTACGGCGCTGTATGGGGGCTTGTCTTTTACGGCGCTGTATGGGGACTTGTTCTTTTACGGCGCTGTATGGGGGCTTGTCTTTTACGGCGCTGTATGGGGACTTGTTCTTTTACGGCGCTGTATGGGGGCTTGTCTTTTACGGCGCTGTATGGGGACTTGTTCTTTTACGGCGCTGTATGGGGGCTTGTCTTTTACGGCGCTGTATGGGGACTTGTCTTTTACGGCGCTGTATGGGGGCTTGTCTTTTACGGCGCTGTATGGGGCTTGTCTTTTATGGCGTTGTGTCGGGGCTTGTCTTTGGCATCATATGTGGCTTGTTTTTGGCGCTGCGAGCTGATGTGGTTTTCAGACAATTTTGGCGCTTTTAATTGCATCTTCTTTACAGAGGAGCCGCGGCTCAAAAATGGCAGTTTTGGTGCTTTCTGGTTTTTTTTTTCTCTTTATATCGTTTACTGATCAGGAGAAAAAATTTCCCCACAATTGATTACAGGGGCTGCTGAACACCGGTGAACACGTGGACCGACAACCCAACCGTTTACATGCCGTGGTCAGTGATTGATAGCAGCATCTGACAAGGTAAACCTATGATCACTTATACACTGCAGTAAGCGATGGGCTAACAGGTGGGCTCCCCTCCCTCCGTCTGACCGCAAAAGTGCTATGTTCAGTGCTGACCCTGGCGTTTACGGGATTAGACCGCTGCGCCAACGCTGGACGGGCACCATTGTCACCAGGGGACGATGTCACTTCACCTGTCAGTGGTTTCATTATTATGACTGATAAAAGGACTATGAATGGAGATAATCTGCAATTCCAGATTCAGCCTATGAACATGGGTGGCGCTGTCTCTGGAGGAAAAATAAAGCACCAATGTGTTTATAATCTGTGATCTGAGGAGGTCATCACCTATCCTGTGTATGCGATGAAGAATTGTCACTGGACAACCCCTTTAAGTCTGGTCCAAGCTCCGCAGCAGGTGTCTGCTCATCGTTTTGCGCACCTGTCCTTGCAGAGCTGTCCCTCCCCTATCATCTCTGCTCACCGTGTCCTCAGCCCTCTCCCTCCCTGCTCCTCATATATAGACCCAGGGACGTGTTCTCCGCACATCTCGCCCGGACACCACAATGCCGCCCTCTCTCCTACTGATAGGCACCGTCATGGGCTTGTGCGCAGGGAGCCCCCCGCAGGTACGTGTGATGCCCCTTACCCTGCAGTCTGAGTCCTGGAAAATGTCTTTTTGGTAGATTGTAAGCTCCTGTGTATTTGTTCTGCTGCCTGCGGCTGCTCTTGTTTTTTTTTTGTCATTTGCACAATTTTGTACGTTAACGTTACTTACATCTAATTATCTAGATTCAGCCTATTTCGCGATTTGCAACAATTTTCCACAATCGCCCAAAATCTGTCTTTTGGTGGAGAAGTCGGGGACTAATCTGCAAACTTTTTGCACTAAAAATTAGCACAAAAAAATTTTCAGCAAACTTCATCAGCACTCGTATTTAATTATGAACAATTTGGCGCAATTTCCTCCAGCGGGAAAAAGAACAACAGAAAAGATACAAAAAATAACTTAAAAAAAATCAATACACATCGCACACGGCACCTTAAGACTTTAAGATATTGTTTTGTGTTTTTTTTTTTTTTTCGATGCCGCAAATTGCTTCAAATTCTTTTAAAACAGCGCAGGCGAGTTGATCATTTTTGTGCGGATCCCTTTAGAGTTAAAAGTTGCACGATCCTTTAAAATGCACGAAAATAAAAAAATAAAGAAAAGAAAAGATAGATTTACAAATATTTGTTGCTGCTGTTCTGTGCGCCAGTTTTTATAAATGACGCGCTCTAGAAAGATGCGCCAAATTCACCAGGATGCGAGCACCTCTGGATAAATGCGGCAGATGTAACCGCTGCTCTCGGTCACTTCCCCTCCTGGTTAAGATCCTCTCACTTTTGAAAAACTTGGCAAGTCCGTCTGAGACCGGCGCCAAAACGTTAACGTCGCACGCAAATCCTGTAACATTTCAAGCTATTTTACACCAGAACTCGCTTTACAATTGATGAGTCGGATTTTTCGGGGTTTATTATTGTGCAGCATGTTGAAAAGTCGCAAATTACGAATTCGGCTAAAACATCTGGATAATCGAACGACCATAATACCGAAACAAAAGCGGATAAATTTAATATAAAAAAGGGGCCAATAAATTAATAAAACGCCAGTAACAAAGTCAATATTGGAGCCGTCCTTACTCTAGAAAAAAAGGCGCAGAAGCGATGATGAATCGGGGCCTTCGGGTTTTTAGCGTGAAGTTTTCCTACTTTCATGCTCAGGTTTATTCTTGGTATTGTTTGCACTTGTGGAAGGACAAAAATGCAAACTATATATGGTTTTATATATATATATATATATATATAAATATATATATATATATATATGTACACTGTATATCTGCGTGTATAAATACGGCGGAATTCGCATCCCTTATGTCTAATAGGTTGACCACTGCAGACAATCACAGATCTCAGAACATGGGACATTACCGCTGAAGCGGCACAGTGACCATAACGTCTTTTATTATAACTTTTTTGTGTTTTCAAAACTTTTTTTTGCTAAATCCGAGAACCCCTGTAATAGTTTTTGAGGGACGTCATTTGCACCTGTCGCCTCTTTTGGGTGATGCTGCACATATAGAACGGGTTTCCTGACATGTGAACGACACAATCCTGTATAACGAGCAGTGGTAGAAGAGGGAGCCGGTGACCCCAGAGTGCGACAAAGTCTGCGCGAAAGCTGCCAGAGCGTCTTTAGGAGTAACACCGGGGTGCCATGTACGTCCACCATTCCCCGGGAAGCTTATCAGCTGTCCCCAATGTTCCAGAGAAGTTTACTTGCTCACTGTATGGCAGCATTATCACTGGATGGCGGTATTATTTATTGCTCATCTTATTTTTGTTCTAAATTTGTTTTTCTTCCCACTTTTTACTCCAGAATCCGCAGTTCAGATCCGGCGGCTCAGGTCAGTGATACCTTCTTAGTAACTTCCCGGGATTGTCAGGAGGAGATTTCCTAACTTTCCGCCATGTTTTATTTCTACAGATCGGACACCTCCCGGTGACGACATCTTCACCGACATTTTATCTTCCAACCAAGGTATGTGACGCGGAGCGATGATGGGGACACTGAGGTGGCGGCCCACCGATTCCAGGGTTCAGCATTCAGCGCCATGTCTTCCTCTCCGTCCAGGAAGCTCCCGGTTTATGTTACAAGGAGACATTGCTGTCGGGAGGAACAGGAACGCTCTGACCTGTCGAGGAAAGTCCTGTCTATGGCCGAAAACGGCAAACGGTTGGGTCCAGGTGCCGTATACCTTGTCCAACAGCTACGGTACGTATGTCTATAAGGGGCTACGCATGAGCCATCCATGAGAGTCATAGAGATGTATGGATTACAGCTCCGGAGGAGAAGACGCTCATCCAAGCCGCCATGGAGGAGGTAGCAGTTCTCACATGTGTGCGGTTCATTCCACGTCAGGGGGAGCCCAGTTATCTGAGGATCCAGCCCAACGACGGGTGAGTGCGGCACATCATGTGACTAAGGTATCGGGACTAGAATCTGACCAGTATGGCAGCCCGGCGCTGACGCCTCATTAGCTCCGACCACGCGGAATGAAGAAGCTGCACGTTTTCTGTCCATTAGAAAATCTGCTGAGGAATATGGCGCCAGCCTCGCGGATGTCTTCACACGCGCCAACATTTTCCTATGCAATCCACTGTTCAATAACGGACACATTATAGTCTTCGTTTTTCCATGCGCTTTTTTTTTTTTTAGTTATCCTCAATACGGCCAGAATTTTTTTTTTTTGCAGAAATATTTTTTTTTTTTTGTAGAATAGAACTGAATTATTTCATCAGGAAATTCTGGTAATGAGAGCGTTTGTCAGATACGAGCTCTGCCGCTGCTGGAAAGGCGTTCGGGTGGGAGGGTTGTGACAGCGCCTTGTCAGCGCATTCACGAGAATCACGCCACAAAGTGAGTGACAGCGCTATGGAAGCTAATTAAACAATTAGCACATACGATAAACGCAAGTATTTTATATCCTTGGAGGAGAATTTCATCTGTAGATGGAGAAAATCTCTCCGCCGCATAAGCACGGGCCGGGCTAATCAGCCAGTAAACACCATTCCCTCGCTAACGAGATCGCGGCTCCTCGTGGGCGGCGACAGATTCATGTCATCCAATAGAAAAGAGGACAGAACAGCCGCGTCTGGCCTCCGCTGTGCCAGAGAAACACACAGACACCTGGGGGGCCCGGGCTCCAATGTAATAAATGATCCAGCACAAGATGCCCCCCGACTTTAGAGACCCTCACATCTTTAGCTTTTAATCGGAGCAATATTTCATCCTTAGCTAAAAAACGGGGCGACAGGTGTTGACCATACATTACTCCTTTCTGGGGGCGTTTAATTGGGTATCTGCCCCTGTCAGAGCAAGTGTTCCAATTAACAGCCCCCTATCAATTTCCAATCATACACCCATATGAAAAGGGATAATAGGGAGCACAAAATGACTGTTCAAACCAAGCCCAACACCTCGCAGGAGACGTCACCCTAAAAAAATCAAACCTTTAGTGTCCAAATTCATTGCTGTGGTTACCGGATATTGTCCTTTATCTTTATATGTTAATAAGGCAATTGGTGCATCCTGGGCGTGGCCAGACCGTTCAGTGCACCTCCCACCTACTTGTTTCTATCTCCCTTCTGTCAATCAGAGAAGTAAAGGGGAGAGAGATGTGGAAAACTAGTAGGGGGGAAGTGGCACTGAACTCTTTGGCCACACCCAGGATGCACCAAGCACCTCATTAGCATAAATTAATTAATGACAATTTTGGGGCATCCTAGAATATAGCAATGCTGCAATACCAGACACCACCTTTCAGCAGGTGTGATGCTGTTTGTGAAGGGAGGCAGAAATGTTTTTCTAATTATGGACAACCCCTTTAAGGCTTTGTCCAGCTCTTCGAGTCACCGCGGGTGCGCTTAGCTGCTCTACAATCCGGGAGTACGGGCGTCTTTACAGGTGACGGTTTTGGGATCTTTTTTATTGTGCTGTGAACTGGTGATCCGTGCAAATGAGGTGCAGGAGCCGCGGTCGTCTCAAAGGATGAACTTTTCGGAGGTGGATTTTATTTTTGTGCGCGGTGAAATCCCAGTCAGAGGTGGACGGGACGAGAGGCGGCCACTTACCAGTCCGCACAGTGATGACTTGGACGATACTACAAAGCCCTGTGGTCGGGGTCCCACCCCAGCGTCCCACCCCAACACCCCCCCATTGTCCCACCGCAGCGCCCACCCCAACACCCGTCCCCCCATCATCCCACCCCAACACCCATCCCCCCATCGTCCCACTGCAGTGTCCCACCCTAACGCCCGTCCCCCCATCATCCCACCCCAACGCCCATCCCCCCATCGCAGCGTCCCACCCCAATGCCCGTCCCCCATCGTCCCACCCCAATGCCCGTCCCCCCATCGTCCCACCGCAGCGCCCACCCCAACCCCCGTCCCCCCATCATCCCACCCCAACACCCATCCCCCCATCGTCCCACTGCAGCGTCCCACCCCAACGCCCGTCCCCCCATCATCCCACCCCAACGCCCGTCCCCCCATCATCCCACCCCAATGCCCGTCCCCCATCGTTCCACCCCAACGCCCGTCATCCCATCATTCCACCCCAACGCCCGTCCCCCCCATCGTCCCACCCCAATGCCCGTCCCCCCATCGTCCCACCCCAATGCCCGTCCCTCCATCGTCCCACTGGAGCGTCCCACCCCAACGCCCGTCCCCCCATCATCCCACCCCAACGCCCATCCCCCATCGTCCCACCGCAGCGTCCCACCCCAGCGTTCCTGGATCCCTGGGGGGCACCAACGAGCTGAATGGTGGCATATTACTAGGCTTTGATTGCTGGGGGTCCGACCTCTGAGACTGGGGGTCGCAGTGCTGTACCAGTTCTGTGCAGAGGCGCTCCCACCGCTCGTCCGTGCAGGGGGCTGCGGCCGCTCGTCTTCGCTTACAGTGCATTATTTTATCTCTCTGACATTTTGCTTTGCTGAAGGTGCTGGTCCTACGTGGGGCGTTTAGGGGGCGCACAAGACCTGTCTCTCACGACCCCGGGGTGTCTGCACTGGGGTGTAATTCAGCACGAACTGCTGCACGCTCTGGGGTTCCAACACGAGCAATGCCGCAGCGACCGAGACAAGTACATCCGCATTAACTGGGGGAACATCAGCCAAGGTACGGGCCGAACATGGCGGTCAGGAACGGATGGCCGTCCACATTGCACGCCACTGCGTCCGTCAGTCATTGCCTTCTTCTCTCCTTCTAGACAAAGAACGTAATTTCTACAAGATGAGCACCCAGACCCTCGGCGTGCCGTACGATTACCTCTCCGTGTTACACTACGGCAAGTAAGTATGGCGGATGTAATGACGACGGCGGAGAACCCATTGGGGTCCAGGTCCGCGCCGCCGGCAATTATACTTACATTACAGTCTCCAACGCGCTTTTCTTTCGTTGCTGCAGATTTGCCTTTGCCACTGATTCTGGGAAACCCACCCTGGAGCCAACCGGAGACCCCCATGCCCTGATCGGTCAGCGTGTTGGGTTAAGTTCCTTGGATGTTTCCAAGATTAAAAAGCTCTATGAATGCAGTGAGTTGGAGAAAGAGCCGAGTACAATGTGTAAGAGAAGGCTGGGAATTGTAGTCCTACAACTGCCGATGGCCGGCAGATAAGTGATCCCGGCTCTAGGGTCGTTGTGGTGGTCCTCTGTGCCTTGTGCTGACCCCACAGTGAGCTTCTACGGATGTCAGCCATTGATTCCTCCAAGAAGTTTTCTATCAGCTTGTATTACACAGAGATTGGATAATTAGTGATTATGGCCGACCTGAGACCCCGGAGGTGTGCGGACCCCAGGGCCCAGAGGTGTGCGGACCCCAGGGCCCAGAGGTGTGCGGACCCCAGGGCCCAGAGGTGTGCGGACCCCAGGGCCCAGAGGTGTGCGGACCCCAGGGCCCAGAGGTGTGCGGACCCCAGGGCCCAGAGGTGTGCGGACCCCAGGGCCCAGAGGTGTGCGGACCCAGGGCCCAGAGGTGTGCGGACCCCAGGGCCCAGAGGTGTGCGGACCCCAGGGCCCAGAGGTGTGCGGACCCCAGGGCCCAGAGGTGTGCGGACCCCAGGGCCCAGAGGTGTGCGGACCCAGGGCCCAGAGGTGTGCGGACCCCAGGGCCCAGAGGTGTGCGGACCCCAGGGCCCAGAGGTGTGCGGACCCCAGGGCCCAGAGGTGTGCGGACCCCAGGGCCCAGAGGTGTGCGGACCCCAGGGCCCAGAGGTGTGCGGACCCCAGGGCCCAGAGGTGTGCGGACCCCAGGGCCCAGAGGTGTGCGGACCCCAGGGCCCAGAGGTGTGCGGACCCAGGGCCCAGAGGTGTGCGGACCCCAGGGCCCAGAGGTGTGCGGACCCCAGGGCCCAGAGGTGTGCGGACCCCAGGGCCCAGAGGTGTGCGGACCCCAGGGCCCAGAGGTGTGCGGACCCCAGGGCCCAGAGGTGTGCGGACCCCAGGGCCCAGAGGTGTGCGGACCCCAGGGCCCAGAGGTGTGCGGACCCCAGGTCCCAGAGGTGTGTGGACCCCAGATATCTGGTGAAGAAGCACTTCATTCCGCCAAACGTTGAGGGGCAGGAAAAAGGGGCGCAGCCCCAACACTGCCAAGGCCTTATTTTTGCCCACATAGAAGTAGTGCCCCTTTGTGAAGCCCCCAAACAGCGTGACCAAGCCACAATGTCCCTCTACA
This sequence comes from Ranitomeya imitator, assembly GCF_032444005.1. Lineage (NCBI taxonomy): Eukaryota > Metazoa > Chordata > Amphibia > Anura > Dendrobatidae > Ranitomeya > Ranitomeya imitator. The sequence continues at coordinate 7,771,029 of NC_091290.1, read as the reverse complement.
CAGTGTAATGCCCCAAAGATGCCCCCACAGTGCCACTCCCAACAACTCCCACTATGAAGCCCCCACAGCCTCCCTTACACATTATCAGGTCTGTATAGTGCCCCCCACAAATAATTCTGCCCCCGCAGTTTTACCCTATACCGTGTGATGCCCCCACTTAGTACACTGTCTCCACGGCCTTTCCCCGCACTAAATGATGCTTGTGTGATACCCCAAAGTGCCCTCAAGCCCCCAATGTGGTGCCCTCTGCTCCTCTGCAAGGCAAGTTAATAAGGCTCACCTCGCTCTGCTGCCACGACGAGGGGAGGCAGAATATGGCGCGGCGCGAGGTGACGTCATGATGCCGCCTGTGCCGACCCTACACCACCATTGTGTTTATCTGTTTCTGCGCCCTAAAGTAAGTGGGACATACCCCCGACCTCCCCAAATCCGGACTGTCCTGCTGTATCAGTGGGCAGGGGGGCATCAGGCTGCTCCATGGTCTTCTGTGTGGTGTGCTGTGCAGATGGAAGGCCCCGGCAGGGCACTACATGCGCCTCTCTGATGTTATAGATGTCTGCAGTCACCTGCTGCCAGATGCACATGGGAAGCTCTCATGGGAGTCCAAGAAGAATCCGAACCTTACGGCTTGTGTGTGGCTGATCCGCGTCCCAGAGGACAAGGTACTGCTACAGATATGTGACGGCTGAGCCTTGTAGTACGTCAGCTAGATGAAAGCCATTTTTACACTGACTTCCGCTGCCTTTGCTTCCCTTGTCTTTAGGTTTTCTTGCAGTTTGAGTCCTTCAGCATCCAGCCCTCCCCGGACTGTGCGCAGGCCTCGGTCACCGCGTACGATGGAATCGGCACAGAGGCCGCCATTCTTCTCCACAAGAGCTGCGGAAACATCGCTCCGCTCGCTCAGATCTCCTCCGGAAGATTCCTGAAAATACAATTCACCGGCTCGGGGACTGGAAGCAGCTTTAAGGCGACGTACAGTTCAAGTGAGTGCATGAGGTGGCCACAAAGAGCACGCCGCAGCCTGGAGGACCCGCCGCTCTGTGGAGGACCCGCCGCTCTCTGGAGGACCCGCCGCAGCCTGGAGGACCCGCCGCACCCTGGAGGACCCTCCACACCCTGGAGGACCCTCCGCACCCTGGAGGACCTGCCGCACCCTGGAGGACCCACCGCTCTGTGGAGGACCCGCCGCACTCTGGAGGACCCGCCGCAGCCTGGAGGACCCGCCGCACCCTGGAGGACCCTCCACACCCTGGAGGACCCTCCGCACCCTGGAGGACCCTCCGCACCCTGGAGGACCTGCCGCACCCTGGAGGACCCGCCGCTCTCTGGAGGACCCACCACTCTGTGGAGGACCCTCCGCACCCTGGAGGACCCGCCACTCCCTGGAAGACTGCTGTTCTCTGGAGGACCCACCACTCTGTGGAGGACCCTCCGCACCCTGGAGGACCCGCCACTCCCTGGAAGACTGCTGCTCTCTGGAGGACCCACCACTCTCTGGAGGACCCTCCGCACCCTGAAGAACCCTCTGCACCCTGGGGGACCCGCCGCACCCTGGAGGACCCGCCACCCCCTGGAGGACCCGCCACTTCCTGTAGGACCCGCCGCATCATGGAGGACCCGCCGCACTCTGGAGGACCCACCGCACCCTGGAGGACCCGCCGTACCCTGGAGGACCCGCCACTCCCTGGAGGACCCACCACACCCTGGAGGACCCACCGCACCCTGTAGGACCCACCGCATCATGGAAGACCCGCCGCACTCTGGAGGACCCGCCGCACCCTGGAGGACCCACCGCACCCTGGAGGACCCGCCGCACCCTGGAGGACCTGCCGCATCATGGAGGACCCTCCGCACCCTGAAGGACCCGCCGCTCTCTGGAGGACCCTCCGCACCCTGGAGAACCATCTGCACCCTGGGGGACCCGCCACCCCCTGGAGGACCCGCCACTTCCTGTAGGACCCGCCGCATCATGGAGGACCCGCCGCACTCTGGAGGACCCACCGCACCCTGGAGGACCCGCCGTACCCTGGAGGACCCGCCACTCCCTGGAGGACCCACCACACCCTGGAGGACCCACCGCACCCTGTAGGACCCACCGCATCATGGAAGACCCGCCGCACTCTGGAGGACCCGCCGCACCCTGGAGGACCCACCGCACCCTGGAGGACCCGCCGCACCCTGGAGGACCTGCTGCACCCTGGAGGACCCGCCGTACCCTGGAGGACCAGCTGCACCCTGGAGGACCCACCGTACCCTGGAGGACCAGCTGTACCCTGGAGGACCCGCTGCAACCTGAAGGACCTGCCGCCCGATGGAGGACACGCCACGTCCATGTGTTACGTGGGCAGCCCATTGTTTCCAGTTACCAATGTGTAATGTTGCATTTCCCCCTGTGGTGGCGCTGCAGAGAAACTGAAGGCTTGCTGCCAGGATCCCTGCAGATCACCACTGATTAGAGGGGCATTTCACGGCACAGAGCAGATCCCTGATCCCTCAGGATCACGGGCCGGAGCCCCACACACAAGTCATGCAGAATGTCTCTGGTGTCCAGAATAATGGGGTGCTCCATGTTTCCTCGGGGGGCTGGTGCTGAGTCTGGCGGTATATTATATGGACTCTTCTTTATAATGGCGCCTTTCTTATATTTCAGTAAAGTGCGGGGGATTCCTAATCAACACAACCGGAAACTTTTCGACACCACATTTTCCCTTTAAGTACCCGAACTCGGTGAACTGTGTGTGGGTCCTGTCCGCCCCTGCTGGATATCGGGTAGGTGATCTGTGAAGGTGACGCGCCCCAGGACTGGGCTGCACCACCGCTCCATTCACTTCTATGGGGAATGTGACCAGTGTGAGTCCTGGATCCACTAGGGGTCACGTGTCCGTTCTCTCTTTGCAGATCTCGCTCCACGTTGCTCCGTTTAGTTTGGAGCCGGCACCCGGCTGCTCCTACGACTATTTCCTCCTCCGTGACGGTCGGAGACAAACCAAGAAGTGCGGACAGCTGCCCAAGCTGGACTTCATGTCTTCCACCCATTCCCTCATGGTGCATTTCCACAGCGACTCCTCTGTCCCGGCGAATGGCTTCATGGCTACGTACTCGTTCTGTAAGTGGATATACGAGAGTCCAAGAGCAGACAGATGTGCAGTACCGTTCGTTGCCACTATTAATGGGTGGCGCTGTGGCACGTCTGATGGGTGGAGGTGATGGGTGCAGGTGATGGGTGCAGGTGATGAATGGAGGTGATGGGTGCAGGTGATGGATGGAGGTGATGGATGGAGGTGATGGGTGGAGGTGATGGATGGAGGTGATGGGTGGAGGTGATGGATGGAGGTGATGGATGGAGGTGATGGATGGAGGTGATGGGTGGAGGTGATGGGTGGAGGTGATGGATGGAGGTGATGGATGGAGGTGATGGGTGGAGGTGATGGATGGAGGTGATGGGTGGAGGTGATGGGTGGAGGTGATGGGTGGAGGTGATGGATGGAGGTGATGGGTGCAGGTGATGGATGGAGGTGATGGGTGGAGGTGATGGGTGGAGGTGATGGATGGAGGTGATGGGTGGAGGTGATGGATGGAGGTGATGGGTGGAGGTGATGGGTGGAGGTGATGGATGGAGGTGATGGGTGGAGGTGATGGGTGGAGGTGATGGATGGAGGTGATGGATGGAGGTGATGGATGGAGGTGATGGGTGGAGGTGATGGATGGAGGTGATGGATGGAGGTGATGGGTGGAGGTGATGGGTGGAGGTGATGGATGGAGGTGATGGGTGCAGGTGATGGATGGGGGTGATGGATGGAGGTGATGGGTGGAGGTGATTGGTGGAGGTGATTGGTGGAGGTGATGGGTGGAGGTGATGGGTGGAGGTGATGGGTGCAGGTGATGGGTGGAGGTGATGGGTGGAGGTGATGGATGGAGGTGATGGGTGCAGGTGATGGATGGAGGTGATGGGTGGAGGTGATTGGTGGAGGTGATGGGTGGAGGTGATGGATGGAGGTGATGGGTGGAGGTGATGGATGGAGGTGATGGATGGAGGTGATGGATGCAGGTGATGGGTGGAGGTGATGGGTGGAGGTGATTGGTGGAGGTGATGGGTGGAGGTGATGGGTGGAGGTGATGGATGGAGGTGATGGATGGAGGTGATGGATGCAGGTGATGGGTGGAGGTGATTGGTGGAGGTGATGGATGGAGGTGATGGGTGGAGGTGATTGGTGGAGGTGATGGATGGAGGTGATGGATGGAGGTGATGGATGCAGGTGATGGGTGGAGGTGATGGGTGGAGGTGATTGGTGGAGGTGATGGGTGGAGGTGATGGGTGGAGGTGATGGATGGAGGTGATGGATGGAGGTGATGGATGCAGGTGATGGGTGGAGGTGATTGGTGGAGGTGATGGATGGAGGTGATGGGTGGAGGTGATTGGTGGAGGTGATGGATGGAGGTGATGGGTGCAGGTGATGGATGGAGGTGATGGGTGGAGGTGATGGGTGGAGGTGAAGGATGGAGGTGATGGGTGGAGGTGATGGGTGGAGGTGATGGATGGAGGTGATGGATGGAGGTGATGGATGCAGGTGATGGGTGGAGGTGATGGGTGGAGGTGATTGGTGGAGGTGATGGGTGGAGGTGATGGGTGGAGGTGATGGATGGAGGTGATGGATGGAGGTGATGGATGCAGGTGATGGGTGGAGGTGATTGGTGGAGGTGATGGATGGAGGTGATGGGTGGAGGTGATTGGTGGAGGTGATGGATGGAGGTGATGGGTGCAGGTGATGGATGGAGGTGATGGGTGGAGGTGATGGGTGGAGGTGAAGGATGGAGGTGATGGGTGGAGGTGATGGATGGAGGTGATGGGTGGAGGTGATGGATGGAGGTGATGGGTGGAGGTGATGGATGGAGGTGATGGGTGCAGGTGATGGATGGAGGTGATGGGTGGAGGTGATGGGTGGAGGTGATGGGTGGAGGTGATGGGTGGAGGTGATGGGTGCAGGTGATGGATGGAGGTGATGGGTGGAGGTGATGGGTGGAGGTGAAGGATGGAGGTGATGGGTGCAGGTGATGGATGGAGGTGATGGGTGGAGGTGATGGATGCAGGTGATGGGTGGAGATGATGGGTGGAGATGATGGGTGGAGGTGATTGGTGGAGGTGATGGATGGAGGTGATGGGTGGAGGTGATGGATGGAGGTGATGGGTGGAGGTGATGGATGGAGGTGATGGGTGGAGGTGATGGATGGAGGTGATGGATGGAGGTGATGGGTGGAGGTGATGGGTAGAGGTGATGGGTGGAGATGATGGATGGAGGTGATGGGTGGAGGTGATGGATGGAGGTGATGGGTGGAGGTGATGGGTGGAGGTGATGGATGGAGGTGATGGGTGCAGGTGATGGATGGAGGTGATGGGTGGAGGTGATGGATGGAGGTGATGGGTGGAGGTGATGGATGGAGGTGATGGATGGAGGTGATGGGTGGTGGTGATGGGTGGAGGTCATGGGTGGAGGTGATGGATGGAGGTGATGGGTGGAGGTGATGGGTGGAGGTGATGGGTGGAGGTGATGGATGGAGGTGATGGGTGGAGGTGATGGATGGAGGTGATGGGTGCAGGTGATGGGTGGAGGTGATGGGTGGAGGTGATGGGTGGAGGTGATGGATGGAGGTGATGGGTGGAGGTGATGGATGGAGGTGATGGGTGGAGGTGATGGATGGAGGTGATGGATGCAGGTGATGGGTGCAGGTGATGGGTGGAGGTGATGGGTGGAGGTGATGGATGGAGGTGATGGGTGGAGGTGATGGATGGAGGTGATGGGTGGAGGTGATGGATGGAGGTGATGGGTGCAGGTGATGGATGGAGGTGATGGGTGGAGGTGATGGGTGGAGGTGATGGGTGGAGGTGATGGATGGAGGTGATGGATGGAGGTGATGGGTGGAGGTGATGGGTGGAGGTGAAGGATGGAGGTGATGGGTGCAGGTGATGGATGGAGGTGATGGGTGGAGGTGATGGATGGAGGTGATGGGTGGAGGTGATGGATGGAGGTGATGGATGGAGGTGATGGGTGGAGGTGATGGGTGGAGGTCATGGGTGGAGGTGATGGATGGAGGTGATGGGTGGAGGTGATGGGTGGAGGTGATGGGTGGAGGTGATGGATGGAGGTGATGGGTGCAGGTGATGGATGGAGGTGATGGATGGAGGTGATGGATGGAGGTGATGGATGGAGGTGATGGGTGGAGGTGATGGGTAGAGGTGATGGGTGGAGGTGATGGATGGAGGTGATGGGTGGAGGTGATGGATGGAGGTGATGGGTGGAGGTGATGGGTGGAGGTGATGGATGGAGGTGATGGGTGGAGGTCATGGGTGGAGGTGATGGATGGAGGTGATGGGTGGAGGTGATGGATGGAGGTGATGGGTGGAGGTGATGGATGGAGGTGATGGGTGCAGGTGATGGATGGAGGTGATGGGTGGAGGTGATGGGTGGAGGTGATGGGTGGAGGTGATGGGTGGAGGTGATGGATGGAGGTGATGGGTGCAGGTGATGGATGGAGGTGATGGGTGGAGGTGATGGGTGGAGGTGATGGGTGGAGGTGATGGATGGAGGTGATGGGTGCAGGTGATGGATGGAGGTGATGGGTGGAGGTGATGGGTGGAGGTGATGGGTGGAGGTGATTGGTGGAGGTGATGGATGGAGGTGATGGATGGAGGTGATGGGTGGAGGTGATGGATGGAGGTGATGGGTGGAGGTGATGGATGGAGGTGATGGGTGGAGGTGATGGGTGGAGGTGATGGGTGGAGGTGATGGGTGGAGGTGATTGGTGGAGGTGATGGATGGAGGTGATGGGTGGAGGTGATGGATGGAGGTGATGGGTGCAGGTGATGGATGGAGGTGATGGGTGGAGGTGATGGGTGGAGGTGATGGATGGAGGTGATGGGTGGAGGTGATGGATGGAGGTGATGGGTGCAGGTGATGGATGGAGGTGATGGGTGGAGGTGATGGGTGGAGGTGATGGGTGGAGGTGATGGGTGGAGGTGATTGGTGGAGGTGATGGATGGAGGTGATGGATGGAGGTGATGGGTGGAGGTGATGGATGGAGGTGATGGGTGGAGGTGATGGATGGAGGTGATGGGTGCAGGTGATGGATGGAGGTGATGGGTGGAGGTGATGGGTGGAGGTGATGGGTGTTACACTCTGATCATCTGATATTGATGACCAGTCCTGATGACATTAACACCCCAAGACAGGGAGACCAGTTTTACAGCCATTTCTGCATCTCCAATAACGCTGCCACTAATCACTGACATAATCAGCGCCATGATACCGACCATGAATGAGAGCGCAGCTCTCTCCCATCCATGGCAAATTGGAAGCTAGCGACAGCACCATTCACAGTATTCTTCCAATACGCCTCAATCAGCTGGTCGGTGGGGGTGGCTGGAGCCCGAACTCATGTAACAGGGCTGGGACAATGATGTAGCGGAGTTACAGTTAGGTCCATATATATTTGGACAGAGGCAACATTTTTCTAATTTTGGTTATAGACATCACCACAATGAATTTTAAACAAAACAATTCAGATTCAGTTGAAGTTCAGACTTTCAGCTTTCATTTGAGGGTATCCACATTAAAATTGGATGAAGGGTTTAGGAGTTTCAGCTCCTTAATATGTGCCACCCTGTTTTTAAAGGGACCAAAAGTAATTGGACAGATTCAATAATTTTAAATAAAATGTTCATTTTTACTACTTGGTTGAAAACCCTTTGTTGGCAATGACTGCCTGAAGTCTTGAACTCATGGACATCACCAGACGCTGTGTTTCCTCCTTTTTGATGCTCGGCCTTCACTGCGGTGGTTTTCAGTTGCTGTTTGTTTGTGGCCTTTCTGTCTGAAGTTTAGTCTTTAACAAGTGAAATGCTGCTCAATTGGGTTGAGATCAGGTGACTGACTTGGCCATTCTAGAATATTCCACTTCTTTGCTTTAATAAACTCCTGGGTTGCTTTGGCTTTATGTTTTGGGTCATTGGTCGTCGTTTCATACTACAGATGGACAATCAGTTTGGCTGCATTTGGCTGGATCTGAGCACACAGTATGGCGGCTCTGAAGACCTCAGAATTCATTCGGCTGCTTCTGTCCTGTGTCCCATCATCAATAAACACTAGTGACCCAGTGCCACTGGCAGCCATGCATGCCCGCGCCATCACACTGCCTCCGCCGGGTTTATGCATGCCCGCGCCATCACTCTGCCTCCGCCGGGTTTATGTATGCCCGCGCCATCACACTGCCTCCGCCGGGTTTATGCATGCCCGCGCCATCCCACTGCCTCCGCCGTGTGTTACAGATGATGTGGTATGCTTTGGATCATGAGCTGTACCGCGCCTTCACCATACTTTTCTCTTTCCATCATTCTGGTAGAGGTTGATCTTGGTTCCATCTGTCCATAGAATGTTCTTCCAGGACTGTGCGGCTTTTTTAGATGTTTTTTCGCCTTTTTCTTCTTGATGCTTATGAGTGGCTGCACCGTTCAGTGAACCCTCTGTAGTTACTTTCATGCAGTCTTCTCTTTATGGTAGATTTGGATATTGATCCGCCGACCTCCTGGAGAGTGTTGGTCACTTGGTCGGCTGTTGTGAAGGGGTTTCTCTTCACCATGGGGATTATTCTGCGACCATCCACTGTTGTCTTCCGTGGGCGCCCAGGTCTTTTTGCATTGATGAGTTCACCAGAGCTTTCTTTCTTTCTCAGGATGGACCAAACTGTAGATTTTGCCACTCCTAATATTGCAGCAATTTCTCGGATGGTTTTTTCTGTTTTCGCAGCTTAAGGATGGCTTGTTTCACCTGCATGGAGAGCTCCTTTACCGCATGTTTACTTCACAGCAAAACCTTCCAAATCCAAGCACCACACCTCAAATCAACTCCAGGCCTTTTATCTGCTTAATTGAGAATGACATAACGAAGGGATTGCCCACACCTGTCCATGAAATAGCCTTGGAGTCAATTGTCCAATTACTTTTGGTCCCTTTAAAAACAGGGTGGCACATATTAAGGAGCTGAAACTCCTAAACCCTTCATCCAATGTTAATGTGGATACCCTCAAATGAAAGCTGAAAGTCTGAACTTCAACTGTATCTGAATTGTTTTGTTTAAAATTCATTGTGGTGATGTCTATAACCAAAATTGGCAAAATGTAGTTTCTGTCCAAATATATATGGACCTAACTGTATAGTATCAGAGGCTGAGTAACAGAGCTGGAACAACGATGTAGCAGAGATGAAACAGCAGAGGCTGAATAACAGCTGGGACAATGATGTAGTAGAATTGAAGCAGTGGAGGCTGATTAACAGAGCAGGGACAATGATGTAGCAGAGTTGTTGCAGAGGAGGCTGAGTAGCAGAGCTGGGACAATGATGTAGCAGAGTTGTAGCAGCAGAGGCTGAGTAGCAGAGCTGGGACAATGATGTAGCAGAGTTGTAGCAGCAGAGGCTGAGTAGCAGAGCTGGGACAATGATGTAGCAGGGTTGTAGCAGCAGAGGCTGAGTAGCAGAGCTGGGACAATGATGTAGCAGAGTTGTAGCAGCAGAGGCTGAGTAGCAGAGCTGGGACAGTGATGTAGCAGGGTTGTAGCAGCAGAGGCTGAGTAGCAGAGCTGGGACAATGCTGTAGCAGAGTTGTAGCAGCAGAGGCTGAGTAGCAGAGCTGGGACAATGATGTAGCAGGGTTGTAGCAGCAGAGGCTGAGTAGCAGAGCTGGGACAATGATGTAGCAGAGTTGTAGCAGCAGAGGCTGAGTAGCAGAGCTGGGACAGTGATGTAGCAGGGTTGTAGCAGCAGAGGCTGAGTAGCAGAGCTGGGACAATGATGTAGCAGGGTTGTAGCAGCAGAGGCTGAGTAGTAGAGCTGGGACAATGATGTAGCAGGGTTGTAGCAGCAGAGGCTGAGTAGCAGAGCTGGGACAATGATGTAGCAGGGTTGTAGCAGCAGAGGCTGAGTAGCAGAGCTGGGACAGTGATGTAGCAGAGTTGTAGCAGCAGAGGCTGAGTAGCAGTGGCAGTGGCTGCCTTATACCCAGGAGAACAAATGAGGCCGAACAGTGGAAAGATGGAACGCAGCGTCCGACCCAGGAATCCGAGCTGTGCGCACAGGACGGTAGGATGGGCAGTGAGGACCCCCGATGCTGTGCCCTATGGGGGCATCTCCGGGGAATGTTCCCTATGTCCCCTGGATATGAGGACGCCGCTGCGCTCCTAATTACACTTTAATTTCCTCCTTTGATCAGAGAACAGTAATCTCCTGTAATGACAGATGATTGCATTGTGGAATATTGCCAGTCTGACCATTCTAACCCTATAATGGACGGGTCACGGAGACGACGGGAGGATCAGACGCTAATTACAGCAGCCGGGGGGGATCGCGCCATAGCGGGGTCTTACAGGGGTTCCGGGGACTTTGCTCTGCGTAGATCATCAATATTACTGACGTCCATCCTGGGATTTCCACGACTTTTACTTCTTGTTGTCATTTCACTGCTGAGAAGACGCATTGGAGAAATCCTGGCCGCAGCGGTGGGCTCAGTGTGGACCACTGCTGGGCCTTGTGGTGCCGTCCTGTATTTTCTATTCATGTCTACTTCAGCTGTGCAGTGAGGGCACATTATAAATCCAGGGGCCCCTGGGCATCTACAGGACACTGGGGTGTAGGGCTGGGACCGTGTGTTTACTGCACAATATTATTACACGTATTTCTCATCACTTATTTCTACATTTATCATTTTCAGCTTCCTCATCACCAAGACCCAAGAATCAGCGTCCATAATCAGCCGCAAAATCAGAAAATCAGCTGTGATTCCTCCATATGACAGCAGGTGGCGCAATGGAAACGCAGCAAAATACTGTAAACTTCCAAGGACTATTCTCCCCCTGTGCAGAAACCGGAAACAGATGGAATCAATTGTCTTATCTGCACAGAAGATCACATCTAGCTGAATAAATCTGCTTAGAAAGAAACACAAGTGTGACTAGTAATGTACAATAACCATAGATTACTGATCCTGTATTATACTCCAGAGCTGCACTCACTATTCTGCTGGTGCAGTCACTGTGTGTACATACATTACATTACTGATCCTGAGTTACATCCTGTATTATACTCCAGAGTTGCACTCACTATTCTGCTGGTGCAGTCACTGTGTACATACATTACATTACTGATCCTGAGTTACATCCTGTATTATACCCCAGAGCTGCACTCACTATTCTGCTGGTGCTGTCACTGTGTACATACATTACATTACTGATCCTGAGTTACATCCTGTATTATACTCCAGAGTTGCACTCACTATTCTGCTGGTGCTGTCACTGTGTACATACATTACATTACTGATCCTGAGTTACATCCTGTATTATACCCCAGAGCTGCACTCACTATTCTGCTGGTGCTGTCACTGTGTACATACATTACATTACTGATCCTGAGTTACATCCTGTATTATACTCCAGAGTTGCACTCACTATTCTGCTGGTGCTGTCACTGTGTACATACATTACATTACTGATCCTGAGTTACATCCTGTATTATACCCCAGAGCTGCACTCACTATTCTGCTGGTGCAGTCACTGTGTACATACATTATATTACTGATCCTGAGTTACATCCTGTATTATACCCCAGAGCTGCACTCACTATTCTGCTGGTGCAGTCACTGTGTACATACATTACATTACTGATCCTGAGTTACATCCTGTATTATACCCCAGAGCTGCACTCACTATTCTGCTGGTGCAGTCACTGTGCACATACATTACATTACTGATCCTGAGTTACATCCTGTATTATACTCCAGAGTTGCACTCACTATTCTGCTGGTGCTGTCACTGTGTACATACATTACATTACTGATCCTGAGTTACATCCTGTATTATACTCCAGAGCTGCACTCACTATTCTGCTGGTGCAGTCACTGTGTACATACATTACATTACTGATCCTGAGTTACATCCTGTATTATACCCCAGAGCTGCACTCACTATTCTGCTGGTGCAGTCACTGTGTACATACATTATATTACTGATCCTGAGTTACCTCCTGTATTATACTCCAGAGCTGCACTCACTATTCTGCTGGTGCAGTCACTGTGTACATACATTACATTACTGATCCTGAGTTACATCCTGTATTGTACTCCAGAGCTGCACTCCCTATTCTGCTGGTGCAGTCACTGTGCACATACATTAGATTACTGATCCTGAGTTACATCCTATATTATACCCCAGAGCTGCACTCACTATTCTGCTGGTGCAGTCACTGTGTACATACAATACATTACTGATCCTGAGTTACATCCTGTATTATACCCCAGAGCTGCACTCAGTATTCTGCTGGTGCAGTCACTGTGTACATACATTACATTACTGATCCTGAGTTACCTCCTGTATTATACTCCAGAGCTGCACTCACTATTCTGCTGGTGCAGTCACTGTGTACATACATTACATTACTGATCCTGAGTTACATCCTGTATTATACTCCAGAGCTGCACTCCCGATTCTGCTGGTGCAGTCACTGTGTACATACATTACATTACTGATCCTGAGTTACATACTGTATTATACCCCAGAGCTGCACTCACTATTCTGCTGGTGCAGTCACTGTGTACACACAATACATTACTGATCCTGAGTTACATCCTGTATGATACCCCAGAGCTGCTCTCACTATTCTGCTGGTGCAGTCACTGTGTACATACATTACATTACTGATCCTGAGTTACATCCTGTATTATACCCCAGAGCTGCACTCACTATTCTGCTGGTGCGGTCACTGTGTACATACATTACATTACTGATCCTGAGTTACATCCTGTATTATACCCCAGAGCTGCACTCACTATTCTGCTGGTGCAGTCACTGTATACATACATTACTGATCCTGAGTTACATCCTGTATTATACTCCAGAGCTGCACTCACTATTCTGCTGTTGCAGTCACTGTGTACATACAATACATTACTAATCCTGAGTTACATCCTGTATTATAATCCAGAGCTGCACTCACTATTCTGCTGGTGCAGTCACTGTGTACATACAATACATTACTGATCCTGAGTTACATCCTGTATTATACTCCAGAGCTGCACTCACTATTCTGCTGGTGCAGTCACTGTGTACATACATTACATTACTGATCCTGAGTTACCTCCTGTATTATACCCCAGAGCTGTACTCACTATTCTGCTGGTGCAGTCACTGTGTACATACATGACATTACTGATCCTGAGTTACCTCCTGTGTTCTACTCCAGAGCTGCACTCACTATTCTGCTGGTGCAGTCACTGTGTAACATAGTAACAGTTAGTAAGGCCGAAAAAAGACATTTGTCCATCCAGTTCAGCCTATATTCCATCATAATAAATCCCCAGATCTACGTCCTTCTACAGAACCTAATAATTGTATGATACAATATTGTTCTGCTCCAGGAAGACATCCAGGCCTCTCTTGAACCCCTCGACTGAGTTCGCCATCACCACCTCCTCAGGCAAGCAATTCCAGATTCTCACTGCCCTAACAGTAAAGAATCCTCTTCTATGTTGGTGGAAAAACCTTCTCTCCTCCAGACGCAAAGAATGCCCCCTTGTGCCCGTCACCTTCCTTGGTATAAACAGATCCTCAGCGAGATATTTGTATTGTCCCCTTATATACTTATACATGGTTATTAGATCGCCCCTCAGTCGTCTTTTTTCTAGACTAAATAATCCTAATTTCGCTAATCTATCTGGGTATTGTAGTTCTCCCATCCCCTTTATTAATTTTGTTGCCCTCCTTTGTACCCTCTCTAGTTCCATTATACATACATGTACATACATTACATTACTGATCCTGAGTTACATCCTGTATTATACTCCAGAGCTGCACTCACTATTCTGCTGGTGCAGTCACTGTGTACATACATTACATTACTGATCCTGAGTTACGTCCTGTATTATACTCCAGAGCTGCACTCACTATTCTGCTGGTGCAGTCACTGTGTACATACATTACATTACTGATCCTGAGTTACATCCTGTATTATACACCAGAGCTGCACTCACTATTCTGCTGGTGCAGTCACTGTGTACATACATTACATTACTGATCCTGAGTTACATCCTGTATTATACCCCAGAGCTGCACTCACTATTCTGCTGGTGCAGTCACTGTGTACATACATTACATTACTGATCCTGAGTTACATCCTGTATTATACTCCAGAGCTGCACTCACTATTCTGCTGGTGCAGTCACTGTGCACATACATTACATTACTGATCCTGAGTTACATCCTGTATTATACCCCAGAGCTGCACTCACTATTCTGCTGGTGCAGTCACTGTGTACATACATTACTGATCCTGAGTTACATCCTGTATTATACTCCAGAGCTGCACTCACTATTCTGCTGGTGCAGTCACTGTGTACATACATTACATTACTGATCCTGAGTTACATCCTGTATTATACCCCAGAGCTGCACTCACTATTCTGCTGGTGCAGTCACTGTGTACATACATTACATCACTGATCCTGAGTTACCTCCTGTATTATACACCAGAGCTGCACTCACTATTCTGCTGGTGCAGTCACTGTGTACATACATTACATTACTGATCCTGAGTTACATCCTATATTATACCCCAGAGCTGCACTCACTATTCTGCTGGTGCAGTCACTGTGTACATACATTACATTACTGATCCTGAGTTACATCCTGTATTATACCCCAGAGCTGCACTCACTATTCTGCTGGTGCAGTCACTGTATACATACATTACATCACTGATCCTGAGTTACCTCCTGTATTATACTCCAGTATATCAGTTTTATCAGTGTATGTGGTTTGGTGGTATTATTATAAAACTATGTAGGGACATTATTAAACCAATGTAAGTGGTATTAGTAGAGCACTGTATGGGGGTATTAGTAGAGCACTGTATGAGGGTATTAGTAGAGCACTGTATGGGGGGACTATTAGAGCACAATATGGGGGTATTAGTAGAGTACTGTATGGGGTATTAGTTGAGCACTATATGAGGGTATTAGTAGAGCAGTGTATGGGGTATTAGAGAATTGTATGAGGGCATTAGTAGAGCACCGTATGGGGTATTAGTTGAGCACCGTATGGGTGTATTAGTAGAGCACTGTATGAGGGTATTAGTAGAGCACTGTATGGGGGTATTAGTAGAGCACTGTATGGGGGCATTAGTAGAGCACTGTATGGGGGCATTAGTAGAGCACTGTATGGGGGTATTAGTAGAGCACTGTATGGGGGTATTAGTAGAGCACTGTATGAGGGCATTAGTAGAGCACTGTATGAGGGCATTAGTAGAGCACTGTATGGGGGTATTAGTAGAGCACTGTATGGGGGCATTAGTAGAGCACTGTATGGGGGCATTAGTAGAGCACTGTATGGGGGTATTAGTAGAGCACTGTATGGGGGTATTAGTAGAGTACTGTATGGGGTATTAGTTGAGCACTATATGAGGGTATTAGTAGAGCAGTGTATGGGGTATTAGAGAATTGTATGAGGGCATTAGTAGAGCACCGTATGGGGTATTAGTTGAGCACTGTATGGGTGTATTAGTAGAGCACTGTATGAGGGTATTAGTAGAGCACTGTATGGGGGCATTAGTAGAGCACTGTATGGGGGTATTAGTAGAGCACTGTATGGGGGCATTAGTAGAGCACTGTATGGGGGCATTAGTAGAGCACTGTATGGGGGCATTAGTAGAGCACTGTATGGGGGTATTAGTAGAGCACTGTATGGGGGTATTAGTAGAGCACTGTATGAGGGCATTAGTAGAGCACTGTATGGGGGTATTAGTAGAGCACTGTATGGGGGCATTAGTAGAGCACTGTATGGGGGCATTAGTAGAGCACTGTATGGGGGTATTAGTAGAGCACTGTATGGGGGCATTAGTAGAGCACTGTATGGGGGTATTAGTAGAGCACTGTATGGGGGTATTAGTAGAGTACTGTATGGGGTATTAGTTGAGCACTATATGAGGGTATTAGTAGAGCAGTGTATGGGGTATTAGAGAATTGTATGAGGGCATTAGTAGAGCACCGTATGGGGTATTAGTTGAGCACTGTATGGGTGTATTAGTAGAGCACTGTATGAGGGTATTAGTAGAGCACTGTATGGGCGGACTAGTAGAGCACAGTATTGGGGTATTAGTAGAGCACTGTATGAAGGTATTAGTAGAGCACAGTATGGGGTACTAGTTGAGCACTGTCTGGATCCTGCAAATGTGCTCGCAGGATGCGTTTTTTGCCCATAGACTTGTATTAGTGACGGATCGTGACGGATTGCCACAAGTAGCGTCCGTCGTGCAACGGATCCGTCGTGTTTTGGCGGACCGTCATCAGAAAAAAACATTCGTCCATCGTGCACAAATTTTTTTGTCCGTCGTGCACAAATTTCACAACGTGCGTCGGTACGTCGGCCCGACGCATTGTGACAGACCCGTACCGACGTAAGTGTGAAAGTAGCCTAAGCAAAAACCCTGCTGGAACTAAAGTAAAAAGCAAAAAGTGCATTTACATAACTCAGGGTTCTTAGTAATACTGCTTTTGATCCAAAATAGCATAAAACCATCCCACCGTCGACAAGGTGACCCTGATGGGCACAGTCCTACGCTGTCTAATATTAAAATCCTTACCATGTGTCAGAGTTGACCTCAGTGTGTGAATAAGGGCAGACAAAAGGACAGTGTCCCGATCTATGTACACCATTGAAAACTAGCGGTGCGGCTGTTTCAAGATGCACAATAAGGAGGCATTTGAAGAAAAATGGTCTGCATGGCCGAGTCACCAGAAGAAAGCCATTACGGCACAAATGCCACAAAGTATCTCGCCTACAATACACAAAACAGCACAGAGACAAGCCTCAAAACTTCTGGAACAAGGTAATTTGGAGTGATGAGACCAAAATTGAACTTTTTGGCCACAACCATAAACATTACATGTGGAGAGAGGTCAACAAGGCCTATGATGAAAGGAACACCATTCCTACTGTAAAGCACGGAGGTGGATCGCTGATGTTTTCGGTATGTGTGAGCTACAAAGGCACAGGAAACTTGGTCAAGGTTGAAGGAAAGATGAATGCAGCACGTTATCAGCAAAAACTGGAGGCTAATTTGCACTCATCAACCCTGAAGCTGCGCATGGGACGTACTTGGACGTTCCAACATGACAACGATCCAAAACACAAGGCCAAGTCGACCTGTCATTGGATACAGCAGAACAAAGTGAAGGTTCTGGAGTGGCCATCTCAGTCTCCTGACCTCAGTATCATTGCGCCACTCTGGGAAGATCTCAAGCGCGCAGTTCATGCTAGACAGCCTAGGAGTTTACAGGAGCTGGAGGCTTTATGCCAAGAAGAGTGGGCAGCTTTACCATCTGAGAAAATAAAGAACCTCATCCACAACTACCACAAAAGACTTCAAGCTGTCATTGATGTTAGAGGGGGCAATAAGGCATTAAGAAATGAGGTATGTGAACTTTTGATCAAGGTCATTTGGATGTTTTGTGTTGTAATTATGATTTACAAAGAGATAACACAGTAGTCTGACAATAAATGGCTTCACCCAACCATTAACCATGAGTGGAGAAAAAGTTTTGGTGCTATCATTTATATTCTCTGGAAAAAAGGTCAAGAAAGCAAAAAATCCTGTCCGGGTATGTAAACATTTGAGCACAACTGTATAGGAAATCAGCAAATCTATTGTGGTGTATTGTACAACAAACTTGTTAACCGTTTCCATGAATAAACAGCAGAGTTATGAATACAGCTCTGGATTGTAATACAGCCAGTAAATCACGATCAGATTAATAATGAACTATATTTACAAAGTTTATAAACTTTTTGTGCCTTTATGAAGTTAAGAAAACACTTTTTTCCCCACCATGACTTGATCCATCAGGATAAAACTTTATTGTCTTATGGTGGAAACATCCTTCAAGTGACAAGATAAAAAAAAAATCCATTAATGAATGAATGGTCATATGTTACGAGGGGAAAACGACCATACAGGAAACACCAGAACGAGACAAGTCATACAGTATATACAGAGGGAGGTAGGTTCATGGAAAAGAAGATCCACTTCATCAGTGAAATAGACGTCGAAACGTGGAACATCCTCACAGTGATGTGTGAAGACGAGAAGACAACATCCTCAGATCTCGTAGAGACGTGGAATAACACATCAGTGAGCCGTTCTTCCATTCTGGGTTGAGCACCAAGCCCATTGTGAAAGGTTATTCTTTGCTGTTCCATATACATCCAGACAAAAGCAACCACGAGCCATAGAGGACCATAAATGAGCAAAGGACTCGAAGTGATAGAAAGCGTTCAACAAGTGTCACCATCTCAAATTGGGCTTCCTGTCTGTCGTCAAACCATAGGTCCCACCGTGATGTGCCATACAGGTCATGTATTGGGCATGCTGGTCATATAGACTCTCAGAAAGGTGTGCCATATGGTCACACTGGCTGCTGGGATCTGCCAAGTAGACCATGGTAGCTCCTGGGATGTGAGCCATATGGTCACACTGGCTGCTTAGGTGTGCCAAGTAGACCATGATAGCTCCTGGGATGTGAGCCATATGGTCACACTGGCTGCTGGGATCTGCCAAGTAGACCATGGTAGCTCCTGGGATGTGAGCCATATGGGTCACACTGGCGACTGGGATGTTGTGCCAAGTAGACCGTGGTAGATCCCAGGACAGTGTGCCATATGGTCACACTGGCTGCTGGGATCTGCCAAATAGACCATGGTAGCTCCTGGGATGTGAGCCATATGGGTCACACTGGCTACTGGGCTGTTGTGCCAAGTAGACCATGGTAGATCCCAGGATGGTGTGCCATATGGTCACACTGGCTACTAGGATGTTGTGCCAAGTAGACCGTGGTACATCCCAGGATGGTGAGCCGTACACATCATGCTTGCCCTCAGGTAGATGTGCCATATGACCATGTTGGGTGCCACACAGGCCATGCAGACTCATACCATGGTACGATATGTGGGTCATGTTGGGCCTCACCATGCTGGGCCATACTGGTCATACAGAAAACTTCCACCACAAATACATAACATGAATTTCTCAAAATCGGTAAGCAATGGTTACAAAAACACTCCCCAAACTCTTCCCGTCCAGTACATTGGATATTAATATGCCTTAAAGTATAAAATAGACTTTAAAAAAAAATCATGAAAAACCCGTCCTGCATACACGTAATGTAAAGGTTTTCCGCCTTCTTTTCATTTCTAGTCTCATCGGTGGTGCCAATACTGGTGCCACCTAGATTCTCTACCCCTAGACCACGTGTCTAGTGACCAACGCCGCCCACACAGCAGCTCTTTTTGCCAGCTGGTCCTGGTGTACAGGTGAAGATTGTGTAGATCCATCCGTTCTTTCTTGCCTTCTCTTCCTCACACAAATCCCGGTTTCACAGACGATCGGCGACAGTTGGGACAACCGCGAGACCCGTTGGTTTGGAGACACCTGGGATTAGACAAACGAAGAAAAGTCAGTAATTCAGCCCTGGCGCTTTACTGGATCTATCGGAAATATGGCCGAAAATGTTCTCATGTGGCTGCTATGGGGCCCCAGAAGAGAGAGGGGCCCAACTCTGCATGGCCCCGTATCCCGGTAGGTGAGAACCTGCTCAGGACACCTAACTCCATGATCCGGATTGTTAGAAAAAAGGGAAGAATTGGCCGAAGGGAAACGGCTTCAGGGAGTGGCGGCAAATTACTTCCCTGGAGTGGGAAACCCTAGTCGTGTAATGGGGGCTTATTATATTACTAAGATCATATTGGATTATTTATTATTTTACTCTATCATGGTTATTTTTCCACATCACCTTATTTCGATTTTTTTCTCATTTTTTCAGTCCATAATTTGGTAAAATGACCCGAGTCTGCCAAAACTACAACTCATCCCACCTAAATAAAGCCCCCGGAACAACGTGTCCGTGGAAAAATAGAAAAAAAAGTTCTCAGAGGGAAATCTGGTATCTGTTCTTAGCAGAGAGATTGTCCCTTTGTTATGGGGGTCTTCATTATGACCCTCTACATCTACAATGATGGCCGCCCGGACGGCACTTGTACCGGAGGTGGAAGACGTGTGAGCACGGCAGCGCCTGCAGCTGACAGTTCTTCTCTCCGATGGACTCTCCGCACATCCCACAGTACAGCTCCATCTCTTCCACACACTCGTGGAATCGGACCACGTGGGCTCGGAGCTCGCGCTGCTGCTGTCGGCTACGATGGATGATCTCACTCAGACAGTGAACCTTTAAGAGGGAGAGCTGCGGAAAGAAGAAAGTTGGTGAGAGAGGTGCAGCTATAGGGAGCAGTCACACCTGGCAGGTGGGGGGCCCTGGTATAGGTTCTGCCCTGAGGCCAGAAGCTTGAATGGTTGCTCCATCTTGGTCCACGGGATGGAGGTGGCTCCCATGTTTGCTTGGCTTATTTCACGATGCCCATTGAAGTCAATGGAGAAAGCCAAGCTCGTGTGGCCTCCTGTCCCATCCCGGGGTCACAAGTCTTGGCTCCATTCGCAATACAGGAGACCACCCACATATATCAGACGTGTATAGCATACCCTCTGGACCCATCATATATCTCCAAGATGACACATCCCCTTTAACTTAAGTCTCATTGTGCCACAGTTTCCAATGACCACACGTTTCACAATAAGGACACCATGTAATCATTGGTTCTCAGTATAGAGTCCTACAAAACTGTAGGGATACAATGCAGGCGATACACACTACTAGTCTCAGCATGCCTAGCCATCCATTATTACATCTCAGACTTCAATATTTGAGATCTTGAGATAGAAACGCATCGCTCTGGCATCAGTAATTAATTCCATTCTTCCCTGTGATTTGCGGACCCCTTGTAACCTAGTGTCAGTAAATGCAGATCTCACTAGCGCCCCCTGGCGGCTCTTCCGTGAGCCTCTACAGTTCCTCCTGGCACTATTCCTCCATTAATCCTCACAGACTCACCTTATTGCCGATTTCTTCCGCCATCTCCTGGGCTTTCTGGAGTCCGTCCAGCGCCTGTGAATTAAACACACGTCAGGCTGAGAAGCAAATATTTCTGATTGTGTAACCGCCATACCCACACATAGCAAAGAGCAGGAATCCCACCCGGCCCCACAGCCTCCCCCCCACACAGCCTAGTATTGCAAAATACTTCACGAGATACCATCCACGCACACAGCCCAGGAGGGAAGTGTCGGCTCATACTTGGTGGAGGTTCCTCCATGACACTCTGCAAAGCGCTGGCCCGGGGGCCGATGACCTCTTGGTCTATAATTGCAAGGGGCTCATAGAATCCTAGAATGTTAAGAGTTGGATGAGACCTCCAGGGTCATCAGGACCCCCGGGATCATTGTGTCCAACCCTCTGCTCAATGCAGAAGTCACTAAACCATCCCAGATAGATGTCTGTCCAGCCTGTGTGTGAAGACTTCCATTGAAGGAGAACTCACACCTTTCCTGACCGCCTGTTGAACTCATTGATCTCCCTCACTGTCATCACCGATCGCTAGTGAAAGGGGGCGCCATCGGCCCAGGGTGACCCCAAGCTGGTGTCTCAGATCCCGCTCTTAGTGCCCAAACCTCTGGGAGCGCAGATACATTTTGTGGTCTACGGACGGGGACGCATTATTTGGCCACTATACGGTGAGGCCTCAATAGTCGGCACCAGCACGATAACTGGTCCCAGCCACGCGCCATCACTGGAGGAAATGGAGGCGCTCAACGACAGATGTCAGCAGCAGCTCGGTCCCAGATGGATTTCCACCATTGTTCCCCTTATATTTCCGCACCTTGTCCATTTCTTTTTGGTGCAGCCAACACTTTGCAACTCCCATCAGCACTTGCGTCTGACCCAGCCGGTTTCCGATCTCCGTCATGATGCTCATGGAGGAGTCGTATCGAGGAATTGCTTTCTAAGAGCAAAAAAAAAAAGAAAAAAGAGCAATAAGTCTCCAGCATGTCCTCCGTCATCTTATTCAGCCTCATTTTACCAATCGCTAAATATCACTGTGTCCCAGGAGCTCGGCCATGTCTCCCCGTATGTTCCTCACTGTCCTGTGTGACTGTGACATGAATGGCTGCAGCAGGAGCCTCCCCCCTCTACAGCAGGACAAAAGGGGGTGGAGCTTCCAGCAAAAATGGACCTGATGAGGCGGAGATTATTTCTGTTTTCTCTGCAGGATTTCCACAAGACAGTAGCAGAAAACGCTGCAGATAAACATTAGATTAGATTTCTTTGTTCCCACGTTTTTTTTTTAGGGCCCTTACAGAAGGACTTTTTGTGCTGGGAAGGCTGAAGATCTGCTGGGACATCGCATGAAAAACTTTTCATTTTTCTTGCTGGGAATTTGTGGATTTGATTATAGGATTTTATTTTAGCAAGTTTTAGAGAATATTGAAAGAGAAATCGTTTGTTCTCCTTCTCACCGGCCCGCGATCGCTCCTCTCCGGACGCTTGCTGATCTATACGTGCTGGTTCGCCATGACACGCAGGACATCATAAGGAACGCTCTGCTCCAGGCAAAGTGGACACACTCACCTCAATGTCTCCGTGGCTCCTGTGGATGTCCGCGAAGCACAGAAGACAAAGCGCCTGTAGCGGTCGGTCGCCGTGCTGCATCGCTATCTTCATAGACTCCTATGATCCAATAAATACTATTACAAGCGTGTTATCTCCCCAAAAAACGAGAACCAAGTAAGACCGAGGGGACCGATGGGATCCATCCATGAAATATATAAATACTATATTTACAGAAACATTCATCCAGATTAGCGATCTCACTCCTAGAGCCACAAGCTTGGGCAAAGCTACACTGCTTTCTAGTAAGTGTTTTATCTCACCAAAGAGCATTCACAGCTACACTGCTCAGCCCTGCTATAAAATGTCCTCCATGCTGCTTCTGCTTCCTAGTAAGTGTTTTATCTCATCAAAGTGGATTCATGGCTAAACTGCTCAGCCCTGCTATAAAATGTAAAATGTCCTCCATGCTGCTGCTGCTTCCTAGTAAGTGTTTTATCTCATCAAAGTGGATTCACGGCTAAACTGCTCAGCCCTGCTATATAATGTCCTCCTCCTCCATGCTGCTGCTTTCTATTAAGTGTTTTATCTCATCAAAGTGGATTCACAGCTACACTGCTCATCCCTGCTATAAAATGTCCTCCATGCTGATGCTGCTTCCTAGTAAGTGTTTTATCTCATCAAAGTGGATTCACAGCTAAACTGCTCAGCCCTGCTATACAATGTCCTCCATGCTGCTGCTTTCTAGGGTTTTTTTTAGCACCCTGTGCTGGAAAAACATCTACAGTTCACAATACCGCTATATAATCTCCTCAATGATTCTTCTGCTTTCTAGTAAGTGTTTATCGCACATCAGTGCTGGATTCGCAGATACACAGCTCAGTGCTACTGTATAATATCCTTCATGCTGCCACTTAACATGTGAGATACATAGAGAAAAAAAGGGTCAGGAATCCCTGATGTCTGTGTGTGCTGTGTATGGAAGACATCATGGCAGCTAGTCTTCCCCCACTAGCTCAGAAACAACTGAAAATTAGAGGTAGAGACTACAGAGAGAAAAACTAGTGAAAAAAATGCCAGATCATATATGTCATATAATAGCCAGAAATAGTGTAATTCCTCCTGACCAGCTCAGTCTGATGTCACATGAAAGAACAGATTTGCTATACCTGCGCACATCCTCTGGCTCAGACATTACGCCCAGTGTGACGAGCACCGGGTATACGTTCTCCGTCTCGTACCTCACAACACTCCATTGCGTCGGTTAAGCGGCCAAGTTTCCGGTATGCAGCCGCCATGTGGTATTGGCTCATGGCTCGGTATTTCAGACTCCAGCCTTTCCCGTAGTCGTTCACCAGTTCGGCTGCTTTACATGGGAAGAAAAGGGCCTTCTCCAGGTCCTGCAGGAAACGGAAGGGTCAACGGGAGAAGATCCTGCTGTGATAATAACCGTAAAGACAACGGCACAACATTCCGGCCACATTCACAATACAGCATTAAATAGAAAAAAAAAACAGCAATAAAACATCTGAGGTTATAACAAGAGCAAATACATGTCTGACCGGCTGCAGAGGGTCCACACTAAGGAAGAATCTAAACGCCCCTTTTCCCCCCGACCTGGTTCATGATATCCCAATATCTTGGGGCAAGAAGGTTCGGTGACGTTTAGGCCGACAGATACTCGCCCATCTCAGAAGACATTACTGTGGTTTCTGACCATTCAAAAAAAACTCCGCACATTGCCTACAGGTGTGTTCACACTGAATTTAGAACTCCGCACATTGCCTACAGGTGTGTTCACACTGAATTTAGAACTCCGCACATTGCCTACAGGTGTGTTCACACTGAATTTAGAACTCCGCACATTGCCTACAGGTGTGTTCACACTGAATTTAGAACTCCGCACATTGCCTACAGGTGTGTTCACACTGAATTTAGAACTCCGCACATTGCCTACAGGTGTGTTCACACTGAATTTAGAACTCCGCACATTGCCTACAGGTGTGTTCACACTGAATTTAGAACTCCGCACATTGCCTACAGGTGTGTTCACACTGAATTTAGAACTCCGCACATTGCCTACAGGTGTGTTCACACTGAATTTAGAACTCCGCACATTGCCTACAGGTGTGTTCACACTGAATTTAGAACTCCGCACATTGCCTACAGGTGTGTTCACACTGAATTTAGAACTCTGCACATTGCCTACAGGTGTGTTCACACTGAATTTTTTTGCAGCGTTTTTGGAGCAGAAACGCTCTACCGACCAATCAAAGCTCTTGTTTTTTTTATTATTATTTTTAACTCCTTGTAGTTTCTGCTCCAAAAACTATGCAAATAGAAAACTCCAGAGAGAACACTCCGTATCGGCCATGATTTTGAGTAATTAAAAATGATTTCATGAAGCTGAAACTGAAACCTCTTCTTTTTTTGAGAGTTTTTATTTTCCTGAAACAGTTTTGAAGAGTTTTGGAAGCTCTTTTATTTTTCCCCGGAAGTTTGGAGAGGTGTCAGTCAGGATCTACCTCACAGTAGTAACATGCACTTTTTCTACTCCTACCAGGCGATTTTCGAAACCTCTCCAGAAAAAAAAAAAAAAGTAAAAAAAAACAAAAACAGATTAAAGCTATGTGCACACGTTGCGGATTAGGCTTAGTAATTTCTGGTGCGGATTTTGCCTCTCCTGGCAGAAAACGCAGCTGCGGATTTGTCGCGTTTTTTTGTGCGGTTCCGCAGCGTTTTTTGTGCGTTTTGGCTGCGTTTTTTACCCCTGCGGTTTTCTATAATGGAATGGGTACAAAAACGCTGCAGATTCACAAAAAAAGAAGTGACATGCTACTTCTTTTAAACCGCAGCGCTTCCGCAGCGGATTTTCCGCAAAGTGTGCACAACATTTTTTTTCTCATTGATTTACATTGTACTGTAAATCTGCAAATCTGCAGCGTTTCTGCACCTCAAAAAACGTTGCGGATCCGCAGAGAATCTGCATCGTGTGCACATAGCCTAAAGTGGATTTCCGCTTATGGGGTAAATACGGCCACGATACATTCTCGGGTCCTCTCCTTACGACTTTACCCCAGAGCTGCCAGTTGTGGGGATCTTGATTGAGAAGAGGCTGTATTATGGTTTTATAGGGCTGAATGTGACCGTCCCACCCCCAATATTAGGTCACGGTGCCCATAGCGGTTCCTGTTAATGAGGCGGAAGGTGGACATGATAGCGTTCAACAATCCGGCCCATCCATACGTCTTAGGTCTCTAACCTTGAGCTGCGTGTAAAGACCCCCGAGGCTGCAGCAGACCCGGCACTCCAGCATCTTGTCGTCGTTGTTATGGGCATATCTTAGGGCTTTCTCGAAGCATTCCAGGGCCTTCTGGAACACGCTGAGGCCCAGGTAGGCATTCCCCAGGCTTAGGGACACCTGTCCATTCAGCTGCAGGCTGACAGATGTTCCCTGCATGTTCAGACAGGTCTTGCAGTAGGAAATGGTCTTCTGGAACTCGCACAACTTCTCATTGCTGCGGGCCAGGTTCAGGTAGCTCTCAGTCAAGAAGTCGGGGTCCTCCAGTTCTCGGGCCGTGTCGATCTGGATCACTGCAAACTGATGACAGATCAGTGTAAGACATAATAATAAATAATAATCTTTATTTTTATATAGCGCTAACATATTCCGCAGCGCTTTACAGTTTACACACATTATCATCGCTATCCCCGATGGGGCTCACAATCTAAATTCTCTATCAGTATGTCTTTGGAATGGACATGAATACGTAGAGCGACCATGGAGGAGAAGAAACCTCAAGTCCACAAATATATAAACTAAGCTGTACAGATAGGAGGGGGCCCCGGTGCAGGAACAAGATCTGAGCCCTGTGCCCTCCGATAGCTCCTCATAGGGCACAATTCCAATAGCTTTGGAGGTAGAAGTGGCCCTCTTACCTCCTGGGCCTCTGCACAGGCTGCACCAATGATATATTCATCCCTGGAGCTGCGGTTATCATCCTGGAGGTCTCAGGGGTCTGCAGCCCAAGAGCGAGGTGCTGCAAAGTTATTAAAAAGTCTCCTGAGGGCAACAGTCTGGCAGTGGAAGGCAGTGGATAGCTGTATATATTGTATAATACACTGTGCCCCCTAAATACAGTATAACAAATATATACATACATTGTGCCCCCTGAGTATATAAAAAAAAAAAATCACACTGTACCCCCCTGAATATAAAAAAATCACACTGTGCCCCCTGAATATAAAAAAATCACACTATGCCCCCTGAATATAAAAAAAAATCACACTGTGCCCCTGTGTGTAAAAAAAACCATACACTGTACATATATACATCGGAATATACCCAGATATATGTACTATGGTCCCTGAATATAAAAAATATATGCACTGTTGTCTACCTGAAATAAAACAAAAAACCCACTCACCTATACATCTTGAGCCCCACATAGCCTCCTATATACAGCATGAGACCTACATAGCCTCCTATATACAGTATGAGCCCCGCATAGCCTCCTATATACAGCATGAGACCTACATAGCCTCCTATATACAGTATGAGACCCACATAGCCTCCTATATACAGTATGAGCCCCGCATAGCCTCTTATATACAGTATGAGCCCCACATAGCCTCCTATATACAGTATGAAACCTACATAGCCTCCTATATACAGTATGAAACCTACATAGCCTCCTATATACAGCATGAGACCTACATAGCCTCCTATATACAGTATGAGACCCACATAGCCTCCTATATACAGTATGAGCCCCGCATAGCCTCCTATATACAGTATGAGCCCCGCATAGCCTCCTATATACAGTATGAAACCTACATAGCCTCCTATATACAGTATGAAACCTACATAGCCTCCTATATACAGCATGAGACCTACATAGCCTCCTATATACAGCATGAGACCCACATAGCCTCCTATATACAGTATGAGCCCCGCATAGCCTCCTATATACAGTATGAAACCTACATAGCCTCCTATATACAGTATGAGACCTACATAGCCTCCTATATACAGCATGAGACCTACATAGCCTCCTATATACAGCATGAGACCTACATAGCCTCCTATATACAGTATGAGACCTACATAGCCACCTATATACAGTATGAGCCCCCGGATAGCCTCCCTATATACAGCATGAGACCTACATAGCCTCCTATATACAGTATGAGACCTACATAGCCTCCTATATACAGCATGAGACCTACATAGCCTCCCTATATAAAGCATGAACCCCGCATAGCCTCCCTATATACAGTATGAGCCCCACATAGCTGCCTTACATACAGTATGAGCCCCACATAGCCTCCTATATATATTATGAGCCCCACATAGCCACCTAGATACAGTATGAGCCCCACATAGCCACCTATATACTGTACATTATGAGCCCCACATAGCCTCCTATATATATATTATGAGCCCCCATATATCCCCCTTATATACAGTATGAACCCCACATAGCCTCCTATATACATTATGAGCCCCACATAGCTACCTATATACAGTATGAGCCCCACATAGCCTCCTACATACATTATGAGCCCCACATAGCCACCTATATACAGTATGAACCCCACATAGCCTCCTATATACATTATGAGCCCCACATAGCCACCTATATACATTATGAGCCCCACATAGCCACTTATATACAGTATGAGCCCCACATAGCCTCCTATATACATTATGAGCCCCACATAGCCACCTATATACATTATGAGCCCCACATAGCCACCTATATACAGTATGAGCCCCACATAGCCTCCTATATACATTATGAGCCTCACATAGCCACCTATATACATTATGAGCCCCACATAGCCACCTATATACAGTATGAGCCCCACATAGCCTCCTATATACATTATGAGCCCCACATAGCCTCCTATATATATTATGAGCCCCACATAGCCTCCTATATATATTATGAGCCCCACATAGCCTCCCATATACAGTATGAACCCCACATAGCCACCTATATACAGTATGAGCCCCACATAGCCACCTATATACAGTATGAGCCCCACATAGCCACCTATATACATTATGAGCCCCACATAGCCACCTATATACAGTATGAGCCCCACATAGCCACCTATATACAGTATGAGCCCCACATAGCCTCCTATATACATTATGAGCCCCACATAGCCACCTATATACATTATGAGCCCCACATAGCCACCTATATACATTATGAGCCCCACATAGCCACCTATATACAGTATGAACCCCACATAGCCTCCTATATACATTATGAGCCCCACATAGCCACTTATATACAGTATGAGCCCCACATAGCCACCTATATACAGTATGAGCCCCACATAGCCTCCTATATACATTATGAGCCCCACATAGCCACCTATATACATTATGAGCCCCACATAGCTACCTATATACAGTATGAACCCCACATAGCCACCTATATACATTATGAGCCCCACATAGCCACCTATATACAGTATGAACCCCACATAGCTTCCTATATACATTATGAGCCACACATAGCCACCTATATACAGTATGAGCCCCACATAGCCACCTATATACAGTATGAGCCCCACATAGCCTCCTATATACATTATGAGCCCCACATAGCCTCCTATATATATTATGAGCCCCACATAGCCTCCCATATACAGTATGAGCCCCACATAGCTTCCAGATATACATACAAATATAACATATATGAAAAAAAAAAACCAACAACACATACTCACCTCGCTCACGTTCTCCCGACGCTGTGCTCTGCTCCTGTCTCTGATGCACTGGCTTTCTGTAGAGCACAACTGATGCAATGTATTCACCACTGACTGCATCCTGGAGATGCGGATAGCGGTGACAGCGGGTGGCGGATGATGATGGACAGCGGGAGGGAGAGGGCACTGTTCCACTTGTCGGCCACTGTTTCAGCCCTTCAGCTGTCTTGGTCCGCAGACTAGACTGTGGCTCGCAGGACGCACTTTGCCCAGGTCTGGTCATTTTGTATATGACTAGCTGAGAGCGGGCACGTGACAAATCAGTGACACCACGGAATAAGGGATCCGTGACAATCAACCTGCTCTAGCTTTTCCTGATCTTCCCATTGGTGCTGGTAGTAATATCAATGACTTTTCCAAAGGTTACCTTCCGTGCAGCGTGGTGGCTCAGTGGAAAGCACTGGTGCTTTGCAGCATGGGAGTCCAGGGTTCAAATCCCACCATAAAATGACATCTAAAAGGAGTTTGTATGTTCTCCCCGTGCTCCAAAGACATACAGGTAGGGGCCAGTGATGTCTTTGGAGCATGGGTGGCACCAGTGCTTTCCACTGTGCTGCTCAGAAGATAACCTTTGGCAAAGTCATTGATATTACTACCAGCATCTATGGGAAGATCAGGAAAAACCAGAGCAGGTCATTTTTGCAATTTGTAAAGTACAACGGAGAGGTTGAATTACTCCGACCTTAGCCAGAATTTAACTAAGGACACAAGCGTTGAAAGGTAAAGGAGCTAACCACTGAGCCACCCTAGCTTTACCTGGTGGCTAGGTCATCAATTTATCTATCAGTGCCCACAGACAGGTCATGAAAAGGAAGAGCAGGTTTCATTTGAGGTCTCTGATTTCATTTTCTAAGATGTGTCTGAGAGGAGGAATCTCATTGACCTCAGTCAGAGCTGAACTAAGGAGCCAAGTGTAGGATGGCAATGGAGGTAACCACTGAGCCACTGTGCTGCTGAGAGTTTATTTCTCGCCAGATCATCAATAGGACTCTCAGCATTTATGGGAAGGTCAGAAAAAAAACAGAGTAGGTCTCATTACAATCACTGACTGCACTTTCTAAAATACACCTGAGAGGAGGAATCTCACTGTCCTCAGTCAGAGTTGATCCCAGGACACCAGCAGTGCTAACCACTGAGCCATCATGCTGCCTGAGTGCTAACTTCTGGGTAAGTCATCTGTATGACTCCCGCCACCTTTGGGAAGGTCAGGAAAAACAGACATAGCTGCCCAACACATCTAACAAATCTGTTCATTGATTCCGAATTCTAAAGTGAGGTGGAACTGAGGTGCCATAGAGACCCGTTCTAAAAAAAAAAAAAAGTGGACATCTCATACGGTATGCAAACATATACTGCCCAGTCAGAGGGCACACTGGTGAATGGTGGCCACGGGAATGCCCCCAACATACAGTGTACTGTACGCTAAGTGCACAGACATAATGGACTGTTAGTCGTAACTAAGCTGCAATGTGGTCAGAAAACTTGTCAGCAAGCGGTTTTCCCCCCCTTACAGCGCCCCCACAGGTGAAGTGAAAAATTACACGAATGTGGGGAGCCCTGCATGTTGTGTCATTTACAGAATTGCAGGATCGTCCAGGGTCCTCCACAGCATGGATGGGGGTTGTAATGCGGGACCCCTCCTATTTACTAACATTTCCTTTTCTTGTAGAATGGTTTCTATACACCAGACAGATCCTATAAGCACACAAGGGCCCGGGGCCCGTATCCCACCGTGTACGTAGTACGGCCAAACCAATGTGTGGGAAGTCGGGAGCTTTAGAAGGGAATGTACTGTAGAGTATCTACCAATGAGTGCGGATATGGCAAGATGCCCACCTGGAATCAAATGTGAAGCATCATTCCAGGGCAATAAATCACTGGTATTAAAGACGACGGCCATGATGAGAGGTGATGAAGACTGGGGCTGTGTAAAGAACAGAGGGAGCAGTCGCACCCGGACCCCAACACCTCTGCCACATTGGACACTATTGCATACCTTCCAACTTTTGAGTAAGGGAAAGAGGGACAAAGTCAGCGGCGCGCGTATCGCGCCGCGGCAAATTTTAGGCCACACCTCTGACCACACCCATTTCACAACTAGCCACGCCCCAACCACACCCATTTAGCACTTCTGATCACAATGTTTCGTAAACAATAATTATAAACAAAAAAATATGGCCACACATGATGCTCCATACTGTACAATGGCCACACATGATGCTCCATACTGTACAATGGCCACACATGATGCTCCATACTGTACAATGGCCACACACGATGCTCCATACTGTACAATGGCCACACATGATGCTCCATACTATACAATGGCCACACACGATGCTCCATACTGTACAATGGCCACACACGATGCTCCATACTATACAATGGCCACACATGATGCTCCATACTATACAATGGCCACACACGACGCTCCATACTATACAATGGCCACACATGATGCTCCATACTGTACAATGGCCACACACGATGCTCCATACTGTACAATGGCCACACACGATGCTCCATACTGTACAATGGCCACACACGATGCTCCATACTATACAATGGCCACACACGATGCTCCATACTGTACAATGGCCACACACGATGCTCCATAGTGTACAATGGCCACACACGATGCTCCATACTATACAATGGCCACACATGATGCTCCATACTGTACAATGGCCACACACGATGCTCCATACTATACAATGGCCACACACGATGCTCCATACTGTACAATGGCCACACACGATGCTCCATACTGTACAATGGCCACACACGATGCTCCATACTATACAATGGCCACACACGATGCTCCATACTGTACAATGGCCACACACGATGCTCCATACTGTACAATGGCCACACACGATGCTCCATACTATACAATGGCCACACACGACGCTCCATACTGTACAATGGCCACACACGATGCTCCATACTGACAATGGCCACACACGACGCTCCATACTGTACAATGGCCACACACGACGCTCCATACTGTACAATGGCCACACACGACGCTCCATATTGTACAATGGCCACACACGACGCTCCATATTGTACAATGGCCACACACGACGCTCCATACTGACAATGGCCACACACGACGCTCCATACTGTACAATGGCCACACACGACGCTCCATACTGTACAATGGCCACACACGACGCTCCATACTGTACAATGGCCACACACGACGCTCCATATTGTACAATGGCCACACACGACGCTCCATACTGTACAATGGCCACACACGATGCTCCATACTATACAATGGCCACACACGATGCTCCATACTATACAATGGCCACACACGATGCTCCATACTGTACAATGGCCACACACGACGCTCCATACTGTACAATGGCCACACACGACGCTCCATACTATACAATGGCCACACACGATGCTCCATACTGTACAATGGCCACACACGATGCTCCATACTGTACAATGGCCACACACGATGCTCCATACTATACAATGGCCACACACGATGCTCCATACTGTACAATGGCCACACACGACGCTCCATACTATACAATGGCCACACACGACGCTCCATACTGTACAATGGCCACACATGATGCTCCATACTATACAATGGCCCCACACGACGCTCCATACTGTACAATGGCCACACACACGACGCTCCATACTGTACAATGGCCCCACACGACGCTCCATACTATACAATGGCCCCACACGACGCTCCATACTGTACAATGGCCCCACACGACGCTCCATACTATACAATGGCCCCACACGACGCTCCATACTGTACAATGGCCACACACGACGCTCCATACTATACAATGGCCCCACACGACGCTCCATACTGTACAATGGCCCCACACGACGCTCCATACTGTACAATGGCCCCACACGACGCTCCATACTGTACAATGGCCACACACGACGCTCCATAGTGTATAATAGCCACACACGATGCTCCATACTGTACAATGGCCCCACACGACGCTCCATACTGTACAATGGCCACACACGACGCTCCATACTGTACAATGGCCACACACGACGCTCCATACTGTACAATGGCCACACATGATGCTCCATACTGTACAATGGCCATTGGCCACATTATGCTCCATACTGTATGCATGATGCTGCGTACAGCATACTTGCCCCACGTGATGGTCCATACAGTATTATGGCGCCACATTTTGCTTTGTACAGTATAATGGCCCCACACAATGCTGGGTATAGAATAATGGCCACACATAATGCTGGGTACAGTATACTGGCCCCACATGGTTACCCCACCCCCATCATTGCCTTCTCCATCACTACACACAGACACCTTTCACCGCGCACCCTCGCAGCAGCCGGCAGCTTCCACTCCCACGGCGCTGAATGGTGTCATCCAGCTGCGCCGCTGACTGCTCACGTCGCTGCAGCTGTGATATGCCACTGATAAAGACCTCCGTGTCTCCTGTGCCAGTCCGTGCCAGAGAGAGGAGCAATATCTGCCCGATCTGACACAGCCAGCGTCCGCTCCATACACCTCGTACACACACGACTCCGCTCCATACACCTTGCACATGCGGCTCCGCTCTGTACACACACGGCTCTGCTCCGTACACCTCATACATACGGCTCCTCCCCATACACCTTGTACACACACGGCTCCACTCCATACACTTCGTACACACACGGCTCCGCTCCATACACCTTATACACACACAGCTCTGCTCTGTACACCTCATACACACGGCTCCTCTCCATACATCTCGTACACACATGACTGCGCTCCATTCACCTTGCACATGCGGCTCTGCTCCATACACCTCGTACACACACGGCTCCGCTCCATACACACACGGATCCACTCCGTACACCTCGCACACACACGGCTCCGCTCCGTCCACATTGCACACGCTGCTCCGCTCAGTATACCTTGCAGACACACAGCTCCGCTCCGTACACCTCATACACACGGCTCCTCTCCATACATCTCGTACACACACGGCACCACTCCGTACACCTCGTACACACACAACTCCATTCCATACACCTTGCACATGCTACTCCACTCCGTACACCTCGCACACACACGGCTCCGCTCCGTACACCTCGCACACACACGGCTCCACTCCGTACACCTCGCACACACACGGCTCCACTCCGTACACCTAGCACACACACGGCTCCACTCCGTACACCTCGTACACATGCGGCTGTGCTCCGTACACCTCGAATACACACGGCTCCGCTCCATACACCTTGCACATGCTACTCCACTCTGTACGCCTCATACACACACGGCTCCACTCCGTACACCTCGTACACATGCGGCTGTGCTCCGTACACCTCGTACACACACAACTCCATTCCATACACCTCGCACACACACGGCTCCGCTCCATACACACACGGATCCACTCCGTACACCTCGCACACACACGGCTCCGCTCCGTCCACATTGCACACGCTGCTCCGCTCAGTATACCTTGCAGACACACAGCTCCGCTCCGTACACCTCATACACACGGCTCCGCTCCATACATCTCGTACACACACGGCTCCTCTCCGTACACCTCGCACACACACGGCTCCGCTCCGTACACCTCACACACACACGGCTCCACTCCGTACACCTCGCACACACACGGCTCCACTCCGTACACCTCGCACACACACGGCTCCGCTCCGTACACCTCGCACACACACGGCTCCGCTCCGTACACCTCGCACACACACGGCTCCACTCCGTACACCTCGCACACACACGGCTCCGCTCCGTACACCTCGCACACACACGGCTCCACTCCGTACACCTAGCACACACACGGCTCCACTCCGTACACCTCGCACACACACGGCTCCACTCCGTACACCTAGCACACACACGGCTCCACTCCGTACACCTCGTACACACACGGCTCCACTCCGTACACCTCGCACACACACGGCTCCGCTCCGTACACCTAGCACACACACGGCTCCACTCCGTACACCTCGTACACACACGGCTCCACTCCGTACACCTTGCACACACACGGCTCCACTCCGTACACCTCGTACACACACGGCTCCACTCCGTACACCTCGCACACACACGGCTCCACTCCGTACACCTCGTACACACACGGCTCCACTCCGTACACCTCGCACACACACGGCTCCGCTCCATACACATTGCACATGCTGCTCCACGCTGTATACCTTGTACACACGCTGCTCCGCTCCGTACACCTCGTACACACACGGCTTCGCTCCGTACACATTGCACACACACGGCTCCGCTCCGTACACATTGCACATGCTGCTCCACGCTGTATACCTTGTACACACGCTGCTCCACTCCGTACACCTCGCACACACACGGCTCCACTCCGTACACATTGCACACACATGGCTCCGCTCCGTACACCTCGAATACACACGGCTCCACTCCGTACACCTCGCACACACACGGCTCCGCTCCGTACACCTCGAATACACACGGCTCCACTCCGTACACCTCGCACACACACGGCTCCGCTCCGTACACATTGCACACACACGGCTCCGCTCCGTACACCTCGCACACACACGGCTCCACTCCGTACACATTGCACATGCTGCTCCACGCTGTATACCTTGTACACACGCTGCTCCGCTCCGTACACCTCGTACACACACGGCTCCGCTCCGTACACATTGCACACACACGGCTCCGCTCCGTACACATTGCACATGCTGCTCCACGCTGTATACCTTGTACACACGCTGCTCCACTCCGTACACCTCGCACACACACGGCTCCACTCCGTACACATTGCACACACACGGCTCCGCTCCGTACACCTCGAATACACACGGCTCCACTCCGTACACCTCGCACACACACGGCTCCGCTCCGTACACATTGCACACACACGGCTCCGCTCCGTACACCTCGCACACACACGGCTCCACTCCGTACACCTCGCACACACACGGCTCCACTCCGTACACATTGCACATGCTGCTCCACGCTGTATACCTTGTACACACGCTGCTCCGCTCCGTACACCTCGTACACACACGGCTCCGCTCCGTACACATTGCACATGCTGCTCCATGCTGTATACCTTGTACACACGCTGCTCCACTCCGTACACCTCGCACACACACGGCTCCACTCCGTACACCTCGCACACACACGGCTCCACTCCGTACACATTGCACATGCTGCTCCACGCTGTATACCTTGTACACACGCTGCTCCGCTCCGTACACCTCGTACACACACGGCTCCACTCCGTACACATTGCACATGCTGCTCCGCTCCGTACACCTCGCACACACACGGCTCCACTCCGTACACCTCGTACACACACGGCTCCGCTCCGTACACCTCATACACACACGGCTCCGCTCCGTACACCTCATACACACACGCTGCTCCACTCCGTACACCTCGCACACACACGGCTCCACTCCGTACACCTCGTACACACACGGCTCCACTCCGTACACATTGCACATGCTGCTCCATGCTGTATACCTTGTACACACGCTGCTCCACTCCGTACACCTCGCACACACACGGCTCCACTCCGTACACATTGCACACACACGGCTCCGCTCCGTACACCTCGAATACACACGGCTCCACTCCGTACACCTCGCACACACACGGCTCCGCTCCGTACACCTCGAATACACACGGCTCCACTCCGTACACCTCGCACACACACGGCTCCGCTCCGTACACATTGCACACACACGGCTCCGCTCCGTACACCTCGCACACACACGGCTCCACTCCGTACACCTCGTACACACACGGCTCCGCTCCGTACACATTGCACATGCTGCTCCATGCTGTACACCTTGTACACACGCTGCTCCACTCCGTACACCTCGCACACACACGGCTCCACTCCGTACACCTCGTACACACACGGCTCCGCTCCGTACACATTGCACATGCTGCTCCATGCTGTACACACGCTGCTCCACTCCGTACACCTCGCACACACACGGCTCCACTCCGTACACCTCGCACACACACGGCTCCGCTCCGTACACCTCGCACACACACGGCTCCACTCCGTACACCTCGCACACACACGGCTCCACTCCGTACACATTGCACATGCTGCTCCACGCTGTATACCTTGTACACACGCTGCTCCGCTCCGTACACCTCGTACACACACGGCTCCACTCCGTACACATTGCACATGCTGCTCCGCTCCGTACACCTCGCACACACACGGCTCCACTCCGTACACCTCGTACACACACGGCTCCGCTCCGTACACATTGCACATGCTGCTCCATGCTGTATACCTTGTACACACGCTGCTCCACTCCGTACACCTCGCACACACACGGCTCCACTCCGTACACCTCGTACACACACGGCTCCACTCCGTACACATTGCACATGCTGCTCCATGCTGTATACCTTGTACACACGCTGCTCCACTCCGTACACCTCGCACACACACGGCTCCACTCCGTACACATTGCACACACACGGCTCCGCTCCGTACACCTCGAATACACACGGCTCCACTCCGTACACCTCGCACACACACGGCTCCGCTCCGTACACCTCGAATACACACGGCTCCACTCCGTACACCTCGCGCACACACGGCTCCGCTCCGTACACATTGCACACACACGGCTCCGCTCCGTACACCTCGCACACACACGGCTCCACTCCGTACACCTCGCACACACACGGCTCCACTCCGTACACATTGCACATGCTGCTCCACGCTGTATACCTTGTACACACGCTGCTCCGCTCCGTACACCTCGTACACACACGGCTCCGCTCCGTACACATTGCACACACACGGCTCCGCTCCGTACACATTGCACATGCTGCTCCACGCTGTATACCTTGTACACACGCTGCTCCACTCCGTA
Organism: Ranitomeya imitator; assembly: GCF_032444005.1. Lineage (NCBI taxonomy): Eukaryota > Metazoa > Chordata > Amphibia > Anura > Dendrobatidae > Ranitomeya > Ranitomeya imitator. The sequence goes on along the minus strand of NC_091290.1, from coordinate 7,732,780 downwards.
CACCTCGCACACACACGGCTCCACTCCGTACACATTGCACACACACGGCTCCGCTCCGTACACCTCGAATACACACGGCTCCACTCCGTACACCTCGCACACACACGGCTCCGCTCCGTACACATTGCACACACACGGCTCCGCTCCGTACACCTCGCACACACACGGCTCCACTCCGTACACCTTGCACACACACGGCTCCACTCCGTACACATTGCACATGCTGCTCCACGCTGTATACCTTGTACACACGCTGCTCCGCTCCGTACACCTCGTACACACACGGCTCTGCTCCGTACACATTGCACATGCTGCTCCATGCTGTACACCTTGTACACACGCTGCTCCACTCCGTACACCTCGCACACACACGGCTCCACTCCGTACACCTCGCACACACACGGCTCCACTCCGTACACATTGCACATGCTGCTCCACGCTGTATACCTTGTACACACGCTGCTCCGCTCCGTACACCTCGTACACACACGGCTCCACTCCGTACACATTGCACATGCTGCTCCGCTCCGTACACCTCGCACACACACGGCTCCACTCCGTACACCTCGTACACACACGGCTCCGCTCCGTACACATTGCACATGCTGCTCCATGCTGTATACCTTGTACACACGCTGCTCCACTCCGTACACCTCGCACACACACGGCTCCACTCCGTACACCTCGTACACACACGGCTCCACTCCGTACACATTGCACATGCTGCTCCATGCTGTATACCTTGTACACACGCTGCTCCACTCCGTACACCTCGCACACACACGGCTCCACTCCGTACACCTCGCACACACACGGCTCCGCTCCGTACACCTTGTACACACACGGCTCCGCTCCGTACACATTGCACATGCTGCTCCACGCTGTATACCTTGTACACACATGGCTCCACTCCATACACCTCGCACACACACGGCTCCGCTCCGTACACCTCGCACACACACGGCTCCACTCCGTACACCTCGCACACACACGGCTCCTCTCCGTACACCTCGCACACACACGGCTCCACTCCGTACACCTCGCACACACACGGCTCCGCTCCGTACACCTCGCACACACACGGCTCCACTCCGTACACCTCGCACACACACGGCTCCACTCCGTACACATTGCACATGCTGCTCCACGCTGTATACCTTGTACACACGCTGCTCCGCTCCGTACACCTCGTACACACACGGCTCCGCTCCGTACACATTGCACATGCTGCTCCATGCTGTACACCTTGTACACACGCTGCTCCACTCCGTACACCTCGCACACACACGGCTCCACTCCGTACACCTCGCACACACACGGCTCCACTCCGTACACATTGCACATGCTGCTCCACGCTGTATACCTTGTACACACGCTGCTCCGCTCCGTACACCTCGTACACACACGGCTCCACTCCGTACACATTGCACATGCTGCTCCGCTCCGTACACCTCGCACACACACGGCTCCACTCCGTACACCTCGAACACACACGGCTCCGCTCCGTACACATTGCACATGCTGCTCCATGCTGTATACCTTGTACACACGCTGCTCCACTCCGTACACCTCGCACACACACGGCTCCACTCCGTACACCTCGTACACACACGGCTCCACTCCGTACACATTGCACATGCTGCTCCATGCTGTATACCTTGTACACACGCTGCTCCACTCCGTACACCTCGCACACACACGGCTCCACTCCGTACACATTGCACACACACGGCTCCGCTCCGTACACCTCGAATACACACGGCTCCACTCCGTACACCTCGCGCACACACGGCTCCGCTCCGTACACATTGCACACACACGGCTCCGCTCCGTACACCTCGCACACACACGGCTCCACTCCGTACACCTCGCACACACACGGCTCCACTCCGTACACATTGCACATGCTGCTCCACGCTGTATACCTTGTACACACGCTGCTCCGCTCCGTACACCTCGTACACACACGGCTCCGCTCCGTACACATTGCACACACACGGCTCCGCTCCGTACACATTGCACATGCTGCTCCACGCTGTATACCTTGTACACACGCTGCTCCACTCCGTACACCTCGCACACACACGGCTCCACTCCGTACACATTGCACACACACGGCTCCGCTCCGTACACCTCGAATACACACGGCTCCACTCCGTACACCTCGCACACACACGGCTCCGCTCCGTACACATTGCACACACACGGCTCCGCTCCGTACACCTCGCACACACACGGCTCCACTCCGTACACCTCGCACACACACGGCTCCACTCCGTACACATTGCACATGCTGCTCCACGCTGTATACCTTGTACACACGCTGCTCCGCTCCGTACACCTCGTACACACACGGCTCCGCTCCGTACACATTGCACATGCTGCTCCATGCTGTACACCTTGTACACACGCTGCTCCACTCCGTACACCTCGCACACACACGGCTCCACTCCGTACACCTCGCACACACACGGCTCCACTCCGTACACATTGCACATGCTGCTCCACGCTGTATACCTTGTACACACGCTGCTCCGCTCCGTACACCTCGTACACACACGGCTCCACTCCGTACACATTGCACATGCTGCTCCGCTCCGTACACCTCGCACACACACGGCTCCACTCCGTACACCTCGTACACACACGGCTCCGCTCCGTACACATTGCACATGCTGCTCCATGCTGTATACCTTGTACACACGCTGCTCCACTCCGTACACCTCGCACACACACGGCTCCACTCCGTACACCTCGTACACACACGGCTCCACTCCGTACACATTGCACATGCTGCTCCATGCTGTATACCTTGTACACACGCTGCTCCACTCCGTACACCTCGCACACACACGGCTCCACTCCGTACACCTCGCACACACACGGCTCCGCTCCGTACACCTACGGCTCCGCTCCGAACACATTGCACATGCTGCTCCACGCTGTATACCTTGTACACACATGGCTCCACTCCATACACCTCGCACACACACGGCTCCGCTCCGTACACCTCGCACACACACGGCTCCACTCCGTACACCTCGCACACACACGGCTCCTCTCCGTACACCTCGCACACACACGGCTCCACTCCGTACACCTCGCACACACACGGCTCCGCTCCGTACACCTCGCACACACACGGCTCCTCTCCGCACACCTCGCACACACACGGCTCCGCTCCGTACACATTGCACATGCTGCTCCACGCTGTATACCTTGTACACACGCTGCTCCACTCCGTACACCTCGCACACACACGGCTCCACTCCGTACACATTGCACACACACGGCTCCGCTCCGTACACCTCGAATACACACGGCTCCACTCCGTACACCTCGCACACACACGGCTCCGCTCCGTACACATTGCACACACACGGCTCCGCTCCGTACACCTCGCACACACACGGCTCCACTCCGTACACCTCGCACACACACGGCTCCACTCCGTACACATTGCACATGCTGCTCCACGCTGTATACCTTGTACACACGCTGCTCCGCTCCGTACACCTCGTACACACACGGCTCCGCTCTGTACACATTGCACATGCTGCTCCATGCTGTACACCTTGTACACACGCTGCTCCACTCCGTACACCTCGCACACACACGGCTCCACTCCGTACACCTCGCACACACACGGCTCCACTCCGTACACATTGCACATGCTGCTCCACGCTGTATACCTTGTACACACGCTGCTCCGCTCCGTACACCTCGTACACACGGCTCCACTCCGTACACATTGCACATGCTGCTCCGCTCCGTACACCTCGCACACACACGGCTCCACTCCGTACACCTCGTACACACACGGCTCCGCTCCGTACACATTGCACATGCTGCTCCATGCTGTATACCTTGTACACACGCTGCTCCACTCCGTACACCTCGCACACACACGGCTCCACTCCGTACACCTCGCACACACACGGCTCCACTCCGTACACATTGCACACACACGGCTCCGCTCCGTACACCTCGAATACACACGGCTCCACTCCGTACACCTCGCACACACACGGCTCCGCTCCGTACACATTGCACACACACGGCTCCGCTCCGTACACCTCGCACACACACGGCTCCACTCCGTACACATTGCACATGCTGCTCCACGCTGTATACCTTGTACACACGCTGCTCCGCTCCGTACACCTCGTACACACACGGCTCCGCTCCGTACACATTGCACATGCTGCTCCATGCTGTACACCTTGTACACACGCTGCTCCACTCCGTACACCTCGCACACACACGGCTCCACTCCGTACACCTCGCACACACACGGCTCCACTCCGTACACATTGCACATGCTGCTCCACGCTGTATACCTTGTACACACGCTGCTCCGCTCCGTACACCTCGTACACACACGGCTCCACTCCGTACACATTGCACATGCTGCTCCATGCTGTATACCTTGTACACACGCTGCTCCGCTCCGTACACCTCGCACACACACGGCTCCACTCCGTACACCTCGTACACACACGGCTCCGCTCCGTACACATTGCACATGCTGCTCCATGCTGTATACCTTGTACACACGCTGCTCCACTCCGTACACCTCGCACACACACGGCTCCACTCCGTACACCTCGTACACACACGGCTCCACTCCGTACACATTGCACATGCTGCTCCATGCTGTACACCTTGTACACACGCTGCTCCACTCCGTACACCTCGCACACACACGGCTCCACTCCGTACACCTCGCACACACACGGCTCCGCTCCGTACACCTACGGCTCCGCTCCGTACACATTGCACATGCTGCTCCACGCTGTATACCTTGTACACACATGGCTCCACTCCATACACCTCGCACACACACGGCTCCGCTCCGTACACCTCGCACACACACGGCTCCACTCCGTACACCTCGCACACACACGGCTCCACTCCGTACACCTCGCACACACACGGCTCCACTCCGTACACCTCGCACACACACGGCTCCGCTCCGTACACCTAGCACACACACGGCTCCTCTCCGCACACCTCGCACACACACGGCTCCTCTCCGCACACCTCGCACACACATGGCTCCACTCCGTACACCTCGCACACACACGGCTCCGCTCCGTACACCTAGCACACACACGGCTCCTCTCCGTACACCTCGCACACACACGGCTCCTCTCCGTACACCTCGCACACACACGGCTCCACTCCGTACACCTCGCACACACACGGCTCCTCTCCGTACACCTCGCACACACACGGCTCCACTCCGTACACCTCGCACACACACGGCTCCGCTCCGTACACCTCGCACACACACGGCTCCTCTCCGCACACCTCGCACACACACGGCTCCGCTCCGTACACCTCGCACACACACGGCTCCTCTCCGTACACCTCGCACACACACGGCTCCACTCCGTACACCTCGCACACACACGGCTCCACTCCGTACACATTGCACACGCTGCTCCACGCTGTATACCTTGTACACACGCTACTCCGCTCCGTACACCTCGCACACACACGGCTCCGTACACGTCTTACACACACGACTCTGCTCCATACACCTTTCACACCCTGCTCCGATTCACACACCCTGTACACACGGCTCTGCTACATTACAGTGTCAGACTGTCACAGGGGCTTTGGTTTAGCCCATTTTATGCGGGGGGGAGTAATAGCAGCCACAATAGCGTCGTGTCGTCACCCTCTCCCAGGGAGACAGACCTGTCAGAGTCATCGCTCTCACTCACACTGATCTGCAGATAACACAGCAGTGAGCAGCCGAGGCAGAGGAGGCTGTGAGTGTGTCCGTCCCTCCCTGCTGAGCCCCACTCATTCCAAGCACCATTACAGCAGCCAGGCATCCAGTCCACTCACACTGCTCTGCTGCTGACATTATTGCCGCCGGCACCCAGGCTGTGCTCGGCTGTTACCTCAAACTAGCAGTGTCCCCCTCTCTCCCTCTCTGAACAGTGACGCTGGGAGACGCAGGAACATGGGGAAGGGGCGTGGCCTCACAAAAGGGGGTGTGGCGGAGTTCTCCTGCTGTCTCCCGGGAAAAGAGCGTCCTGCGCTGGACAGCGGGGCAAAGAGTCAAATCCGGGAAAGTCCCGCACAATGAGGGACGGTTGGGAGGTATGCTATTGTGATAAATCGCTCGTAATAGAGGACGGAATATGATGCAAATTTATTAGGAACAAGAAACTTCATGTTACAGTTCCCGGCACATTGATTATCCCGTCAGTGGGTGACAAAGCTGCATCTCCACATAAAACATGGCTGTCTGGTATTGTCAGCCCATAGTGCCACCACCTGAAGCCACACGACTAGGCCTCACTGAACAAATCAGGAAAATTCATTATGCTGCTCATAGCAACCAATCACAATGCAGCTTACATTTTTCCAGAGTTGTTTACAAATTGAAAGCTGAGCTCTGATTGGTTGCTATAGGCAACACGGCCTGTTTGTTTACCTGAGCTTGGTTTCATAAATGAGGCCTACTCGTGGCTTCATTAACACATTAGGTGCCGAGATAATTAGCACTGACCTGTCACAGAGGGCAGTAATGGCAGTGAAACAATAAAACTGTAACTTTCTTCACTCAGTCAATAGAAGGCGACATTAGCTAATTGCTATTAATTACATCACCCACACTCATCAGCCCGTGTCCACAACATGGCCACCTCCATTACCTGTGCCCCTTCCCGAGTGACTTGGTAAGGCGAGTATTGTGTGTCCCCTTATTCATGTACCAGAAGCCCGACCTGTGTCCCCACCCCCAGTGACTTGGTAAGGCGACTATTGTGTGCCCCCTTATTCGTGAACCAGTAGCCCTCCGTGTCCCTTCTCCCAGTGACTTGGTAAGGCAAGTATTGTGTGCCCCCCTATTCATGTACCAGTAGCCCTCCGTGTCCCTTCCCCCAGTGACTTGGTAAGGCGAGTATTGTGTGCCCCCTTATTCATGTACCAGTAGCCCTCCGTGTCCCTTCCCCCAGTGACTTGATATGGCGAGTATTGTGTGCCCCCTTATTCATGTACCAGTAGCCCTCCGTGTCCCTTCCCCCAGTGACTTGGTATGGCAAGTATTGTGTGCCCCCTTATTCATGTACCAGTAGCCCTCCGTGTCCCTTCCCCCAGTGACTTGATATGGCGAGTATTGTGTGCCCCCTTATTCATGTACCAGTAGCCCTCCGTGTCCCTTCTCCCAGTGACTTGGTAAGGCGAGTATAGTGTGTCCCCTTATTCATGTACCAGTAGCCCTCCGTGTCCCTTCTCCCAGTGACTTGGTAAGGCGAGTATAGTGTGTCCCCTTATTCATGTACCAGTAGTCCTCCGTGTCCTTCCCCCAGTGACTTGGTAAGGCGAGTATAGTGTGTCCCCTTATTCATGTACCAGTAGCCCTCCCTGTGCCCCTTCCCCCAGTGACTTGGTAAAACGAGTATTGTGTGCCCCCTTATTCATGTACCAGTAGCCCTCCCTGTGCCCCTTCCCCCAGTGACTTGATATGGCGAGTATAGTGTGTCCCCTTATTCATGTACCAGTAGTCCTCCGTGTCCCTTCCCCCAGTGACTTGATATGGCGAGTATAGTGTGTCCCCTTATTCATGAACCAGTAGCCCTCCGTGTCCCTTCCCCCAGTGACTTGGTAAAACAAGTATTGTGTGTCCCCTTATTCATGTACCAGTAGCCCTCCGTGTCCCTTCCCCCAGTGACTTGGTATGGCAAGTATTGTGTGCCCCCTTATTCATGTACCAGTAGCCCTCCGTGTCCCTTCTCCCAGTGACTTGGTAAGGCGAGTATTGTGTGTCCCCTTATTCATGTACCAGTAGCCCTCCGTGTCCCTTCCCCCAGTGACTTGGTAAGGCGAGTATTGTGTGTCCCCTTATTCATGTACCAGTAGCCCTCCGTGTCCCTTCCCCCAGTGACTTGGTATGGCAAGTATTGTGTGTCCCCTTATTCATGTACCAGTAGCCCTCCGTGTCCCTTCCCCCAGTGACTTGGTATGGCAAGTATTGTGTGCCCCCTTATTCATGTACCAGTAGCCCTCCGTGTCCCTTCTCCCAGTGACTTGGTAAGGCGAGTATTGTGTGTCCCCTTATTCATGTACCAGTAGCCCTCCGTGTCCCTTCCCCCAGTGACTTGGTATGGCAAGTATTGTGTGCCCCCTTATTCATGTACCAGTAGCCCTCCGTGTCCCTTCCCCCAGTGACTTGATATGGCGAGTATAGTGTGTCCCCTTATTCATGTACCAGTAGCCCTCCGTGTCCCTTCCCCCAGTGACTTGGTATGGCAAGTATTGTGTGCCCCCTTATTCATGTACCAGTAGCCCTCCGTGTCCCTTCCCCCAGTGACTTGGTATGGCGAGTATAGTGTGTCCCCTTATTCATGTACCAGTAGCCCTCCGTGTCCCTTCCCCCAGTGACTTGGTATGGCAAGTATTGTGTGCCCCCTTATTCATGTACCAGTAGCCCTCCGTGTCCCTGCCCCCAGTGACTTGATATGGCGAGTATAGTGTGTCCCCTTATTCATGTACCAGTAGCCCTCCGTGTCCCTTCCCCCAGTGACTTGGTATGGCGAGTATTGTGTGTCCCCTTATTCATGTACCAGTAGCCCTCCGTGTCCCTTCCCCCAGTGACTTGGTATGGCGAGTATAGTGTGTCCCCTTATTCATGTACCAGTAGCCCTCCGTGTCCCTTCCCCCAGTGACTTGGTATGGCAAGTATTGTGTGCCCCCTTATTCATGTACCAGTAGCCCTCCGTGTCCCTTCCCCCAGTGACTTGGTATGGCGAGTATAGTGTGTCCCCTTATTCATGTACCAGTAGCCCTCCGTGTCCCTTCCCCCAGTGACTTGGTATGGCAAGTATTGTGTGCCCCCTTATTCATGTACCAGTAGCCCTCCGTGTCCCTGCCCCCAGTGACTTGATATGGCGAGTATAGTGTGTCCCCTTATTCATGTACCAGTAGCCCTCCGTGTCCCTTCCCCCAGTGACTTGGTATGGCGAGTATAGTGTGTCCCCTTATTCATGTACCAGTAGCCCTCCGTGTCCCTTCCCCCAGTGACTTGGTATGGCAAGTATTGTGTGCCCCCTTATTCATGTACCAGTAGCCCTCCGTGTCCCTTCCCCCAGTGACTTGATATGGCGAGTATAGTGTGTCCCCTTATTCATGTACCAGTAGTCCTCCGTGTCCCTTCCCCCAGTGACTTGATATGGCGAGTATAGTGTGTCCCCTTATTCATGAACCAGTAGCCCTCCGTGTCCCTTCCCCCAGTGACTTGGTAAAACGAGTATTGTGTGTCCCCTTATTCATGTACCAGTAGCCCTCCGTGTCCCTTCCCCCAGTGACTTGGTATGGCGAGTATAGTGTGTCCCCTTATTCATGTACCAGTAGCCCTCCGTGTCCCTTCCCCCAGTGACTTGGTATGGCGAGTATAGTGTGTCCCCTTATTCATGTACCAGTAGCCCTCCGTGTCCTTCCCCCAGTGACTTGGTATGGCGAGTATAGTGTGTCCCCTTATTCATGTACCAGTAGCCCTCCGTGTCCCTTCCCCCAGTGACTTGGTAAAACGAGTATAGTGTGTCCCCTTATTCATGTACCAGTAGCCCTCCGTGTCCTTCCCCCAGTGACTTGGTATGGCGAGTATAGTGTGTCCCCTTATTCATGTACCAGTAGCCCTCCGTGTCCCTTCCCCCAGTGACTTGGTAAAACGAGTATAGTGTGTCCCCTTATTCATGTACCAGTAGCCCTCCGTGTCCTTCCCCCAGTGACTTGGTATGGCGAGTATAGTGTGCCCCCTTATTCATGTACCAGTAGCCCTCCGTGTCCCTTCTCCCAGTGACTTGGTAAGGCGAGTATAGTGTGTCCCCTTATTCATGTACCAGTAGCCCTCCGTGTCCCTTCCCCCAGTGACTTGGTAAAACGAGTATAGTGTGTCCCCTTATTCATGTACCAGTAGCCCTCCGTGTCCTTCCCCCAGTGACTTGGTATGGCGAGTATAGTGTGTCCCCTTATTTATGTACCAGTAGCCCTCCGTGTCCCTTCCCCCAGTGACTTGGTATGGCGAGTATAGTGTGTCCCCTTATTCATGTACCAGTAGCCCTCCGTGTCCCTTCCCCCAGTGACTTGGTATGGCGAGTATAGTGTGTCCCCTTATTCATGTACCAGTAGCCCTCCGTGTCCCTTCCCCCAGTGACTTGGTAAAACGAGTATAGTGTGTCCCCTTATTCATGTACCAGTAGTCCTCCGTGTCTCTTCACCCAGTGACTTGGTAAGGCGAGTATAGTGTGCCCCGTAATTCATGTACTAGTAGCCCTCGCTGTCCCTTCCCCTTGTGACTTGGTAAGGTGAGTATTGTGTCCCCTTATTCATGTACCAGTAGCCCTCCATGTCCCTTCCCCCAGTGACTTGGTATGGTGAGTATTGTGTGTCCCCTTATTCATGTACCAGTAGCCCTCCGTGTCCCTTCCCCCAGTGACATGGTAAGGCGAGTATTGTGTGTCCCCTAATTCATGTACCAGTAGCCCTCCGTGTCCCTTCCCCCAGAGACTTGGTAAAACGAGTATAGTGTGTCCCCTTATTCATGTACCAGTAGCCCTCCGTGTCCTTCCCCCAGTGACTTGGTATGGCGAGTATAGTGTGTCCCCTTATTCATGTACCAGTAGCCCTCCGTGTCCTTCCCCCAGTGACTTGGTAAGGCGAGTATAGTGTGCCCCCTAAATCATCTACCAGTAGCCCTCCGTGTCCCTTCCCCCCAGTGACTTGGTAAGGCGAGTATTGTGTGTCCCCCAATTCATGTACCAGTAGCCCTCCGTGTCCTTCCCCCAGTGACTTGGTAAGGAGAATATTGTGTGTCCCCTTATTCACGTACCAGTAGCCCTCCGTGTCCCTTCCCCCAGTGACTTGGTAAGGCGAGTATAGTGTGCCCCATAATTCATGTACTAGTAGCCCTCCCTGTCTCTTCCCCCAGTTCAATAATGAAGCCATAAGTTACAGTTATACATTTTACTTTTTATTTTGCCTCTTAGCACTATTCCCCTGTGCCACCCCTTCCACCCTATGAAACTGCTTCCCCCGCTTATGATTTCCATGTTGGCATAAACGATCCAATTAGCTGAAGTGTTTGATGACCGCCGCCATGTTTATACACCCAGGGATCGGGGATGAGCAATCATGGCTCAGTTCTTACATCCATACCTCAATGTCTCCAGCTGTGATAAAGTGTGTAGGTAATAAAGATGTTACCGGCAGCTATAAAAACACAGCTGTGCCTCCTGACAGTATCGTCAGTGCTGGGAACATCTGTACAAGTATGTACACCCCCACAGCGGAGGACCGTCCTGCCATACAAGCATCATGGTCATCCCAGAAATGAACCTTGGCCAAATATTGCAAAATTGCTCATATATCAATTCCCTATGTATTTTAGGTATTTTCATTAATGCCTGGTTTTAGTGCAGCGCTGCGGAGGTTAATTCATGTGGTTTTCTGCCCTTTTTATGCTGTGTGTATCACTCAGACTTGTCAGAAATGTGGAATCGGTGCAGGCCTGGCCGTCAGAGTATATATAGGGTGGACGAAGCATTTCATTGCGAAACGCGCGTCGGGTGTGGTGGACACCTGGACTCTCTCTGTCACCTCTGGTAATGATTATGTTTATATATATGTTAATATGTTATACACATGTCAATGTGATTGATTAGACTACATCGAACCCCCTTTATCTAGTCTTACATAGTAACAGTTAGTAAGGCCGAAAAAAGACATTTGTCCATCCAGTTCAGCCTATATTCCATCATAATAAATCCCCAGATCTACGTCCTTCTACAGAACCTAATAATTGTATGATACAATATTGTTCTGCTCCAGGAAGACATCCAGGCCTCTCTTGAACCCCTCGACTGAGTTCGCCATCACCACCTCCTCAGGCAAGCAATTCCAGATTCTCACTGCCCTAACAGTAAAGAATCCTCTTCTATGTTGGTGGAAAAACCTTCTCTCCTCCAGACGCAAAGAATGCCCCCTTGTGCCCGTCACCTTCCTTGGTATAAACAGATCCTCAGCGAGATATTTGTATTGTCCCCTTATATACTTATACAATGTTATTAGATCGCCCCTCAGTCGTCTTTTTTCTAGACTAAATAATCCTAATTTCGCTAATCTATCTGGGTATTGTAGTTCTCCCATCCCCTTTATTAATTTTGTTGCCCTCCTTTGTACTCTCTCTAGTTCCATTATATCCTTCCTGAGCACCGGTGCCCAAAACTGGACACAGTACTCCATGTGCGGTCTAACTAGGGATTTGTACAGAGGCAGTATAATGCTCTCATCATGTGTATCCAGACCTCTTTTAATGCACCCCATGACCCTGTTTGCCTTGGCAGCTGCTGCCTGGCACTGGCTGCTCCAGGTAAGTTTATCATTAACTAGGATCCCCAAGTCCTTCTCCCTGTCAGATTTACCCAGTGGTTTCCCATTCAGTGTGTAATGGTGACATTGATTCCTTCTTCCCATGTGTATAACCTTACATTTATCATTGTTAAACCTCATCTGCCACCTTTCAGCCCAAGTTTCCAACTTATCCAACTTAGTCTTATTTATGAGTATTTTCTCTTGTATGTTTAGACAATGTTCACACATACGTTGGCCCAGTATTTATAGGGGTGTAGTATTGTCTTTATGAGATAGAAATTTTTATGTCATATATTGTATTACGTTTAAATAACAAACATTCATTACCCCATTCATACATATATTTATATCTGTGATTGTATACATGCGAGTTATCTCCAGGTGTGTCCACTTTTTTCTTCCTGTATTTGTTGTCCTCATCCTTGGATTATACTGATTTTTAATATTTTTTGTGATTTGATAATAAAAATATCTTTTATTCGGATTTACTCTTGTGTGGAGCCTCTTTGTATAGATATATATAGTGGGATGGAAATCAATGGGAGTTAAGGAAACATTAAATGAGAGCGATGTCTCCAGGGAGCAGAGCCCGAGACCCCATCCTTTAGATGAGAGGGGGTCCCATGGCCAACCCCACTCCATCCTGACACTTATCATATGTTATGGAGACCTGGCCAGTGACAGAGGAGCTTCCCAGGGGCCCCAGGAAAAACATGGAGGTACGAAATATGAAGAAAATATGTCAGGCTCAAAGCTGCGAGAATCAATCCTGATGAATACAGCAATATTCCAAATAATGACCGGCAGCGGGTACGCAGCACACAAATGTCTGCTGTCTACAGAACTGATCTGTGGCTCTCCAGCTGTTTCCAAACTACAACTCCCAGCAGGCCGCGTTCAGGGCACACTAGGGGTTGATGTTTTGCAACAGCCATAAAGTGATGATGTCACTTTAAGAACTTTCTTGCATAACACAAATTCCGGCGGCAGCATACCGGGGGCGAGATGTCTTCTTTCTCCAACTCACAGGGGAAGTTATTTTGGTTGCGCTTTAAGGGTATGGGCACACGACGTCTACATGTACGTACCTGCAGGGTCTTACCTTTAGAGTCTTTTGGGTACTTTTCTTTTTTGCACTGTCATTTTTTGCTTTTATTGTATAAAACCGCCTGCAGAACGGTCAGATCACTCCTTTTAGTCTCTTCGCAATTGTGGAGCCATTAAAAGAAGCTGAAAGGACTGAACACGCTCAGGTGCGGTTTCTACTCTGCTGGCCCTAGGGTCTTTCTCTGTAGCATTTATTTAACGCGTTTGAATCAGAAGTCATGGACGTACCCCTACTACGTCAACAGACCACAAAACCAGGTTTCCTCGCTAAATGGTGTAAATCCGCGCCATGGACCCCCCATACAGGAGACGCCCAAGGGCCTCAAGTCACTTCACTTCCCAACCAGCCCTGATTGTCTTGGTATGAAGATGGCATGGGACTGACACCAATGCCACTTTGTGGCCCACCTATATAAAGGAAGCCTTTTTCTCTATCAGCTCTGTACTGTTGGCCGCCCAAACGATAATTTACTGTTTTGTCCACCCACAGTGATAATGGTTGTGGAAGAGAGTCCAAACTATCACCCAAGATGTGATTCCTACGATAGGGTCTTCCGACACACCCAATACTAGCCCCTCACCATTTCCCTGAATGAGCAAGTCTTGGTCCCTGTGAGATATACACATTCAAGATCATCATTCATGGTCACACTCCCCCCCCCCCAAAAAAAAATTCTTTAATTACCTTCAACATGTCCTTATACCTTCCCATCTCCGAATGAGCCGTTATCAGGCATCCAAGGACCCGAAACCTGCCGGTGGCATCAGTGGTCTTCTCCAATACCTTAGTCCAAACCTGTAAAGCCTTCTCCGTCTGGTTGGATTGGTAAAGCTGAAGTCCTTTTTGGATCTGCTGTTTGGTTTGGTCCTGACCCATTCCCACGCCCAGAAGGTTCATAAAATCTTAAGTACCCAAATCCAACAAGCTGCCACGTAGAATCCAGATGAAGGCTGTGGCTACAGAAAGCAGCCGCCCATAGTTTCCCAGGAATTTGAGCTTCCGGAGGTAGCGAGGCGAATGGACAGGTGTTAAACCCAACCAGGAGATATAGATTTCCCAAAGAGAGCTCGTGATCCTGACTCGCAACTGAACAAGCATAAGAACTGCGATAAGATAACATAGAGGTACCCAGCGTGTCAGGGAAAGTGCATACGCCTGGGTTGTGCGAGACTCCCAGATTTAGCCCCTGCCCCCATTGCCGGGCACAGCTGTCCCTGCCAATCTCAGACTCGTCTCTTCAAAGGAATGCCAGCACTAGTGACTCAAGGTCAGAGGGAGCTCGCACCAGAAACCCACCCTCCATTACCAGAAACATGCAGCAAGATCCAAAATTAAAAGGCCTTATGGTGCCCACCAGCACAAGCCATACGGGAGTGGGCTTAATTCTGCATGGCCCTACCCCGCCCAAGGAGAGAACAAGCCGTATAAAAATACCCCCAAGACAGACAAATGATCAACTGGAGCAGCAACAGGAATGTCCTGGGCTAAGCCTACCGTGCCCATACGGACTGCTTCCCAGGCTATTAACGAGTCTCCGTAACAGCCTGCGACATATTTCTGCATGCAGGACTACCGTGGAGTCAATTAGATGGAGTAATGTCGTCCTTGTGATCAACGTTACTAAGGAGTGAAAAATACAAGCCGGGGATAGTAGCAAAACATCCCACCAGCAACGCAGGTGTCCACCCAAACCCTACACCAGGATGCCGCTGTAAAAAACATGGAGTTAGGAAAATCAGAAAAAATCCCATTCAAGTGCAAGAGGTCATCATTCAATGTGGCAAACCCTGCGGTGTGCCAATACCAGGTGATTCTCCAAGGGGCAGCTAAGAAGGCAAAGGTTAAGTTACAGGTTGGACTTCTGTCTACTTTCAACCTTAACACTACAAAGTCGAGGCCGACCCTGGATCTAATAACCTGAATATGCATCGTCATGTGGCTGTCATGCAGCAGCGCCGTACAGGACAAGAGGACACGGCAACAAGTGGCCAGATACGTCCCCCAAGCTGCTCTGTCACCCACCGAGCCCAGCACCACCTCTTCTTCCATCACCCTCTGGATGTGATACCAGTCTACGACTTCCCATCAGTGCATTATTATACATGTCATCCCAAGACTGTGCTGCCATTATTTGCGCCAAAAGAAGGGGTGACTTGTGACCACATGATGTGAGATTGCACCATCCGCTGGCACTGATAGTGAATGGGGCTGTACAGACATCTAGTAGGGTTGGGGGGGTGTGACGGGAATTATTAACGCTCCTACGTTATGTTTGTAGAGCCCTGCGCCACATACTTTCTCCATATTAATGTCTATGGATGTAGATGAGGATAGAGAAGCCCTCGGAGGTGGTTGTGGTGGCACATTCAGTGGTGAAACATGTATACATATATATGTGTAAAGTCATTCATCAAGAAACAGCTGACCGCACCACCAAGAGACTGAGTGAATGAACACATGAGCTGTCAGCATGAGCCGGCCACTAGATCTCGGGTGCTGGACCGAGAAAACATAACAATGCACATGCGAGTAGAAAAGGAAGCGGCAGCACTCACCGATCTTCAAAGCAGGTAATACTTTATTGCAGTAAAATCTTCACGGCTCGGGGGTGCATATACAACAGAGTGTACAGGTCAAACGACAGCCGTTTCGCGCTGCTCAAGCGCTTCAACAGGTTTGTCCTGTTGAAGCGCTTGAGCAGCGTCTCCAGTCTCACCAGGGGGGTCGTGCTGGGAGCCAAGAAGAAAGGGAACATTTCACACCTTCTAGCTCTTTGGAAGAGAGATGTCAATTGCAGCCTGACACTGTCTATCTGTGGGAACTTTTACACAGGGAGTCTCGGAGCAAATGGTGTGTTCATTGGGGGAGCGGCCGCGGTCCAATCAAAAACAAGCAGTTATGGTGTTGGCCTGAGGGGCTGGTCTGGAAGTCTGACCTCCAGAGTAAATCTATAGATTAGGCCTGTATACATAGACTCGTGTTCACATTTGAGGGCAGCCTGGGAAGATGATGTGTTCCACCAATTCCATATTCACCCACCCTCAGGGAGCAGAAAGCGGACTACAAGTTAGCTATTTCTGTAAGTTTTCTTCTATTTTATAACTGTATGTCTTTTTATTACCATATTTTTATACCTTTTTCTTTACTGTAAGCACTGAATCTGTATTTGTATTAAGGCATAAAACTAACAGTTGAACCTTGAATGTTCTAAAGAATCCATAGCCTAAGGTGTGTGAGCCTTATAAGTGGTAGACAGTATTAGTAATATTTCCGGGACTCATCGCCCGTGTATTCGGTGAGTGGGGGCACATACTTTTCAGTTTGCAACTTTATGGAGTGAGCGGTGAATTTTACCATCTCTGTCCAGGGTTGTGAAGTCAGAGTGCATTTTGGTGGAGTCAAGAGTCAGTGTCATGAAAACTGAGGAGTCGGAGGTTTGGCTTGCCGACTCCACAGCCCTGTCTCTGGGGGTCCCACAATGAATGAGCGGGGGGTACGCAGGTATGTGTCCGCTCGGCGCGGAGTATTCGGTGAAATAATCGGACCACACTCGCTCTTCTCAAACAATTTAATAGCAAACAAACAAAGAAAGGTACCACACGTTACAAAATGACTTCTAGTCGGTTTTGTGTTTGTGTATGTGTGTGCACAATTAAAACAGTTTGTAAATAGCTGGAAGGAAGGGGACGGGATAGAAAGAAAAGGTTACAGAAGGTTAATCATTAACACAGACACGCTGGCTTCAAACTCGGAGAACTCTTTAATCCACAAACTTTAGCGATCGGCTACGCAGTAGTGGTTACCTTTTCTCTCTTTTTAATCCTTTCTCCTCTTAAACCATTAAAGAAAACTTTATATTTTTCTACATTTTACAATTACAATTTCACACAAAAAAAAATAAAACACAAAACTATTAAACAAAGGAGAAAAAAAAAAAAAAATAACAAAACTAAATTTTTTGCTTTGCAAATCAGAGAAAAATAAAAAACAAATTCAAGACAATTAAGAAAAAACAAAAAAACAAGCATCTGTGAGGAAGGGAGAGTGGAGATTTCATGAGTCCGGTCACGGCAGCACAGAAGGACAACTTGGTCAGATAGTGGCAAATTCTCAGATTTTTTGACTTCACATTGTGAAATAAATCACTCTACATTGTATTTTTTTTTCCTCCTAGTAGAAAAAGGCAAAAAAACTGTACAAAATCCTAGTGTTAACTACAATCAGTTTGTACCAATATAAAAGCCCACAGGTTTGTCTCCAAAAGATTTTTTTTTTTCTGTTTTTTTTATTTATTTTTTTTTAAACTTTATATAGAATTATTCACAAAAAGCAGGCAGAGATTAGGAAGGCAGAGGCGACGTTACGGCAATGCAGAACGTCACCACAGAACTTACACATTTTATATATATATTTTATTTTTCCTTCTCTTTGTTGTCTTAAAAAAAAAAGTAGTCAGAAGAAGCCGATTTTGGCATTTGTTGGCCCTTTCGGTAACGGTGTCCGTAGTGGGAGCGTCTCCCGGTCAAGCCGTAGGTTGTGAGGATACAGAGAAGAAGTCGCTCCCTTCTGCGCGGAGCGGCGTGTTCAGGCTGGACCGGGGGGTGTCCTGCCTCGAAAATAAAAAAAAAACATACAAAAAAAATAGCACGGAGCTGAAGACCAAGCCCCGGGGTGCGCACCGTTATGTGTGGGCCGGGGGTTATACCCTGTGGACGAGACAAGCACCATAGGGAACACTAGTGACCGGCTCCCGGTGAGGCGGGAATACAGCGGAGGCCGTTATTCCCACAATGCATTTCATATGGGCGGAGCCTGTAACCATCGTATGGGGTGTACAGGGGTGAGGAGGCAGTGCACGGCCGAACTATCCAGAATTTCCACCTCAATCCGAAAAAGAAAAGTGGAAACCTTGCGGGAGGCGGTCCAGAATGAGAAACATTGGCTATGAACGATGCGTGGTATTGTGGTACAAGACTGCAATACCAGAGACGGCCAGTACACAAGAGTGGCGCTGTTCCGGGATAAAAATGCTCAGGGGTTTTTTCCCCTTATTTTATACAAGGCTTAGCAATTACGAAAAAAAATATAAAAGTTATGGGACTTCCGATATGGCGGAGCATTAGAGCTCACCTCTGTAGAAACGCAGACACGTTAACGAAGGAGGTCATTATCATTCTCCTTCCCAAAAAAAAAAAAAAAAAAACGGGCTGAAGACAATTGAGGGTAAATTTTTGAGCCCTGAATATATATATTTCTAATTCTTCGCACCAGAGGATTTGTCATTGAACGAGCCGCTCTGCCCGGTGTCGATGCCCAGTTATGTCGCGTTTACGGTGCCAACCACAAAATGCCGCGCCGTCATAAAACTGCGCGGTTACCCTGCAAGTTAGGGGCAAGAGGCCGCGGCGCAGCCTGAATACGCCGCCGATACCTTGTACCGCACATCTCAGACATCAAAAGGAAAAACACAAAGTTAAAACAAAAGGACGCGGCTAAACCAATTTATGCTTTAAAAAAAAAAATTAATGAAATTTTTACAGCCCTGCTTTGCACTTTTACCTCTAAAAACACAGAAATAACTCGGCTCAGCGAGCCCCTCGTTGGGGGGGGTATTGAAATGGCTGAGCCATGGTGAAAAACAGACAGAGGACAAGGCAGAAACATATATAGATATATAAAGAGAATTTTTGGCACAATCCATTGAATGAGAAAACAAAAAACAGAAAAAATAAGAAAACAAAAACAAAAACAGTCACATTCTGCTGAAGAAACGGCTTCATAAAAATAAGAGGCGGCATCCCACCGGGAAGGTCATGGGACATCGGCCGAGCTGCACCCACTATTCGGGAAGGGGGAATATAAAGGACTACAATGCAGAGAAGCCGCTCGCAGGCAGCACAATGGGACCGCCTTTCAGATTCCAATTACGTAGGTAAAAAATAAAAGACCCCCCAATAGCTCCGGCAGAGAGGAGACAGGCTGAACCTGATTGGTAGAAACACAACGAAAAGAGGACAAATATTAAACAAGGTGTGCCAGCTAGGCCCGCCGAAAAGATCAGGTACAAAGTAGCATCCCAAAAAATTAAGTGGTTACTTTATCAATTTCTAGAAAAATAGATTTATATAATTTTTTTTCTTCTTTTTTTTAATAATCAAATGCGAGATTTAAATATTGTGTCCCTCTTCGCAGTCTTTGTAGCAAAGCCGATTTGGCAACACGCAAGAAAATAAAGGAAAAAAAAAACAAAACAAAAACAAACAAACAAAACAAAAAACAACAACATGGTAAAAATACAACATATTAGCATCAAAAAAACAAAAAGTCAAAAACACAAATTCAGAGGTGAGAGTTCAAGCATCAAAGAAGCTGAAGAAACAAGGATTTGGACGATGTACTTGAACGCCACACCGACATGCTTTAGAGGCACAATGATGGACAAATGGCAGGAAGGGATCTAGAAAACAAAACAAACCAGAGAAAACAAGGAGAAGCACAAAGTTACACAACGCAATACATCAAATCACAGAGAGAGAGACGGACGCGGCCGGGCACCGCGGCCGGGCAACGGGGCCCGACCCTACACACATGCAGAGGACGCCCAGGACCGGGGAAGGGAGGACGATCGACATGTCACGCACGCATGTACACACAACTGTGAGAGGCTCTGGGGGGACACGACACCCAACAGACACAAAATTACAGAGACTGGAATCACCATGCAAAAAAAATAAAAAATGAAATAAATATGAAGTAGAAATAAAAAGTAGTCAGCCCAGCACCCGACATTGACACGACAGGAGCGGCAGTGTGGAGGCCGGCAGAACCCAAACCGCCCCATGTAAACTATGGGAGTCTGCGGCCCCCTCCACTAGCCCCTCCGACACCACTGTGACAGCTACGCTCTGAATACAAGACAATATGGAGCCGAACAGATGACCTCAAAAAGACAAACTATTGCCCGACAACGCTATAATAAGCGGAGGCTTTAGATTGTGCCACTCCTATCATGAGTACCATGCCCAAAGCTGTCCACGAGCCCGGGATGGGTTATTTTTGCTTCTTTTTTGGCAACATAATGTGTATTTAGAAAAAAAAATAATTTAAAGCAGTCAGCGCCTCAGCTCTGGTTATCAGCCTCCCCCTACATAAAAGAAGTCAGTGCCTGAGCTCTGGTTATCAGCCTCCCCCTACATAAAAGAAGTCAGTGCCTGAGCTCTGGTTATCAGCCTCCCCCTACATAAAAGAAGTCAGCGCCTGAGCTCTGGTTATCAGCCTCCCCCTACATAAAAGAAGTCAGCACATGAGCTCTGGTTATCAGCCTCCCCCTACATAAAAGAAGTCGGTGCCTGAGCTCTGGTTATCAGCCTCCCCCTACATAAAAGAAGTCTGTGCCTGAGCTCTGGTTATCAGCCTCCCCCTACATAAAAGAAGTCAGCAGATGAGCTCTGGTTATCAGCCTCCCCTTACATAAAAGTCAGCACCTGAGCTCTGGTTATCAGCGTTTACCTACATAAAAGAAGTCAGTGCCTGAGCTCTGGTTATCAGCCTCCCCTTACATAAAAGAAGTCAGTGCCTGAGCTCTCGTTATCAGCGTTGTCCTATATAAAAGAATACAGCCGCCTGAGCTCTGGTTATCAGCGTTGTCCTACATAAAAGAAGTCAGCACCTGAGCTCTGGTTATCAGCCTCCCCCTACATAAAAGAAGTCTGTGCCTGAGCTCTGGTTATCAGCTTCCCCCTACATAAAAGAAGTCAGTGCCTGAGCTCTGGTTATCAGCCTCCCCCTACATAAAAGAAGTCTGTGCCTGAGCTCTGGTTATCAGCTTCCCCCTACATAAAAGAAGTCAGTGCCTGAGCTCTGGTTATCAGCCTCCCCCTACATAAAAGAAGTCTGTGCCTGAGCTGTGGTTATCAGCTTCCCCCTACATAAATGAAGTCAGTGCCTGAGCTCTGGCTATCAGCCTCCCCCTACATAAAAGAAGTCAGCAGATGAGCTCTGGTTATCAGCCTCCCCTTACATAAAAGTCAGTGCCTGAGCTCTGGTTATCAGCATTGACCTACATAAAAGAAATCAGTGCCTGAGCTCTGGTTATCAGCCTCCCCTTACATAAATGAAGTCAGTGCCTGAGCTCTGGCTATCAGCCTCCCCCTACATAAAAGAAGTCAGATGAGCTCTGGTTATCAGCCTCCCCTTACATAAAAGTCAGTGCCTGAGCTCTGGTTATCAGCGTTGTCCTATATAAAAGAATACAGCGCCTGAGCTCTGGTTATCAGCCTTCCCTACATAAATGAAGTCGGTGCCTGAGCTCTGGTTATCAGCGTTGTCCTACATAAAAGAAGTCGGTGCCTGAGCACTGGTTATCAGCCTCTCCCTACATAACCAGAGCTCAGGCACCGACTTCTTTTATGTAGGGAGAGGCTGATAACCAGTGCTCAGGCACCGACTTCTTTTATGTAGGGAGAGGCTGATAACCAGTGCTCAGGCACCGACTTCTTTTATGTAGGGAAGGCTGATAACCAGAGCTCAGGCGCTGTATTCTTTTATATAGGACAACGCTGATAACCAGAGCTCAGGCACTGACTTCTTTTATGTAAGGGGAGGCTGATAACCAGAGCTCATCTGACTTCTTTTATGTAGGGGGAGGCTGATAACCAGAGCTCAGGCACTGACTTCTTTTATGTAGGTCAATGCGGATAACCAGAGCTCAGGCACTGACTTTTATGTAAGGGGAGGCTGATAACCAGAGCTCATCTGCTGACTTCTTTTATGTAGGGGGAGGCTGATAGCCAATGCTCAGGCACTGACTTCATTTATGTAAGGGGAGGCTGATAAAAGAAGTCAGTGCCTGAGCTCTGGTTATGTAGGTCAACGCTGATAACCAGAGCTCAGGCACTGACTTTTATGTAAGGGGAGGCTGATAACCAGAGCTCATCTGCTGACTTCTTTTATGTAGGGGGAGGCTGATAACCAGAGCTCAGGCACAGACTTCTTTTATGTAGGGGGAGGCTGATAGCCAGAGCTCAGGCACAGACTTCTTTTATGTAGGGGGAAGCTGATAACCAGAGCTCAGGCACAGACTTCTTTTATGTAGGGGGAGGCTGATAACCAGAGCTCAGGTGCTGACTTCTTTTATGTAGGACAACGCTGATAACAAGAGCTCAGGCGGCTGTATTCTTTTATATAGGACAACGCTGATAACGAGAGCTCAGGCACTGACTTCTTTTATGTAGGTAAACGCTGATAACCAGAGCTCAGGTGCTGACTTTTATGTAAGGGGAGGCTGATAACCAGAGCTCATGTGCTGACTTCTTTTATGTAGGGGGAGGCTGATAACCAGAGCTCAGGCACAGACTTCTTTTATGTAGGGGGAGGCTGATAACCAGAGCTCATGTGCTGACTTCTTTTATGTAGGGGGAGGCTGATAACCAGAGCTCAGGCACCGACTTCTTTTATCAGCATTGTCCTACATAAAAAGTTGGTGCCTGAGCTCTGGTTATCAGCTTCCCCTTACATAAAAGAAGTCCGTGCCTGAGCTCTGGTTATCAGCTTCCCCTTACATAAAAGAAGTCTGTGCCTGAGCTCTGGTTATCAGCCTCTCCCTACATAAAAGAAGTCAGCCCCTGAACTCTGGTTATCAGCCTCGTCCTACTTTATAGTAGTCAGCCCCTGGGCTCTGATCGTCAGCTTCGTCCAACATTATAGTAGCCAGTGCCTGAGCTCTGGTTATCAGCTTCCTCTTACATAAAAGAAGTCAGCGCCTGAGCTCTGTTATCTGCTTCTCCCTATATTGTAGCATGCAGTGCCTGAGCTCTGGTTATCAGCCTCCCTTACATAAAGGTAGCCGACACCAGAGCTCTGATTGTCAGAGTCCTCTTCGATTAAAGCAGTCAGTTCCTCAGCTCTGATTATCCGCCTCCTACATTAAATTTATGGCCGCCTGTCCGTACTGGAAGAAGGATGGGCACATGCAGTGCAAGCTTTGGTGTGGATTTTTATTTAATGATTATGTGTGATGTAAACCTCAAAGTTGATGATCTGCCTAATCTTCCTTTGCACCCTAACAGAATTATTTTGATTGTCTAAAACTAACTTTGCCATTCACTTCTGGAGGTTTAAATGTTCTGCGATGACTGAGGTTGCAGTCTATAACTTGGTGACAATAGCAGACTTGCACAAAGAAGTGCAAACCAATGTCGACTTGGGGTGTGTTCACATTTCAGACGTGAAAATCCTAAGGACACCCGCAGCCCATCAATGTATTTGCAGAGAAATCTGCAGCATAACCAACCCATGTGGCCCTAAATTTACGGGTCCTGGTGCAGACCTGTACGAGCGTGCACTCCCCCCCGGACCAGCGGTTTGCATTACTGGTGCGATGCATGCACAGCGCCTTGAAGTACATTTTCCCATCAATACAGCTGTATCCGACATTTTGACTTCTATAGTGCTTACAGCATAATGTCATTTCATTTTAGGACTGCCATGGATAGCGTTCACTTTTTCTGGTGAACGGTCAGTAAGGGGCCTTGAGAACCAGAGCTGAGACGCCGCCTTGGTTAACTGTAAACTTTTTGGAGTAAAAATTAGTCTTAAAAAAAAATTAAAATACTGACAAGATCAGGAAGAGACCTGTTTTTCACATTTATACGCCAGCGGAGCGAGGCCTCGGCCGGGTGCCCTGTATATGTCCCCTCCCCACACATCGTTTTACCTAAAACACGATGCAGAATAATCTGTATATATATACGGTATATATATAAAAAAAAAAAACACACAAAATAAAGTCGCCATCTTCCGAATTCTACAAAATCTCTTCCCAGTGAAATAATTTAGGCAATAAATATTGCTCACTCATCCGAGCTGTATAAAACCTCTATAAAAATAGAAATGACATTCTTACAGGCTTAGTTTTCCTTCAATAATGGTCTTAGTCAGTTCTGATTTTACACGTGTATAAAAGTTGTTTTTTTTTGTTTTTTTATCAGGAGCCTGGAAGCCTCTTTATGATTCACATTATTCCAAATCAAAAACACTTTTTTTTTTTTTTTTTTATCTCTGAGTATACATTATTCAAGTTTTAGCAGTTCATCTTCGTCATGTAAATCACGATCCGTGTATGTCAGTATGTACCCGGGTACACACACACACGGGCATATGAAGTACTCGTCTATTCTAGCACACAACACGCCAGCCCACGAGCGGAGGAGAGGAGCAGCCCGCTGCTGCGCCGCCGCCGTCGTCTCCGTGCCCCGCCTGCCATTGATGACGACAAAGCTTACCAGTAAACATATCACCTGGTAAAAAATAAATAAAAAGTTATGGTATTGCATTGTGGTAAAGATTGCTGATAAAGCTCCGCACTGCAAACATTACACGGACGCGCCAAGATTGCTCCGGCTCCATGTGCAGCAAGTGCATGACCCGCACCAGGCCTTAATGCCCGCAATGCAGACCCGTGTGCTTCAGGGTCATTCAATGGGCAGAATCCATCAGCCCGAAAATGACCGGGTGGCACGCAGTGCCTCTTTAAAATGGATTACATAAAGGTAGGAAAAATGACAACTGCAGGAGCAGAAAAGAAAAAAATAAAAGGTTTGTTGTACCGTAGAAAAATGTGCAAGATTTGACAGCCTGCACCTTGACTGATGGCGGAGCGATGGCAGGCGGAGCAGTGAGCAGACAGGTGGCTTTCCACGGCCGCTCGCTCTCTCCTTTTCCTGGGGTTCTGGTGTTGGGACATCCACACACATTTGTACAGAACACAGCAAAGTCCAAATAATATTAATCATAAAAATCACCGATATGGCACCTAAACTCCAAAAGAAAACACTTTGAACAAGTAGTACAAGCCGTTTCTCCATACGAAGCAAAAAAAAATAAAATAAAATAATAATTTTCACAACAAAAAGTTGTACCCAGAGTCTTTTAGGAGGGAAAGAGGCTTCTGGCTGTAAGCACATGTAGAGGCTTTGGGGCTGCTGAAGAGACAGCATAGTCTGCGGCGTTGTCACTAAGTGCTCTCCTCCAGGCTCAGGTCCTGGGCTTGGCCGTTCCATCCCACACTTACCAGAACATCCTCCTCGCTCACTTCCCAGGGCAGTACAGTTCAGTAGGGTTTGCTGTCATTCTTGGAGCGCTTAAGTTGAACTTTCAGACGTTTCATTCCGATCTGAAAGCCGTTCATGGACTGGATCGCAGCCTGAGCCGAAACTGGATTGTCGTAGCTTACGAAACCTGCTCGAGACAAGCACAGAGGTTGGGGGGACGGAAAAGTGTGGACGGGACAACAGGGGGCAACATGAGAAGCAAAACATAGAAAAGGTACAAAAAATAAAAGAACGGAAGGGAAAAAACAAACAGAAAAAGCCAAGTGTGGATGTGTTACAGCGCTGGTTTCCAACCTGCGGCCCTCCAGGTGTTGCCCGGCTGTTAGGGCTTTGCTGGGAGTTGTAGTTCGTAGAGGCACAGGATGGGGACCGGGCGTGCAGACAAAGTGGGCAGGAAACACTCACCAAAACATTTGCTGAGGTTCGTCTGTTTATCAATGAAAACTTTGGCAGACACAATATTTCCGAATGGCATGAACATCTGCAGGATGTCCTGGTCCCCGAACTCCTGGGGCAAGTGGTATATGAAGAGGTTTGCGCCCTCTGGGCCTAGGAGACAAGGAGCCACTGGTTAGACGAGACCACCCACCGAGGACGGGATCCATACATCATACAAATCACCAAGACATAGGGGGCTTCACTAATGAGAAGGAGCAGCCGAAAATGTCCGACGTGGCGAGCAAGATCCACCAGAAGTGTTAGTGCTTACACCCCCGACATGTCTGCCGACTTGTCTAGTTACACGATGCCTAAATCTAGGACGGCATTAAAGGGCTGTTCAGGATTTTACGCATTTCTGTCTTATGCTTAGGATAGGCCATCAATATCTAATCAATGGGGGTCTGACACCAAGCGCCCCCGGTTATCAGCTCTCACTGTGGCTGTAAGGCTAGGTTCACATAGCGTTAATGGGTTAACGCTAACGGACAGCGTTGAATAGCGAAAATGTCGCAATTAACGCCGTGCAACGGGTCCGTTAGCGCACCCATTGACAGCAATGTTATTTCTGCCCGTAGCGCATCGCTAGTGCGTGCCATTTTCGGCACGCGTTAGCGATGTGCCGTTCTTTTGTGACGGATCAGGGATCTGCGCTAGTAGGGACGGCGAACGCGGACCAAAAAGAAACACTGCGTTAGGGCAATCCGCTAGTGCTATGCGCTTAACGGATTGCCCTAACGCAATGTGAATCTAGCCTAAGTAGCATGTGGGGCAAAAAAAACAGATCACATTCACTTCAATAGGAGCTGAGCTGCAGTACAGAGAATGGCCACTACACGGTGTATGGAGCGGAGCTGCAGTACAGAGAATGGCCACTACACGGTGTATGGAGCTGTGAGGAGCTGCAGTACAGAGAATGGCCACTACACGGTGTATGGAGCTGAGCTGCAGTACAGAGAATGGCCACTACACGGTGTATGGAGCGGAGCTGCAGTACAGAGAACGGCCACTACACGGTGTATGGAGCGGAGCTGCAGTACAGAGAATGGCCACTACACGGTGTATGGAGCTGAGCTGCAGTAGAGAGAATGGCCACTACACGGTGTATGGAGCTGAGCTGCAGTACAGAGAATGGCCACTACACGGTGTATGGAGCTGAGCTGCAGTACAGAGAGCGGCCACTACACGGTGTATGGAGCTGAGCTGCAGTACAGAGAATGGCCACTACACGGTGTATGGAGCTGAGCTGCAGTACAGAGAATGGCCACTACACGGTGTATGGAGCTGAGCTGCAGTACAGAGAATGGCCACTACACGGTGTATGGAGCTGAGCTGCAGTAGAGAGAACGGCCACTACACGGTGTATGGAGCTGAGCTGCAGTAGAGAGAATGGCCACTACACGGTGTATGGAGCTGTGAGGAGCTGCAGTACAGAGAATGGCCACTACACGGTGTATGGAGCTGTGAGGAGCTGCAGTACAGAGAATGGCCACTACACGGTGTATGGAGCGGAGCTGCAGTACAGAGAATGGCCACTACACGGTGTATGGAGCGGAGCTGCAGTACAGAGAATGGCCACTACACGGTGTATGGAGCGGAGCTGCAGTACAGAGAACGGCCACTACACGGTGTATGGAGCTGTGAGGAGCTGCAGTACAGAGAATGGCCACTACACGGTGTATGGAGCGGAGCTGCAGTACAGAGAATGGCCACTACACGGTGTATGGAGCGGAGCTGCAGTACAGAGAATGGCCACTACACGGTGTATGGAGCTGAGCTGCAGTACAGAGAGCGGCCACTACACGGTGTATGGAGCTGAGCTGCAGTACAGAGAACGGCCACTACACGGTGTATGGAGCTGAGCTGCAGTACAGAGAACGGCCACTACACGGTGTATGGAGCTGAGCTGCAGTACAGAGAACGGCCACTACACGGTGTATGGAGCTGAGCTGCAGTACAGAGAATGGCCACTACACGGTGTATGGAGCGGAGCTGCAGTAGAGAGAATGGCCACTACACGGTGTATGGAGCTGAGCTGCAGTACAGAGAGCGGCCACTACACGGTGTATGGAGCTGTGAGGAGCTGCAGTACAGAGAACGGCCACTACACGGTGTATGGAGCTGAGCTGCAGTACAGAGAACGGCCACTACACGGTGTATGGAGCTGAGCTGCAGTACAGAGAACGGCCACTACACGGTGTATGGAGCGGAGCTGCAGTACAGAGAATGGCCACTACACGGTGTATGGAGCGGAGCTGCAGTACAGAGAATGGCCACTACACGGTGTATGGAGCTGAGCTGCAGTACAGAGAGCGGCCACTACACGGTGTATGGAGCTGAGCTGCAGTACAGAGAATGGCCACTACACGGTGTATGGAGCTGAGCTGCAGTACAGAGAATGGCCACTACACGGTGTATGGAGCTGAGCTGCAGTACAGAGAATGGCCACTACACGGTGTATGGAGCGGAGCTGCAGTACAGAGAATGGCCACTACACGGTGTATGGAGCTGTGAGGAGCTGCAGTACAGAGAATGGCCACTACACGGTGTATGGAGCGGAGCTGCAGTACAGAGAATGGCCACTACACGGTGTATGGAGCTGAGCTGCAGTACAGAGAGCGGCCACTACACGGTGTATGGAGCTGAGCTGCAGTACAGAGAGCGGCCACTACACGGTGTATGGAGCTGAGCTGCAGTACAGAGAATGGCCACTACACGGTGTATGGAGCTGAGCTGCAGTACAGAGAATGGCCACTACACGGTGTATGGAGCTGAGCTGCAGTACAGAGAATGGCCACTACACGGTGTATGGAGCGGAGCTGCAGTAGAGAGAATGGCCACTACACGGTGTATGGAGCGGAGCTGCAGTAGAGAGAATGGCCACTACACGGTGTATGGAGCGGAGCTGCAGTACAGAGAATGGCCACTACACGGTGTATGGAGCTGTGAGGAGCTGCAGTACAGAGAATGGCCACTACACGGTGTATGGAGCGGAGCTGCAGTACAGAGAATGGCCACTACACGGTGTATGGAGCTGAGCTGCAGTACAGAGAGCGGCCACTACACGGTGTATGGAGCTGAGCTGCAGTACAGAGAACGGCCACTACACGGTGTATGGAGCTGAGCTGCAGTACAGAGAATGGCCACTACACGGTGTATGGAGCGGAGCTGCAGTAGAGAGAATGGCCACTACACGGTGTATGGAGCGGAGCTGCAGTACAGAGAATGGCCACTACACGGTGTATGGAGCTGTGAGGAGCTGCAGTACAGAGAATGGCCACTACACGGTGTATGGAGCGGAGCTGCAGTACAGAGAATGGCCACTACACGGTGTATGGAGCTGAGCTGCAGTACAGAGAATGGCCACTACACGGTGTATGGAGCGGAGCTGCAGTACAGAGAGCGGCCACTACACGGTGTATGGAGCTGAGCTGCAGTACAGAGAACGGCCACTACACGGTGTATGGAGCGGAGCTGCAGTACAGAGAATGGCCACTACACGGTGTATGGAGCGGAGCTGCAGTAGAGAGAATGGCCACTACACGGTGTATGGAGCTGAGCTGCAGTACAGAGAATGGCCACTACACGGTGTATGGAGCTGAGCTGCAGTACAGAGAACGGCCACTACACGGTGTATGGAGCTGAGCTGCAGTACAGAGAGCGGCCACTACACGGTGTATGGAGCGGAGCTGCAGTAGAGAGAATGGCCACTACACGGTGTATGGAGCTGAGCTGCAGTACAGAGAATGGCCACTACACGGTGTATGGAGCTGAGCTGCAGTACAGAGAATGGCCACTACACGGTGTATGGAGCTGAGCTGCAGTACAGAGAACGGCCACTACACGGTGTATGGAGCTGAGCTGCAGTACAGAGAACGGCCACTACACGGTGTATGGAGCTGAGCTGCAGTACAGAGAACGGCCACTACACGGTGTATGGAGCTGAGCTGCAGTACAGAGAACGGCCACTACACGGTGTATGGAGCTGAGCTGCAGTACAGAGAACGGCCACTACACGGTGTATGGAGCTGAGCTGCAGTACAGAGAACGGCCACTACACGGTGTATGGAGCTGAGCTGCAGTACAGAGAACGGCCACTACACGGTGTATGGAGCTGAGCTGCAGTACAGAGAATGGCCACTACACGGTGTATGGAGCTGAGCTGCAGTACAGAGAGCGGCCACTACACGGTGTATGGAGCTGAGCTGCAGTACAGAGAACGGCCACTACACGGTGTATGGAGCTGAGCTGCAGTACAGAGAACGGCCACTACACGGTGTATGGAGCTGAGCTGCAGTACAGAGAATGGCCACTACACGGTGTATGGAGCTGAGCTGCAGTACAGAGAATGGCCACTACACGGTGTATGGAGCTGAGCTGCAGTACAGAGAATGGCCACTACACGGTGTATGGAGCTGCGCGGTTCCAGCTCTCTCCATTTACTTTCAGCCACGGCTCATCGGACCTCCACAATCTTACATTGAGGACACACTAAGGTTGGTCCATCATTTCTCTTTAATACATATATGACCAAAAAAAAGCTCCTCCACCATCTCCAGCTATAAACCTTCCACGTACATAGACCACGGCTTAGCTCCAACGTGCCCAATGAGCCTTAAACAGTTCCTGTCCATATGACAGACGCAAGTCTGAGCCGGTCTACAGACCCCATGATCTGAGCTGGCAGTGTCATATGTACGAGACTGTTCGTTCAGAACATCAGACCAGTGTTCAGGCCCAGACACACAGCCGTCATCTGGAGGAGAAAGCATATCACTCATGAGCGTTCCTCGAGGAGCCGCCAGTCACCCCTCCGGCACGCCAGTCACCCCTCCGGCACGCCAGTCACCCCTCCGGCACGCCAGTCACCCCTCCGGCACGCCAGTCACCCCTCCGGCACGCCAGTCACCCCTCCAGTACGCCAGTCACCCCTCCGGCACGCCAGTCACCCTCCAGTACGCCAGTCACCCCTCCGGCACGCCAGTCACCCCTCCGGCACGCCAGTCACCCCTCCAGTACGCCAGTCACCCCTCCGGCACGCCAGTCACCCTCCAGTACGCCAGTCACCCTCCAGTACGCCAGTCACCCTCCAGTACGCCAGTCACCCTCCAGTACGCCAGTCACCGTCCAGTACGCCAGTCACCCTCCAGTACGCCAGTCACCCTCCAGTACGCCAGTCACCCTCCAGTACGCCAGTCACCCTCCAGTACGCCAGTCACCCTCCAGTACGCCAGTCACCCTCCAGTACGCCAGTCACCCTCCAGTACGCCAGTCACCCTCCAGTACGCCAGTCACCCTCCAGTACGCCAGTCACCCTCCAGTACGCCAGCACTGCTGATAATCCCTACCTGATAACATACCTTCCTTCTGACTGCCTGCAGCGCCCAGGCCCGGCTGTGATAACAGGCTCTGGTTGTAGAGGGAAGGCAATGCCGCGGCTGCGTATTGCTGGATGCCAGAGTAAGCCTGGCTCAGCGCCTCCATTGTGCTGCCAGTGCCATTTGAGAGACCACTGCCGCCTAGACCGCCATTTAAAGCCGCCATACCTATCGGAAAGAAATTGTCCAAATTGAGCTCCGGAATCTGTCTCGTATCTAAAAGCAAAATTAGGGACAATTTACAGCGGATTTCACCTTTGCAAGACAGCTGATATCTGAACATGGCCGAACGCTTCATGATGGCGTGCCATTACAAAGCTACGGCCTTCAGCAACTTACCTGCTAGAGAACCAACGTTGAGACCCGAGGCACCAGCCAAGGTCTGCAGAGCTCCGAGAGACGCCATGGGGTTCACTGATGAACTGTTATTGGAACTGGGGGACGAACCTGACAGAAGTGTAAGACAGAGAAAGCGGTCTGACTCAAAAAATCGGGATGATTTACATTCGCTGAGCACATAATGACCAAAACGGCTAAAACCCACAGAACTAAGAGTGAATGTATTCTAAGACCTGTGCAACATAAGTCCTAGGAATCGGGGCGGGGGGACGCGTACCCTCATTACAGCAGAGCAGCACTGCCCACGCCCGACCGCGTCTCCTTTCATCCTCTATAGAGGTGCCAAAAACGCCGAGCAGTCCAATAGAGGATGAATGGAGCAGTGGTCGGGTGGGTGCCCGGATCCCATTGGATCAAGTTATCCCCTTCTCTGTGAATCGGTAGTAACTCGTTTTCACCAAACACCCCCTTTAAGCGTCACTTATACGAGTCCATCAAACATCGACTCATACCTCAGCGTCCCGGACCCCTGCGAGTGAGAGCATGAGTTGTCGCTTACACTAATGACGGACCACCACAACTTCGGTTTTATTGTATGGTGGGCCTTCATATTACGGCCCCTGACATTCGGCAGTTCCAGATTATGGAGTTTTAGGGAGAGATCGGCATTTACCAGACCCCCTTTTGTCGCCTCCATAGTACATTCATCTCCCCATGATACAATTTGATAAACTTATATAGACTTAGGCCAATGCATTGTTACAGGCGACGGCAGCTTGTTATGGCGGTCGCACCCAACGTCTCTTTATATGTATGAGTGGAGGAACTACAACTCCCACCATGCCTAGAAAGCCACAGGCACAGTGCGTAGTTTCACAGCTAGTGGAGGGCTGCAAGCTGGAGACCGCTGATCTAAACCACATCTGGAGACCCCGGCAGGCCAGGTATTAAGTGCGGCTCATCCTTAATCCCCCCATGTACCACTGAAGGGAACAAATTAGGTGGCGACAATGATTACAAGAGATGAAAATCCATTCTGGTCATTTGGGACAGCAACATTAACTAAAGCCTGGCTCAGGTGTAAAGGTCACATCTAGGAATTGTAATTTTTACAGCTATTTACAACATTAAAAAAAAAACAATGTTTCGGTCATTTAAAGGGGTTGTCCGAGAAGTATAAAATGCTGCATGCAGGCGACAGTGCTAAACAAAGAGTTAATACTCACCGTGTCCTCCAGTGCTGGGTCCTCGCCGGGGGACTGTTTAGATTGGATGCAGCGGTCACTGCTCATATACCAGGATGTGACGTCTGCAGCCAGTCACTGGCCTCAGCGGTATATGGTCCGAGACCCCGAAGGTCCAGCGAGGTATATAGGCTGCGACTTCTGCAGTCAATATAAACTGGGGTGCAGCGTGGGAACGGAGGGTAAGTATTTAGCTTTAGTGTTACAGCAGCATGTTACAAATCTCGGACCACCCCCCCCCTCTAAGGATGTATTAATCTGGATATGCCATCAGTGAATGATCCAATCTCTGGGACCCCCAGATCACAGGAATGGAGCAGATCCAGTGCCGACATGCCTTTCACTAGTGATCTGTGCACATCGGCTCCCGGACCGAGCACTTAAGGTCACAGGGCTGGCCGGAGCCCCCCGTGCCGCACCCCCCAGTCTTCCCAATTACAGAGTATCTACGCTTTAGGTATAATTTCCTTTTTGACATTTCAGCCTTTCTGGCGCAGGTTTGTCCCTGGAATAGAAACGTCAGAAACTTGTCCTGAATTGGACACAGACAGTTCGCAGAAAACATGTGCAGCTCACCAGAACTGGTCAAGACGCTGAGGGGACTGCTGGATGCAGCGAGTGCCGAGCCTGCACTTGGGGTCTGCGTAACGCTGGCAGCTGCTGCTAAAGCTGCCAAGTTCTGTATCTGCATGGTACTGAGTCCTGCAACACAGGCATGAGAACGCCACACGTGCATCAGCCAAAATGCGCAAATCTAAATTTTTTTTTTTTTTTTTTTAATTTTTAATTTGTTTAAGAAAAGGAGACGGCACATGTTAATTGTGACTGATAAAATGCAGACGACTTTTTTATTTTTAATAAACGCAAGTATAAAAATAGAAAGTAAAAAAAAAAAAAGCACACACCTGATGTCCTCCCCATGGAGTACTCACCTCCCATGGGATGGAGGCCACTTAGGGAGTTGAGGTTGCTGGAGGAGGCTGTCTGCTGGAGGAGCTGCAAATAAAGCTAGACATTACACCAAAACAAAACAAGAAGGAGAGTGAGGGCTCGGTCCGGGGAGAAGACGCATCACACCACAGATATCCACAGGGTGCACAGACTGTGAGCGGGACGGGTGAGTTACAGCAAACACCGTCACAAAAGGATTAGGTGTTTCCACTGCAAACGGGTTAGTAGACGCCAAGCCACAGCACTGCCGAGGACCGGCGATTCTCGCAGAAGACTGAGCTGGCCACACAACTGTGGAAATCAGACATTGGCTCCTTCTGCGCAGTTCACATGGACATTGTCTTCATCTGGAGGATCAATGGATGCGGGAATTTGATTTTTTTTTACTAAAAGCCAGTGCAGGAAAGTATAGAAGCCGCCTGTGAGATGCGTTCTAGATGCTCAGCTCAAATCCGGGCAAAAGAATCAGCGCAACCCTCACTTCACAAGGACGAGGTGGTTTTCTCCACCACCGAGGTCTCACCTAACCTGCCGACACTTACTGCTAAGTATTGTGGGGCCAGACTGTTCAGTCCGGCCAGGTTCCCCCACACAGAGGCCGCGTTAATTTGCTGCATCTGTTGTTGGAGCTGTTGTGCCATTCGTTTCTGTTCCTTGTCTTTCTGGGTGTCAGCAAACTTCACAACAATTGGAGATGAGCAACCCTGCAAAAAAAGAGAGAAAGAAAACCCGAGGTGAGAAACTGAAGCGCTGACATCGCACGGACGCCAGGCCCGGGCAATCACAAGTCAGGTCTAGTAGCGGGAACATGAGAGGAGCATGGCTTTAGGCTAAAACAATATTGCAGCAAATACCGCCACTTCCCTGGCAGCCACAGTAACTGTGCAGCCAGCCCACCTCGCCGGGCAGGGTCTATTGCCGGCTGGTGCACGGTGAGTAAGAGCACTGGAAGCAAAATGTGGTCATCACGATTCACTTTTTCATAGCTAAGGTGATCGGGATTTGGCCAGCCTCATTAAATCATTGTTTCCACAAAAAGAGGCGGTTACATGAACCTTTAAGAGAACATCGCCAGGACTCACCTCCATGGTTTGTGCTTGGTGCATGGCTCTGATTGAATTCTGTGCCATAGATCTGGTTGTAAATGTGATGAACGCACAACCTGAAGGTTAGTAAGAAAAAAATATATATAAAACACGTAAGTTACAAAATGTGCAGGTCGTGTCCAGCCCATCGCTCGCACTTACCTCTGCTTAACCCATCCGGCCCCCGCAGGATTCTGCACTCCTCTATCTGCCCAAACTGAGAGAACATGACCCGGATGTCGTTTTCGTTACACTTCTTGGACACCATGCCGATAAACAACTTTCTGTCTTCAACAGCTTTAAAGGAAATAGACAAAATGTGACAGAGCCTAGAAGAGGCCACGGAGCTGAATAAACCGACAAGAGGCGAGGAATAACCGGTACTCGGCAGTCACACGTCAGTCCTCCAGATGAACAAACACTCAGGGATCAGTATTCTGCCATCAGCCGCACAATTAACACCTGCTATAGAGTTCATTTAAGGCGTCGTTCACACCGGTCCGTGCGTCAGCGTCACTACCATTAGTTTCACCAATGACCGGAGGGCGGATTCCCCAGTTTATCCCACCAATGGCAGCACACAGATGGCATCGGAGTGGAGTCCGATTCTTCGCAGACCCATAAACTTGCCATAGTGAGTTTGGTCTAAGACTTGGGTAAAGATTGGACACATCTGTGATTGTGCGCAGACTAAATACACAGACACGTGGGCAGCGCATGCGCTAGAAAAGGTACAAGATCCGTGACCGCGGACGAGAGCCGCCGACATCAGAATGAGCCATAAGTGACTCATTTACCAGAAAGGTTTGTTACTTCCAACTAACGTCGCACCGAAAGGGGCAAAATACTGCAGCGGACCGCGAATCGTGAGCTCGTAACAGTTCACACAGGAAGGAAGAGTCCTGGAAGCGTGAAAAACGTGTGCACGGCTCTCAGAAGCAGGCGACATACCATTATTCTTCTCACTGTCGGCTGGTTTCATCTGTATCGGATGATGCATCTGCAGACAATCAAGACAACGTTACAGCGTGTACAACCCTGATAACGGCACTACTACCCCCACTTCCTAATCTAACTACCCCCACCTCCTAATCTACCTACCCCCCACCTCCTAATCTACCTACCCCCCCACTTCCTAATCTAACTACCCCCCACTCCTAATCTACCTACCCCCACCTCCTAATCTACCTACCCCCCACCTCCTAATTTACCTACCCCACCTCCTAATCTACCTATCCCCCACCTCCTAATCTACCAACCCCCAGTTTGCCATCCCCCACCCCTGCAAACAAGACAACATTACAGCATGTACAACCCTGGTAATAGCACTACTACCCCCTCCTAGTTTACATACCCCACCTAATTTAGGCATCCCACACCTCCTAATTTACCTACCCCCACCCCCAGTTTGCCATTTCCCCCTCCTAGTTTGCCATCCCCACAATTTGCAATCCCCCCTCTCCTAGTTTGCCATCCCCCAATTTGCCATCCCCCCTCTCCTAGTTTGCCATCCCCCACAATTTGCCATCTCCACCCCACAATTTGCCATCCCCCCTCTCCTAGTTTGCCATCCCCCACCCCACAATTTACCATCCCCCTCTCCTCGTTTGCCATCCCCCACCCCACAATTTGCCATCCCCCCTCCCAGTTTGCCATCCTCCACCCCACAATTTGCCATCCCCCTCCTAGTTTGCCATCCCCACCCGACAATTTGCCATCCCCCCTCTCCTAGTTTGCCATCCCCACCCCACAATTTACCATCCACCCTCTCCTAGTTTGCCACCCCACAATTTGCCATCCCCCCTCCCAGTTTGCCATCCTCCACCCCACAATTTGCCATCACCCCTCCTAGTTTGCCATCCTCCACCCCACAATTTGTCATCACCCCTCCTAGTTTGCCATGCCCCCTCCTAGTTTGCCAACCCCCCACCCCCCCCTCCCAGTTTGCCATCCCGCTCCCAGTTTGCTCACCCCGGGAAGAATCTTCATATTGTGCAAAGCGTTCTGTGCTTCTAATGCAGCCTTACGTGTATAGTAAGTGATAAAACAACATCCTGAAAAAAAAAAAGAGGACAAGATGTGACAACTGCTACAATGGCCCCCAAGGTCGAGCCTGGACTGGCGGAAAGCGTCACCTTTACTCTGCGGAGGGTTCTGGCTCCGGTCCCGCAGGACGTTGATTTCGTACACGGCACCGTACTGCTCGAACAGCTCCCTCAACTCCTTCTCCGACCAGCTGCGGGGAACCTGTCCCACAAACATCTTGATGGAATCTGGATCCGGATGGTCTGGATGGTCCATGGTGCCGTTCATCTTCTTGGATCTAAAACGAGCAATGATAATGGACGACGTCAACCAGCACTTCACCAGCGGGAAACACACAGAAGTTATAAGTACACTAAAGAGTTAACGAAAGCTCCAAAATCAGGAGTTAATCCAGTGTTATGTACAGGACGGATACACGATAGACGGGAACGTGAAAATCAGCACCATACAAAAAAAAAAAAAAAAAAAAAAAAAAAAAAAAATGGTCGACTCCAGAAGATTAGACTTCTGCAGCGACCGGTCACAGCCATGAGCTCAGAGACAGGTGGAGGTGAGACGCGGCACAGATACATCGGTGAGACGCGGCACGGATACATCGGTGAGACGCAGCAGATACATCGTGACAAGGAACAGATACATCGGTGAGACGCAGCAGATACATCGGTGAGACGCAGCACAGATACATCGGTGAGACGCTGCACAGATACATCGGTGAGACGCGGCACAGATACATCGGTGAGACGCGGCACAGATACATCGGTGAGACGCAGCACAGATACATCGGTGAGACGCAGCACAGATACATCGGTGAGACGCAGCACAGATACATCGGTGAGAAGCAGCAGATACATCGGTGAGACGCAGCACAGATACATCGGTGAGACGCAGCACAGATACATCGGTGAGACGCAGCACAGATACATCGGTGAGAAGCAGCACAGATACATCGGTGAGACGCGGCACAGATACATCGGTGAGACGCAGCACAGATACATCGGTGAGACGCTGCACAGATACATCGGTGAGAAGCAGCACAGATACATCGGTGAGAAGCAGCACAGATACATCGGTGAGACGCGGCACAGATACATCGGTGAGACGCGGCACAGATACATCGGTGAGACGCGGCACAGATACATCGGTGAGACGCGGCACAGATACATCGGTGAGACGCAGCACAGATACAACGGTGAGACGCGGCACAGATACATCGGTGAGACGCAGCACAGATACATCGGTGAGACGCGGCACAGATACATCGGTGAGACGCGGCACAGATACATCGGTGAGACGCGGCACAGATACATCGGTGAGACGCGGCACAGATACATCGGTGAGACGCTGCACAGATACATCGGTGAGACGCAGCACAGATACATCGGTGAGACGCAGCACAGATACATCGGTGAGACGCAGCACAGATACATCGGTGAGACGCAGCACAGATACATCGGTGAGACGCAGCACAGATACAACGGTGAGACGCAGCAGATACATCGGTGAGACGCAGCACAGATACATCGGTGAGACGCTGCACAGATACATCGGTGAGAAGCAGCACAGATACATCGGTGAGACGCAGCACAGATACATCGGTGAGACGCAGCACAGATACATCGGTGAGACGCAGCACAGATACATCGGTGAGACGCAGCACAGATACATCGGTGAGACGCTGCACAGATACATCGGTGAGAAGCAGCACAGATACATCGGTGAGACGCGGCACAGATACATCGGTGAGACGCGGCACAGATACATCGGTGAGAAGCAGCACAGATACATCGGTGAGACGCGGCACAGATACATCGGTGAGACGCGGCACAGATACATCGGTGAGACGCAGCACAGATACAACGGTGAGACGCGGCACAGATACATCGGTGAGACGCGGCACAGATACATCGGTGAGACGCAGCACAGATACATCGGTGAGACGCGGCACAGATACATCGGTGAGACGCAGCACAGATACATCGGTGAGACGCGGCACAGATACATCGGTGAGACGCGGCACAGATACATCGGTGAGACGCGGCACAGATACATCGGTGAGACGCGGCACAGATACATCGGTGAGACGCGGCACAGATACATCGGTGAGACGCGGCGGATACATCGGTGAGACGCAGCACCGATACATCGGTGAGACGCAGCACAGATACATCGGTGAGACGCGGCACAGATACATCGGTGAGACGCAGCACAGATACATCGGTGAGACGCAGCACAGATACATCGGTGAGACGCAGCAGATACATCGTGACAAGGAACAGATCTCACCATAAACGCACAAGAAAAAAAAGAAGCAGCAGCGATAGCTCTGAATTCTACGGCTCAAAAACACTTACACAGGGCTGGAATTCAGAGAGCAATGATCCACCATCATCTCGGGCAGGAAATCAAGTTTATAGGAAGCCATGGTCTAATTAGCCCCCCTGGAATAGACACAAGCAGACAGAGCTCGGAGAACAGATGAAGACACTACAGAGCGCGGCGGCGGCACGGGAGGAACATGGCACAGCGCGAGGAGAGACCGCGAGGAGAGACCCCGGCCAAGGCACACAGAATGGACGGGGAGAGGCACGGGGGACGTAATACAAAAAAAAAAGTTTGTGTGTGATTTACCATGTGAAGGGAGGCTCAGCTCGGGGCACAATGAAAGTGCTGATGCACGGAGCTTGTTTTGTGTGTTTTTCCCTGGCGAAGCATTACTGAGCGCAGCATCAGATAAACAGCGTGTCAGATCAATGGAGATAGGGCGAGTGACGGAGCGGAATAAAGAGCATCGCACAGTCCAGGCCCGAGAGGTCCTGAAGCTCCAGCGGTCACATATCCGGGGACAGTGCCCAGGGGCCTGGCATCAGTTCCACAGCCATACTTGTGCAGTCCACAGTGCACCAAATCTATAAAGCGCGGTTTCATAGGTTTGGTGCATTTTACCAGCAGACCAGATGATGGACGGGATCACTGTATAACGAAAGGAGT
Organism: Ranitomeya imitator; assembly: GCF_032444005.1. NCBI lineage: Eukaryota > Metazoa > Chordata > Amphibia > Anura > Dendrobatidae > Ranitomeya > Ranitomeya imitator. Next base: position 7,692,703 of record NC_091290.1, on the reverse strand, counting down.
CCACAATTGATGGAAGCGTTCGCTGGACTGGTCTATATGGAAATCTCCCAAGTCAGACACCAGTCAGCCAATATGGTGTTCCTCCGGACGCCCCAGGGGCATCGTGGCCGGTCACCTTCAGCGTAAAGTGCCGCCACGCAGTAACATGTTGTGCAGCGACATGTACCTGCCTCCAGCAGAGCGGAGCATATAAAGTGCCGCCATCCAGTAACATGCTGTGCAGTGACATGTACCTGCCCCCAGCAGAGGGGAGCATATAAAGTGCCGCCATCCAGTAACATGTTGTGCAGCGACATGTATCTGCCTTCAGCAGAGCAGAGTATATAAAGTGCCGCCATCCAGTAACATGTTGTGCAGCGACATGTATCTGCCTTCAGCAGAGCGGAGCATATAAAGTGCCGCCATCCAGTAACATGTTGTGCAGCGACATGTATCTGCCTTCAGCAGAGCAGAGTATATAACGTGCCGCCATCCAGTAACATGTTGTGCAGCGACATGTATCTGCCTTCAGCAGAGCGGAGCATATAAAGTGCCGCCATCCAGTAACATGTTGTGCAGTGACATGTACCTGCCTCCAGCAGAGCGGAGCATATAAAGTGCCGCCATCCAGTAACATGTTGTGCAGCGACATGTATCTGCCTTCAGCAGAGCGGAGCATATAAAGTGCCGCCATCCAGTAACATGTTGTGCAGCGACATGTATCTGCCTTCAGCAGAGCGGAGCATATAAAGTGCCGCCATCCAGTAACATGCTGTGCAGTGACATGTACCTGCCCCCAGCAGAGGGGAGCATATAAAGTGCCGCCATCCAGTAACATGTTGTGCAGCGACATGTATCTGCCTTCAGCAGAGCAGAGTATATAAAGTGCCGCCATCCAGTAACATGTTGTGCAGCGACATGTACCTGCCTCCAGCAGAGCGGAGTATATAAAGTGCCGCCATCCAGTAACATGCTGTGCAGTGACATGTACCTGCCTCCAGCAGAGGGGGCATATAAAGTGCCGCCATCCAGTAACATGTTGTGCAGTGACATGTACCTGCCCCCAGCAGAGGGGAGCATATAAAGTGCCGCCATCCAGTAACATGTTGTGCAGCGACATGTATCTGCCTTCAGCGGAGCATATAAAGTGCCGCCATCCAGTAACATGCTGTGCAGTGACATGTACCTGCCCCCAGCAGAGGGGAGCATATAAAGTGCCGCCATCCAGTAACATGCTGTGCAGCGACATGTACCTGCCTCCAGCAGAGCGGAGCATATAAAGTGCCGCCATCCAGTAACATGCTGTGCAGCGACATGTACCTGCCTCCAGCAGAGCGGAGCATATAAAGTGCCGCCATCCAGTAACATGCTGTGCAGTGACATGTACCTGCCCCCAGCAGAAGGGAGCATATAAAGTGCCGCCATCCAGTAACATGCTGTGCAGTGACATGTACCTGCCCCCAGCAGAGGGGAGCATATAAAGTGCCGCCATCCAGTAACATGCTGTGCAGCGACATGTACCTGCCTCCAGCAGAGGGGGCATATAAAGTGCCGCCATCCAGTAACATGCTGTGCAGTGACATGTACCTGCCTCCAGCAGAGAGGAGCATATAAAGTGCCGCCATCCAGTAACATGTTGTGCAGTGACATGTACCTGCCTCCAGCAGAGCGGAACATATAAAGTGCCGCCATCCAGTAACATGTTGTGCAGTGACATGTACCTGCCTCCAGCAGAGCAGAGTATATAAAGTGCCGCCATCCAGTAACATGTTGTGCAGTGACATGTACCTGCCTCCAGCAGAGCGGAGCATATAAAGTGCCGCCATCCAGTAACATGTTGTGCAGTGACATGTACCTGCCTCCAGCAGAGCAGAGTATATAAAGTGCCGCCATCCAGTAACATGTTGTGCAGCGACATGTATCTGCCTTCAGCAGAGCGGAGCATATAAAGTGCCGCCATCCAGTAACATGTTGTGCAGTGACATGTACCTGCCTCCAGCAGAGCGGAACATATAAAGTGCCGCCATCCAGTAACATGCTGTGCAGTGACATGTACCTGCCCCCAGCAGAGGGGAGCATATAAAGTGCCGCCATCCAGTAACATGTTGTGCAGCGACATGTATCTGCCTTCAGCAGAGCGGAGCATATAAAGTGCCGCCATCCAGTAACATGTTGTGCAGCGACATGTACCTGCCTCCAGCAGAGCAGAGTATATAAAGTGCCGCCATCCAGTAACATGCTGTGCAGTGACATGTACCTGCCTCCAGCAGAGGGGGCATATAAAGTGCCGCCATCCAGTAACATGCTGTGCAGCGACATGTACCTGCCTCCAGCAGAGGGGAGCATATAAAGTGCCGCCATCCAGTAACATGTTGTGCAGTGACATGTACCTGCCCCCAGCAGAAGGGAGCATATAAAGTGCCGCCATCCAGTAACATGCTGTGCAGCGACATGTACCTGCCCCCAGCAGAAGGGAGCATATAAAGTGCCGCCATCCAGTAACATGCTGTGCAGCGACATGTACCTGCCTCCAGCAGAGGGGAGCATATAAAGTGCCGCCATCCAGTAACATGCTGTGCAGCGACATGTACCTGCCCCCAGCAGAGGGGAGCATATAAAGTGCCGCCATCCAGTAACATGCTGTGCAGCGACATGTACCTGCCTCCAGCAGAGGGGAGCATATAAAGTGCCGCCATCCAGTAACATGCTGTGCAGCGACATGTACCTGCCTCCAGCAGAGCAGATTATATAAAGTGCCGCCATCCAGTAACATGCTGTGCAGCGACATGTACCTGCCTTCAGCAGAGCAGAGTATATAAAGTGCCGCCATCCAGTAACATGCTGTGCAGCGACATGTACCTGCCTTCAGCAGAGCAGAGTATATAACGTGCCGCCATCCAGTAACATGTTGTGCAGCGACATGTACCTGCCTCCAGCAGAGCAGAGTATATAAAGTGCCGCCATCCAGTAACATGTTGTGCAGTGACATGTACCTGCCTCCAGCAGAGCGGAGCATATAAAGTGCCGCCATCCAGTAACATGTTGTGCAGTGACATGTACCTGCCTCCAGCAGAGCGGAACATATAAAGTGCCGCCATCCAGTAACATGCTGTGCAGCGACATGTATCTGCCTCCAGCAGAGGGAAGCATATAAAGTGCCGCCATCCAGTAACATGTTGTGCAGTGACATGTACCTGCCCCGAGCACACGCACTCAGTTTAGGGCGACACTGTGTTCACAGCAGATCCGTCGGCCATATTAGAATAATCCGTAAGATGGCGCTGTAAATGACGCTATATGTCCATCTCCGTCGATCCCAGCGGGTTCAGATCGGCGCAGTAGTGCTGGGCTCCCTGGGTGACAACGTTGCGCCCGAGGCTAAGGACGGAGCCTGGTGCGTCACCAGCACAGGAATCATTACAACCAGCAACATCCGCAGGAGAAATCTGGAAAAGCGGAGTCCAGTGCTGGAGGCTGACACTGAGGCGGCTGACACTGAGGCACCAGCGCACGGCGTGGAGCGTTATCACCCTCTTATCACCCTGCCGTGCTCACAAGCTATTTAAAGTGGAAGTCTGGATGTGACTAGTTGTCACCTAAGCGCAGGACCAAGAACGCCGAGATCAACGGGACCAACCACCGAGACCCTCACACCCCGCCGGAGCCCCATCTGATCGGCGGCTGGGCGCCATTACATTTCCATGGGACTGCCGTACAGCCGGGCACAGCGCTGCCACGTCCACACCTCTCCTGGACAGTCTACTGATTACAATAGCAAGAGTCCCTCTTAAAGGGGTTGTCAATCACTCTATAAACATCCAGAATCCCCGCTGGTCTTCAGGCAGGTGACCACTGCAGCCAATCGCATCTGTTTGGGCTGTACAGGAAGTGCCTGCTCTGTTTCAAATACAGCCAGTCACGTTGCAGCAGTGCTGTATACCGCTGTGGCCAGTGACTGACTGCAGCGGTCACATGCTCATCTGGCAAGAACAGGAAGCCTGGAGACTCGTGAGGGTCTGGGCAGTGCTGGGATTAATGAGGTGGGGGATCGGTAACGAGAATCTATTATTTTTATACTCGTTTTTAATATTTTATGCATTCTGGAGAGCCGCTTTGATTAATTTAAGCCACAACACAGGCCTTGACCAGCTCATTACTGGGGGAGGCTTCTAACTATAAGGGGGGATTGTATATGGACGGACCCCACAACGTGTGACCCAGGGAGCGAGGTGACAAGGCGCTCTGCAGCTCAGCCCTAAAAATACATTTTTTCTGACACTTTGGAAACGTTCCCGCGTGAAGTAACTCTCCCAAATAAGATGTAACACTCGGGAGCTGGCAGCGCCCGCCGCTCACCCAGGCACTGTTTCCATGCCGACCAGAGAGATCTATTTTTTGCCACCGAATCCAGAGTTCAAATTATAGCACCAGGTATAATGAGATTCCCGGGAAAGACGGAGGCGGCAGACGGCACCGCTCTACCTGCAGCGCGACGGCACCGGCACCGCTCTACCTGCAGCGCGACGGCACCGCTCTACCTGCAGCGCGACGGCACCGCTCTACCTGCAGCGCGACGGCACCGCTCTACCTGCAGCGCGACGGCACCGCTCTACCTGCAGCGCGACGGCACCGCTCTACCTGCAGCGCGACGGCACCGCTCTACCTGCAGCGCGACGGCACCGCTCTACCTGCAGCGCGACGGCACCGCTCTACCTGCAGCGCGACGGCACCGCTCTACCTGCAGCGCGACGGCACCGCTCTACCTGCAGCGCGACGGCACCGCTCTACCTGCAGCGCGACGGCACCGCTCTACCTGCAGCGCGACGGCACCGCTCTACCTGCAGCGCGACGGCACCGCTCTACCTGCAGCGCGACGGCACCGCTCTACCTGCAGCGCGACGGCACCGCTCTACCTGCAGCGCGACGGCACCGCTCTACCTGCAGCGCGACGGCACCGGCACCGCTCTACCTGCAGCGCGACGGCACCGACCCCAGGACACCGACACACGGGTCACACGGTTAGGTTCCTTTCACACACCAGTTCTTTCTCATCAGTCACAATCTGTCGAATTTTACAAAAAACGGATCCAGCGACTGATGCAGACAGACCCGTTTTCTTCTCATAGACTTGTATTAGCGGCGGATGGCCTCACGTTTCATCAGTCGTTCTTCAGATCCATCGAAAATGGCTTATCCGGCGGCCAGAAACAACAGACATAGCAACGTTTTTGTGTCAGTCGAAAACTGGACAGCTACGGATCCGTCACCGTCCATCGTTTGCTAGAATGGAAGCCTATGGTGATGGATTCCATTTTTTTTTTTTTTAACTGAGCATGCTCCGATTTTTCTTTAGGAATCAATTAGCCAGATCCGGCAAAAAAAAAACAAACAAAACGGATCTGCTGCATCAGTATTTCACATTCTGCGACGGATCAGTTTTTTTTTCAAAATTCGACAGATTGTGACTGATGGCAAATAACTGATGTGGAAGAGGCCATGGCGGCCAACTGATCCTAAATGGCTGAATACTAAAGACTGGATATGGTGACGAGCTGTCAGACCCCAAACCCAGGACCCCGATGCCACCCTGGAGGGGGTCAACCGTGCCCACACACGAGGCAACAGGGGCTGACGGGTAAGGGGCCGACAATTAGCAGATGTGCACGGTGAAACGGCACAAGTCACTTTATTATTTAGTAGTTTTTAGATTTTTCTCTTGTAATGTGGAAGCTGGAAACAGTAAAATATAACGTAGTAATTATGTCAGGAGGTGCCCGGGTCAGGGGGGCCATGCCCGTATCAGACTACCCCATACAATTAACAGCTGCAGATAGCGGTCAGCGCGTCCATCTGGTTGTCAGATACCGGTCTCAATACTCGCCTGGTTGTCAGACATCGCTCCTGACTCCCCCATACACTGCAGATAGCGGTCTCAATACTCGCCTGGTTGTCAGACATCGCTCCTGACTCCCCCATACACTGCAGATAGCGGTCTCAATACTCGCCTGGTTGTCAGACATCGCTCCTGACTCCCCCATACACTGCAGATAGCGGTCTCAATACTCGCCTGGTTGTCAGACATCGCTCCTGACTCCCCCATACACTGCAGATAGCGGTCTCAATACTCGCCTGGTTGTCAGACATCGCTCCTGACTCCCCCATACACTGCAGATAGCGGTCTCAATACTCGCCTGGTTGTCAGACATCGCTCCTGACTCCCCCATACACTGCAGATAGCGGTCTCAATACTCGCCTGGTTGTCAGACATCGCTCCTGATTCCGCACATACACTGCAGATAGCGGTCTCAATGCTCGCCTGGTTGTCAGACATCGCTCCTGACTCCCCCATACACTGCAGATAGCGGTCTCAATACTCGCCTGGTTGTCAGACATCGCTCCTGACTCCCCCATACACTGCAGATAGCGGTCTCAATACTCGCCTGGTTGTCAGACATCGCTCCTGACTCCCCCATACACTGCAGATAGCGGTCTCAATACTCGCCTGGTTGTCAGACATCGCTCCTGACTCCCCCATACACTGCAGATAGCGGTCTCAATACTCGCCTGGTTGTCAGACATCGCTCCTGACTCCCCCATACACTGCAGATAGCGGTCTCAATACTCGCCTGGTTGTCAGACATCGCTCCTGACTCCCCCATACACTGCAGATAGCGGTCTCAATACTCGCCTGGTTGTCAGACATTGCTCCTGACTCCCCCATACACTGCAGATAGCGGTCTCAATGCTCGCCTGGTTGTCAGACATTGCTCCTGACTCCCCATACACTGCAGATAGCGGTCTCAATACTCGCCTGGTTGTCAGACATTGCTCCTGACTCCCCATACACTGCAGATAGCGGTCTCAATACTCGCCTGGTTGTCAGACATCGCTCCTGACTCCCCCATACACTGCAGATAGCGGTCTCAATACTCGCCTGGTTGTCAGACATTGCTCCTGACTCCCCATACACTGCAGATAGCGGTCTCAATACTCGCCTGGTTGTCAGACATCGCTCCTGACTCCCCCATACACTGCAGATAGCGGTCTCAATACTCGCCTGGTTGTCAGACATTGCTCCTGACTCCCCATACACTGCAGATAGCGGTCTCAATACTCGCCTGGTTGTCAGACATCGCTCCTGACTCCCCCATACACTGCAGATAGCGGTCTCAATACTCGCCTGGTTGTCAGACATCGCTCCTGACTCCCCCATACACTGCAGATAGCGGTCTCAATGCTCGCCTGGTTGTCAGACATTGCTCCTGACTCCCCATACACTGCAGATAGCGGTCTCAATACTCGCCTGGTTGTCAGACATCGCTCCTGACTCCCCCATACACTGCAGATAGCGGTCTCAATACTCGCCTGGTTGTCAGACATCGCTCCTGACTCCCCCATACACTGCAGATAGCGGTCTCAATGCTCGCCTGGTTGCCAGACATTGCTCCTGACTCCCCATACACTGCAGATAGCGGTCTCAATACTCGCCTGGTTGTCAGACATTGCTCCTGACTCCCCATACACTGCAGATAGCGGTCTCAATACTCGCCTGGTTGTCAGACATCGCTCCTGACTCCCCCATACACTGCAGATAGCGGTCTCAATACTCGCCTGGTTGTCAGACATTGCTCTGAGGTGCCTCCAGCTTGCAGTGACTTAACAGGTAGGGTTGTAGGAGGTGGAGGCGACTCACAAACGAAGGGGAGATAATGAAAGCAGGGGGTGGATTGGAGGAGGTGGGTCACATATTTATAGTCATGGGTTATAACCTGACAGTGTCTGTAGTTTACTTAGCAAAATCCTGACGGCCGGTTCGCTTTAATGGGTGCAGAAAATCTGCAACAGCAAAAACGCACCAAAAAGCGCAATGTGGGAATGTAGCCTAAAGGAAAACCAGAAAAGTACATTCCCTGCCCCCTTCCCAAAATCAGGGGCTGAGCTGCAAATACCAAACACACCAAAAGCCTGGCACAGACTGGTACCAGTGCCCCTCACCACCGATTACTAAGCGTAAAGCTCCACCAGATGCACAGGCAAAAATGCCATAGATGCCTCAGACATGACGGATCATCAGGAGTTATAATCGTCCCGTCTACAGGACTGTAATAACCGGAGCCTTCTGAACAGTCTGCCAGATTTATTGGATTACAATAAAAAAACAAATACATAAAACCCATCACAGAACTTCATGATTTCTCAGACTCCATGATAAAACCGCACTGTAGTGCCAGCACCGTCCGCGAGCTCCTGCGCGGCTCTCCAGGTACGTGTAACCTTGCAGCGCCCGAGGCCATGGTTCCTTATCCACCTCCTTCACGTGACGGAGCCCGCACCAGCTAATTGCTCCGACACTGGAAACTTAGCACTGCTTTCCCAACAGACTCCACTTAACACCTTAATGGCCGGACGCCGGCGGCAGCATGGGGAGTTCAGGATGTCAGATACTTTATTTATAGGGAAAGGTAGATGGGGGGCTGCTCCTCTGTGTATTACATACTGAATGGAGACCTGAACAGTGGGGGGATCGTATGGCGAACGGGGGGCGATCACCACTGATCACTGGAGAGGGACCCACATCTGCATGTCAGAGCGCCATCACGAGACCAAAACAAAACGGGTTTTACAATTTATGGCTTTTTTTTTGTTAAACCCTCCTGATGTAACAAAAACATGAAATAAAACGAGAGTTTAATGAACCCTGGGTTATAAAATTCTAGATCCCTCCGCTCTTGAGGAGTAAATTGTGAAGATGAGCCACCGCACCGTGCTAACCACCGAGCCACCGCACCGTGCTAACCACTGAGCCACCGCACCGTGCTAACCACCGAGCCACCGCACCGTGCTAACCACCGAGCCACCGCACCGTGCTAACCACCGAGCCACCGCACCGTGCTAACCACCGAGCCACCGCACCGTGCTAACCACTGAGCCACCGCACCGTGCTAACCACTGAGCCACCGCAACGTGCTAACAACTGAGCCACCGCACCGTGCTAACCACTGAGCCACCGCACCGTGCTAACCACTGAGCCACCGCACCGTGCTAACCACTGAGCCACCGCACCGTGCTAACAACTGAGCCACGGCAACGTGCTAACCACTGAGCCACGGCAACGTGCTAACCACTGAGCCACCGCACCGTGCTAACCACTGAGCCACCGCACCGTGCTAACCACTGAGCCACCGCAACGTGCTAACAACTGAGCCACCGCACCGTGCTAACCACTGAGCCACCGCACCGTGCTAACCACTGAGCCACCGCACCGTGCTAACCACTGAGCCACCGCACCGTGCTAACCACTGAGCCACCGCACCGTGCTAACCACTGAGCCACCGCACCGTGCTAACCACTGAGCCACCGCCTGTGCTAACCACTAAGCAGCAATCGAACTTCCATAGTTTAGGCCAGGAGGCTGGAAAGAAACATGACGGGTCAGAAGCCCAAACCTCTTACTTAGTTTTCCGGTCACCTGAAGCAGTCACGGTAACCACAATCCGGCCATCACTAGGAGTCCGCACACCAGCACCAATCCGGCCATACCTAGCAGTCCGCACACCAGCACCAATCCGGCCATCACTAGGAGTCCGCACACCAGCACCAATCCAACCATCACTAGGAGTCCGCACACCAGCACCAATCCGACCATACCTAGCAGTCCGCACACCAGCACCAATCCGACCATACCTAGCAGTCCGCACACCAGCACCAATCCGGCCATCACTAGGAGTCCGCACACCAGCACCAATCCAACCATCACTAGGAGTCCGCACACCAGCACCAATCCGACCATACCTAGCAGTCCGCACACCAGCACCAATCCGGCCATCACTAGGAGTCCGTACACCAGCACCAATCCGACCATACCTAGCAGTCCGCACACCAGCACCAATCCGGCCATCACTAGGAGTCCGCACACCAGCACCAATCCGACCATACCTAGCAGTCCGCACACCAGCACCAATCCGGCCATCACTAGGAGTCCGCACACCAGCACCAATCCGACCATACCTAGCAGTCCGCACACCAGCACCAATCCGGCCATCACTAGGAGTCCGCACACCAGCACCAATCCGGCCATACCTAGCAGTCCGCACACCAGCACCAATCCGGCCATCACTAGGAGTCCGTACACCAGCACCAATCCGACCATACCTAGCAGTCCGCACACCAGCACCAATCCGGCCATCACTAGGAGTCCGCACACCAGCACCAATCCGACCATACCTAGCAGTCCGCACACCAGCACCAATCCGGCCATCACTAGGAGTCCGTACACCAGCACCAATCCGACCATACCTAGCAGTCCGCACACCAGCACCAATCCGGCCATCGCTAGGAGCCCGCACACCAGCACCAATCCGGCCATCGCTAGGAGTGTGCACACCAGCACCAATCCGGCCATCGCTAGGAGTGCGCACACCAGCACCAATCCGGCCATCGCTAGGAGTGCGCACACCAGCACCAATCCGGCCATCATTAGGAGTCCGCACACCAGCACCAATCCGGCCATCGCTAGGAGTCCGCACACCAGCACCAATCCGGTCATCGCTAGGAGTGCGCACACCAGCACCAATCCGGCCATCGCTAGGAGTGCGCACACCAGCACCAATCCGGCCATCGCTAGGAGTGCGCACACCAGCACCAATCCGGCCATCATTAGGAGTCCGCACACCAGCACCAATCCGGCCATCGCTAGGAGTCCGCACACCAGCACCAATCCGGTCATCGCTAGGAGTGCGCACACCAGCACCAATCCGACCATACCTAGCAGTCCGCACACCAGCACCAATCCGGCCATCACTAGGAGTCCGCACACCAGCACCAATCCGGCCATACCTAGCAGTCCGCACACCAGCACCAATCCGGCCATCACTAGGAGTCCGTACACCAGCACCAATCCGACCATACCTAGCAGTCCGCACACCAGCACCAATCCGGCCATCACTAGGAGTCCGCACACCAGCACCAATCCGACCATACCTAGCAGTCCGCACACCAGCACCAATCCGGCCATCACTAGGAGTCCGTACACCAGCACCAATCCGGCCATCGCTAGGAGCCCGCACACCAGCACCAATCCGGCCATCGCTAGGAGCCCGCACACCAGCACCAATCCGGCCATCGCTAGGAGTGTGCACACCAGCACCAATCCGGCCATCGCTAGGAGTGCGCACACCAGCACCAATCCGGCCATCGCTAGGAGTGCGCACACCAGCACCAATCCGGCCATCATTAGGAGTCCGCACACCAGCACCAATCCGGCCATCGCTAGGAGTCCGCACACCAGCACCAATCCGGTCATCGCTAGGAGTGCGCACACCAGCACCAATCCGGCCATCGCTAGGAGTGCGCACACCAGCACCAATCCGGCCATCGCTAGGAGTCCGCACACCAGCACCAATCCGGTCATCGCTAGGAGTCCGCACACCAGCACCAATCCGGCCATCGCTAGGAGTCCGCACACCAGCACCAATCCGGCCATCGCTAGGAGTCCGCACACCAGCACCAATCCGGCCATCGCTAGGAGTCCGCACACCAGCACCAATCCGGCCATCGCTAGGAGTCCGCACACCAGCACCAATCCGGTCATCATTAGGAGTCCGCACACCAGCACCAAACAATAACGACTCTGCTGAGCCCAATTGTTGGCTCCATTCACCTTTACTGGAGTGTAACGGCTCCACGTTATGTCAAAGTTGCAGCCTACGGGTGCGATGTGGCCACTAATCACACAACTCATCCTCTGACAGATGCAAGTAATACACGGGCTCTTGTAATAGACCAAAAACCCCGATGCAGTTCGCCCGGGACTTAGTGTCCTGCGACTGTTTAATATAAGAAAACCCCACAACTGTGAAATGGCAGCCGGGTCGCCTGCAGCCGGTCTGAATGCAGTGTGGATATTCATGCCTGTAACCCGGGGCCTTCAGAAATCTGCCATCTCCGATCAGTAGCGTCCATTAGGAAACCCATCAGCAAATGATCACTTCCACAGTAAAGTCACCGCACTGGACATGAAACATTACACCAGGAAAAGGAGGCCGAGAATGAAGGGGCTAATTTAGTACGGCCTCCCTTGACAGTGTCGCTCCTGTCACACGCCGTGCATGCAGGCACTGTTGACCTAAAACCCCCTTATAAGTGATCCTTTCCAATGGTGGGTTACTCGGAGCGTGAACGTCTATGTGGGAGTCAGCACAGATCGCCGCCAGTCTGACAAGGCGATTTCTGAATCACGGTCTCAGTGTAAAAGCTGAGACTACACACAGCGTCCTATCCACCCCAAGTGCACACGACCAAAGTAAGGGATCCCGGATCCAGCCATAAAGAGATCTGGAAATAAGGTCCAATCCTAAAAGGATCTCAGAATGGAGACCAGTAGGCAGTAATGGAGGATACGGCGTGTAGATCTCGGGCTCTGCCGGAAGCTACATGACGACGTTCGGTGCAGGGAGCGGTGGCACTATTCTCTGGTGACCTGTGAGTGTAATCGGAGAAGACGACACCTCGCAGCACAAACCCAGCAATGTACGGGCGGAAATCTATCCGGGGTAATCTGACCTCAATCAGTAAAACTACTGCTTGTGTTCAGACAGAAACCCTTCAACCTAACAAATTTCTCACCTCTAAACCCACAAGATTCCAACAAGTCAAATAAAGCGGCTGCAAAAAAAGAGCGGAAGACGTCAGACACACGGCTGAAAATATCCCAAATCTCACATCCTTAGCAAATGCCTCCAGTTGGCCCAAAGTCACTGCTGTCTGGGAAAACGATGACATCCGGGGGAAAATAAAAAATAAAAAAAATAGGCAGACCTTTGCCGTGAAGTGTGGCCTCATCTCATCTTCCAGTGATCGGCTGCAGCGCTGCAATTTCCGGCAGTCACACAATAGCATAAGAGCTGCTGAACTTCTGTACATTTGACTTGAGAAGTGCGTGTATATGTATGTATGTATGTATGTATGTATGTATGTATGTATGTATGTATGTATGTATGTATAAAGCATATATATATATATATATATATATATATATATATATATATATATATATATATATAGCAATACAAAAATGGAACAGCACAAATCCAATACTTATCTTCGGGTGCAAGGCCCAAAACAACCTGTCCACTGGTTATTCTTGGTCAATATACTTCACAAAAATAGGCAGCACTCCAAATTCTTAGAAAAATGTGCAGGGTTTTATTATACCCACATCTCCGTGCAACGTTTCGGCTCTGAATGAGCCTTTCTCAAGCCTTGAGAAAGGCTCATTCAGAGCCGAAACGTTGCACGGAGATGTGGGTATAATAAAACCCTGCACATTTTTCTAAGAATTTGGAGTGCTGCCTATTTTTGTGAAATATATATATATATATATATATCTGCAACACCCAACATGCAGCAGTTATGAGGCCATGATGGAAGTGATAATTTTGCAGCAGCCTAAGTGCCACAGATTGCTGACCCATCTTAAAGGGATTTTATGGTTTCCGAAAACCCGTGTCCCCCTGCTCTCATTTTGTTTTTACTAGAAACCGTGCTTTACTCACTCTCCTTGGGTCTAATGGCGAGTCTCCCCTGCTGCTCCTGGCGTCCATTATTGTCTGCAGCAGAAGAGAGGTTGACAGTCCAGTGTGCGTGCAGGATTACAGCCCCCAGAAGAGGATCATCCAGGGAGAATTAGTGGCCTGACCCTTCTCTGTGCTTCGTCTGGACATGGTGTCAGCAGTCACACCACCCTCCACTCTCCATGTGAAGGAGAAGGGATTAGGGGAGCGACGCCGTCAGTCTTCACCTACACACGGCCCACAAAGCTGCACTGCAGACTCACAACATGTCTGAATCCGACAGCACGGTGCAACAATAAAGCCCTGCAATGTGCTAAATACATTCATATGTAGGAGAAATTGGAGACTTACATTAACGTTCTGTGTCCTGAAAGGGCAAGCAGCGGCCCGGAGCTTGTGAGACCCTTATATCCTATGCGGTGCCTGAGGGTTAAAAAGAAAATAATTAATAAAATGCATCTCCATTATGTGCAGTTTATGTAACATCTCTGAGGTTTAGGTCCGTGATCGGGATGTTTGTAAGAACGCTCGGTGCCCCGTGTGTGAACAGGGCAGCAAAAAGCTCATGGATTGATTTATTGCATCATTCATGCAGCCTAAAAATAATGGCAGTCGGCTTCAGGTCTCCACATGTAATCACCAGGGGACGACTGCTGACAACACGCCAACAGGACGGGGCTGAACGGCCAGAACAAGGGCTCACGGCTGTATCTGGAGGGCACCAGGGAGGTACCTGCCATGAGGTCTGCATGTTAGGCGGCTTCGGCCAATGTAACGGTCAGCGTCCAACTGCAAGGCCCCTCAACAGATCCCATCAGCCGGTGTAAAAGGGGGTGATAAGCAGCCAATAGGGCAGAGATCAGCCTGAGTAAATGTAGGACCCCATCACCCCACAAATGCTGGCGCTTCCCACCATTACACATGTGCTTATACAACGCAAGACTTGGAAAGTGATCACATGTGGGGGAATAATCACTACATCTGGCCAGTAATGGGCTGCAGGGAAGCCATGTGTTCCCTCATTACTTCTGCCGCCCTGCAGTGTTCCCAGCTCTTATCAGCGCTGCGCCAGGACAGGAACATGGCACCGTCACGGCCATTATATGAGCAAACACTGGGCGACCCAGGAGGGGTGCGAGGCTCACCAAACAGCTGTCCGCAGGGAGCAGGAGGGGGAAGTGGGTTTAGTATCGGCCATGTGAATGGAGGGAAAAAAAATATCACCTAGAAGCTGCAAACAATACTGGTGTCTACAGGCAGGCGAGATTGTGCAGCAGAAGACCACCGAGCGATGAGGAAAGGGGGGCGCCTGGTTTATCAGAAGTTACTTGTAACATAACCAAAAAGAGAAAGTCAGAATCAACTCTCCCTGACCGAGACAAGCAACAATGGCAGCCGGGCGGAGAGGACGGGCGACGACAGGCAGGAAAGCAGCTTCACTGCACTGAAGTCTCATGTTATGTACGTGGGGTCCTAAATATTCACCCCTGATGGACATTTGTTCCCGCAGGAGACTGGCAGCATCTTATAACTTCACATACTAAGACCACCAACATGTACGGGCGGCGCAGAGGGCACGAGGACGGTCAGAGGAGCCAGTGGATCCATTTAACCCTTTCCACAAGTAGGAGGAGGTCCCCATGTATGGAGCCGGCTCAGGAGCGCTGGTAAAACAGCCGGCATCAGTCTGTACCAACAGATAAGGCGATGATCTGCGGAGAACCTGATAAATGCTGCTGTCACAGTCACCGACATGTCTGATTTATAAAAATATCCAATGCTCAGGGTAAACAGTAAAAAAAATAAAATTAAAAACAATTAATAAAAATGTTGACTGTCACCCAGAATGTTATCAATAAACCCATCAGCTCACCTCGCGAAAAAACAAGCCCCACCGACAGAAGAATGGCACCGCAACGCCTTAAAGACTAGGTACAAAGTGCCACTTTATTCCCACTGAAAAACCCAAAGAAATAAAAAAAACAGAATAAACCGTTGTGACTGCAGTGATGCGGAGAATCAGGGTACAGAGTGTAAAACCGCAAAAACTAAACCCAAAGAACATTCCTGCAGCTGCATTTGTTTCCCACCGTATTTTCAGTAAAGTGAACGGTGTCATCAAAAGTACAACTCGTCTCACAAGTAGAAAGCCCCTGTACCCCGAAGGGGACAGAAAAACAAGTCAGGGTTCTGTAAAAAGAAAGGAAATAAATGAAGCCTGGCAGTGGAAAGCGGGGGTTAAGGCTTCGGTTGGTTTCTTATGGTGAGAATGTCCAGGCCTCCCCACAAGTAGACTCTGCCCATGTGTGTCCCAGAGAAGACCCTCAACAATGACCAAATTCTGGCACCCCCGGCATTCAGAGATCAGCCATTGCGGAGGATGGTAAAATCCCTTTAAGACGCCCAATCTTCCCTTTTGCGGTGGACACAGGTGAGTGCAGGCGGCGGAATTATAATTAATCCGTTAGGATGAGGGATAGCGGCCGTACAAGGAAAATGGTGAAGCCGGACAGCGGCAAAATTTGTGCACCAACGTCGCTTGTGTCTCCTTCAGCCACAGAATTCGCCATAAATGATGAAATCCTGGTACTGTCTGCACAATGTCACCACAATCACGACCGCGGTGAGGCAGACACCCCCCGTGTGACCGCAGACACCCCCCGTGTGACCGCAGACACCCCCCGTGTGAATGCAGACACCCCCCGTGTGACCGCAGACACCCCCCGTGTGACCGCAGACAACCCCCCGTGTGAATGCAGACACCCCCCGTGTGACCGCAGACACCCCCCGTGTGACCGCAGACACCCCCCGTGTGACCGCAGACACCCCCCGTGTGAATGCAGACACCCCCCGTGTGAATGCAGACACCCCCCGTGTGACCGCAGACACCCCCCGTGTGAATGCAGACACCCCCCGTGTGAATGCAGACACCCCCCCGTGTGACCGCAGACACCCCCCGTGTGAATGCAGACACCCCCCGTGTGACCGCAGACACCCCCCGTGTGACCGCAGACAACCCCCCGTGTGACCGCAGACACCCCCCGTGTGAATGCAGACACCCCCCGTGTGACCGCAGACACCCCCCGTGTGACCGCAGACACCCCCCGTGTGACCGCAGACACCCGTGTGAATGCAGACACCCCCCGTGTGAATGCAGACACCCCCCGTGTGACCGCAGACACCCCCCGTGTGAATGCAGACACCCCCCCGTGTGACCGCAGACACCCCCCGTGTGACCGCAGACACCCCCCGTGTGACCGCAGACACCCCCCGTGTGAATGCAGACACCCCCCGTGTGAATGCAGACACCCCCCCGTGTGACCGCAGACACCCCCCGTGTGAATGCAGACACCCCCCGTGTGACCGCAGACACCCCCCGTGTGACCGCAGACACCCCCCCGTGTGACCGCAGACACCCCCGTGTGACCGCAGACACCCCCCGTGTGAATGCAGACACCCCCCGTGTGACCGCAGACACCCCCCGTGTGACCGCAGACACCCCCCGTGTGAATGCAGACACCCCCCCGTGTGAATGCAGACACCCCCCCGTGTGACCGCAGACACCCCCCGTGTGAACGCAGACACCCCCCGTGTGACCGCAGACACCCCCCGTGTGACCGCAGACACCCCCCGTGTGAATGCAGACACCCCCCGTGTGAATGCAGACACCCCCCGTGTGAATGCAGACACCCCCCCGTGTGACCGCAGACACCCCCCGTGTGAATGCAGACACCCCCCGTGTGACCGCAGACACCCCCCGTGTGACCGCAGACACCCCCCGTGTGACCGCAGACACCCCCCCGTGTGACCGCAGACACCCCCCCGTGTGACCGCAGACACCCCCCGTGTGAATGCAGACACCCCCCGTGTGACCGCAGACACCCCCCGTGTGACCGCAGACACCCCCCGTGTGACCGCAGACACCCCCCGTGTGAATGCAGACACCCCCCCGTGTGACCGCAGACACCCCCCGTGTGACCGCAGACACCCCCCGTGTGACCGCAGACACCCCCCGTGTGAATGCAGACACCCCCCGTGTGAATGCAGACACCCCCCCGTGTGACCGCAGACACCCCCCGTGTGAATGCAGACACCCCCCGTGTGACCGCAGACACCCCCCGTGTGACCGCAGACACCCCCCCGTGTGACCGCAGACACCCCCGTGTGACCGCAGACACCCCCCGTGTGAATGCAGACACCCCCCGTGTGACCGCAGACACCCCCCGTGTGACCGCAGACACCCCCCGTGTGAATGCAGACACCCCCCCGTGTGAATGCAGACACCCCCCCGTGTGACCGCAGACACCCCCCGTGTGAACGCAGACACCCCCCGTGTGACCGCAGACACCCCCCGTGTGACCGCAGACACCCCCCGTGTGAATGCAGACACCCCCCGTGTGAATGCAGACACCCCCCGTGTGAATGCAGACACCCCCCCGTGTGACCGCAGACACCCCCCGTGTGAATGCAGACACCCCCCGTGTGACCGCAGACACCCCCCGTGTGACCGCAGACACCCCCCGTGTGAATGCAGACACCCCCCGTGTGACCGCAGACACCCCCCGTGTGACCGCAGACACCCCCCGTGTGACCGCAGACACCCCCCCGTGTGACCGCAGACACCCCCCCGTGTGACCGCAGACACCCCCCGTGTGACCGCAGACACCCCCCGTGTGACCGCAGACACCCCCCCGTGTGACCGCAGACACCCCCCCGTGTGACCGCAGACACCCCCCGTGTGAATGCAGACACCCCCCGTGTGACCGCAGACACCCCCCGTGTGAACGCAGACACCCCCCGTGTGAACGCAGACACCCCCCGTGTGAACGCAGACACCCCCCACGTGACCGCAGACACCCCCCACGTGACCGCAGACACCCCCCACGTGACCGCAGACACCCCCCCGTGTGACCGCAGACACCCCCCCGTGTGACCGCAGACACCCCCCCGTGTGAACGCAGACACCCCCCCGTGTGACCGCAGACACCCCCACGTGACCGCAGACACCCCCCACGTGACCGCAGACACCCCCCACGTGACCGCAGACACCCCCCACGTGACCGCAGACACCCCCCACGTGACCGCGAGCTCCAGCCATCCACAGGACACTCCTCAGACACGCTCGGCACAATCTGGCGGGATCCAGAGCACACCGTGCCGGACGCTCACAATCACGGTGCACGCAGGACAAGCGACGACTTGCAGGGCCGAGACCGGAGCTCTGCTGAGGCCCATGGCGTGAATGGAGGTGGAGCGCGCCCATCTCTGCCCAGCCACTGTCTACAGGACTGACAGCGCAGAGCAGCTCTGCCAGGGAACGGAGCCGAGGGGCCGCACTGCACCTCCATAGTGTACACAGGCCCATCTACCCTCAGGGGACACCATCATTGTATGTGGCCACCACAGTCCCTGTATATGTTATAGTCCCTCCCTCAGGGGCGTGTACATGACACCATAGTCCCTCCCTCAGGGGCGTGTACATGACACCATAGTCCCTCCCTCAGGGGCGTGTACATGACACCATAGTCCCTCCCTCAGGGGCGTGTACATGACACCATAGTCCCTCCCTCAGGGGCGTGTACATGACACCATAGTCCCTCCCTCAGGGGCGTGTACATGACACCATAGTCCCTCCCTCAGGGGCGTGTACATGACACCATAGTCCCTCCCTCGGGCGTGTACATGACACCATAGTCCCTCCCTCAGGGGCGTGTACATGACACCATAGTCCCTCCCTCAGGGGCGTGTACATGACACCATAGTCCCTCCCTCAGGGGCGTGTACATGACACCATAGTCCCTCCCTCAGGGGCGTGTACATGACACCATAGTCCCTCCCTCAGGGGCGTGTACATGACACCATAGTCCCTCCCTCAGGGGCGTGTATGTAGCACCACAGTCCCTCAGGGGCGTATATGAGGCCACCATAGTCCTTCCCTCGGGGGTATATGTTATAGTCCCTCCCTCAGGGGCGCGTACACAGAATTCTTATATATTGGGGAAGCATATCCTCCCATATCTCTTCACCCCTCTGGGGCGGGTACAACCTCCGCCTTCCCGGCCCATTGGGGGCGTCTGCAGACCCCCATCTCCCCTACATTATATACAGATCCTGATGCCTAGAAATAACCGGACACATGTGGAGGAGGACACCGCGGTCTGCCCCCGGCCTCTACCCCCCACCCCCCGCGGTCTGCCCCCGGCCTCTGCCCCCCACCCCCGCCCCTGGCCTCTACCCCCCGCCCCTGCCCCCCACCCCTGGCCTCTACCCCCCACCCCCCGCGGTCTGCCCCCCGCCCCTGCCCCCCCGCACCCGGCCTCTGCCCCCCACTCCTGGCCTCTACCCCCCACCCCCCGCGGTCTGCCCCCGGCCTCTGCCCCCCACCCCCGCCCCTGGCCTCTACCCCCCGCCCCTGCCCCCCGCCTCTGCCCCCCACCCCTGGCCTCTACCCCCCCCCCCCCGCGGTCTGCCCCCCGCCCCTGCCCCCCGCACCCGGCCTCTGCCCCCCACCCCTGGCCTCTACCCCCCACCCCCCGCGGTCTGCCCCCGGCCTCTGCCCCCCACCCCTGGCCTCTACCCCCCGCCCCAGGCCTCTACCCCCCACCCCTGCCCCCCGCACCCGGCCTCTGCCCCCCACCCCTGGCCTCTACCCCCCACCCCCCGCGGTTTGCCCCCGGCCTCTGCCCCCCACCCCCCGCGGTCTGCCCCCTGCCCCCCACCCCCGGCCTCTACCCCCCACCCCCCGCGGTTTGCCCCCTGCCCCCCACCCCCGGCCTCTACCCCCCACCCCCCGCGGTTTGCCCCCGGCCTCTGCCCCCCACCCCCCGCGGTCTGCCCCCCGCCCCCGGCCTCTGCCCCCCAACCCCCGCGGTCTGCCCCCGGCCTCTGCCCCCCACCCCCCGCGGTCTGCCCCCCGCCCCCGGCCTCTGCCCCCCGCCCCTGGCCTCTACCCCCCACCCCCCGCGGTCTGCCCCCGGCCTCTGCCCCCCGCCCCTGGCCTCTACCCCCCGCCCCAGGCCTCTACCC
Source organism: Ranitomeya imitator (assembly GCF_032444005.1). NCBI lineage: Eukaryota > Metazoa > Chordata > Amphibia > Anura > Dendrobatidae > Ranitomeya > Ranitomeya imitator. The sequence goes on along the minus strand of NC_091290.1, from coordinate 7,672,127 downwards.
CCCACCCCTGCCCCCCGCACCCGGCCTCTGCCCCCGGCCTCTGCCCCCCACCCCCCGCGGTCTGCCCCCCGCCCCCGGCCTCTACCCCCCACCCCCCGCGGTCTGCCCCCGGCCTCTGCCCCCCACCCCCCGCGGTCTGCCCCCGGCCTCTGCCCCCCACCCCCCGCGGTCTGCCCCCCGCCCCCCACCCCCCGCGGTCTGCCCCCCGCCCCCCACCCCCCGCGGTCTGCCCCCCACCCCCCGCGGTCTGCCCCCCACCCCCCGCGGTCTGCCCCCCGCCCCCCACCCCCCGCGGTCTGCCCCCCGCCCCCCACCCCCCGCGGTCTGCCCCCCGCCCCCCACCCCCCGCGGTCTGCCCCCCGCCCCCCACCCCCCGCGGTCTGCCCCCCGCCCCCGGCCTCTGCCCCCCGCCCCCGCCCCTGGCCTCTACCCCCCACCCCCCGCGGTCTGCCCCCGGCCTCTGCCCCCCGCCCTCTTCGCCGCCGTCTCCCCTCCGCTCACACCCCGCCCCGGGGCCATGTGCGGTAGCGGAGCAGAGCGCCGTTATCCCCGCCCGGGAGCGCAGCGGGGTGGGGCGGCCGCTAGGATCCCGTTACCCGCCGCTTACGCAATCTTCCCGTCACCATCCCGGCCGCCGAGCCCAGTACTCCAGCCCCGGCCGGTGTTCGGCCCCGACCTCCCCGCCGCCCTCCCGTCACTCACCGCTCGCAGCCGTCGGTCACACGCTCTTCTCGTCTTCTCTCTACGCGCAGAGGATCCAAAATGGCGGCACTTCCGGGAGGATCCACAGGCGGTCTCGGGGGCGGGGGGAGCAGGGGGCAGCATGAGGCGACCAGTAATGGGACGGACCACTGAGCCGTGGGGAGGGGGAGGTCACAGCAGGGGCGACAATAATAATCATCGGACAGCGACAATGGCGCCGAGTGCGCGGGGATCGATAGTGACGGGGCCGGGAGCGCGGCTGCTGGGACTTGTAGTGTTAGGACTCAGATTCTGTACTATAAAAAAATGGCCATAGCAACCAATCAGAGCTCAGCTTTTAGTTCTTAAGCGGCTCTGAAGCAATGAAAGCTGCGCTGTGATTGGTCACGGCGCGGGTCCTGCGCTCTGGAATGGGCCGCGGCCGGATCTCAGGCGGGTGATCGTCAGGTGTCGGGTGATCGTCGGGTGTCGGCCGATCACTGATCCCCTGTGCGGGAGAATGGGGATCCACAGACTGGACAGAAACCTTAACCCCTTCCATCCCGACCCAGGACATCCGGGTGCCGTCATGTCAGGGCTCCGCTCCACACAGCAGCGACCGGAGGGCGAGCCCCGCTATTGTCTCATCAGAAATAGGTCAAAGGCGCAAGTTACGTCCTGCTGAAACCCCCTGTGCCCTCCACAATGGTGGGACTTATAATTCTATAGTTTACACCTTGTTGGCAAGGTTACCGGCCACCTCTGCGATCTCAGTGATGTCCCAAGTTTGTAATGAGTGCAGCGCTCTCTCCAATAAAGTTCTGGAGCTGCTGGATCAGCCGCCATTGCCTCCAATGCCGCACCGCGCTCCTATGCCGCCATGGCCCCTCCGATACCACTCTGCTCCCCTCCAATGCTGCCCCGCTCCACCGATGCCACCCCGCGCCCCTGCGATTCCACCCAGTGCCCCTCCGATTCCACCCCGTGCCCCTCCAATGCCACCCCACGCTCCACCGATGCCACCCAGCGCCCCTCCGATTCCACCCCGCGCCCCTCCAATGCCGCACGGCGCTCCTATGCCGTCATGGCCCCCTCCGATACCACTCTGCTCCCCTCCAATGCCGCCCCGCTCCACCGATGCCACCCCACGCCCCTGCGATTCCACCCAGTGCCCCTCCAATTCCACCCCATGCCCCTCCAATGCCACCCCACGCTCCACCGATGCCACCAGCGCCCCTCCAATGCCGCACGGCGCTCCTATGCCGCCATGGCCCCTCCGATACCACTCTGCTCCCCTCCAATGCCGCCCCGCTCCACCGATGCCACCCCGCGCCCCTGCGATTCCACCCAGTGCCCCTCCGATTCCACCCCGTGCCCCTCCAATGCCACCCCACGCTCCACCGATGCCACCCAGCGCCCCTCCGATTCCACCCCGCGCCCCTCCAATGCCGCACGGCGCTCCTATGCCGTCATGGCCCCCTCCGATACCACTCTGCTCCCCTCCAATGCCGCCCCGCTCCACCGATGCCACCCCACGCCCCTGCGATTCCACCCAGTGCCCCTCCAATTCCACCCCATGCCCCTCCAATGCCACCCCACGCTCCACCGATGCCACCAGCGCCCCTCCAATGCCGCACGGCGCTCCTATGCCGCCATGGCCCCTCCGATACCACTCTGCTCCCCTCCAATGCCGCCCCGCTCCACCGATGCCACCCCGCGCCCCTGCGATTCCACCCAGTGCCCCTCCGATTCCACCCCGTGCCCCTCCAATGCCACCCCACGCTCCACCGATGCCACCCAGCGCCCCTCCGATTCCACCCCGCGCCCCTCCAATGCCGCACGGCGCTCCTATGCCGTCATGGCCCCCTCCGATACCACTCTGCTCCCCTCCAATGCCGCCCCGCTCCACCGATGCCACCCCACGCCCCTGCGATTCCACCCAGTGCCCCTCCAATTCCACCCCATGCCCCTCCAATGCCACCCCACGCTCCACCGATGCCACCCAGCGCCCCTCCGATTCCACCCCGCGCCCCTCCAATGCCGCACGGCGCTCCTATGCCGCCATGGCCCCTCCGATACCACTCTGCTCCCCTCCAATGCTGCCCCGCTCCACCGATGCCACCCCGCGCCCCTGCGATTCCACCCAGTGCCCCTCCGATTCCACCCCGTGCCCCTCCAATGCCACCCCACGCTCCACCGATGCCACCCAGCGCCCCTCCAATTCCACCCCGCGCCCCTCCAATGCCGCACGGCGCTCCTATGCCGTCATGGCCCCCTCCGATACCACTCTGCTCCCCTCCAATGCCGCCCCGCTCCACCGATGCCACCCCACGCCCCTGCGATTCCACCCAGTGCCCCTCCAATTCCACCCCATGCCCCTCCAATGCCACCCCACGCTCCACCGATGCCACCCAGCGCCCCTCCGATTCCACCCCGCGCCCCTCCAATGCCGCACGGCGCTCCTATGCCGCCATGGCCCCTCCGATACCACTCTGCTCCCCTCCAATGCTGCCCCGCTCCACCGATGCCACCCCGCGCCCCTGCGATTCCACCCAGTGCCCCTCCGATTCCACCCCGTGCCCCTCCAATGCCACCCCACGCTCCACCGATGCCACCCAGCGCCCCTCCAATTCCACCCCGCGCCCCTCCAATGCCGCACGGCGCTCCTATGCCGTCATGGCCCCCTCCGATACCACTCTGCTCCCCTCCAATGCCGCCCCGCTCCACCGATGCCACCCCGCGCCCCTGCGATTCCACCCAGTGCCCCTCCGATTCCACCCCGTGCCCCTCCAATGCCACCCCACGCTCCACCGATGCCACCCAGCGCCCCTCCGATTCCACCCCGCGCCCCTCCAATGCCGCACGGCGCTCCTATGCCGTCATGGCCCCCTCCGATACCACTCTGCTCCCCTCCAATGCCGCCCCGCTCCACCGATGCCACCCAGCGCCCCTCCGATTCCACCCCCGTGCCCCTCCGATTCCACCCCGTGCCCCTCCAATGCCACCCCACGCTCCACCGATTCCACCCCGTGCCCCTCCAATGCCGCCCTGCGCTCCTCCGATGCCACCCCGCGCCCCTGCGATTCCACACCGCACCCCTCCGATTCCACCCCGCACCCCTCCGATTCCACACCGTGCCCCTCCAATGCCGCCCCACGCTCCTCCGATTCCACTCCGTGCCCCTCCAATGCCACCCTGCGCTCCTCCGCTGCCACCCGTGCCCCTCCAATGCTGCCCCGCGCCCCTCCGATTCCCCCTTGTGTCCCTCCAATGCCACCCTGCGCTCCTCCGATGCCACCCGTGCCCCTCCAATGCCGCCCCGCGCCCCTCCGATTCCCCCTTGTGTCCCTCCAATGCCGCCCTGCGCTCCTCCGATTCCACCCGTGCCCCTCCAATGCCGCCCCACGCTCCACCGATGCCACCCAGCGCCCCTCCGATTCCACCCTGCGCCCCTCCGATTCCACCCCGTGCCCCTCCAATGCCGCCCTGCGCTCCTCCAATGCCACTCGTGCCCCTCCAATGCCGCCCCACGCTCCACCGATGCCACCCAGCGCCCCTCCGATTCCACACCGTGCCCCTCCAATGCCACCCGTGCCCCTCCAATGCCGCCCCGCGCCCCTCCGATTCCACCCCGCGTCCCTCCAATGCCGCCCTGCGCTCCTCCGATTCCACACCGCGCCCCTCTGATTCCACCCGTGCCCCTCCAATGCCATCCCACGCTCCACCAATGCCACCCAGCGCCCCTCCGATGCCGCCCCACGCTCCTCCGATGCCACCCCGCGCTCCTCCGATGCCGCCCCGCACTCCTCCGATGCCACCCCATGCTCCTTCGATGCTGCCCCGCGCCCCTCCGATTCCACCCCGCACTCCTCCGATTCCACCCCGCACTCCGATGCCGCCCCACGCTCCTCCAATGCCACCCCGCGCTCCTCCGATGCGCCCCGCACCCCTCCAATGCCACCCAAGAATCGCACATTCCTGCTGCTCCAGCAATCAGGACAATCCCTTCCAGTTTACCAGGCTCAGCAGCTCATCTGCACGGGCAGAAATATTTGGAGCAGCAGCTCAGTGCCATACACAAAGGTGGTGAAGTGAAGGGACGGCAGTGAGTTCTGTGGAAGTAGCTGGGACTGCTGTGACTACTAGGGAGATAAGGAGGTTTGGTGAAACTCTTGGGGAGGTGGGGAGGCTGCTGAATATTCGGACTTTAGTGGCAGATGGCTGCAGAGACCACAGGTGATTTAATGGGGGATACTCTGACCAAAGTGGAGGAAGGAAACTGCTAGTGAGGAATTGGGAGGCTGTTGTGACTAATAGGGGAATGAGGCAGGAAGAAACTACTACTGGTCTGGTGGGGTAGGGGATACTAAGAATTTTGACTTGGTACTAGAAGACTGCCATGACTACTAGGAAGTGGGGGACCGCTGTAACTACTAGGAAGTGGGAGCCTGCTGTGACTACTGGGAAGTGAGAGCCTGCTGTGACTACAGGGAAGTGGGAGCCTGCTGTGACTACTGGGAAGTGGGAGCCTGCTGTGACTACTGGGAAGTGGGAGACCGCTGTGACTACTAGGACGTTGGAGACCACTGTGACTACTGGGAAGTGGGAGCCTGCTGTGACTACTGGGAAGTGGGAGACCGCTGTGACTACTGGGAAGTGGGAGACCGCTGTGACTACTAGGAAGTGGGAGCCTGCTGTGACTACTGGGAAGTGGGAGACCGCTGTGACTACTGGGAAGTGGGAGATCGCTGTGACTACTGGGAAGTGGGAGCCTGCTGTGACTACTGGGAAGTGGGAGACCGCTGTGACTACTGGGAAGTGGGAGCCTGCTGTGACTACTGGGAAGTGGGAGACCGCTGTGACTACTGGGAAGTGGGAGCCTGCTGTGACTACTGGGAAGTGGGAGCCCGCTGTGACTACTGGGAAGTGAGAGTCCACTGTGACTACTGGGAAGTGGGAGCCTGCTGTGACTACTGGGAAGTGGGAGCCTGCTGTGACTACTGGGAAGTGGGAGCCTGCTGTGATAACTGGGAAGTGGGAGCCTGCTGTGACTACTGGGAAGTGGGAGCCTGCTGTGATAACTGGGAAGTGGGAGCCTGCTGTGACTACTGGGAAGTGGGAGCCTGCTGTGACTACTGGGAAGTGGGAGCCTGCTGTGACTACTGGGAAGTGGGAGCCTGCTGTGATAACTGGGAAGTGGGAGCCCGCTGTGACTACTGGGAAGTGGGAGCCCGCTGTGACTACTGGGAAGTGGGAGATCGCTGTGACTACTGGGAAGTGGGAGATCGCTGTGACTACTGGGAAGTGGGAGCCTGCTGTGACTACTGGGAAGTGGGAGACCGCTGTGACTACTGGGAAGTGGGAGATCGCTGTGACTACTGGGAAGTGGGAGATCGCTGTGACTACTGGGAAGTGGGAGCCTGCTGTGACTACTGGGAAGTGGGAGACCGCTGTGACTACTGGGAAGTGGGAGCCTGCTGTGACTACTGGGAAGTGGGAGACCGCTGTGACTACTGGGAAGTGGGAGCCTGCTGTGACTACTGGGAAGTGGGAGCCCGCTGTGACTACTGGGAAGTGAGCGTCCACTGTGACTACTGGGAAGTGGGAGCCTGCTGTGACTACTGGGAAGTGGGAGCCTGCTGTGATAACTGGGAAGTGGGAGCCTGCTGTGACTACTGGGAAGTGGGAGCCTGCTGTGACTACTGGGAAGTGGGAGCCTGCTGTGATAACTGGGAAGTGGGAGCCTGCTGTGACTACTGGGAAGTGGGAGCCTGCTGTGATAACTGGGAAGTGGGAGCCTGCTGTGACTACTGGGAAGTGGGAGCCTGCTGTGACTACTGGGAAGTGGGAGCCTGCTGTGATAACTGGGAAGTGGGAGCCCGCTGTGACTACTGGGAAGTGGGAGCCCGCTGTGACTACTGGGAAGTGGGAGCCCGCTGTGACTACTGGGAAGTGGGAGCCCGCTGTGACTACTGGGAAGTGGGAGCCCGCTGTGACTACTGAGAAGTGGGAGCCCGCTGTGACTACTGGGAAGTGGGAGCCCGCTGTGACTACTGGGAATTGGGAGCCCGCTGTGACTACTGGGAAGTGGGAGCCCGCTGTGACTACTGGGAAGTGGGAGCCCGCTGTGACTACTGGGAAGTGGGAGCCCGCTGTGACTACTGGGAAGTGGGAGCCCGCTGTGACTACTGGGAAGTGAGAGCCCGCTGTGACTACTGGGAAGTGGGAGCCCGCTGTGACTACTGGGAAGTGGGAGCCCGCTGTGACTACTGGGAAGTGGGAGCCCGCTGTGACTACTGGGAAGTGGGAGCCCGCTGTGAGTACTGGGAAGTGAGAGCCTGCTGTGACTACTGGGAAGTGAGAGCCCGCTGTGACTACTGGGAAGTGGGAGCTTGCTGTGACTACTGGGAAGTGCGTATATTTGCATCCAGGAAGGCGGCACGGGTGGGCTGTGCTGCTGGGGACGTCATCCTCCCACCAGCTCCTTTTCTGGTGCTGATGTAATAGAGTCTCAGGCCGGTACAGGGGGTAGTTTTTCCACACCCCCCGGACCCTGCCGCTTCCGGCTCTTGCTGCCGCCTCCGTGTTGCTGCCGCCGGCTGTGCACATACCGAACTGCCGGGGACGGGAGCTTTGTCATCGAGTCTTCGTATTGAGCCCCTGAATGGAGGGGGTCCGCCCGTTGCCATGGATCCGGGGAGCGCAGCACTAAAGCGGCTGCTTAATATAGAGAAGCAATTTAGCTTTCAAACTGAGGAGGAAACCGCACAGGTCGCTGCGGCGCCTCTTCCGCTGGAGTTTACTCCATGCGCTCACGAGAATCCTCTCGCCGAGACCTTAAGTGCCTTTTAGAGTTTTATTGATCGGAGGTGATTTTTTCACTTTCCTTCTAGTGCCGTTCTGCTGAGCTGAATGACATCGCGGGATTCATGCATCAGCCATTAAGACAGAAAATGGGGCAATTATGGAGGAAAAGAGGATTTCCGAACTGCGCAGCGAGAAATACATGTTCATATAAACTCTGTACAGCAGAGCAAAAACTATGCACCGTCCAAAATGTCCAGCATAGACAGGGAGGCAGCACTATCTGTGCCTATAATATGTATATATGGACAGGGAGGCCGCACTATCTGTGCCTATAATATGTATATATGGACAGGGAGGCCGCACTATCTGTGCCTATAATATGTATATATGGACAGGGAGGCAGCACTATCTGTGCCTATAATCCTATAATATGTATATATGGACAGGGAGGCAGCACTATCTGTGCCTATAATAGGTATATATGGACAGGGAGGCAGCACTATCTGTGCCTATAATAGGTATATATGGACAGGGAGGCAGCACTATCTGTGCCTATAATAGGTATATATGGACAGGGAGGCAGCACTATCTGTGCCTATAATAGGTATATATGGACAGGGAGGCAGCACTATCTGTGCCTATAATAGGTATATATGGACAGAGAGGCAGCACTATCTGTGCCTATAATATGTACAGTGCCTACAAGTAGTATTCAACCCCCTGCAGATTTAGCAGGTTTAATAAGATGCAAATAAGTTAGAGCCTTCAAACTTCAAACAAGAGCAGGATTTAATAACAGATGCAGAAATCTTACAAACCAAAAAGTTTTGTTGCTCAGTTAAATTTTTATAAATTTTAAACATAAAAGTGTGGGTCAATTATTATTCAACTGTTGTGAGTTCTGTTTTTGGGCTCCCTCTGGTGGTTACTGATGGTACTGGGTGACTTGTCTTTCCTGGGTTTCTGGGTTCCACCTGTTCCATCAGCATATGGGAGTTTCCTATTTAACCTGGCTTTGCTGGCATTTCCTCGCCGGTTATCAATGTATCCAGTGTGTCTTGTTACCTCTGCTCCCTGCTCCTAGAACCTTCTGGACAAGCTAAGTTTGGATTTTCCTGTTTTGTGTTTTGCTTAATTTGGTTTTTAGTCCAGCCTGCAGATATGTGATTCTCTGCTGCTGGTTGCTCTAGTGGGCTGAAATTGCTTTTCATGTACCATGAGTTGGCACATGAGTTCAAGTAATTTCAGGATGGTTTTTTGAAGGGTTTTTCGCTGACCGCGCAGTTCACTTTTGTATCCTCTGCTATCTAGCTTTAGCGGGCCTCATTTTGCTGAAACTGTTTTCATACTACGTATGTGCTTTCCTCTCATTTCACCGTCATTATATGTGGGGGGCTGCTATTTGCTGTGGGGTATTTCTCTGGAGGCAAGAGAGGTCTGTGTTTCTTCTGATAGGGGAAGTTAGATCTTCGGCTGGAGCGAGACGTCTAGGATCATCGTAGGCACGTTCCCCGGCTACTTTTATTTGTGTGTTAGGTTCAGGGTCGCGGTCAGCTCAGGTTCCATCGCCCTAGAGCTTGTTTGTATCTGTGCTTGTCCTTTTTGTGATCCCCTGCCATTGGGATCATGACAGTATAACCGGACCACAAAGTGTTAATTGTATTGGCTGAAGTAGGAGGATAAGTAGTCTGAGGAAGTTTTTTTTTTTTTTTTTTTTTTTCCCCTCAGAGTTTGCTGCCTAGCCTTATTGCAGCCTGGCTACTTCCTCCTCCTCTTAATCTTTGAATGGCTCTGATCTCAGCTGTTTATCATGGACGTCCAGAGTTTGGCTTCCAGCCTGAATAATCTTGCCACTAAGGTTCAAAATATACAGTATTTTGTTGTACATGCTCCTATGTCTGAACCTAGAATTCCTGTCCCAGAGTTTTTTTCTGGAGATAGATCTCGTTTTCTGAATTTTAGGAACAATTGCAAGTTGTTTCTTTCTTTGAAATCTCGCTCCTCTGGAGACCCTGCTCAGCAAGTCAAGATAATTATATCTTTCCTGCGGGGTGACCCTCAGGATTGGGCATTTGCATTGGCACCAGGGGACCCTGCGTTGCTTAATGCAGATGCGTTTTTTCTGGCATTGGGTTTGCTCTATGAGGAACCTAACCAAGAGATTCAGGCTGAAAAAGCTTTGTTGGCCCTCTCTCAGGGGCAAGATGAAGCAGAAATTTATTGTCAAAAATTTCGGAAGTGGTCGGTACTTACTCAGTGGAATGAGTGCGCTCTGGCTGCAAAGTTTAGAGATGGCCTTTCTGAGGCCATTAAAGATGTTATGGTGGGGTTCCCTGCGCCTGCTGGTCTGAATGAGTCTATGACTATGGCTGTTCAGATTGATCGGCGTTTACGGGAGCGCAAACCTGTGCATCATTTGGCGGTGTCGTCTGAACCGTCACCTGAGATAATGCAATGTGATAGAATTCAGTCCAGAAGTGAACGGCAAAAGTATAGGCGGAAAAAAGGGTTGTGCTTTTATTGTGGTGATTCAGCTCATGTTATATCAGCATGCTCTAAACGCACAAAAAAGGTTGATAAGTCTGTTGCCATTAGTACTTTACAGTCTAAGTTCATTCTGTCTGTGACTCTGATTTGCTCATTATCATCCATTTCCGTCGATGCCTATGTGGATTCAGGCGCTGCCCTGAGTCTTATGGATTGGTCATTTGCCAACCGCTGTGGGTTTAGTCTGGAGCCTCTGGAAGTCCCTATTCTTTTGAAGGGAATTGACTCTACACCTTTGGCTATGAATAAACCTCAGTACTGGACACAAGTGACCATGCGTATGACTCCCGTTCATCAGGAGGTGATTCGCTTCCTGGTACTGTATAATTTGCATGATGTTCTAGTACTTGGTCTGCCATGGTTACAAACTCATAATCCAGTCCTTGACTGGAAATCAATGTCTGTGTTAAGCTGGGGTTGTCAGGGGGTTCATGATGATGCACCTCCGATTTCTATCGCTTCATCTACTCCTTCTGAGATTCCTGTGTTTTTGTCTGATTATCGGGATGTTTTTGAGGAGCCTAAGCTCAGTTCGCTTCCTCCTCACAGGGATTGCGATTGTGCTATAAATTTAATTCCGGGCAGTAAATTTCCTAAAGGTCGTTTGTTCAATCTGTCAGTGCCAGAGCATACTGCTATGCGGGATTATGTTAAGGAGTCCTTGGAAAAGGGACATATCCGACCATCTTTGTCCCCTTTGGGAGCAGGTTTTTTTTTCGTGGCCAAGAAAGATGGTTCCTTGAGGCCTTGTATAGATTATCGTCTTTTGAATAAGATTACCGTAAAATATCAGTATCCTTTGCCATTGTTGACTGATTTGTTTGCTCGCATTAAGGGGGCTAAATGGTTCACTAAGATTGATCTTCGGGGTGCGTATAATCTTATACGAATAATGCAAGGTGATGAGTGGAAAACCGCATTTAATACGCCTGAGGGCCATTTTGAGTATTTGGTAATGCCTTTTGGACTTTCTAATGCTCCTTCAGTCTTCCAGTCCTTTATGCACGATATTTTCCGTGAATATCTGGATAAATTTATGATTGTGTATTTGGATGATATTTTGGTTTTTTCTGATGACTGGGAGTCTCATGTTCAGCAGGTCAGGAAGGTGTTTCAGGTCCTGCGGGCCAATTCCTTGTTTGTAAAAGGCTCAAAGTGTTTCTTTGGAGTCCAGAAGATTTCTTTCTTGGGGTATATTTTTTCCCCTTCTACTATTGAGATGGATCCCGTCAAGGTTCAGGCTATTTGTGACTGGACGCAGCCTACATCTCTTAAGAGTCTACAGAAGTTCTTGGGCTTTGCTAATTTCTATCGTCGTTTTATAACTAATTTTTCTAGTGTTGTTAAGCCTTTGACGGATTTGACTAAGAAGGGTGCTGATGTTGCTAATTGGTCTCCTGCGGCTGTGGAGGCCTTTCAGGAACTTAAGCGCCGGTTTTCTTCTGCTCCTGTGTTGCGTCAGCCAGATGTTTCGCTCCCTTTTCAGGTTGAGGTTGATGCTTCCGAGATTGGAGCGGGGGCGGTTTTGTCACAGAGAAGCTCCGATGGCTCAGTGATGAAGCCATGCGCGTTTTTTTCTAGAAAGTTTTCGCCGGCTAAGCGGAATTATGATGTTGGTAATCGGGAACTTTTGGCCATGAAGTGGGCATTTGAGGAGTGGCGTCATTGGCTAGAGGGTGCTAGACATCGTGTGGTGGTCTTGACTGATCACAAAAATTTGATTTACCTTGAGTCTGCCAGGCGTCTGAATCCTAGACAGGCTCGTTGGTCACTGTTTTTCTCTCGTTTCAATTTTGTGGTTTCATACCTGCCAGGTTCAAAGAATGTGAAGGCGGATGCTCTTTCTAGGAGTTTTGTGCCTGACTCCCTTGGAAATTCTGAGCCCTCTGGTATCCTTAGGGATGGGGTGATTTTGTCTGCTGTCTCCCCAGACTTGCGACGTGCTTTGCAGGAGTTTCAGGCGGGTAAACCTGATCGTTGTCCGCCTGAGAGACTGTTTGTTCCGGATAATTGGACCAGTAGAGTCATCTCCGAGGTCCATTCTTCTGCGTTGGCAGGTCATCCTGGAATATTTGGTACTAGAGACTTGGTGGCCAGGTCTTTTTGGTGGCCTTCCTTGTCGAGGGATGTGCGTTCTTTTGTGCAGTCTTGTGAGGTTTGTGCTCGGGCTAAGCCTTGCTGTTCTCGGGCCAGTGGATTGTTGTCACCTTTGCCTATCCCGAAGAGGCCTTGGACGCACATTTCCATAGACTTTATTTCGGATCTCCCTGTCTCTCAAAAAATGTCCGTCATCTGGGTTGTGTGTGATCGCTTTTCTAAAATGGTTCATCTGGTACCCTTGCCTAAGTTACCTTCCTCCTCTGAGTTGGTCCCTCTGTTTTTTCAGAATGTGGTTCGTTTGCATGGGATTCCTGAGAACATCGTTTCTGACAGGGGATCCCAGTTTGTGTCTAGATTTTGGCGGACTTTCTGTGCTAAGATGGGCATTGATTTGTCCTTTTCGTCTGCATACCATCCTCAGACGAATGGCCAGACTGAACAAACTAATCAGACCTTGGAAACTTATTTAAGGTGTTTTGTTTCTGCTGATCAGGATGACTGGGTTACCTTTTTGCCGCTGGCCGAGTTTGCGCTTAATAATCGGGCTAGTTCTGCTACCTTGGTTTCTCCTTTCTTTTGTAATTCGGGGTTTCATCCTCGTTTTTCCTCTGGTCAGGTGGAACCTTCTGATTGTCCTGGAGTGGACATGGTGGTGGATAGGTTGCATCGGATTTGGAGTCATGTGGTGGACAATTTGAAGTTGTCCCAGGAGAAGGCTCAGCAGTTTGCTAATCGCCGTCGCCGCGTGGGTCCTCGACTTCTTGTTGGTGACTTGGTGTGGTTGTCTTCTCGTTTTGTTCCTATGAAGGTCTCTTCTCCTAAGTTCAAGCCTCGGTTCATCGGTCCCTATAGGATCTTGGAAATTCTTAACCCTGTGTCGTTTCGTTTGGATCTCCCGGCATCGTTTGCTATTCATAATGTGTTTCATCGGTCGTTGTTGCGGAAGTATGAGGTACCTGATGTTCCTTCTCTTGAGCCTCCTGCTCCAGTGCTGGTGGAGGGAGAATTGGAGTATGTTGTGGAGAAGATCTTGGATTCTCGTGTTTCCAGACGGAAACTCCAGTATTTGGTCAAGTGGAAGGGTTATGGTCAGGAGGATAATTCTTGGGTGGTTGCCTCGGATGTTCATGCTGATGATTTGGTTCGCGCTTTTCATAGGGCTCATCCTGGTCGCCCTGGTGGTTCTCGTGAGGGTTCGGTGACCCCTCCTCAAGGGGGGGGTACTGTTGTGAGTTCTGTTTTTGGGCTCCCTCTGGTGGTTACTGATGGTACTGGGTGACTTGTCTTTCCTGGGTTTCTGGGTTCCACCTGTTCCATCAGCATATGGGAGTTTCCTATTTAACCTGGCTTTGCTGGCATTTCCTCGCCGGTTATCAATGTATCCAGTGTGTCTTGTTACCGCTGCTCCCTGCTCCTAGAACCTTCTGGACAAGCTAAGTTTGGATTTTCCTGTTTTGTGTTTTGCTTAATTTGGTTTTTAGTCCAGCCTGCAGATATGTGATTCTCTGCTGCTGGTTGCTCTAGTGGGCTGAAATTGCTTTTCATGTACCATGAGTTGGCACATGAGTTCAAGTAATTTCAGGATGGTTTTTTGAAGGGTTTTTCGCTGACCGCGCAGTTCACTTTTGTATCCTCTGCTATCTAGCTTTAGCGGGCCTCATTTTGCTGAAACTGTTTTCATACTACGTATGTGCTTTCCTCTCATTTCACCGTCATTATATGTGGGGGGCTGCTATTTGCTGTGGGGTATTTCTCTGGAGGCAAGAGAGGTCTGTGTTTCTTCTGATAGGGGAAGTTAGATCTTCGGCTGGAGCGAGACGTCTAGGATCATCGTAGGCACGTTCCCCGGCTACTTTTATTTGTGTGTTAGGTTCAGGGTCGCGGTCAGCTCAGGTTCCATCGCCCTAGAGCTTGTTTGTATCTGTGCTTGTCCTTTTTGTGATCCCCTGCCATTGGGATCATGACATTCAACCCCTAGGTTTAATATTTTGTGGAATAACCTTTGTTTGCAATTACAGCTAATAATTGTCTTTTATAAGACCTGATCAGGCCGGCACAGGTCTCTCGAGTTATCTTGGCCCACTCCTCCATGCAGATCTTCTCCAAGTTATCTAGGTTCTTTGGGTGTCTCATGTGGACTTTAATCTTGAGCTCCTTCCACAAGTTTTCAATTGGGTTAAGGTCAGGAGACTGACTAGGTCACTGCAACACCTTGATTTTTTGCCTCTTGAACCAGGCCTTGGTTTTCTTGGCTGTGTGCTTTGGGTCGTTGTCTTGTTGGAAGATGAAATGACGACCCATCTTAAGATCCTTGATGGAGGAGCGGAGGTTCTTGGACAAAATCTCCAGGTAGGCCATGCTATCCATCTTCCCATGGATGCGGACCAGATGGCCAGGCCCCTTGGCTGAGAAAGAGCCCCACAGCATGATGCTGCCACCACCATGCCTGACTGTAGGGATGGTATTCTTGGGGTCGTATGCAGTGCCATCCAGTCTCCAAACGTCACGTGTGTGGTTGGCACCAAAGATCTCGATCTTGGTCTCATCAGACCAGAGAACCTTGAACCAGTCAGTCTCAGAGTTCTCCAAGTGATCATGAGCAAACTGTAGACGAGCCTTGACATGACGCTTTGAAAGTAAAGGTACCTTACGGGCTCGTCTGGAATGGAGACCATTGCGGTGGAGTACGTTACTTATGGTATTGACTGAAACCAATGTCCCCACTGCCATGAGATCTTCCCGGAGCTCCTTCCTTGTTGTCCTTGGGTTAGCCTTGACTCTTCGGACAAGCCTGGCCTCGGCACGGGAGGAAACTTTCAAAGGCTGTCCAGGCCGTGGAAGGCTAACAGTAGTTCCATAAGCCTTCCACTTCCGGATGATGCTCCCAACAGTGGAGACAGGTAGGCCCAACTCCTTGGAAAGGGTTTTGTACCCCTTGCCAGCCTTGTGACCCTCCACGATCTTGTCTCTGATGGCCTTGGAATGCTCCTTTGTCTTTCCCATGTTGACCATGTATGAGTGCTGTTCACAAGTTTGGGGAGGGTCTTAAATAGTCAGAAAAGGCTGGAAAAAGAGATAATTATTCCAAACATGTGAAGCTCATTGTTCTTTGTGCCTGAACTACTTCTTAATACTTTAGGGGAACTAAACAGAATTCTGGTGGGTTGAGGGGTTGAATAATAAACGACCCTCTGAAAAGACTTTTCACAATTTAAAAAAAAAAAAAATAAACAAAGAAATAACATTCTTTTTTGCTGCAGTGCATTTCACACTTCCAGGCTGATCTACAGTCCAAATGTCACAGTGCCAAGTTAATTCCAAATGTGTAAACCTGCTAAATCTGCAGGGGGTTGAATACTACTTGTAGGCACTGTATATATGGACAGGGAGGCAGCACTATCTGTGCCTATAATATGTATATATGGACAGGGAGGCAGCACTATATGTGCCTATAATATGTATATATGGACAGGGAGGCAGCACTATCTGTGCCTATAATATGTATATATGGACAGGGAGGCAGCACTATATGTGCCTATAATATGTATATATGGACAAGGAGGTAGCACTATCTGTGCCTATAATATGTATATATGGACAGGGAGGCAGCACTATCTGTGCCTATAATATGTATATATGGACAGGGAGGCAGCACTATCTGTGCCTATAATATGTATATATGGACAGGGAGGCAGCACTATCTGTGCCTATAATATGTATATATGGACAGGGAGGCAGCACTATCTGTGCCTATAATATGTATATATGGACAGGGAGGCAGCACTATCTGTGCCTATAATATGTATATATGGACAAGGAGGTAGCACTAGCTGTGCCTATATGTATATATGGACAGGGAGGCAGCACTATCTGTGCCTATAATATGTATATATGGACAGGGAGGCAGCACTATCTGTGCCTATAATATGTATATATGGACAGGGAGGCAGCACTATCTGTGCCTATAATATGTATATATGGACAGGGAGGCAGCACTATCTGTGCCTATAATATGTATATATGGACAAGGAGGTAGCACTATCTGTGCCTATAATATGTATATATGGACAGGGAGGCAGCACTATCTGTGCCTATAATATGTATATACGGACAGGGAGGCAGTACTATCTGTGCCTACATCCATTATGGCTTTGTCTGTATATTGTAGGAGACGTCAATGGTTCCTGATAGTATATGATATGTCGGTCTGTGTGTCATCGGTTAGTGGATACATCTCACTTTATTACCAAGAGGAGTAACAGAGGGACGGCATAATGCAGAGTTCTAAGAAAACATAAGTTCAGGATTGTATTACTTGTAGTTAACAAGTATATATACAAGCAGATCCCCATGAAATGTACCAAAGGTAAAGCATGTGCGACCACAGCTGAGCGGAAAGTATGGGGGGCTCCATGGTGGGGACTAATATGAGGGTGAACATGAAGTGACATCTGGTGGTCATAGCTGGTACTGCACACTGTCAGTACAGTGAGGACCCCTTGTACCCAGAACCTCTACCTCAAAAATTATCAAATATATTAGTGGGCGATGCAGGGGCCTCAGCTACACATCCTGAGGCCATAACTGCCATTTTTTCTGGATTCTGTCCATAAACCACAGCGATCAGCCCTTTAAATGTACTCTTGCGCCAATTAAAGGGTCTCTACCAAAAACCACAGAATAGGGGATCACTTGCTGTTCCTGCAGTTTCGTTGCTGATTTGTGTGCAGAAATCCGCAGTGTAAGAAACGACCGGCAAAGTGGATGCGATCAAATCTGTGTGGCGGGAGACCAGTGACCCGCGGCGTGGACGGTGAGAGCGGCTGCATTCTGAGAACAGTGACCCATGGTGCGGATGGTGAGAGCAGTGGCATTCTGAGACCAGTGACCCGCGGAGAAGACGGTGAGAGCGGCGGCATTCTGAGACCAGTGACCCGCGGTGCGGAAGGCGAGAACGGCGGCATTCTGAGACCAGTGACCCGCGGGGAAGACGGTGAGAGCGACGGCATTCTAAGACCAGTGATCCACGGTGCATACGGTGAGAGCAGCGGCATTCTGAGACCAGTGACCAGCAGTGCGGAAGGCAAGAACGGCGGCATTCTAAGACCAGTGATCCACGGGGCAGACGGTGAGAGTGGCGGCATTCTGAGACCAGTGATCCGCGGGGAAGACGGTGAGAGTGGCGGCATTCTGAGACCAGTGATCCACGGGGCAGACGGTGAGAGTGGCGGCATTCTGAGACCAGTGACCCGCGGTGCGGACAGTGAGAGAGGCGGCATTCTGAGACCAATGATCCGCGGTGCAGACGTTGAGAGCGGCAGCATTCTGAGACCAGTGACCCGCGGTGCGGACGGTGAGAGCGGCAGCATTCTGAGACCAGTGATCCGCGGTGCGGACAGTGAGAGAGGCGGCATTCTGAGACCAATGATCCGCGGTGCAGATGGTGAGAGCGGCAGCATTCTGAGACCAGTGACCCGCGGTGCGGATGGTGAGAGCAGCGGCATTCTGAGACCAGTGACCCGCGGGGAAGACGGTGAGAGCGGCGGCATTCTGAGACCAGTGACTCGCGGTGCGGAAGGCGAGAACGGCGGCATTCTGAGACCAATGATCCGCGGTGCGGATGGTGAGAGCGGCGACATTCTGAGACCAGTGACCGGCGGGGAAGACGGTGAGAGCGGCGGCATTCTGAGATCAGTTACCCGCGGTGCGGATGGTGAGAGAGGCGGCATTCTGAGACCAAGTATTCGCAGTGCAGACGGTGAGAGCGGCAGCATTCTGAGACCAGTGACCCGCGGTGCGGAAGGCAAGAACGGCGGCATTCTGAGACCAGTGACCCGCGGTGCGGAATGCGAGAACGGCGGCATTCTGAGACCAATGATCCGCGGTGCGGACGGTGAGAGCGGCAGCATTCTGAGACCAGTGACCCGCGGTGCGGAAGGCAAGAACGGCGGCATTCTGAGACCAGTGACCCGCGGTGCGGAATGCGAGAACGGCGGCATTCTGAGACCAATGATCCGCGGTGCGGACGGTGAGAGCGGCAGCATTCTGAGACCATTGACCCGCGGCACGAACGGTGAGAGTGGCGGCATTCTGAGACCAGTGACCCGTGGTGCGAACGGTGAAAGCGGCGGCATTCTGAGACCAGTGACCAGCAGTGCGGAAGGCAAGAACGGCGGCATTCTGAGACCAGTGACCCTCGGTGCGGAATGCGAGAACGGCGGCATTCTGAGACCAATGATCCGCGGTGCGGACGGTGAGAGCGGCAGCATTCTGAGACCATTGACCCGCGGCACGAACGGTGAGAGTGGCGGCATTCTGAGACCAGTGACCCGTGGTGCATACGGTGAGAGCAGCGGCATTCTGAGACCAGTGACCAGCAGTGCGGAAGGCAAGAACGGCGGCATTCTGAGACCAGTGACCCGCGGGGCAGACGGTGAGAGCGACGGCATTCTAAGACCAGTGATCCACGGGGCAGACGGTGAGAGTGGCGGCATTCTGAGACCAGTGATCCGCGGGGAAGACGGTGAGAACGGCGGCATTCTGAGACCAGTGACCCGCGGTGCGGACAGTGAGAGGGGCATTCTGAGACCAATGATCCGCGGTGCAGACGGTGAGAGCGGCAGCATTCTGAGACCAGTGACCCGCGGTGCGGACGGTGAGAGCGGCAGCATTCTGAGACCAGTGATCCGCGGTGCGGACAGTGAGAGGCGGCATTCTGAGACCAATGATCCGCGGTGCAGATGGTGAGAGCGGCAGCATTCTGAGACCAGTGACCCGCGGTGCGGATGGTGAGAGCAGCGACATTCTGAGACCAGTGACCGGCGGGGAGGATGGTGAGAGCGGCGGCATTCTGAGATCAGTGACCCGCGGTGCGGACGGTGAGAGAGGCGGCATTCTGAGACCATGTATTCGCAGTGCAGACGGTGAGAGCGGCAGCATTCTGAGACCAGTGACCCGCGGTGCGAACGGTGAGAGCGGCAGCATTCTGAGACCAGTGACCCGCGGTGCAGACGGTGAAAGCGGCGGCATTCTGAGACCAGTGACCAGCAGTGCGGAAGGCGAGAACGGCGGCATTCTGAGACCAGTGACCTGCGGGGCAGACGGTGAGAGCAGTGACATTCTGAGACCAGTGACCCGCGGAGAAGACGGTGAGAGCGGCGGCATTCTGAGACCAGTGACCCGCAGTGCGGAAGGCGAGAACGGCGGCATTCTGAGACCAGTGACCCGCGGGGCAGACGGTGAGAGCGACGGCATTCTAAGACCAGTGATCCACGGTGCATACGGTGAGAGCAGCGGCATTCTGAGACCAGTGACCAGCAGTGCGGAAGGCAAGAACGGCGGCATTCTGAGACCAGTGACCCGCAGGGCAGACGGTGAGAGCGACGGCATTCTAAGACCAGTGATCCACGGGGCAGACGGTGAGAGTGGCGGCATTCTGAGACCAGTGATCCGCGGGGAAGACGGTGAGAACGGCGGCATTCTGAGACCAGTGACCCGCGGTGCGGAAGGCAAGAACGGCGGCATTCTGAGACCAGTGACCCGCGGTGCGAAATGCGAGAACGGCGGCATTCTGAGACCAATGATCTGCGGTGCGGACGGTGAGAGCGGCAGCATTCTGAGACCATTGACCCGCGGCACGAACGGTGAGAGTGGCGGCATTCTGAGACCAGTGACTAGCAGTGCGGAAGGCAAGAACGGCGGCATTCTGAGACCAGTGACCCGCGGGGCAGACGGTGAGAGTGACGGCATTCTAAGACCAGTGATCCACGGGGCAGACGGTGAGAGTGGCGGCATTCTGAGACCAGTGACCCGCGGTGCGGACAGTGAGAGAGGCGGCATTCTGAGACCAATGGTCCGCGGTGCAGACGGTGAGAGCGGCAGCATTCTGAGACCAGTGACCCGCGGTGCGGACGGTGAGAGCGGCAGCATTCTGAGACCAGTGATCCGCGGTGCGGACAGTGAGAGAGGCGGCATTCTGAGACCAATGATCCGCGGTGCAGATGGTGAGAGCGGCAGCATTCTGAGACCAGTGACCCGCGGTGCGGATGGTGAGAGCAGCGGCATTCTGAGACCAGTGACCCGCGGGGAAGACGGTGAGAGCGGCGGCATTCTGAGACCAGTGACTCGCGGTGCGGAAGGCGAGAACGGCGGCATTCTGAGACCAATGATCCGCGGTGCGGATGGTGAGAGCGGCAACATTCTGAGACCAGTGACTGGCGGGGAGGACGGTGAGAGCGGCGGCATTCTGAGATCAGTGACCCGCGGTGCGGACGGTGAGAGAGGCGGCATTCTGAGACCAAGTATTCGCAGTGCAGACGGTGAGAGCGGCAGCATTCTGAGACCAGTGACCCGCGGTGCAGACAGTGAAAGCGGCGGCATTCTGAGACCAGTGACCAGCAGTGCGGAAGGCGAGAACGGCGGCATTCTGAGACCAGTGACCTGCGGGGCAGACGGTGAGAGCGGTGGCATTCTAAGACCAGTGATCCGCGGGGCAGACATTGAGAGTGGCGGCATTCTGAGACCAGTGACCCGCGGTGCGGACAGTGAGAGCGGCGGCATTCTGAGACCAGTGATCCGCGGTGCAGACGCTGAAAGCGGTGACCTTCTGAGACCAGTGACCTGCGGTGCAGACGGTGAGAGCGGTGACCTTCTGAGACCAGTGACCTGCGGTGCAGACGGTGAAAGCGGTGACCTTCTGAGACCAGTGACCTGCGGTGCAGACGGTGAGAGTGGCGGCATACTCAGACCAGTGATCCGCAGTGCAGATGGTGAGAGCGGCGGCATACTGAGACCAGTGATCCGCGGTGCAGACGGTGAGAGATGCGGCATTCTGAGACCAGTGATCTGCGGTGCGGCCGGTGAGAGCGGCGGCATTCTGAGACCAATGATCCGCGGTGCAGACGGTGAGAGCGGCGGCATTCTGAGACCAGTGACCCGCGATGCGGACGGTGAGAGCGGCGGCATTCTGAGACCAGTGACCCGCGATGCGGCCGGTGAGAGCGGCGGCATTCTGAGACCAGTGATCTGCGGTGCGGCCGGTGAGAGCGGCGGCATTCTGAGACCAGTGACCCGCGGGGAAGACGGTGAGAGCGGCGGCATTCTGAGACCAGTGACTCGCGGTGCGGAAGGCGAGAACGGCGGCATTCTGAGACCAATGATCCGCGGTGCGGATGGTGAGAGCGGCAACATTCTGAGACCAGTGACTGGCGGGGAGGACGGTGAGAGCGGCGGCATTCTGAGATCAGTGACCCGCGGTGCGGACGGTGAGAGAGGCGGCATTCTGAGACCAAGTATTCGCAGTGCAGACGGTGAGAGCGGCAGCATTCTGAGACCAGTGACCCGCGGTGCAGACAGTGAAAGCGGCGGCATTCTGAGACCAGTGACCAGCAGTGCGGAAGGCGAGAACGGCGGCATTCTGAGACCAGTGACCTGCGGGGCAGACGGTGAGAGCGGTGGCATTCTAAGACCAGTGATCCGCGGGGCAGACATTGAGAGTGGCGGCATTCTGAGACCAGTGACCCGCGGTGCGGACAGTGAGAGCGGCGGCATTCTGAGACCAGTGATCCGCGGTGCAGACGCTGAAAGCGGTGACCTTCTGAGACCAGTGACCTGCGGTGCAGACGGTGAGAGCGGTGACCTTCTGAGACCAGTGACCTGCGGTGCAGACGGTGAAAGCGGTGACCTTCTGAGACCAGTGACCTGCGGTGCAGACGGTGAGAGTGGCGGCATACTCAGACCAGTGATCCGCAGTGCAGATGGTGAGAGCGGCGGCATACTGAGACCAGTGATCCGCGGTGCAGACGGTGAGAGATGCGGCATTCTGAGACCAGTGATCTGCGGTGCGGCCGGTGAGAGCGGCGGCATTCTGAGACCAATGATCCGCGGTGCAGACGGTGAGAGCGGCGGCATTCTGAGACCAGTGACCCGCGATGCGGACGGTGAGAGCGGCGGCATTCTGAGACCAGTGACCCGCGATGCGGCCGGTGAGAGCGGCGGCATTCTGAGACCAGTGATCTGCGGTGCGGCCGGTGAGAGCGGCGGCATTCTGAGACCAGTGATCCGCGGTGCAGACGGTGAGAGCGGCGGCATTCTGAGACCAGTGACCCGCGATTCGGACGGTGAGAGCGGCGGCATTCCGAGACCAGTGATCTGCGGTGCGGACGGTGAGAGCGTCAGCATTCTGAGACCAGTGACCCGCGGGGCGGACGGTGAGAGCGGCGGCATTTTGAGACCAGTGATCCGCGGTGCGGACGGTGAGAGCGGCGGCATTCTGAGACCAGTGATCCGCAGTGCGGACGGTGAGAGCGGCGGCATTCTGAGACCAGTGCTCTGCGGTGCGGCCGGTGCGAGCGGCGGCATTCTGAGACCAGTGATCCACGGTGCGGACGGTGAGAGTGGCGGCATTCTGAGACCAGTGACCAGCAGTGCGGAAGGCGAGAACGGCGGCATTCTGAGACCAGTGATCCGCGGTGCGGACAGTGAGAGCGGCGGCATTCGGAGACCAGTGATCCGCGGTGCGGACGCTGAGAGCGGCAGCATTCTGAGAGCAGCGGCATTCTGAGACCAGTGACCCATGGTGCAGGCGGTGAAAGCGGTGACCTTCTGAGACCAGTGACCTGCGGTGCAGACGGTGAGAGTGGCGGCATACTGAGACCAGTAATCCGCAGTGCAGATGGTGAGAGTGGCGGCATACTGAGACCAGTGATCCGCGGTGCAGACGGTGAGAGAGGCGGCATTCTGAGACCAGTGATCTGCGGTGCGGCCGGTGAGAGCGGCGGCATTCTGAGACCAGTGATCCGCAGTGCAGACGGTGAGAGCGGCGGCATTCTGAGACCAGTGACCCGCGATGCGGACGGTGAGAGCGGCGGCATTCTGAGACCAGTGACCCGCGGGGCGGACGTTGAAAGCAGCGGCATTCTGAGACCAGTGATCCACGGTGCGGACGGTGAGAGCGGCGGCATTTTGAGACCAGTGACCCGCAGGGCAGACGTTGAAAGCAGTGGCATTCTGAGACCAGTGACCCGCGGTGCGGACGGTGAGAGCGGCGGCATTTTGAGACCAGTGATCCGTGGTGCGGACGGTGAGAGCGGCGGCATTCTGAGACCAGTGACCCGTGGTGCGGACGGTGAAAGCGGCGGCCTTCTGAGACTAGTGATATGCGGTGCGGACGGTGAGAGCGGCGGCATTCTGAGACCAGTGATCTGCGGTGCGGACGGTGAGAGCGGCGGCATTCTGAGACCAGTGATCCACGGTGCGGACGGTGAGAGCGGCGGCATTCTGAGACCAGTGATCCACGGTGCGGACGGTGAGAGCGGCGGCATTCTGAGACCAGTGACCCGTGGTGCGGACGGTGAAAGCGGCGGCCTTCTGAGACTAGTGATCTGCGGTGCGGACGGTGAGAGCGGCGGCATTCTGAGAACAGTGACCCGTGGTGCGGACGGTGAGAGTAGCGGCATTCTGAGACCAGTGATCCACGGTGCGGACGGTGAGAGCGGTGGCATTCTGAGACCAGTGATCCGTGGTGCGGACGGTGAGAGTGGCGGCATTCTGAGACCAGTGATCCACGGTGTGGACGGTGAAAGCAGCGGCATTCTGAGACCAGTGACCCGCGGTGCGGATGGTGAGAGTGGCGGCATTCTGAGACCAGTGATCCACGGTGCGGATGGTGAAAGCAGCGGCATTCTGAGACCAGTGACCCGCGGTGCGGATGGTGAGAGTGGCGGCATTCTGAGACCAGTGATCCACGGTGCGGACGGTGAGAGTCGCGGCATTCTGAGACCAGTGACCCGCGGTGCGGACGGTGAGAGTGGCGGCATTCTGAGACCAGTGATCTGCGGTGCGGACGGTGAGAGTGGCGGCATTCTGAGACCAGTGACCCGCGGTGCGGACGGTGAGAGCGGCGGCATTCTGAGACCAGTGACCCGCGGTGCGGACGGTGAGAGTGGCGGCATTCTGAGACCAGTGATCTGCGGTGCGGACGGTGAGAGTGGCGGCATTCTGAGACCAGTGATCTGCGGTGCGGACGGTGAGAGTGGCGGCATTCTGAGACCAGTGATCCACGGTGCGGACGGTGAGAGTGGCGGCATTCTGAGACCAGTGACCCGCGGTGCGGACGGTGAGAGTGGCGGCATTCTGAGACCAGTGATCCGCGGTGTGGACGGTGAGAGCGGCGGCATTCTGAGACCAGTGACCCGCGGTGCGGATGGTGAGAGTGGCGGCATTCTGAGACCAGTGACCCGTGGTGCGGACGGTGAGAGTGGCGGCATTCTGAGACCAGTGACCCGTGGTGCGGACGGTGAGAGCGGCGGCATTCTGAGACCAGTGACCCGCGGTGTGGACGGTGAGAGTGGCGGCACTCATTCTGCGGATTGTCACCATGGACTTTACCACAGGGATAAAATCAGCAGTGAAGAAGCAGCAAAATCTGCTAGTAAAGCGCAGCTACCACACTCTGGTTAATATCCGTGACTGACGTCAGTAAACGGTAGAATTCACAGCTTTTAGTCAGAATCTGCCAAGAAAGTGGAGTTCTAATCACCAAAACGTCAATTGTCTCATTAGAACCCGCCAATGATTTCCCGCCAGTCTTCTGTTATCTCCCAAATCCCGGCCATTACTAATGCTGCACTATTCCCGCATCCAACATGGCCGATTTTTACCACTGCCCTTACATAAGATGGCGGCACTCCACTTCCGTCCACTCTCACCTTGAAGCGGAAGTGCCAGCGACAAAGATGGTGGATACAGTTTCCGCGGGTCGCAATTAATACGCTCTGCCAGGATCATGAGTTTACAGTCAGTGGCCACGCGAGTTTTATTCTACCCGACCCTGCTGTATAACGTTGTCATGGAGAAGATATCCCGCCGGAAATGGTATGACAGGATCGACGAGACGGTTATTCTTGGAGCGTTGCCCTTCCGGGGAATGAGCGATAAGGTAAGCGCGCATGCGCAGTGTAAGTAGTGGCGGCTGCGCAGTGAGGGGATGTGATGGACTGTAGGTCCGCCATTCACGGCTCCAGGAGCCGATCGTGTCTCGGCACATGCGCTGTATGGGAATATTGGCCACTAATGGCCACCAGAGAGGAGGAGGCTCCTGGGCCGCCTGCCACTGTCACCAGCGGGATGTGGAGGCATTTTCTGTTAGTTTCTTTCTTTGCATTGTCGTGATGTAACCCGCACGGTACCGCCATTGCTGCGACCAAAATAATCCAACTGATAACGGCTTTTCAGGGTTTTCTTGTCGCGTCAACCGGCGACATTTCTTGTAAGGACAGAACGTCGCCATCACAGGCACCAAAATTGTCGTTCAGTTTGAGGAAAAAATACCCAGACCCCGATATTTACTGCATGTGCGCCCACCTGGGCCAGGGGTCTCGCCCTCGGAGGGTAAACGCGCAGCACATAGACAAAATGTGAATTTGGGGTCTGAGGTGACACTTTTAATGATACCATATTGGATTTTCTATGCACCTTCTGATAATTTTTGTGAACATTTTTGGCTTTTATTTTATTTAAATGTCTGGGTTATGGTAGATATATAGGGGTCATTACAGGGTCGGCGGTAACATGCACTTTTTTTGTCTTCTTTAGTTTATACATAAAACAGTTTTAGTGTCCAAAGATAATTTTCATACTTTATTTTGATTTTTTTTCTTTTAAATTTTTGCAATTTTATTTTAATTTCCTTTTTGTGTCCCCTAATTGGCCACATACAGTAATTTTGTCACACAATTAACATCATAGTAATGTACCCATCTTGTAGTTTCCCAATCTTGTAGTAATGCCCCATCCCGGACCCCGTCTTGTAGTAATGCCCCATTCTGCTCCCCATCTTATAGTAATGCCCCATCCCGGACCTCATCTTGTAGTAATGCCCCATCCCGGACCTCATCTTGTAGTAATGCCCCATCCTGGACCTCATCTTGTAGTAATGCCCCATCCTGCTCCCCATATTATAGTAATGCCCCATCCGGCTCCCCATCTTATAGTAATGCCCCATCCTGGACCCCATCTTATAGTAATGCCCCATCCCGGACCTCATCTTGTAGTAATGCCCCATCCTGGACCTCATCTTGTAGTAATGCCCCATCCTGGACCTCATCTTGTAGTAATGCCCCATCCTGCTCCCCATATTATAGTAATGCCCCATCCTGGACCTCATCTTATAGTAATGCCCCATCCTGGTCCTCTTCTTGTAGTAATGCCCCATCCTGCTCCCCATCTTATAGTAATGCCCCATCCCGGACCTCATCTTGTAGTAATGCCCCATCCCGGACCTCATCTTGTAGTAATGCCCCATCCTGCTCCCCAACTTATAGTAATGCCCCATCCCGCTCCTCATCTTATAGTAATGCCCCATTCTGGTCCTCTTCTTGTAGTAATGCCCCATCCTGCTCCCCATCTTATAGTAATGCCCAATCCCGGACCTCATCTTGTAGTAATGCCCCATCCCGGACCTCATCTTGTAGTAATGCCCCATCCTGCTCCCCATCTTATAGTAATGCCCCATCCCGGACCCCATCTTGTAGTAATGCCCCATCCCGGACCTCATCTTGTAATGCCCCATCCTGCTCCCCATCTTATAGTAATGCCCCATCCTGGTCCTCTTCTTGTAGTAATGCCCCATCCTGCTCCCCATCTTATAGTAATGCCCCATCCCGGACCCCATCTTGTAATGCCCCATCCCGGTCCTCTTCTTATAGTAATGCCCCATCCTGGTCCCCATCTTGTAGTAATGCCCCATCCCTGTCCCCATCTTGTAGTCATGCCCCATCCCGGTCCTCATCTTGTAGTCATGCCCCATCCCGGTCCTCATCTTATAGTAATGCCCCATCCCGGTCCTCTTCTTATAGTAATGCCTCATCCTGCTCCCGATCTTGTAGTAATGCCCCATCCTGGACCCCATCTTGTAGTAATGCCCCATCCTGGACCCCATCTTGTAGTAATGCCCCATCCTGGACCCCATCTTGTAGTAATGCCCCATCCTGGACCCCATCTTATAGTAATGCCCCATCCTGCTCCCCATCTTGTAGTAATGCCCCATCCCGCTCCCCATCTTATAGTAATGCCCCATCCCGCTCCCCATCTTGTAGTAATGCCCCATCCTGCTCCCCATCTTATAGTAATGACCCATCCCGGACCCCATCTTGTAATGCCCCATCCCGGTCCCCATCTTGTAGTAATGCCCCATCCTGGACCCCATCTTATAGTAATGCCCCATCCTGCTCCCCATCTTATAATAATGCCCCATCCTGCTCCCCATCTTATAGTAATGCCCCATCCTGGACCCCATCTAATTGTAATGCCCCATCCTGGACCTCATCTTATAGTAATGCCCCATCCTGCTCCCCATCTTATAGTAATGCCCCATCCTGCTCCCCATCTTATAGTAATGCCCCATCCTGGACCCCATCTTATAGTAATGCCCCATCCTGCTCCCCATCTTATAGTAATGCCCCATCCTGCTCCCCATCTTATAGTAATGCCCCATCCTGCTCCCCATCTTATAGTAATGCCCCATCCTGCTCCCCATCTTATAGTAATGCCCCATCCTGGACCCCATCTTATAATAATGCCCCATCCTGCTCCCCATCTTATAGTAATGCCCCATCCTGGACCCCATCTAATAGTAATGCCCCATCCTGGACCCCATCTAATAGTAATGCCCCATCCTGGACCTCATCTTATAGTAATGCCCCATCCTGCTCCCCATCTTATAGTAATGCCCCATCCTGCTCCCCATCTTATAGTAGTGCCCCATCCTGCTCCCCATCTTATAGTAGTGCCCCATCCTGGACCCCATCTTATAATAATGCCCCATCCCGGACCCCATCTAATAGTAATGCCCCATCCTGATCCTCTTATAATAATGCCCCATCCTGCTCCCAATCTTGTAATCCTTCTCACCTGACCTCGCTCCCTCGGCGAACCACGTTTTCTTCTCCGCCGCAACCCGGACAGTGATGGCAGTGAATGCCCGCAGCGACCGGCTCTGATTGGCCAGCGGCTAGTATTGGTATTGTGGCCCAGATCTGGTGTCTGCAGCTCTGTCCATTTCAATTGATTGTGCATCCAAGTCCGCCAGGAACGGACCGCAATCATCACTGGTGCCTGCGGCGGGACGCATGTGGCCCCTGGGCCGAGTGTTTGAGACCCCTGGTCCCGTTGTTCCAGTTATAAAGAGGTCCTCTCACCCGGTCAGCACTCGCCTGGTTAGCTTTTATTTTACTCTTGCTTCTATCTGCTTTTCTGGTTTTTGGTTTTTCCTTTACGCTGGCTCCAGAGATGCCGGCATTTTCATTGGCTACTGATTGTTATGGGCTTTCAAAAAGGGTCAGCACAGGCTTAAGACACGCCCCCGAGGATCCTGATAGCCACACCTCTTTGGTAAAAAAAAAATAAAACAAAAAAACAAATTAATTGGCAAATTGGCACCACACAAAAAGCCCAGATCTCTCGCACTGTATGGCGGATTTTAAAGATAACAAAATCCAGAATATTCAGGAGCGTTGGGATTAACATGAGCAAAAACCGCGCCCTTGTCACCTGGCGGCGGCTCCTGTTTAAGGTTCTTTTCCTTTGCTTCAAATCCTTTTACATTGCACCTATTTTGAAGACGATTTTGCACTTGTTTTTTTTGCTGTTTTGTTGTTTTTATAATCAGATCTTTGCAGATGATTAATTAGTTTCAAAAAATGCTCCAGTTTCCGGAGTGATTTTTTTCTTTTTAACATCAGAAATTTTTATACAAATATTGTTCGCATGCAATATTTTGTGATCTTGATACTTTTTGCATTTTAAAAAAAAAAGGCACAAAAACGGTCTAAGTAAAAAAATAAAAGTTAATTTTTTTGATGTTGCATTGAACTCATGAAGCCGCGGGCGTCAATTTTTCACAATATAACGACAACAGACGGGACAAAAAAAAATCATAGGTGGTCACATATCACGTTTTGTCAAGGACGCAGCGTCAGGAAAGGCTCCTGATTTACGGAGTTTTCCTTCCCCCGACCTGATCTTTGCAGCCGTCTGATTGGACAGTGCTGCGTTTCGAGCGTTCTCCATCAGGAGCCGCTCATTAGATCTGTGACTCCAAAACCTCCATGTGCACACAGCCTTAAATGCTGGCGGGCACCACCAATCAGCGTTGTTGCATCTGCTCGGCGGGGGGCGATTCTCAGCTTCGGTTCCTTGTATTTACTAATGGTTATGACGTTTTTTGCAGTTAATTAAAGAAGAGAACGTACGTGGAGTCATCACTATGAATGAAGAATATGAAACCAGACTCCTCAGCCCCTCGTCTCAGGTGCGTCTGCCGTCTGCAATGTCTAAGAAGTCTTCCCCAATATAACTAAGATATGACCGAGCTCTGGGGCCCCCACTAATCCGCAGAATGGAGGGGATGTTGCTCTGCATCGTCTGCACTGTATCCCCTGCACAGTCTGGTCGGCTGCAGTCTCCTGCATAGCTGGATACACAGGAGCACTGCTCTGCATCCTCTGCACAGTCAGGGCGCACTGTATCCCCTGCACAGTCTTGTCGGCTGCACTTTCCTGCATAGCAGGATACACAGGAGCACTGCTCTGCATCCTCTGCACAGTCAGGGTGCACTGTCTGCACTGTATCCCCTGCACAGTCTGGTCGGCTGCAGTCTCCTGCATAGCTGGATACACAGGAGCACTGCTCTGCATAGTCGACCGGCTGCACTTTCTTGCATAGCTGGATACACAGATCTGCACAGTCAGGGCGCACTGTATCCCCTGCACAGTCGGCCGGCTGCACTTTCCTGCATAGCTGGATACACAAGAGCACTGCTCTGCATAGTTGGCCGGCTGCACTTTCCTGCATCGCTGGATACACAGGAGCTCTGCACAGACAGGGCACACTGTATCCCCTGCACAGTCGGCCGGCTGCACTTTCCTGCATAGCTGGATACACAGGAGCACTGCTCTGCATCCTCTGCACAGACAGGGCGCACTGTATCTCCTGCACAGTCGGCCGGCTGCACTTTCCTGCATAGCTGGATACACAGGAGCTCTGCACAGACAGGGCGCACTGTATCTCCTGCACAGTCGGCCGGCTGCACTTTCCTGCATAGCTGGATACACAGGAGCTCTGCTCTGCATCCTCTGCACAGTCAGGGCGCACTGTATCTCCTGCACAGTCGGCCGGCTGCACTTTCCTGCATAGCTGGATACACAGGAGCTCTGCACAGACAGGGCGCACTGTATCTCCTGCACAGTCGGCCGGCTGCACTTTCCTGCATAGCTGGATACACAGGAGCACTGCTCTGCATCCTCTGCACAGACAGGGCGCACTGTATCCCCTGCACAGTCGGCCGGCTGCACTTTCCTGCATAGCTGGATACACCGGAGCACTGCTCTGCATCCTCTGCACAGTCAGGGCGCACTGTATCCCCTGCACAGTCGGCCAGCTGCACTTTCCTGCATAGCTGGATACACAGGAGCTCTGCACAGTCAGGGCGCACTGTATCCCCTGCACAGTCGGCCGGCTGCACTTTCCTGCCTAGCTGGATGGGCTGCGGCGCAGCTGAGCAGGAAACAAATTAGAAGGGTTCACAGCGCTCCACCAGCCTTGCATCCCCTTCAGTCTCAGGATCAGTACTCCCTTTTAGAAAATGGCACAGCAGGTCGGACCCCCGAACACCGCTCCATTCATCCTCTCTGGAGCTGCTGGAAAAAGCAGGGGGCGGCGCATAGAGCGTGAATGCAGCGGCGCTCGAGCATGTGCACCAACACTGCATCCTACTGGGACAAAAGAGCCCTGCTGTGCCAGATGGTGCGGGTCCCAGTGGTCGGACCCCCATCGATCAATCACTCATCCCCTATCCTATGGATATCTTGTTTTCACCCTTTCCTTTGCCCCCCATGTATTAGTCTGCTATCCACTTGTACCCCTCCATGCGTTTCACGATCTCTCTTCTTTCTTTCCAGGAGTGGGAAGCTTTGGGGGTGGAACAGCTGAGGCTCAGCACCATTGACTTCACCGGGGTTCCCACCCTCGAGCACCTACAGAAGGGGGTAGAGTTTGTTCACAAGCACAGGACAAAGGGCAACAGCGTCTACATCCACTGTAAGGCCGGCCGCTCCCGCAGCGCCACAATGGTGGCCGCTTACCTGATAGAGGTAAAACCTGCCACTAATCCCCGATTTATCCCATTAGGGCCCCATAATGGTCCTCGTTACATTAATGCTGACATCTATACACAACGGCTTGCAAAAGTATTCATCCCCCGGCGTTTTACCAATCTTGTTGCATTAAAACCCGTGTATATATTTTTGTCACCTGATTTGTGTGTGATGCATCAGCACTGAATAGTCTAAGTTGGTGAAGTGAGCAAAATATACGACCACAATAATCCGAAAAGTCTATGGAGGTGGCCTCCACTAA
This sequence comes from Ranitomeya imitator, assembly GCF_032444005.1. Taxonomy (NCBI): domain Eukaryota; kingdom Metazoa; phylum Chordata; class Amphibia; order Anura; family Dendrobatidae; genus Ranitomeya; species Ranitomeya imitator. The sequence goes on along the minus strand of NC_091290.1, from coordinate 7,640,579 downwards.
AGGTATGTGTCCACGCTCAGGATTGCTTCAGGATTTGGTCAGGGTTTTATGCAGGTAAAATCCTGATCACATCTGCACCTGAGGTCACTGGCAGGTCACCTGCGGTGTTCTTCTCATTGTAACGACATGCTGCATTCTGAAAAGACGCGCCGCATGTGCGTTTTCGCGGCTATGCCGCATGCGTTTTTTCCTGCATAGTGGAGACGGGATTTCATTAAATCCCCTCCACTATGCTGTAACATCTGGACGTTGCGGCTCAACGCAGCGTAAAAAACGCAGCGTTTCCTGAACGTGGAAACATACCCTAAAACACAAAAATTGCCAAAAGACATGTGGGACACTCCGCAGGTGTATGGAGGAAGGAGCTGTGGTCAGAGGAGACCAAAATGGAACTTTTTGTCCACCAAGGTAAATGCTATGTCTGGCGCCAAACCAACATAGCTCATCACCCCAAGAACACCATCCCCACAGTGAAACATGGTGGCAGCATCATGCTGTGGGGAGGTTTTTAGGCAGCAGGGACAGGGAAAATGGTCCAAGTAGAGGGGAAGATGGATGATGAGAAATACAGGGATATTCTGGAGCAAAACCTGTCTCACTCTGTCAGTGATTTGAGACTTGGACGGAGGTTCACTGTCCAACAAGACAATGACCCAAAGCATACGGCTAAAGCAACACTGGAGCCGTGTAAGGGGAAACGTGGAAATGTCCTGGAGCGGCCGAGTCACAGCCCCGACCTTCATCCACTGGAGAATCTGTGGTCTACACAGTACTGACTTTAGGGGGGTGAATAGTTCTGCACACTGAAGGTTTCAGTTATTTTGTCCTATTTGTTGTTTGCTGCACAATAAAAAGAAAACCAAATGTTCACAGATGTCGGCACGTTCTTCACATGAACCGATGCAAACCCTCAAAAAAACAGTGAAATTCCAGGTTGTGCGTTAGCATAACACAAAAAAATGACAAGGGTGTGAATACTTTCACAAGCCACTGTAGATGGTTTTGGCAGTAGGACATGAGTCCTGATTACAGTACCCATCATAGTAACCCTGCAAATTACGTATCAGGAAAACACCGTGTGCTAGACGATAAATCTGGCAAGCTTTCCGTGCAGCCGCCTGGCATTGAGCGCTATCGGCTACTGTTTTCTCAGATTGCACACTGGATTCTGTATGTTACGATTCTGGAGCACTGCCACCATTTTTGATTCTTTCTTGCAGAGATACAAGTGGAAGCCGGATGTTGCCGGCGACTTCATAGCGGAAATCCGTCCACATATCCTGATCCGCAGTCGGCAGCACCAAATGCTGGAGAGGTTTTATCTCTTAGTGACTAAGTCGGACTTGCCGGGACACGGAGGGTGACATGAAGATGAAATTTTCTAGAGTTGATTTTCGAAATAAATGTGTTTCTGGGTCCACGTGTGCCTGTGTGTGTATATGAGTGTATTATATACGTGGTGCAGATCTGTAGACGCGCCGTTATGCTGTCATTTCTCACCTATACTGGCACCAGTTTCCTCCTTATACTGGATATTATATGCGACCTGTTCCACATCCATCCCGGTAGAATGCATTGTCTGCATATATCTGAATACGTGATCCTACACTTACCCGATGACTGCAGTGACATAAGGGGCAGAGGACAGACTGGAGCCCCCCCTTATTAGTGATGGGTGGTCTGCTCCTGGCTCTTCACTGTAATTTCACAGATATACACGTGTGGAGGATTATTGTTACAGAGTTTCATTACAAAACTTGTAACATTTTGCCTTCTGCATCCTCTATGTATAATGGTTAATCAAAGACTGCATCCATCAGTGAGTGCAATCTCTAGCCTGTAATCCTTATTTGTCTTCTCCATCTTCTATGCATCACTGTACATAGCAGAAGGAGTAACCAGTGATCAGTGAGCTCTATAATCCTTATGTCTCTTCTCCATTCTCTATGTTTCACTGTACATAGCAGAATGAGTTACCAGTGATCAGTCAGTGAGCTCTGTAGTACTTATTTCTCTTCTCCATCCTTTATGCATCACTGTACAAGGCAGAATGAGTTACCAGTGATCAGTCAGTGAGCTCTGTAGTATTTATTTCTCTTCTCCATCCTTTATGCATCACTGTACATAGCAGAATGAGTTACCAGTGATCAGTCAGTGAGCTGTGTAGTACTTATTTCTCTTCTCCATCCTTTGTGTATCACTGTACATAGAATGAGTTACCAGTGATCAGTCAGTGAGCTCTGTAGTACTTATTTCTCTTCTCCATCCTTTATGCAGTACTGTACATAGCAGAATGAGTTACCAGTGATCAGTCAGTGAGCTCTGTAGTACCTATTTCTCTTCTCCATCCTTTATGCAGTACTGTACATAGCAGAATGAGTTACCAGTGATCAGTCAGTGAGCTCTGTAATCCTTATGTCTCTTCTCCATCCTTTATGTATCACTGTACATAGCAGAATGAGTTACCAGTGATCAGTCAGTGAGCTCTGTAATCCTTATGTCTCTTCTCCATCCTTTATGCAGTACTGTACATAGCAGAATGAGTTACCAGTGATCAGTCAGTGAGCTCTGTAGTACCTATTTCTCTTCTCCATCCTTTATGCAGTACTGTACATAGCAGAATGAGTTACCAGTGATCAGTCAGTGAGCTCTGTAGTACTTATTTCTCTTCTCCATCCTTTATGCAGTACTGTACATAGCAGAATGAGTTACCAGTGATCAGTCAGTGAGCTCTGTAGTACTTATTTCTCTTCTCCATCCTTTATGCAGTACTGTACATAGCAGAATGAGTTACCAGTGATCAGTCAGTGAGCTCTGTAGTACTTATTTCTCTTCTCCATCCTTTATGCAGTACTGTACATAGCAGAATGAGTTACCAGTGATCAGTCAGTGAGCTCTGTAGTACTTATTTCTCTTCTCCATCCTTTATGCAGTACTGTACATAGCAGAATGAGTTACCAGTGATCAGTCAGTGAGTTCTGTAATCCTTATGTGTCTTCTCCATCCTTTATGTATCACTGTACATAGCAGAATGAGTTACCAGTGATCAGTCAGTGAGCTCTGTAATCCTTATGTCTCTTCTCCATTCTCTACGTATCCCTGATATTGGTGCTTATCCTTTGATAAAAATGATACTTTTTATTTTGTCAAGATCCAACTTGCCAGTCATAAGAGACCCTTTGGTAAGAGATAAAACCTTGAGTGTGAGGTGTTATGGGGTCTTCGATATTGCGCCCCTCATTTACCAGTCGCAGTTTTCTGTCCCCCCAACTATGTGCAATTCCACTAAAGTTTTTTGAACCACATTTGCCAAAAGTTATAAAAATAGGAAAAGTTTATCAGAGGGAGAGCGGCCGACAACCGTCAGCGTAAATCCAGAAAAGCCCACTCAGGACCCCCCCCCGTGTATGGGCCAGAACAAAGAGCTCCGGCGGACTCGAGCCTCCTTGTCATCTGAACGGCTTCAGGCCACGACTTACCGTCACACTCCTCTATAGGCAGAGGGTGGATGCATTTTGAAAGGGTGGTCTCTGATGGGCTGCAGCGGTCACATCTGTCTACATTGAACCATTGGGGGACGGGGCAGCATTGGACGAGCAGCGGTTGGGCGAGTATGCCTTACTACAAGCACATTTAGAGAGATGTTTCGCCGTGGACAATCCCTTTAATACCCGGAATTTTTCGCCTGGGTGTGAACGTGCGATTCTCTCGATACGTGCAGCGTAGTGAATGACATTTCTTTATTTAAAATCACTTTTTAATTGAAATTCTTCCGGTTAGAGTTTTGTATTGGCAGCTCACAGGGGCAGCCTTCACCCCGCTCCGGTCACGAGCCGCTCCGGTCACGAGCCGCTCCGGTCACGAGCCGCTCCGGTCACGAGCCGCTCCGGTCACGAGCCGCTCCGGTCACGAGCCGCTCCGGTCACGAGCCGCTCCGGTGGGGTTTTTGGCAATGGTTTATATCCTCCGGGCTTCCACACATCCTCTACTCCTGCTGGGGGTCTACATCTGCCGGTGCACTCTATAGAGATAGCGTTAGGGGCTACGGACATTAACCAATAAAAAAAAAACTGGAGGATATTACACCGGAGCCACCGGGTCCGATTGTTTAGCTGATGGGACAACAACCGGGCAAAGCGTAAGAATTGGCGCATCTAATAGACGTGCCTTTTCTGGGGCGCCTGTGGGCTACTATTTTTAGGCTGGGGGGGCAGTTTCCATGGCCCCTTACCAGCCTGAGTATACCAGCCCCCCCAGCTGTCTGCTTTAGCAAGGCTGGTTGTTAAAAATGGAGGCGTCTCCACGCTGTTTTTAATTACTTCTTTAAATTAAAGAAAAAACAGCGTGGGGACACCTCTCTTTTTGATAACCAGCCATGCTAAAGCAGACAGCTGTGAGTTTTGCCTGGCTGGTTATCAAAAATACAGGGGAGCCCACGCCATATTTTTTTCATTGTAGGCTTTAATGGGGAACCGGATAATGGAATGTGAAAAACAACAACACAGTTGTGCTTTTAAGTGCAGAACCCCGGCCTTTATGCATTAATTAACAATATTCTGAGCAGTTTACCATTGTGTTTTGTGGTGCAGAATAAAGCTGCATATATTTCTATATGTGAGTATGGCCTCATACGGAGCATAAAATCTGCCTCCAGCCTGTGCACAGCCCCTAAGTGTGGCCTCCAATGATCATTATTACAACCTGTGCCATGTAGTGAAGTGCAGGAGGTATATAGGATATGGATGTGAAGTCCTACCGCCCGCCATAGAGGCAGATCACACCGGATCCCTGCCGCTCTGAACCCGCTGCTTCCATTATAGTCATTGGCTGATCATGAGGCTTCCAGACGGCTCGGACCCCACAGCAATAGGTCATCAGACAAAAACCTCACAGGGAACGCGGCATCAGAAAATGACCTGCTCTGTACATCAAGGTTCTGAAATAGGTTGTTTTTTTTTTTTTAATAATCCTGAAAAAAATAAAATTAATAAATCGGACAATTTACGCACTGATTACGGTGGCTGTTTAGACTAATACTTCATGTCCTTTAAGGAAGAGTTGTCAGCAGATTCATTATCATCATAAGGTTTACAATGATTGATAACACAGGATCCACCATTCACCATAGATGTCACAGCTCACCTCCTCATCCTGTACAATGACTGATAACACCTCTATATACAGTAGATAACACTGGATCCACCATTCACAATAGATGTCACAGCTCACCTCCTCCTCCTCCTGTACAATGACTGATAACACCTCTATATACAGTAGATAACACTGGATCCACCATTCACAATACATGATATCACAGCTCACCTCCTCCTGTACAATGACCAATAACACCTATATACAGTAGATAACACAGGATCCACCATTCACAATAGGTGATGTCACAGCTCACCTCCTCCTCCTGTACAATGACTGATAGCACCTCTATATACAGTAGATAACACTGGATCCACCATTCACAATACATGATATCACAGCTCACCTCCTCCTGTACAATGACCAATAACACCTATATACAGTAGATAACACAGGATCCACCATTCACAATAGGTGATGTCACAGCTCACCTCCTCCTCCTGTACAATGACTGATATCTACTGTATATAGAGGTGTTATCAGTCATTGTACAGGAGGAGGAGGTGAGCTGTGATATCACCTATTGTGAATGGTGCATCCTGTGTTGTCACAGCTCACCTCCCCCTCCTGTACAATGAGCTTTGCACACGCTCATTAGATGCCTCAATACAAAACACAGCATCTGTTTGTTCATTGCAGATCATGTACATGTGGATTTCTTCAAAACAACAGGAATAGTCCCAGTGGGCAAAATTTTTTTCAAAGATTTCATATTTTGATTTTTTTAATATGGATTGTGATATTAAAAAAAAACAAAGTAAGTTTAACACAAAACCCTGATCTACATAATAGTTCATTTTTCTTCTGGCATTTCCCAATAGCGCATCATCGTCAGACGGGCATAAACGGCTGCTGCTAACGAGGCGCTGTCAGATAGATCGCTGCCAATTGTCAGAAGTTTTTACGTGGGACTCGGGTGCCAGGACCCCAACGACTGTAGAAAAAGGCAGAAGTGATCAGCGGAGGGTGTGATGGGCCCTGGTCTCCTCTGCGGCCTACAGAAAGTCCACACGCGCCAACCATCAGCCACCTAGTGGAGCCGAGGGGAACTGCGCCCAGTCAAAGGTTTCTGCCTTTTTTTCCCTATTTTATCCTCCCGACGTCCCCATTGATTGGAGCTTGTGATGTATCACCACAATCAAGATTTAGGATTCTGGATGTGGATGGGACTGGTTTGTCTTGACTCTAAACAAAAGCATCTAAGCATAGATTCAGCAGCGGCAAGAAGACGGCAGAGGACGCTTCACTAATGCCACCATTTTAGGCTGGCAGTCCCATCCCGCTTTCTTCTTTACGACCAGATTTTCATATATATTTTTTTTTTAAATCCAAGAACCAAAGCAACGAGCGGCGTCTCCAGTCGTCCGACAAAGCATCATGCCAGTAAAAACTGCAGATTGGTAAGCAGAAAGCGAATGCCGCTGGTGACGGTCACCACCGAGGTGGCGGGGTTTAACTTGAAGGTGTTGGCGTCCCCTTTCTTGTATTGATCCCGGAACACGTAGATGCAGCCGTTGCAGCTGGCGATTTTCCAGAGCGCTGGCCGCGAGCTCCAGACCTCGGGCAGGCACAGCCGGGTGAAGCTGTCCAGCAGCGGGTTATAACACACCAGCGAGTCCCCCTCCGCGACGATGAACACCAGGTCCTTGTGAACGGCCGCGTGCATTCGACCCGCAAACGGCAGCAGGTAGGGTTTGACGTGGCACTTCTCTGTGGTGGTATCGAAACACTGGATGAGACGAGAGGGTTTGGTGAAGAAGTCCAGGTCGTTCTCCTCGCCTCCCAGTAGGTAGATGAGCCCGTTCAGGTTCACCCCCGCCGCCCCGGAGATGCTGACCTCCAGCTGACTAGTCTCTGTCCAGACATTGTCCGATACTCGGTAGTAAATCACCACGTTAGACAGCGAGTCCTGCAAGGTCTTACCCCCCAGGGAGTAGATGGCATCCTTGCCGGGCACGGACACCAGCGTATGCTGCAGACGGTCCCGGGGAAGCGGTGCGCATCGCTCCCAGTCCATGGTCTCCATATTACATTTCCACATTCGACGGGGTATGGACCCTCCTACCACGTAGAGGTCGGCGCCATGTTTGCACGCGGCAGTGATCTGGTGGCACAGACTGTTCTGCCCGCTTACACTTATAGAGTCGTCCTGCGCACAGTGGAGAGAGACGGCAATGGAGTGCGTGCGAGATTCCTCCTTCCCGATCAGGTAGATGTGCACGTTTTCCCCGATTTCCTTAAAGACAAAATACACAAGGAAACGCTTTAAAAGATTTTCTGAAAACATAAAAGCGGAGGTCATTAAAAGGGATTTACTCTGAAAAAAAAAAAACAAGGTCCCAGCAATTATATGTCAGAGGCTCTACGAAAATGAGCGCCCTCCCAGAGGGAAAGAACGCTCGCAACAGCCACGTATAGGATTTATTGGATGGAGCAATCCTTAACTCTTTAACGAGCCTTGTCACAGGATAAGAGCCAAACCAGAATCTGTTTGCAGACACCTGTTTCGGGGTGTTTGCCCCTCCTCAGTGCAAAGCAACAAACCCGATTCAGCTGTATGAGCGGCCTCTGATGGGTCTAAGGGGTAAGATTTCTCCCTGGAGATTTGGTAAACTGGCGACAGTGATCATAGAAAGGTGTCAGAACATGCAGAGCATCAGTTTTGCTTTTCGTTATTTGGAGGTTACATGTACCACCTACTATAGAGGAGCCAAGCAATCTGCATGACCTTCATCCAGAAGCCATGGCTGCCGCACAGGAGCCCTGTGAATCACCTCCTACCTGCATCCCCGGGGTCCTTCTTCTGATTAACCATCCTGGCGCTACATAATATGGCCGTCACACCACCACTAGGACATTGTGCTGCACCTACAAATCCGAAGAGGATCCGGGCATGTTGGCAGAAAGGAGGTGGCTCACAGGGCTCCCTTATGCCGGCCATGGATGACTGACATGGCCGCTGGACTAGGGACCTGCAAATCCACTCGCTCCTCTGTACCAGCTGCCTAACAGTGAACCCTTTACGGCACAGGTCTCATAATGGCGGTAGTTTCTCAGCAGGGTAAAGGTCAGATAGCAATATGACAAATCAAGGTGAGGACGTCACAACCACTTTAAGATAAATCACTACAATACTCATAAAAAACAAAAAAAAACAAAGATCTTTCACTTTTCTTTAACAAATTTTTATTTCAACTTTGTGAAAAATTACAACAAACATCTAACACAGCAAATATACAACCTTTGTCCTGATACAGTGCGATAACTTAAGGGGTTTTTTTTTTGTGGTTTTTTTAAACTTTTCATATAAAAACAAAACTTAACCAACACCTAATAATATCCCAAATAACACAGCCATGAAGGGAAAATTATGAAAACACCGAAAAAACCCCGTTTTATTTTTTTTAAACAAACTTAGAAAAATGTTAACTTTTTTTCCCATATGAAATATAAAACCGCATAACAGTGAAGAGATAAAGTGCCGCGCACGTCTGATCGCTCGGGACATCACTTAGAAAGCCACGTCGGCCGGCGGACCGGACACGGACTCCCAATACCATTTACAGCTGGGATAATTTCCGTCGGGGCTCGGGAACGTCTCCCGAATGTTACGGACCACACACGAAGGCACCGTTAATCCGCGTCTATTCCCGAGAAATCCGTAGATCATGGTAGTGAATCTGCGATAGGCTGCCTCCCGAAGGTGCCTGGAGGAAAAAAAATAAATGATCATATTCCTCACCAACCGTTACACCGATGCCTCTACCTTGTGCCAGTCATTACACTGGTTACCCATCCACTCAAGAATCCAGTACAAAACTACTACCCTCATCCACAAAGCACTCCATGGCTCAGCACCACCCTACATCTCCTCTCTGGTCTCAGTCTACCACCCTACCCGTGCCCTCCGCTCCGCTAATGACCTCAGGTTAGCATCCTCAATAATCAGAACCTCCCACTCCCGTCTCCAAGACTTTACACGTGCTGCGCCGATTCTTTGGAATGCACTACCTAGGATAATACGATTAATCCCCAATCCCCACAGTTTTAAGCGTGCCCTAAAAACTCATTTGTTCAGACTGGCCTACCGCCTCAATGCATTAACCTAACGATCCCTGTGTGGCCTATATTAAAAAAAAAAAAAAATAAATAAATTAATTAACTGGTTCATGCAGCTTTACATGAACACCCAAGCCTTACACTATGGCTGGTCCGAATAACTATAGCAATTGTTACCATCCACCTCTCGTGTCTCCCCTTTTCCTCATAGTTTGTAGCTTGCGAGCAGGGCCCTCACTCCTCTTGGTATCTGTTTTGAACTGTATTTCTGTTATGCTGTAATGTCTATTGTATGTACAAGTCCCCTCTATAATTTGTAAAGCGCTGCGGAATATGTTGGCGCTATATAAATAAAAATTATTATTATTATTATTATTAAATAAATAATATCAATCAGCGTGTCCATCCCTGTGCTCCATGTAATAAAGCATCAGGTGGCTCAGCAACCTGCAGCATGCGCCGACAGCCAGAGACTTCTGCCCCATTGTTAGTTAACAGATTTAACAGGTATTTTTGTACGGATTATTTTATATTGATGGAACAGCAATATCACATTATGGGATACAGGGTAAAAATAAAATATGCAAAAAAAATAAAAAAAAAAAATTTACCCATTTTCCTTTTCTGCAAAATTTGACGCTGTCAATTTGGTGGAGAACTGAAGCATCTGAACGAGAAGGTCTCTGGACAGTATGAAGCCGGCAAAGTCCATGTGTCTCGTAACACAAGACTCGTTTTCTAGGAATCTGTTAATGGCGGGAACCTCTCGGCAGCAGACGCTTTCCGCTACATGAGGCATGATGGAACAATGCCCGCACTGACACCAGTTTGTGTTCTGCAGTCTTCCTTTAGGATCGGGCGGCGGGAGCGGCCGTTCCTCACCCAGGCCCCATAGTGGGTCATTCTGGAGGCACCATGGGGTACGGAGGTTGTTTTCCTCTACACGTTTCTGGAGTTGAGCCCGGAACTGCTATAAAAAAAAAAAAAAAAAAAAAAAAAAAAGGCATAAATTACATTTCTTTGAAAAAAAAAAAAGTGTAAAAATATTACAAATAAATTTAGTGAAACCTCACGAGTTCACCCTCTCTCTCGACGCGGATCATGGCCGCATGCTTACGGTCAGGTGCTTCTTCATATTCCTCTGAACTTTCCTGTTATTACACAAGAGAAATAAAAACAACGGTGTTTGGAAGGTAAAACATATAGGATGGCTTCATAATAAAAAATAAAAAAAAACAAAACACCTACTTCAACATATTCATCAGTGTCTGATTCAGAGTACTCAAAAATGAAGTCTTCCACATCCTCGTCTATTTCTTCCTCCTTATATAACCATTAGGGGAAAAAAGAAAAAACAAACAAAAAAAAAGTGAACAGATATTGCTTGATAATTTTCAAATTAAAC